>NC_135299.1:3322836-3922836 GCF_051311805.1 Agelaius phoeniceus
ATGGGGCGACCTGGGGATAGGGGGAATGAGGGGGGTGCAGTGGGGAGGGGGATATGGGAGAGCACCGGGGACACGATGGGGCACAAGGGATACGGGAGAGCACAGGAGGACACAGGGGTTATGGGGGTGCACAGTGGATGCAGGGGGGCACAGGAGACATGGGGGGGCACAGGGGACATGGGAGACATGGAGGAAATTGAGGGCAGGGAACATGAGTTTGGAGGCAATGTGGGGACATGGGGGGACACACAGGACATGGGGGACGTTCGGGACATGGAGGAAATGGGGATGTGTGGGGACATGGGGAACACAGCTGGGGGGACACAGGGGACATAGGGGTGCACAGGGGACATGGGGAGCATGGTTGGAGACACGGGATTATGGAGGCATGGTAGGGCACAGGGGACACCGGGGAGACACGACTGGGGGGAGGAAGGGGTTATGGGGCATGCAGCAGCATAAGGGACACGGGGGCCATGGGGAGACACACGGGACCCTGGGGACATGGGGAGGTCACAGGGGACACGAAAGACATGGGGCAACACGATTGGGTGGACCCAGAGTTATGGTGACTTGGGGGTCATGGGGATTACGGGGGGATGCTACTGAGGAGACACAGGTTGGGGACATGTGGGACACGGGGGACACGATTGGGGCTCACAGGAAATTATGGGGCCATGGGGGCTGTGGGGAGACATGGGGGGACAAACGGGAGAACAAACGGGGGGACACGGGGGTTGGGCTAGGCACACGGGGGGGTCCCAGCGTGGCGGGGGCAAGGCCGGGGCTGCACAAAGGGGCCATTGAGCTGCAGTGGGGGAGGGGCAGGGAGAGGAATTTCCACCCAAAACATTTTCCATGAGCCCATTCCTGCCCCTCCCCCACTCCAGCCCCTCCCCTCCCCTTTTCCCGGCACGGGGGGAGAGGCGGGGGTGGGTTACACGCATGTCCGGACATGGGGACACGTGTGTGCGTGCGTGTGACGTGCAGGGACACACCCTGCACATGTGTCCTCATGCCCAGACATGTGTGTGCTCACTGGAGGCTGGGTAAAGGTGTGTGACACGTGCAGTGACATGTGACCATCGCATGTACAGGTGCGTGACACATGACCATCCTGTGTAAAGGTGTGTGACACATATAGTTACATGGGATCATCCCGTGTACAGGTCTGTGACACACATAGTGACATGTGATCATCCTATGTACAGGTATGTGACACGCACAGTGACACCTCACCATCCCGTGTTCAGGTGTGTGACACGCAGTGACATGTGATCATCCCCACGTACAGATGTGTGACATGCCTTTCTTTACATGTGATCAACTTGTGTGCAAGTGTGACACATGCAGTGACCTGTGCAGTGATCCTCTGTACAGGTGTGTGACACGTGCAATGATCCTGTGTGCAGGTGTGTGAGCTGTGCAATGATCCCGTGTGCAGGTGTGTTACTCCTGCAGAGCCCCAGAAATGCAGTCGGGCAGGCAGTGCTGGCACAGCCCTTGCACACCCAGACACAGCCGCGCACACCCACTCATACCTGTGCACACCTGGATATGCTCACACACACCTGGACATGCTGGCACACACCTGTCCACAGTGCACACACTGGGGGAAGTGACAAGGGGACTGGGAAGGACTGGGGAGATGGCGCGGGGGACTGGGAGAACTGGTAGGACTGGGAGGGATTGAGGGGTGACAAGGGGACTGGGAGGGACTAGGAAGGGCTGGGGTAGTGACAGGGAACTGGAAAGGACTGGAAGAACTGGGAGGACTGGGGAGACGGGTGATGACATGAGGACTGGGAGTGCACGGCGTGGAATTGGGAGGGACTGGGGAGGGCGTAACGACGCGGGGACTGGGAGGACTGGGAGGGGTTGGGGGAGACAGGGGGCGGGCCTGGGTGCCCCCCAGGGAGGGAGGACACAAGGAGGGAACAAACACGCCTGATACCATGTGACACATATGACACGTGTGTACGAGACACCGCGTGCCCGCGCCCCAGGCCGCGCCCTCTGCTCCAATACCCGCCCATTCCCCGTCCAGCCCCGCCCATCCCTGAGGCCACGCCTCGTTCCTGCTCAGCCCGGCCACTCCAGGCCCCTCCCCTTCCAAGCCCCTCCATCTCAACCCCGGCCCTGTTCCCAATTTAGCCCCGCCCATTTAAGCCCCGCCTATACTCCAGCTCTCACATTCCAAACGACCCCGCCCCTCCAGGCCCCGCCCCGTTTCCCATCGCCGTTCACCACCTCCCACCGAAGCCCCGCCCAGACCCCGCCCCATTCCCCGCTAGCCTTCCAGCCCCAGCTTGTTCAGGACCCGCCCCTCGCTCAGGCCCCGCCCCCGCAGCCGCACCCTCCGGGGCCGCTCGGGGCCGATCGCGACCGGGGCCGATCGCGACCGATCGCGGCGGGCCCGGGGGGCCCGGGGGGACTGGGGTCGCCATGTTCGGCTGCGTGGAGGCGGCGGGGGCGCCGCGGCGGCTGCACGACGTGACGAACCGCGGGGGCTGCGCCCTGCGCAGGGTCCCGGTGCCCGCCGGCTGCGGGGGCCCCGCCCGCAGAGGTACCGGGGGGGCCGGGGGCGAGGGGTGAGGGGGATCGGGAGCGCCCGAGGGGTGGGAGGGTTCTCGAGTGTGTGTGGGGCTGGGGGGGGCGGGGAAGCGCGGCCAGGTGTGAACTGAGCGTGCAAACGGGTGTGAGAGCGAGTGGGGGCGCGCGGTGGGTGCGTGGGGAGTGTTCGTGTCGCGAGTGGGTGCTCGGGGTGCTCGGGAGACCCTCTGGGCGTGCGAGTGCGTGTGCAAATGAGCGTGAGCGTGCGCTGGCTGTGCCCCCGCGGGGGTGACTGCGCGGGAGAGGCGGGGGCGCGGCTGCGAGTGGGTGTGGGGAGCGTGGGGGGTCGGGGCCGTGGGGAGGGGTCTCCGAGAGTGAGCCCGGCTGTGCCAGCGAGTGCCCGTGTGCGGGAGGCGGCGTGTCGGGGCGGGCGTGGGGTTGGCCCCGTGTCCGCGGGTGGGTGCGTGGGTGTGCCGGGAGCTGGGGTGCGAGCGTGTCCCAGGGTGTGAACGCTCCTGAGGGGGGGTGAGGGTGACCCGGGGGTGCCGCGGGGGTGGCGGGAGTGACGCGCGTGGGTGCCGGAGCGGCCTGGGCGTGTGCGGGAATGACGCGAGGGGGTGGCCGGGGGGCGTGCGCGCGGCGGGGGGCGAGTGAGTAAGGGGGGGACGTCCCCAAATTCCCCCCAGGAGGGACCCGGGGTGGCGGGGGGGGCACAGGGACGCGGGGACCGCACTGGGGGAGCCCCTTTGGGGGCTCGAGGGACCTGGAGCCTGTTTTTGGGGGAGGTCGCGGTGTCCCGGAGCCCTTTGGGGGTCAGAAATGGGGACCCGGTATTGGAGGGGCACAGGGACATGGACCACACAGGACACTTTTGGGGAGGTCGGGGTCCTGGACCCTGCTTTGGAGGGGCTCGGGGGCCCCGACCCTTGTTCTTTTCGGGGAGTCGCAGACCCCTTTGTGAGGGTAGAAAGAGGCACCCAGTTTTGGGGGGGCCCACGAGGGGGGTCCTGGGGGCTCCACAGGAACCCTACCGTGTACATCTGGGCACAAACGGGGTGGGAGGGGATACAATCCCCTAAAACGCCCCTAATTTCCCCCCTTCCACCTATGCCAGTGGTGCATTGCCCCCTCCTGTGTCCTCCCCCCTCCCAGTTCCTCGGCCTAACTGGTTCCAGTCGTGGCCGCGCCCGCGTCCCCCCGCGTCCCCCCCGCGCTGCCAATGTGGCACTTTAACCCCTGCGGGGCTGCCCCAAACCCGCCCGAACCCCACTTGGCGTGGGGACGGGAGGGAGGGGGCCCTTTTCAGCAGGGCGGGGGGGGCGTCACCCCCGGGTTTTGAGGAGAACCCCCGTGGCCCCCCCAAATTCCACCCTGGGCGGAGGAACTTCCCCCCGCCTCCCCCAGTTTAAGCCTGATGGGAGACTGCCCCTTGGAGCGCAGAGACCCCAGAAAACTGGGGGCCCCACAGAGTCGTGGCCCCCGCCGATGTTTTTGGGGTGCTGTTTTTTGGGGCGCTGTTTTTTGGGGCGTGGATGCTTTAATTCGGGTTCCTCCCCCTTCAAAAATCAAACTTTAAGAGAAAACACGCACGGTGTGGGTCCCCCAAATGTGCACCCCGAAATGAAACCCCCTCCCCGCCTCAACCCTCCGCGGGGAATCCCCAGTATTGATGCGGGGGGGGGGGGGGTTGGGGGTCAGAGCCAGCCCTCTCCAAACCTGGGGTGCGCCTGGGTGGGTCCCCGTGACAGGGGCCGGAGTGTGGTCCCCAATTTCGGCCTCGTTTTTTTTAGGGTGGGGTCCTCCCCCGCCCCCCCGGGTTATTTTAGGGTGCCCGTGGCACGCGCTGGGCGGGGTCCCCTCGCTCCCCCTTTCCCCCGCGGTTACAAACGCGC
Organism: Agelaius phoeniceus; assembly: GCF_051311805.1. Taxonomy (NCBI): domain Eukaryota; kingdom Metazoa; phylum Chordata; class Aves; order Passeriformes; family Icteridae; genus Agelaius; species Agelaius phoeniceus. The sequence goes on from NC_135299.1 coordinate 3,327,282, forward strand.
TGCTCGAGGCCGGAATTTCCTCAATTTCAGCAATTTTGGTTTTTTTTTAGCAAAACACACAAAACGTACCCAAAAAAAAATCTGAAACCAGCCGCCCCTCCCCCACTGCCGCCCGGGCTGCGCGTCGGGGGGCTCTTCCCTCCCCCCTGTGTCACCCCCGGCACTGCGAGGGGGGGATTTGAGGGGGCTGGGGACCCTTCTCCCGGATTTTGGGGTTTGGGGAAGCTGGGTACGTCCCCACGCCAGGTGTTGGGGATCAGAGGGGAGAGGATGAACACTGATATGTCCCACACCCATGGTGGAACCCCCGGATTTCAGCCCCCCAGCCCCGATTTTGGGGATTTGCAACTCAGGTTTTAGGGCCGTGGAGGTGACAGCGAGACCCCCAAAATCACACTGAAGCCCCCTGTGCTTCAGTTTCCTCCAGCCCCCGTTGTGGGCTGGGGCCCCTTTGGAGAGGGGTTGAGAGGGGCTGTTTAACTCCCTCCATCATTTGCCCCCGCAGCCCTGGAGCCCTCCCCTGGGCGGGTTTTGGGGGACACGGGCCCCCCCTCGCCACCGCCCCCGCCCCGCGTGCACAAGCCTTGCTTCGTGTGCAGTGACCGCAGCTCTGGCTACCACTACGGAGTGAGCTCCTGTGAGGGCTGCAAGGTGCGGGGGAGCCGGGGGTCCCGGGACCCCCCGGGCAAGGGGACCCCTGAGACAGTGGAAACTCTGGGGGGGGGCAGGGGGGGCCCCCTGAGGCTCTGGAAACCGTTGGGGGGGGGGCAGTGGGGACCCTGTGATGGGAGGGGGGGCACTGGGGACCCAGCACTTGGAGGAGGGGGCATCACTGGGGACCTGCCCCAATAAAAGGGGCTCGCCGCAGGCAGGGGGGATCCACCTGAGGAATGGTGACCCCTTGGGAGAGTGGGAATCCCCCAAGCACTGGGGAGCTGTAATGGGGACACTTGGGGACATCACAGACCCTGTGGAGCGAGTGGGACCACGCCTGGGGGATGGGGACTCCTCCCTAGGTCAGTGGGCACCCCCTGGGGAAGTGGGAGCTCCCCAAGCCCTGTGCCCCATCCTGGGATACTGGGGAGCCACCGAGGAGCCTTACTGGGATCCCTGGGGGTGTGATAGTGGTGCCCCCAGTTTGGGGGTGCCCTGACTCCCCGTTTTCCCACTGCAGGGGTTTTTCCGGAGGAGCATCCAGAAGAACATGGTGTACACGTGTCACCGGGAGCGCAACTGCCAGATCGACAAGGTCACCCGCAATCGCTGCCAGTTCTGCCGCCTCCAGAAGTGCTTCCAGGTCGGAATGTCCAAGGAAGGTGCGAGGGGGTCTGGGCTGGGGTCCCCCGAAGTTGGGGACCCTCCCAAACATTGCTGAGGGGCCCTGGTGGTGTCGCGGTGGGCCTGGGGATGTTCCTGTCCTTGGGAGGGACTTGGGGAGGATTTGGGGTGGTGGAGGGGATTGTGGGTATTTCCCCACAGTTTGTTATTGTGTTGTTATTGTGAGGCTTTCCCCCCTTGGATGTGAGGCTTTCCCGCCTTGGTCCTGCAGAGGAGTTGCCTAAAATTGAGAACCCCTCCCCCAAAGCCTTGCTGAGGGGTCCCAGGGTTCTGGGGATGCTCATGGTGGGGATGTTCCTGTCCCATGGGGGATTTTTGGGGGAGGAAACCCCACCTGAGAGGGATCTGAGGGGACACACCAATGCCCCCAACCCCCAATCCCACCCCCCCAGCCGTGCGGAACGACCGGAACAAGAGGAAGAAGGAGGTGAAGGAGGATTTGGGTGGGGATGAGCTGAGCCCCGAACTGGCTGAGCTGGTGCGGAGGGTGAGCAGAGCCCACCAGGAGACCTTCCCCTCCCTGGGCCAGCTGGGCAAGTACACCACGGTGAGCAGGGCTGAGGGTCTGCGGGGACCAAGGCGGGGGGGCCCCAACGGGGGGGCCCCAACCCTCCCCCAGCCCTTGGATCTGGGGCAGGGTCACTGCTCCCTTCTGATCCTCCCAAACATGAGCACTGGGGGCAGTTGGGACTGTGGACATGTTCAGAGGGAGTGGGGCACCAAGTTTCTGTCCTTAGGGGGTTTTGGGGGTCCCTTTGGGGGTGACCCCAATCCCAGCCCTCACACCTATAGTTGGGTCCCTGTTCCCTCCTGATCCCTCCAAACCATAAGTGCTGAGCCCTAGGGGGGGGGGGCTGGGAACAAGTTCAGTGGTAGGGGGGCACTGGGACAGCACTGGGGGTCGTGGGTGGTGTTTGGGGGTTACTTGTAGGAGGGACTCTAATGCTGGAGCTCAGAGCGGGGTCTCTGCACACCCTGACCCCTGAAAACTCAGCTGCTGAGTAAGGGGGGCAGCTGGACCTGGGGCTGGGGGTCACTGAGTGCCAGCACTTTCCAGGGAGTCCCAGCAGGTCCTGAACCCCCATAACTGAGCCTGTGTCCCTCATAAACTGAGCACTGACCACATAGTGCAGCTGGACCTGGGGCTGGGGGTTACTGAGATGGGGGTCTCAGTGGTCTCAGGGAGTCCCAATCCACCCTGAACCCCCATAACTGAGCCCATCGTCCCCAAAACCTGAGCACTGACCACTGGGTGCAACTGGACCTGGGGCTGTGGGACAAGTTCAGGGTGCTGGGGTTGGGGTCCCAGAGGTTCCAGGGGGTCCCAGGGGCTCCTGAACAGTCCCCTAACAGCTGTGGCCCCCCCGTGCCCCCAGAACTCGAGCGCTGACCACCGGGTGCAGCTGGACCTGGGGCTGTGGGACAAGTTCAGCGAATTGGCCACCAAGTGCATCATCAAAATCGTGGAGTTTGCCAAGAGGCTCCCAGGCTTCACAGGGCTCAGCATGGCCGACCAGATCACTCTGCTCAAGGCTGCCTGCCTCGACATCCTGGTGAGGCTTGGGGGGCGCTCCTCAGGGGGCTTAGGGGCTCCTTGAAGGGGCTTGGGGTGGCCCACGATGGTCCTGACCTCGCCTCCCCACAGACAGATATCCTGGAGAGGGGCTGGGAGGTCTCCTGGGAGGGCCTGGGTGGGTTTGAGGATCCCTTGGTGGGAAACTTTATGGTCCCTTAGGTGCTTTTTGTGACCTTGGGCTGTTTTGGGGTGTCCCTGACCCCGACCCCCACCCAGTGCTGTGTCTGTCCTGTGGCAGAGCCAGAACAGGACAGGACAATGCTCCAGGATGGGCAGATCATGGGTGGATTTTGGGGTCCCTGCCCTGCAGATGCTGTGGATCTGCACCTGCTTCATTCCAGAGCAGGACACAGTGATGGGATGGGCTGACCCTGAGTGGATTCTTGGTGTCCCTGGAGGTGTTTTCAGGCCCTTCTGTGGATTTTTATTGTCCCTGTGTGGATTCTATTGCCCTTGGGTGATTTCAGTGACCCTGGAGGGATTTTTGGTGTCCCTGGATGTATTGTGGTGCCCCTTGGTGATTTTGGGGTCCCTGCCCCGCAGATGCTGCGGATCTGCACCCGCTACACGCCAGAGCAGGACACGATGACGTTCTCGGACGGGCTGACGCTGACCCGGACCCAGATGCACAACGCGGGGTTCGGGCCCCTCACCGACCTCGTGTTCGCCTTTGCGGGGCAGCTGCTGCCGCTGCAGCTCGATGACACCGAGACCGGGCTGCTCAGTGCCATCTGCCTCATCTGTGGGGGTGGGGACATGGGGGACATTGCAGGACACAGGGGGGACAGGGGACTGAGTCAGGGCTGCTCATCTGTGGGGTGGGGACGTGGGGGACATTGGAGGACAGGGGACTGAGCCAGGGCTGCCCAGTGCCATCTGCCTCATCTGTCAGGGTGAGGTTTTGGGGGACATTGCAGAGATGTTGGGAGCGTATCAGGGCTATGGCAGACATGGGGACATGGGACTGAGTTGTGGCCGCTCAACTGCGGAAGTGGGGACATGAGGGGATAGTGGGGGGAGATGGGGATCTCCAGAAGATGGGCATGTGGGGACATGGGGACGCAGGGACAGGGGAAATGGGGACGATGTCTATGCAGGTGGTGTCTCTCTCTCTCCCCAGACCGGATGGAGCTGGAGCAGCCCCGGCGCGTGGAGCGGCTGCAGGAGCCACTGCTCGAGGCTCTCCGGGTCTATGCCCGGCGCCGGCGCCCGTGGCAGCCTCAGCGTTTCCCTCGGATGCTGCTCAAAATCACTGACCTGCGTGGCATCAGCACCAAGGGTGAGCAACCCCCAGATCCCCGGGGCCCCCCAAACTGCAGCAACCCTGCCAGGACCCCAGAACCCCCCAAACCCCCTTGGGATCCCCCAAAAACCCCCTAGCCACAGTGATCTTCCCAAATGCTGTTCAAAGTCACCACCAAAGAGGACAACCCACAAACCTTCCCAGGACCCCAAAACCCATCAGGACACCCCCAAACCTGCCCCTGGCACCACAGGATTTGAAGCTCTCAGGGAGGCACAGTTGAGGGTCCTGGGGGTGTTTCAAGGTTTTGGCAGTGCGGGGGGGGGGGGTGGGGGGGGTGGCGGGGTCTGAAGCTCATTTTGGGGTTGTTCAGGGTATCTGGGGAGTTCAAGGTTTTGAAGGCGTTGAAGCTTTTGCGGGGTTTTGAAAGTTGGGGACTGTTGACATTTGGGAGGGCATTGAAGTTCATTTTTGGGTGGGATTCAAAGCCTCAGGGGGAGATTCAATCTCTTGTGGGGTTTGCAGCAAGGCTTTGCAGCAATTGAAGCTTATTTTGGAGGTGTTCAAGGTCTTGGAGGGGTACAAGGTTTTGGGGGTTCAGGGTTTTGGGCGGGAGTTGACATTTGAGAGGGTGTTGAAGCTCATTTTTTGGAAGGGGGTTCCATCTCTCAGGAGGGGCCCAAGGCCTTCAGGGGTGTTGACATTTTGGCTCCCCCAGGGGCAGAACGAGCCATCACCCTGCGCACGGAGATCCCGGGGCCGATGCCCCCCCTGATCCGGGAAATGCTGGAGAACCCCGAAATCTTCACCGAAGTGGGGGGGGATGCACCACCCCCGGCCCCAGACCCTCCTGCTGCCCAGGACAGTCCCCCTGGCCCCCCCACATCCCCATAGCCCCCCCAGCTCGGGGAGGATCTCCAAAACCCATCCCCAGTGGGGTGGGACATTCAGAGCTGCCTTCCAGGGAAGCTGCCTTCCTCCTCCCTTTTGCTCCAGGGAGGGGGAGCTCCCCAAAGTGCCCCCCCGAATTTGGGGAAGGGGGCAGAGACTGACAGAGCAAAGCTATTGCCTTAAGCTGGGGGAGTCTGGGGGCACCCCCCAAACCTCAGCTTCACGCCAAAACCTCCTCAGACCCTGCTGCCACCCCCCCCTTGTACTGGGGGGGCTGTGAGGGGGGGGAGAGTTGGGGGCCCCAGCATCTCCCCACCAAATTAATGCCTGACACTCCCACGGTGCCCCCCATGGTTTATTTATTGGACACAGGGTGGATTTGCGAGGGGGGACACACCCCCCTTCTCCCCCAGGACATCCTACCCCCCAAATCTGGGGGCACATTGTTTATATTGGTGGGGGGCTGCTTGTGGGTTTTGCTTTTTGATGCTGTTGGGGTGAGGAGGGAAACCCCAAAACTGCCCTCCCCTGGTGGCCCCCCAAACACTACAGAGACCAAAGATGGGGGACACAAGGTGACCCCCACAACCTCCCCCCATTTCGGGGTGGGCTCAAGCCATAGGGTGACCCCAAAATCCTGGGGGTCCCCCCAGACCCAACTGCCCTCCCAAATCTCTGTTACCCCCAGCCTGGCTGGATTGTAGGGTCTGGCCTTACTGGCCCCCCTACAACTGCCCCCCTGAATGTGGGGGTGCAGAGCCCTCAAGGGGAGCCTGTTACACTACACAGAAGGGTACCCCCCCGGGGGCTGCACTTTCACCCCTATTTATTCCTCTGCGTTTACATCGGGCCCCCCTCAGAACAGGGCCCCCCCCGCTGCTGCACCCTGCTAATTCCCCCCTTTTTGGGGGGCCCCCCTGCCATGTTTACAGCCCACCCACCCCCTCCCGCGCTCAGGGGGGACATGGGACTTTTCTATTTTTGCAAAATAAAGTTATGGAAATTTTGGGGGGAGTAATGAATTTGGGGCGGGGGGGCTGTAAAGGTGACTTGGGGGGAGAGGGGAACCTTGGAACCCCCCCTGAGGTGAGGGGGCACCCCTGGGGTACGGGGGAGGGGGGGAGGTACCTGGGGTCCCTTCTGACTTAGAGACTCCCCCAGGGACAAAGAGGCTACTTGAGGACCCCTCCCCAATTGGGAGGACCCCCCAGAATAAGAGGGTCACCCGGGGACTACCCCTAGCTATAAAGAGGGGACACCTCTGTGCCCCTCCCCAATTTAAATCCCCCACAGTCCCAATGTAATCTCCCCTGACTTTGTTTGGCATGAGTGGGTTCTGGGGTCCCCCCTCACTCCCCAAAGGACTTAAATTTGGGGTTAAAAAAGGCAAAAACCCAAGTTTTTATTTAAATAAACCCTAACGGAGGAGGGAGGACACACAGTGGAGGGGGAAACTGGGGGGACACAGTGGAAAGGGGGGACACAAAATTTGGGGACCCTTAGAAAAATCTACAGTTTAAAAGTGACCCCCCCCGCCCCCCCTCCCCCCCCAGGGCTGCACCCCGCTTCCCCCCCATAGCAAAATAACTGTATTAAACCCTAAATCCCAACAAAACACCCCAAAAATGAAGCCAGGGGGTGTGAGGGAGCTGGGAGCCCTCGCAGGTGGGGGACCCTGGGGTTCCCCCCCGCCCCCCCCCCCCCCCACCTCTCCCACCAGAATCCCCCAACCTCCCCCAGCACCCCAACCCTGCCGGAGCCCCCGAACTGCCCCCCTGGGCCCCACAAATTTGGGGGAATGGGCTCAGCAGAGCCAAAGTCCTTCTTGAAGTGTCATTGGGGGAGGTCCCCAAAATTTGGGCCCCTCCAAAAACTCCTGCAGGCCCAGAAAGGGGGTTCAGGGCAGAAAAATGGGGGGGCGCAAACTCATCTCTCTTGCCACTTGGAGCAGTCTGTGATGGGGGGAGAGGGACCCCCCAAAATGGGGGGAAGAGCAGGGCCCACCTCGTGGTCTCTGGGGGCTGCTCCTGCCCCCCCCCCACCTTGCCCCTGATCCAGGGGTTTTCCTTTCCCTTGGAGCAGGGTTTCCCCAGAAACTGGGGTCCCCTTGCCCCCCCTTCCTTGCCCCCACCTAGGGCGCAGACCTCCCAGCATGGGGGACATAGGCAGCACCCCAAAACTATGTGGAAGTAGGGGAAGCCCCCCAAAATCTGAAGGAGTTCCAGAGGAAATGGGAAGTGCTGCTGAGTGTCCCACAGGATGCGCCGCTCAAGGGGGCCCCCAAATTCCTTTTCCTATTTTCCAAAAAAAAAAAAAAAGGGGTGTACCCCCCCAAGCTGAGGCACTCCCCAACATCTTCAGTTTTCCTCCTTTTCCCAAAGAAGAGAGGGATTGTTGCTGCTGTTCCCAGTGGGACCCTCCTACCTGTGCACAGGCATCCCGGATCCGCCGGGATTTCAGGCAGTTTGGGGGTTCCCAGTCTTTCCTAAGAGGGGGAGGGGTGGATTCAGGGGTATAACGATGGCGGGGGGGGCACTTGAAGATTCCAGGAGGATTTTTGGGATCATAATCCAAGTTTTTAGGCCGGAGGGCAGGAACGATCCAAGTTTTTTCATGCTGGCAGCACTCGTGTTCTTCCCCATCCTTAGAGGGGTGAGAAATCCAGGTGAGGCAGAGCATGGTGATGTGCGGGGGTGCAGGAAGAAACACCCCCCTCCCGCACCCCCTGAACTTCCCGGTATTTCCAGATTTTCACAGCAGGAGCTGGGAGTCGGGCGGGGTCTTGGTCTGGCAGCCTTGGCACATGCGCTTGTGTCGGAGCAGCCGGTCCGTGCGGGAGAAGCTCTGCGGGGACAAGGCGGGCTCAGGTCTGGCGGTGGCGCTGGGGATGCCCCGCCCATTCCCACGGGAATTCTCCGGGAATACCTGCATGCAGCGCTCGCACTGGTAGGGCTTCTCCCCGCTGTGCACGCGCTTGTGCCGCTCCAGGTGGTACTTCTGGATGAAGCGCATGTCGCACATATCACACTCGAACGGCTTCTCCCCTGGAATTCCGGCCGGGAATTAGTGAGGGAAGGGCCGGGGAGACTGGGACTGCTCATTAACGAGGGTTCATTAGCGGTGGAGGGAAGGGGTGGGGGGGCTGCTCATTAATGAGGGCTCATTACCGGTGTGGATGAGGATGTGCCGTTTGAGGTGGTAGCTGCTCCGGAAGGCGCCGAAACAGTGGTCGCAGATGAAGTTCTTGAGCTGGAAGGAGCCGTTTTGCTCAATCACCACCATCTGAAATGGGGGGGATTTGGGGGTTCAGAGCCGGGGGGACCCCCAGCAGCCCCCCCAAATCCCCCCCCCCGGCCGTCCTGCGCCTGCCGGAGTTTGGGAGATTGTCTTCCTCCTCCTCCTCCTCGTGCGGCGCGGCGGCAAACCTGGGATCCTCGGCGGGAGGAGCTTGGGGGTCCCTCGGCGCCGGGAACCCGCTTGCGGCGCTGCCGGGGGGGCGAGGGGGTGTCAGCGGCCCCCGAGATGGCCCCCGACCCCCCCCAGACCCCAAAATCGAGGGGGGACCCCCCGCTGGGGGAGGGGACCTGCCTTTTTCATGGATTTCTTGGGGTTGGAGGCCTCAGGAGCATCATCGTCCTTGCGGGCACGGGGCTTGTCGGGGTCCTGGCGGAGGGACTGGGGGGGACAGGAATTGGGGTGGGGGTTGGAAAGGGGGGTTTGGGGAGCAGAAGTTGGGAGGGGTTTGGAACAGGGCAGGAATTGGAGAGAGGGGATTGGGAAGAGGGGATTGTGGGTCCAGGAATTGGCAGGGAGGGGTTTGGGAAAGGGTGATTGGGGGGCAGGAATTGGGATGGGGGATGGCGAGGGGGGAAGTTGGGACGGGGGGGAAGTTGGGACGGGGGAAGAAATTGGGGGGCATTTGGGAAAGGGAGATGGAGGGACCAGGGATTTGGGACAGGAATTGGGGAGGATGGATTGGGAAGGGGGGATTCGGCAAGCAGGAATTGGGGCAGGTTGGGGGAGCAGGAATTGGGGGACGTGAATTGGGATGGGGGGATTAGGGAGGGTAAATCGGGGCAGGAAATTGGGGAGGGGGGGTTCAGGATGAGCGGGAATGGGGAGGTTGGGGGATAATGGAATTGAAGGGGAAACAATGGAATTAGAACAGGAAAATCCGAGGCAGGAAAAGACCAAATAAAAGAGGAAAAATCCAAATGAAGGAGAAAAAGTCCAACAAAAGAAAGCAAAGGGCAAGTGAAGGAAGGAAAATCAAGTAAGGGCCGGAAATAGGAAATGAAAGGATGAAAAACTCAATTAAAGCAGAAAAAGGTCAAATGAGAAGTGGGAAAATGAAACTAAAGTAGGAAAACTAAAGGAGGAAAAAGCCAAATAAAGGCAGGAAAAAGCCAAATTAGAAGTGGAAAAGGTCAAACAAAATGTAGGAAAGGATGACTAAAGGGAGAAAACCTCAAATTCGAGGAGAAAAAATTCAAATTCAAGGAGGAAGAGGCAAATTAAAGGTGGAAAATGCCAAATTTGGGGCAGAGTAGCCCAAGTTAAAGCAGGAAAAAAAATTAGTTGGAAACCCCCCAAAAAAGTCAGAAAAAAAGAAATTAAACATAAAAAAAGCAAATTAAAAGTGGAAACCCCCCAGATTAAGTGTGGCAATACCCAAATTAAAGGTGGAAAACTCCAAATTAAAGCAGGGAAGCCCCAAATTAAAGGTAGGAAAAGCCAGACTGACGGCATAAACCCCCAAATTAAGGGCAAAATCCCCCAGTCAAAGGTGGGATCCCCCATGGAAGGTGCCAGATCCCAGCCAGGGCGTCCCACTCCGTACCAGGAGGTCAGGGCTGGAGCCCCGTTCCCGGTTCCCGTCCTGTTTCCCGCCGGATTTGGGCATCATCTTCTTGCTGGCGACGGTGGGGACGAGGCAGACGCCCGAGAGCCCCTCGCAGGCCAGGAGACTCGCCTGGAACAGGGAGGGACCCCCAGGATCAGCCCCCAGCCCGGGAACACCGGGGGGCACCCTGGAGGGGGGTGGGGCAGCAGCCCCCTGCTTCTGGGCCCTGATGGAAGCTTTGGGATAATCTGGGGACACTCTGGGATGATCTCGAGGGAAGTTTGGAATAATCCTGGGGAAACTTTGGGATGATGTCAAGGGAAGTTTGAGGTAATCTGGGGAAGCTTTGGGGATGATGTCAGGGGAAATTTGGGATGATCCCAGAATAGTTCTGGGAAGACCCCCAAAGTGGGACAGAGGGGGTTGAACCCTCTTCTTTCAGCCCAATGAGGATTTAAAGTCAAATGGGAAAATTCAAGGGAATTATGCGCAACTTTGGGATAATCCTGTGGAAAAGTGGGATAAACCCATGGCAAAATGGGAAGACCCCAAAACTGTGAATGGAGGAGGATGAACCCCCTTTTTTGAGGCCTGTTGGGACCTAAGGGTTAATGGGAAATTAGGGGATAATCCCAGGGAAAAAATGGGGAATTATGGGGAAAATCTGGGGTAATTCCTGAATAATTTTAAGAGCCCCAGAGAAGGAGGGTTTAGGGGGGGGTTGAGCCCCAAATTGATTTGATGCCTGACAGGACCTAAATGCTACCGGGGAAATTTGGGAAATCCTGGAGAAAACTGGGATAATCACAAGGAAAATTCAGGATAAATGTGAGGAAGTATTGAGAGAATACCAGGGAAAACTGGGATAATCCTGGGGTAACTCTGGGAAGACCCCAGGGTGTGTTTGGGGTTGGAAAATCTTCTTCCAGCCCAGAGAGGATCTAATGGATAAGGAAATTTCAAGATAATCCTGGGGAAAATTTGGATTATCCCAGGGAAAACTGGAACAATTCAGGAATAACTCTGGAAAAACCCCAAAAGTGGGGAGGGAAAGGTGGGGTGAGGCAAAGACACTCCCAAACCATCTACTGAATGACTGACCTGCCTTTATTGGGGCCCTAAAGGCTACTGAAGAAATTTGGGAAATCCTGGGGAAAACTGGGATAATCAGGGGAAAAATTTGGGATAATACTGTGGAAGTTTGGGAAGAATCCACATGTTGAGGGGCAGCTTGAACCTCCTTTTTTGAGGCCTCACAAGCCCTCAGGGCTAAGGGGAAAATTCAGGGTATTTCTGGGGAAAATCAGGATAATCTTGAGGGGAACAGGGATAATCCTGTGATATCCCCTGAAGCAGGATGGGGGGATGGGGAGGCACCCCCCACCCTGGCGCAGGGGGAGGGAAGCTCCAGCTCTCTCCCCTCTTCTTTCCCTTTTCCCATTTTTTTGGGGCCATTGTTCCCCCAAATTCCTGGGCCTGGGGGTGTCAGGATGCAGGGGGTGGGGGCTCATTACCTGAGCCATGCTGTGGGAGCCTTTGGCCTTACTTCTTGCCCAGGTAAAGCTCGTTTGGGGTAAGAAAAGGTGGGATCAGTAAATTTTTATGGATTTTTGGGCGGGCTCCAGTACCCGCCACGGCGCCGCCATTCCTTCTTCTCCTCCTCCTCCTCCTCCTCCTCCTCCTCCTCTTCCTCCTCCTGAGGGGGCCACTGGGGCAGGAAGGGGGGGGAGACAGGGCCGGGCTCTCCCCCAATGCCGGGACCCCCCGAGCTGGGCGGGTGCTGGATCTGCAGGGACGGAGCTGAATCCAGAGGGATCCGCCTGGGGGAACAGCAGGAAAAGGGGTCAGAGGCGGGGTCGGGGGAACAGAGGGGGGGTTGGGGTGGGGTCAGGGGGGAACAGTGGGGGGGCAGTGGGGGTCAGAGAAGGGCCTGAAGAGGACCTCGGGGTGGGAGCCGGGGGGGAAACAGGGACACCCCGCGAGGAATGTGGGGGGGTGTCCCAGGACCGGATGGCACTGGGGGGGGAAATTCCTGAAACAGGGGGCGTCCCAGGGGAAGAAGGAAAATGAGGGTCCCGAGGGTGGGTGACTCTGGGGAGCGGGAGGTGGGCGTGGGGACGGTTCCGGGGATCCCGAGAGTGTCTGTAACCTGCGGGGGTTGGAGGAGTCGGGGGGTGACACAGTGGGGGATCACCAAGTCTCGGGGGGGGGGGCGTCACGCCCGGGGGTGAGCGGGGAGGGAGGGAGCACGGAGGGGGTGGGACCACCAGGGAGACCCCGGGCACAGTAGAGATACCGGGGGTGTCCCAGCGGCTGTGTCCCGGGGAGGGGTCACAACCGGGGAAAGGCCTGGGGAGGGTCACGCCGGGAGGGGCCGCACCGGAGATCGGGGCCGCCTCTCTCGTTAGGGACCTCCCCCCAATCCCTCCCCATCCCCCTCCCACCCCGAGCCCGTTCCCCTTCCCTCATCCCCCGTGGGAACGGCCCCCCGGTGCCGGTCGGAGTCCAGGCGGCCCTCAGGGTGCCGGAGAGTCTCGCAGGGGGTGTCACGAGGGGGTCGATCCGTACCTGCCGCGGCCCCTCCGCGCTCCGACCGCCCGAGCCCGGCCCCGCCGCCCCCCCGCCGCCGCCGCCACCCGGAACCGGAAGCCCCCGCCCCCGCCGCCGCTTCCGGGGCCGCAGGGCGCCGGGCGGAAGTGCGGGCTTCCGTGCGCATGCGCAGAGCGGCGGCGTGACGGCGAGTGCTGCGCCGCCATCGTGGGGGAGCTGGGGGGGGGGGGGGAGTTACCATGGCAACGGCGCGGCCTGGACTCCTCTGAGAGCCCCCGACCCTCTCCAGGGGAGGGACCTATCCGGGGAGGGTCGCACCCCCCGTCGATCCCCCCTGACTCACCGCGAGCGGGACCCACTACAGCCCCCTACATGTCCCCCCATCCGCGACAGGGACCGAACCCTCCCACCCGCCAATCCTCCGCCGGCGCCACGCCCCGCGGCCCCCACTCGCGACAAACCCTTGGGGACCCCCCACTACAACCCCGCTTTGGGCTCCCCCCCTCACTCCCACCCCTTCCCTTGGGGTGTCCCCCGTTACTCCTTTTGGGGGCTGGTCCGCCCCTTTCCTCTGCCCCCCCTTTTTGTCCCCCCAGACTCCCCCGGGGCCGGTACTGGCTCTCCCCGTGGCGTCTGGGAAATGAGGGGGATACTGGAAATGGAGCACTGGGATTTGGGGTACACTGGAAATGAAGGGCACTGGGAATGGGTGTGGGGACACAGGACATGGGGGACACCAAACACTGGTGGGGGGACACACTGGGAGTGATGGGAGGACACTGGGGACAGGTGGGCTGCACAATGGGGACAAGGGGGACAATGGGAATAAGTTTGGAGACCCTGGGAATGGGTGGGGGCCACACTGGGAATGGGTTGTGGGGACACTGGGAGTGGGAGGTCATATGGGGTCACCACTCTTCCCATAGATCCGGGGACACAGTCCTAACCCTGCCCCCTGTCCCCAGAACCCTCCGGGGCTCCTTCCCGAGTCCTGGACTTTGCTCCTTGCCCCCTGGCGACGTGACCAGAGGAAAATTCCATCCTGGGGAGGGAAGAGAGAGGAGCTGGGAAAGCCTGATCCAGAAGAGCCTGATCCCAGGAAAAGCTTCTCCTGGGAGCACTTAATTCTAGGATCCCCTGGTCCCAGGATCACCTAATCCTGATCTTGGAAAATTGCAGCTGGCAGAAGTGAGAGGAGAGGTGAGTCCAGAGAGCCTGATGCCTGCAGAAACCCATCCTGGGAACACCTAATTTTGCAATCATCCTGTTCCAGAACTACCTCATTCCAGAAGAACATCATTCTGGAATCGCCGTATCCCAGGAGAATTTCATCCTGAGAGAGCCTTATTCCAGGAGCACCTCATCCCCAGGGAAAGCTCAGCCTGGGATCACCTTATCCCAGGAGATCCTTGTCCCACAATCACCTTGTTCTGGGACCACCTTATCCCAGAAGATCCTTGTCCCGGCATCACTTTATCCCAAGATTATCTCCTTCCAGGAGAAGCTCATCCTGGGATCCCCCACTCCTGCCACCTGCTGCCAATTCCAGGGTCCCTCCCGCTGCACTTTGGGGTCTCCTTGTGTTCTCCTGCCATGGCTGAGCCCTCTGGGTCTGGGGACAGCATCTCATTGGAATGTCCTGGCCTGGACACGGCCGCTGGGGAGGAATTCCTGCAGGAAGTGTTCCAGATCCTGCTGGAGGAGGGCGTGCGGAAGAGCACAGATGTGACACAGAAGGTTGGGACACTGGGGCACTCGGGAGAGGGGGGGTCCCCAGTCCCATCCCTCCCATTCCTGTTTCCAGTACCATTCTCAATCCCAATCCCATTCCTGTCCCCACAGGTATGTGACTGGAAGGAGCTCCCTGGGAAGGGGTGGGGTTCCTGATTTGTCCCTATTGCTTGTCCTGTTCCCAGTCATTCCCTGTCCCAGTCCCAATCCTATTCTCATTCCCAGTCATTCCCAATCCTATTCCCGTCATTCCCTGTCCCAGTCCCAATCCCATTCTCATTCCCAGTCATTCCCAATCCTATTCCCAGTCATTCCCAGGCATGTGACTGGAAGCAGACTTGGAAGGGGATGAGGGTCACAATATTGCTCCTTTCCCAGTCCTATTCCCATTCTGAAAACCAGTTCCAGTCCCATTCCCAATCCTGTTCCTAATACAAGTCCTGCTTCCAGCCCTGTTCCAACAGCTAGTCCCATTCCCAGTGCCATTCTCAGTCCCATTCCCATTTCAAGTCCTGTTCCCATTCTGAGTCCCCTTCCCAATCTTATACTCTGAACAGGACTGGGAGTGGCACTGGGGCTGGGAATGAGAGTAAGTCCCAGTTGCAGTCCCATTCTCATTTCCAGTCTCGTTCCCCATCTTGTTTCCATTTCCAGTCCTATTTGCAGTCCCACTTCCAGCCCCATTCTCATTCCCATTCCCCATTCTGTTTGCAGTTCCGGTGCCAGTCCCATTCCCATTCTGTTTCCTGGTTCCAGTCCCAGTCCCATTCCCAGTCTTGTTTCCATTCCCAGTCCCATTCTCAACATCATTCCCAGCCCATTCCCCCTGCGGTTTCCAGTCCCGTTCCCAGTCCCTCCCAGTCATTCCCAGCACTTTCCCAGGTGTGTGACTGGAAGGAGCCGCAGGAGCTCCGGGACCTGCTGGATCTGGAGCTGCGGAGCGACGGGGAGGGGCGGGAGCGGCTCCTGCAGCGCTGCCGGGACGTGCTGCGCTTCAGCGTCCGCACTGGTGCGCTCCCAGTACACACCAGTGCACACCAGTACAGCCCCAGGCAGGCCCAGTGACTCCCAGTTTAGCTCTGCACAAACTCCATTTGGCGCAGCAGCTCTCACTTCAGCCCAGCAGTTCCCAGTGTGGCCCTGGTGCCTCCAGTGTCAAACACTGTGGCCCCTGCCATGTTCCCCTCCATGAACCCCCGATCTTCTGTGTCTCGCTTGACTGCCCCCGTGCGCCCCCCCATTTCCCCCCCTATCCACTCCCTGACCCTCCCCATGTGCCCCCAACTCCCCCATGTTCCATCTGTTCCTTCCCTACCCACCCATCCTTCATGTCCCCCCATCCTCCATGTCCCTCTTGTGTCCCCCCTGATTCCCCTATATCCCCCCTGCCCCCTCATTTTCCCACTTCCTCACACCCCCTCATTCTGCCCTCCATGTCCTCCTCCTGTCTCCCCAGTCTCCTTATGACCCTGCTATGACTCCGCCGAACCTCCCAGGTCCTTCCCTTATCTTCCCGTGTTCCACCCCCCACGTGCCATCCCAAACTCTCTCATGGTCCCCCCCATTTCTCCCTATCCCCTCCCATATCTCTCTCTGTTCCCCCCTCTCCCCCCCCATGTCCTCCCCTGACCACCCTCTGTCCCCAACGTGTTCCCCCAGGTCACCCCCGCTTCTTCAACCAGCTTTTCTCAGGGCTGGACCACCACGCCCTGGCTGGCCGGTTCCTCACCGAGACCCTCAACACGAGCCCGTGAGCCCCCGACACTCCCAAAGGGGGGCTGGTGGGTGGGGAGACCCCTCAAAAACCTGCTGTGACCCTCCCCTCCCCCAGATCCACCTGCAAGGAGCTCCTGGTGCTGATGGAGTGGGGGGAGGATTTTGGGGTGCTCAGGTTTGGAGGGAGGGTTTTGGGGGGATTGAGGAGCCCAAATGAGAAAGTACCTGCCAAAACCCTTTGCTGACTCCCCTGATCTGGCCCCCAGTGTTGGTGCTGATGGAGGGGGGGTTTTGGGGGGAGGGTTTTGGGGTGCTGAGGCTCTGGGGAAAGTTGTTTGGGGTTCTGAGGTTTCAGGGGGAGGGGAACCCCCCAACTCCTGCTGGGCCCTTCCAGGTACACATACGAAGTGGCCCCAGTGCTGGTGCTCATGGAAGAGCAGGTCCTGGCCAAGCTCCGGGAGC
The DNA here is from genome assembly GCF_051311805.1 of Agelaius phoeniceus. NCBI lineage: Eukaryota > Metazoa > Chordata > Aves > Passeriformes > Icteridae > Agelaius > Agelaius phoeniceus. Next base: position 3,343,632 of record NC_135299.1, read on the forward strand.
TTGTGGGGTGGAGCAGCGGCGACGGGATCTTCGCTCCCGGTATCCCAGACCCTTCCTGAGGGGTATCCCTGTCCCCCCTCTGCCCCTGGCAGCCTGTCCATGGTGCCCTGGGGGTGAAACAGAGGTCCCTGTCCTGGGCAGGGGGCTCTATGTCCAACATGTTGGCCATGAATGTGGCGCGATTCCGGCGTTTCCCGGAGAGCCGGAGCAGAGGGAACTGGGACCTGCCTCGCCTGGGCCTGTTTGCATCCCAGGAGGTGGGAGTGGGGGCTCGAGGTTACCCCAAAACCTAATCCTCAGAGTAATCCCAATTCTAATCCATGGGGTCATTCCAAACCTTATTCCTGGGGTCACCCCAAAACCTGATCCCTGAGGTCATCCCAAAACCTGATTCCTGGACTCATCCCAAATGTGGCCCCCTGAGGTCACACCGAACCTGATCCTCTGGGTGACTCCAAATCTGATCCCTGGGATCCCCACAAAACATGATCCAGGGGGTCACCTGGAGTCATCCCAAAACCTGATCCTGCTGTTGCCCCAAAGCTGATCCTTGGAGGTTGCCCTAAACCTGATCCATGGGGTCACCCCAAAACCTGCTCACAGGTTACCCCAAAACCTGGCCTGTGGGGTCACCCCAAGTCTGATCCCTGAGATTACCCAAAATCTGGGGTTACCCCAAGTCTGGTCCCTGAGGTGACCCCAGATCTGGTTCCTGGGGTCCCCCCAATCCCAGTCCTGTTTTCCTGCCCAGAGCCATTACTCCATCCTAAAAGGAGCTGCTCTCCTGGGAATTGGCACGGACAATGTTCACCTGGTGCGGACAGATGAGAGGTGAGTGCTGGGAGGTCCCGAGGGACCCCAGGTCAGGGGATTCCTGCATGTATCCATCCCTATCCCTTCCTTTCAGGGGGAAGATGATCCCGGAAGAGCTGGAGAAGGAGATCCAGAGGGTGAAAGCTGAGGTCAGGAGAGGCTGCACACCTCAAAGCCCCTCAAACTCCCCAATGCCTCCACAGTATCCCCAACGGCCTTCCCAGGGTTCCCAAAGCTCCCTCAAAGTCCGTGTGTCCCCCTCTAAGTCCCCAAAGCCTCTCCAATGTTCTCAAAGCCTTTCCCATGTCCACAAACCACCCTCCATGTCCCTCAATGTCTCCTCAAATCTCCCCAATGTCCCCCCAAATAACCTGAATATCCTCCAATGCCCCCCCACTGTCTCTTCAACTCTTCAATGCACCAAAGTCCCCTGTCCTCCCCAGACCTCCTGTCCCCCCTTAAAGTCAGTCCCCTGTCTGCCCCAAAGTCCTCTGTAGCCCATTTCCTGCACCCCCAATGTCTCCCTGTATCCTCCAGCCCCCCCCCAGCCTTCCTCCTCAGCCCCCTCAAAGTCCCCACAAATGCCCACCCAGGGCTCAGAGCCCCTTCTTTTTCTGTGCCACCATCCTGGCCACCTTTGACTCCCTATGCTCCCCTGCCCTCTACCCCCTTCCATGCCCCCTGCACCCTCCAATACCCCCAGACCCCTCCCTAATCCTCCCCCCAGGGCTCGGAGCCCCTCTTTGTGTGTGCCACGAGTGGCACCACTGTCCTAGGTGCCTTCGACCCGCTGGACGCCATCGCCGACGTCTGTGCCCGCCACGGGCTATGGCTGCATGTGGACGTGAGTTCAGGGGTGCTTGGCTGGCGGGGGGCTCGGGGGTCCCCCTGTGGGTGCTGATCCCCCTTTTCCTGCAGGCAGCATGGGGGGGCAGCGCCCTCCTGTCCCCCCGACTCCGTCACCTCCTTGCCGGCATCCACAGGTGTGTCCCTCCCCCTACCCCTGCAAAAGACTCCCACGCACCCTCTGAGCTTTTGGGGATACCCTTTTTCCCCACAGGGCCCCCCCAAACTCTGCTGTTTCCCCCCACCAGAGCTGACTCAGTGACCTGGAACCCCCACAAGCTGTTGATGGTGGGGTTGCAGTGCTCGGCATTCCTGCTCCATGACAGCTCCGTAGGTGCCCCCCATCCTGAATTCATGCTCCTAGGATGCCTTCTGGGCCCCCTCATTAATTTTGGTGCCCCCTGCTCCTCCCAGGGGCTCCTGCAGCGCTGCCATGGCGTGGGGGCCTCTTACCTGTTCCAGCGGGACAAGTTCTACGACGTGTCCCTGGACACAGGGGACAAGAGCCCCCAGTGCGGCCGCCGTGCCGACAGCCTCAAGCTCTGGATCCTCTGGAAAGCCGTGGGGACCCGGGGGCTGGCACAGCGTGTGGAGCGGGCGTTCAGTGCCACTCGGTGAGCCCCAGGATCAGGGGGACCCTCCACCCTCCCAAACTTGGCTTCACCCCTTTGCTCTCCCCAGGTACCTGTTGGAGCAGGTGAAGAGGAGGGAGGGATTCCAGCTGGTGATGGAGGTAAGGGTGATGGTGGAATGTAGGATGGGGGATATGGACACCTAAGAGTCCTGGAGGTTGGAATGCCACAGGTTTAAATTATCCTGGAGCTTTAACTCCCTGGGGGTTAATCCCAAAGGTTTGAATCCCCAAAGTTTAAATTCCAGAGTTTTCAATCCCAGAGGCTGAAATCTCAGAGGTTTGAATACACATGGCTGAATTCCTGGCATTCCGAATCCCAATCAGATTCTGAGAATTGGGTGAATGGCCATGATCTCCTTCTTCTTCCTCTTCCTGCAGCCAGAATTTATCAACCTCTGCTTCTGGTTCATCCCACCCAGCCTGCGGGGCCAGGAGAATTCCCCGGAATTCTGGGACAAACTGGGAAAGGTGAGCCCAGAATTCCAAATTCCCCCACCACCAACAGCCTTCCAAATCCCCAAAAATCACCCAAAAAGAAAAACAAAATCCTCCTGAAATGGTGTTTCCCCCTAGGTGGCCCCAGCCATCAAGGAAAAGATGATCCGGAGGGGCTCCATGATGGTGGGATACCAACCCCAAGGATCCCACGTCAACTTCTTCCGGCAAATTATCACCAATCCTGCTGTCACCCGCCAGGACCTGGACTTCTTCCTGGATGAGATACAGGAATTGGGATGGGATCTGTGAGCACTCCCCAAAACCCCTGTGAAAGACCCCAAAACCTTCCCCCCATCCCTGAGGAACAGAGCCTTGATTTCCTCCCCACATCCCAAATTGGAAATGACCCCAAAATTCCACACTTTTGGAATAAAACAGCATTTAATGGTCCTGATCTGATAATAATTTGATATAACCCCACCCTCAAAATAGGGTTTGGGGTGTAGGGGGTCCCTTAATTCCCCTGGAAGCTCCAGAGGAGGTTGTGGATTCTGGGAACAGCATGTAGTGAGTGGCCTTGTGACTCTCCTGACATTCCCATGACTTCTTGAAGCTCCAGAGGCTGGAACTTGTAGGGAAGAGGATCTGTTAGTACCCAAAAAAACTCTTGTGAGAGTACTGCAAAACCTGCTGCGTCCATCCCTGAGGAGGTGGAGCAGAGCCTGGACTTCCTTCTGGGATCTTTAAATCAGGAGTAAAGATGGATGTTCTCCGCACTTGATCCTAAAACTCAGCACTCATGGAATAAAAGAGCATTTAATGGTCCCAATTTTAAATTAATTTGATATCACACTCCCCTCGCCCAGAAATGGAGTTTGGGGGTCCCTCAATTCCCCTGGAGGCTCCGGAGGAAGTTGAGGATCTCGAGATCAAGACGATCGGCTTGCTCAAGGCAGGCTAGGAGCTGGGACGCCGTGGCTTCGTGTCGCTGCCGCCGCTGCCAATCCCGCAGCATCTCAAAACTCCGCAGGATGGAATTGTTCGGATTTTCCTCCTGGATCTGCTCCAGCCGGCTCCGCTCCAGCCCTAGATACAGAATTCCCACCTCCTGCCACTCTCTTCCCAATTTTCGGGCGACTGTCATCAAATCCTTCTCTGTCAAGCGTCGGGAATTCACGGGTGGAGCTGGAATCCCTCCAGGATGCTGTCCTGAAGTGGGGTCCCCGGTCACGTTGGGGGTGTCCCCATTAGGTTCCCTGGGGGTTTCCTCCAGGATTTGCTCTTCCAGGGGCAGCTGGAAGCGCTGGATGAGGTCGAGGCGGCCGATCTGCCGCAGGATCCTAGCGGTCACATGCAGGAAATTCCCCGGGAAGCGCTCGAGGAGGATCTGGCACAACTCTGAGCGCGATGCCTGGAGCACAAGCCCGGCAGGAATTTCGCTTCCCAGTAGGTACTTCAGGTCCTGGAACTGCTTTTCCGAGAGCGCCTGGTGCACATCCAGCAGTGCTGCCCGCTCGTCTCTCGCCATCGGGGCAGAAAATCCCGCAGGGAAATGGGGTCACTGCTGGGACACAAGGGCTGGGCTAGAGGAATCACCATGCAGCCCAAAAAGTGGGGGATAAAGGGGGTGACCCCTGGGCCCAAAAAATTCGGGGTGTGAGTGGAGAGGGGTCACCCTGTGCTCCATAAATTGGGGATAGATGGGTCACCACCCACCCCGAGGGCTTTCCTGGTGCCCCCGGGGCTGAACCCTCCCAGCGTCCCCCTAGAGCACCCCACCCTGCCTTGGGCCTGAGACCGCCGAGCCTCCCCCCAGTGGCCCCCCAACCCTGGGGCTGGGTCCCCACTGTGCCTCCCCATCCTTCCTTGGGCCTGGGACGCCCAATGTCACCCCAGTGCCCCCACTCTGTCCTGGCTCCCCCCGATGTCCCTCCCGATGTCCCCGCCATGTGCCTAGTGCCCTTCCTTCCGGGTCCCCACGATCTCGCGGCGCCCTCGGTACTTCCCTAACCCGGATTCCCACCGTTCTCTCCCTCAAGCCCATCGTTCTCCCGCCGCCGCCGCCCCGCTCTCACCGCGCTCCGTTCCCGCCAGGGCAGTTCCGCATCTGCGGAGTGGAGGCGCGGCTTCCTCTCCCGCCACAGCGGAGCGGGGCCGCTTTGAATGGACGGGGCGCGTCCTGCGTGGGGCCGTCCGGAGCGGAGTCCGGAGCGGAGTCCGGAGCGGAGTCCGGAGCGGAGTCCGGAGCGGAGTCCGGAGCGGAGTCCGGAGCGGAGTCCGGAGCGGAGTCCGGAGCGGAGTCCGGAGCGTCGTTTGGGGGCTCAGGGGCGGTTCGGGGGTGCGGGTAGTGAGTTTTGGGCCCAATGTCCAGCCCCGAGTGCGGCCGCGCGGGAGCCCTTCCCTTCGCCCGGCCTCGTCCGGTGCCCCTGAGCCCCCGTGCTCCCCAACAGCGGTGAGTGGCCACCGGGGACACCCCACCCCCCAAACGGAGAGTGAGCAATTCCCCTCGCCCCCGCCGTGTCCTTTCTTTTTTCCGCTTCCCCTTGCGAGAGCTCCGCCGCGATTGCTGAGTTGCGGGAGGAGGGGCGAGAGGGAGCGACCCCCCCCCCCCCCCCCCCCCCAGATACAGGGGTTCCTCCGTGGGGGAATGGGAGGGGCTGTGGGGTGGGACGAGGGCAGTGCCATCATGTCACTCTGTGTGACCCCAGCGTCAGGAGGAGCACGGAAGGGCTTCGGGCAGGCCGAACCCTCCCTTGGGGGAGGCAGCGGCCCCCCCGTGGGGTGTCCTCGGGTCACCCCAGTTCTCTCCCTGCCCCCTCTCTTCCCCCCATGTCCTTCCGTCCAGGGGACAGCGGCAATGGACGCTGGGGGGGGGGGTCGGCCCCCCGGGATCCCCCCGGCCCCACGGATCCCCGGGAAACCCCACTGCTCGAGGGCCCCCCCACAGGTGAGACCTCTCCACCTCCTGCCAAAGAGGCCTCTGGCCACGGCAAGAGGTTCTGAGGGGGAATCGTGGAGGGGGGGGTGGATGCTTTTTCTGGGGTCCCTTAACGACCTGCAATGGGGGAGACCCTGCCCTTGTGGTACAGGGAGACCTCAAACCTCAGGGAGGGTCCCAGGGGGTCCCAGGGATGGGGGGGCTTGTGGTCCCACGGTGTGGAGGGACCCCGATCCCAGAGTATGGAGGTGACCCCATCCCAGAGTAAGGGAATCTTAGGAATGTTGGGGTAGCCCATTCCTATGGCACAGGGGTACCTCAATTCCAGGGTAAGGGGGGACAGAGATGTGAGAGTATCCTGCACCCTTCGTGTGGGGGTAGCCCAGTTCCAAGGTATTCCCCTTTTCCATGCCCCAGGATACAGGGGTGTCACATTCCTGTGGCCTAAGGGTACACCAGTTCCAGGGTCTGGGGGTGCTCCAGGGATGCGGGGATGTCCCAGTCCCATGGAATGGGGTACCCTGATCCTGGAGTATGGGGGTTCCCCAATCCCAGGATATGGGAATCTCAGGAATGTGGGGTTGTCCTGTGCCCATGGTGTAGGATGCCCTGTTCCCAGGGTATGGGGCTGTCCCAATTCCAGGGTAAGATGGTGCCCTGATCCAACAGCCCAGGGGTGCCACAGTCCTGGGGTGCAGCGATGTCTTGTTCCCATGGAATGGGGGTGTCCCAGGGTTGGGGTACAGGGATGTCCCATTCACATGGAATGGGGTACCCCAGTCCCAGGGCATGAGGATGCCCTGATCCTAGGACATGGCAGCACCACAATCCCAGAGTTAAAGGTCAATATCACCTGATTTGGGGGTGCAGGGTTCTAATCTCATGGCATGGGAATGCCCCAATATTGGGATGCAGGGATATCCCAGTCCTGTGGGATGGGGGTGCCCTGATTTTGGGGTGTGAGAATGTCCCAGTCTCACGTATCAGGATGTCCCAGTGTTGGGGTACAGAGTTACCCCAAACCCATGGCATGAGGGTGTCCTGATTTTGGGGTGCAGGGGATTTTCTGGGTACCCCAAGTTCATCCCTGTTTTCCGGAAGGAATTTGTCTGTTCCAGCCCCTGGCCCCCCTTGCACCCCAATCCCAGACCCTTGTTTGGGTGGCAGTGCGGAGCTGCGGGAAGTGAACTCCGGCTTCGGAATATGATAGGGATGGGGGTAGGAAAGGGGAGGGAGGAGGTGGCAACAGGTATGGGGAAGAGGGAAAAGGGATGGAGAAGGCTCAGAGGAGGTGGAGAAGGGAAAGAGGGGATGGAGAATGCAAAGAGGGGATGGAGCAGATAAGGATGGGAGAAGGAAAGAGAAAAGAGGATGGGAAAAGGGGAAGAGGAGTTGGAGAAAGGTGGGAAAGAGGATGGGGAAAGGACAGTGGGAATAGAGAAGGTAGAAATAGAATGGAGAATGTGGAAAAGGAATGGAAAAGGGAAAGAGAGGATGGAAAATGGAAAGAAGGATGAAGGGACCATTGGGACCAAGCTGAGACAGAGGGCCAGGTGCCAGTTGGAAAGGGCAGGTGTCATTGGGATGGAGCAGGCGGCAGGGGGCCCCAAGCCCCTGTCCTTGCCCAACTGGTGCCCACCCTCCTCTTGCACAGCCCATCCTGGCCCGGCCTAGCAACACCGGAAGCCCCCCAGGCCCCCTGTGGGGGGACCAAGTCCCCTGAAGGAGCTGCTGAGGCCAGAAGGGGCTGGGCTGCACCCCACTATCTATGGGGAATGTGGGAAGGGCTTCAGCTGGAGCTCGGGCCTGGCACGGCACTGCATCACCCACACTGGGGGGTAACCGTTCACCTGCAGCGCCTGCGGGAAGGGCTTCAGCCAGAATTCCAACCTGGCCACGCACCGGCGCATCCACGCCGGGGAGAACCCCTTCGGCTGCCAGGACTGCGGGAAGCGCTTCGGGGAGAGCTCGGCGCTGGTGCAGTACCAGTGGATGCACACCGGGGGGCGGTCGTACACATGCAGGGAATGTGGGAAGAGCTTCAGCGTCAGCTCCAACCTGCGGCAACACCACTGTACCCATGGCCGAGAGCAGCCTCACCTCTGCCCTGAGTGCAGGGGCACTTTCTGGAACCCTGGCCAGCTCCGGAGGCACTGCAGGGGGCATGGGGACAGTGACACCTGGATGAGCATCAGGACACCTGGATGGGGTTGGGACACATGAATAGGGATAGGGACATCGTGATGGGCACACTAGGATGAGGATGGGGAGGAGGGGATGGGATGGGGACAAGGACAGCAGGGGTGGGGCACAAGGATGGAGATGTGTTGGTTTGGCCTGCAAGGCCTGCGGCGAGCCCTGCCTGTGTGGCTGCCCCAAGCCAGCTGCACTGCCAGTGGAAAGGGCAGGGACAGTGGCACTAGCGTCCCCTTCCCAGCACCCTGCATGAGGGGAGGCGTTAAATAGCGCCAGCACCACAGCAGCCTCCACTGCCCTGCAATGGCAGCAGGGCTGTATGGCCAACAGTGCAAGCACAGCGAGCAGCTCCCTGATGCAGAACCTAGACAAAATCGACTTAGTGCTGTGTTGGCAATGGAGAGAGACAGGGACACTGACTCAGTGATCAGAATCTGATTTTTTTGTGGGATACAAACGCTTATATACTATTTCAGGGAGACTAGTAATGTGTACTACAATGATTAGGTTTAAATCACATACACAGGCATATAGCATCTCTTGCTTGCAGAGTTTAATGGTGTTGGAATTAAATCCAATATAGCCGGATGGAACGTGCCTGGGCTTGTCCCGCCCTTGCTGCTTGACCAAAAGAGGCAACTGTGGTGACTTCACCTCAGAGACACCTCTGGCTAGCTGGGTGGATGTTGCAGCTGGGTACTTGGGACAAGTCCAGGCATGCAGGAGCTCAGGTTTACCTCTGGCAGAGGTAAGCTTTAAGGCGAGGTGAAGGAAAAGGTGTCGGGTTCTGCTAGAGGGTTTCGATCCAGAGCTTTATTCCTAGCCCACAAGCCTCTGAATCCAGCAACAGCTCTAACAGAAGTTCCTGAACCACGTGGTTGCTGTTCCTTTTAACCTCGGGGAGAGGGGGAGGGAAGGGGCAGGGATCCCACCAACCAGGTGAGGGGGGGGAAGTCTCAGGGGACAAATGACACCTGGATGGCCCAATGTCCCCCAGGGCTGAAAGGCATCTTTTGAACTCTGCCAATCCCTCAACGCCCTTCTGGAATGCCAAGATTGACAGACAGCACTCAGCAGGGGGCAAGGGAGAGGGAAGGGAGTGGTCATTGGCAACTGGGGAAGGACCGGGAAACTGAGGCAAGCTATGCCATCACACCGCAACATCTCCCCCTTGTTTCGTTTAAAATGAAGAGGACTGGGTTTGGGGCACAGAATTCTTGCCAAACCACGACTGGTAAATTGGTTCCTCCTCTTCAGGAGGGTCAGTGTTTTCCACTGAGGCTTCCATGTCATCCATTGGAGCACTAAGGGCTTCCAAATGGTAGACTTAAGGAGGGGGAGATGAGCTTGAAATTAGCTTGTGAATCATGCGCTTGATTAGTCCGAAAACAATGCTAACGACTACAATAACAATAACTAAAATAAACAATACTAAAATTACAGTTTTCAGAATAGATCCCAACCCGCCCGAGAGACCCCAGCCCTCGAACAGTCCACTCAGCCAGTCATCAGTTTCTTTCTTGATGTCGTAATTTGAAGGTGGTCCATACATTTGCTTTCAGCTGAGAGGCTATCCAGGAGATCGCTGGTGGAATGATTGCGACAAGGAGCAGAGTCGCTCTCATGGCATCTCAAGACTGCACACTAACCGTGGGATCTAAACTGGTACAAGGAACTTAAGACAAACATATATTACAAACTATTCCAGATAGGAGGCTTAAATGGAATTTCCTCCAGGGAACGCGTGTGGCGTTTCCTTCTCCAGGCAGCATTGGCAACCTGGGGCGCTTCTGTAGACTTCCCTGAGACTTTGGGGACATAGGGCCTTACCCATTTAGAAGGAACCCACTTTAAACCAGAGGAGGTGAACACACAGGTGTATCCTTGTCCCCATGTAACAAATTTTTAAGGTCCCACTGTCTTCCAAGTCTCAGGGTCCTTTACTAAGACTGGAGACTTTTCTATCATCGACATCTGACTGCTCCCCCTAAAGTGGCGTAGGATGGGCGGATTCAGGCTGTCAAAAGAACAGTTCAGAAAATTGATTTTGAACATTGCCCTGGACAACTGGATTTGGGGAGGCTCCACTTTCAGGACCTGATGTTGCTGGTCTAGAACTCTTTTGATATCACGGTGAGTCTTTTCTACTACGGCTTGACCTGTAGGGGAGTAGGGGATCCCAGCTTTGTGCTCTACTCCCCATTGCTGCAGGAAGCTCCTGAATTCCTTGGATTTGTAAGTGGGCCCGTTATCAGTTTTCAACTCCTTGGGCATGCCTATGAAAGAAAAGGCCTGTAGGACGTGCTTTCTGGCATTGGAAGATGACTCTCCTGTGTGGGCAGAGGCATAGATTGCTCCAGAAAAGGTATCTACACTAACATGAACATATTTCTGCTGTCCAAATGCCTGTATGTGTGTAACATCTGTTTGCCACGGTTCACAACTGTTCAACCCCGTAGGGTTTGCTCCCGTACTCACTGTAGGGAGTGCATGTTGGGCATGTGTCCACAAACGCTTTGGCCTGTTCTCAAGTGATGTGAAACTGACGAACCAGGCCAGGTGCATTTTGGTGGAAAAGCTGGTGGCTGATTTTTGCCTGTTCAAAAACATTTGGAAGAGTGGCCATCTCTGCAGGTACAGCAAGAGCATCTGCCCTTCTGTAGCCTTCAGCGATAAACCCTGGCAAGTCGGTGTGTGACCTGACGTGCATCACATAAAATGGTTGCTCTCGGTGGGTGACTGACTTTACAAGTTTTGAGAGCAATTTGAAAAGTGTGATGTTAGACACTTCTTGCAGTATTGCTTGATCTGCCCTGGATACCACTCCTGCCACATATACAGAGTCTGTAATCAGATTGAATGGTTCTGAGAACCTTTTGAAGGCCCTAACAACTGCAGCCAACTCAGCAACCTGAGGTGAACTTTCCACTTCAGCAATGTCTGTCTCTCACTGCTGGGTTTGATGATCCTTCCAAGTCATAACAGACTTGTGGGATCTCCCGGACGCATCTGTAAAGATGGTCAGAGCCTTTTTTAAAGGTCTCCTACTTTGAATACCTCCCAATTTCAGAGTAAATTGAACTTTTTGTTCGAAAAGTTTGTGGGCAGGCAGATATATAGAAATTTGTCCTGGGTAGGAATCTAGACCAAACTGCAACGCCTTGTTTTCCTGAAGCAAATGTTCTAACATTTTCTTAGTAATTTGGCCCGATTTTAACTTGATTGGAATGTGAATGCACTCAAAGTCACATCCTGCCAGCTCTCTGATCTGGGTGCTAGCTTTCCAGGTCGGTTCTGCTACTAGCTCTTGGGGGTTTGTCATTCTCTTGGACCTTTGGTGACTGAGGAAAACCCATTCTATGATCAAGAGAAGGTCCCACTGGTCCTGGCACTTTTTAGGTGTTTTCTTTGTCTAGGTGTTTGTTTTTTCTCCCACTGGAAAATGATTCCATGGAGGTGTGGCAACTTATCTGAGATGATAAATTGGAATGGCAGGTCAGGCTGACATCAGTGGGCCTGTCTTGTGGACATTGCAATCTGAACCTTTTCTAGAGCCTTCCGTGCCTCTGGGGTAATAGACCTAGGAGAACTCGGGTCCCCTCCCCCTTTCAATAAATCGAAAAGAGGAAAAGGTCTTCGTTGGTGAGACCCAGCCACGGCCTTACCCAGTTCAAAGACCCACAGAACTTGTGGACATCTGCAAGGGTCTTGGTCTTCGTTTTATTTCTAATTTTTGAGGAACAATGGTCCTATTTCCAATTTCTAAGCCCAAATACTTCCAAGGTGGCATCTTTTGAATTTTCTTTTCCTGGAGCTCGAACTCTGCAGCAATCAATGCATCAATCGTTAGGTCAAGTGTGGGGGTGAGTAAATCATCATTGGGGGCACACACAGGGATATCATGCATATAATGATAGATGATGGCCTTTTCTGCAGCTGCACGCACTGGGGAAAGCAGGGAAGAGACATACCATTGGCAGATCAATGGTGAGGCTTTTAGTCCCTGAGGGAGAACTGTCCAATGGTACCTTTTCATAGGGACTTCCCTGTCGATAGTGGGGACTGAGAATGCGAAATGCGGTGCATCGTCAGGGTGTAGGGGAATTCAGAAAAAAACAATCTTTTATATCAATAACAGCCAATTTCCAATCTAGGGGAAGCATCGCTGGGGATGGCATACCAGGTTGGAGAGAGCCCATATCTTCAATGACGTTATTAATTTGTCTGAGGTCGTGGAGGAGCTGCCATCTCTTTTTGTGAGCCTTCTGGATGACAAACACGAGAATTCCATGGAGACGTGGTGTCTGCAATGTGACCCTTTTTCAGTTGCTCTTCCACTAGCTCCTCGAGTGTGATGGTGTTCACAGGGGTTTTCAGGTGAAGGAAGAGACGAGAATGTTGACTCCATGTTCAGAAGGCTTGATTTATTATTTTGTGATATATATTACATTAAAACTACACTAAAAGAATAGAAGCAAAAGTTTCATCTCAGAAGGCTAGCTAAGCTAAGAATAGAAAGGAATGAAAAATAAAGGTTTGTGTCTCAGACAGAGTGTCCAAGCTAACTGGGATGTGATTGGCCATTAATTATAAACATCCAAGATGGGCCAATCACAGATGCACCTGTTGCACTCCACAGCAGCAGATAACCATTGTTTACATTTTGTTCCTGAAACCTCTCAGCTTCTCAGGAAGAAAAATCCTAAGAAAGGATTTTTAATGAAAAGATGTCTGTGACACTCGAGCACCTTCAGTTTTTGTTTACTGAGTGGCCACTGTTCTACCCAAACTGGTGTGTCTGTCTTCCAATTCAGTTTTTGGATAGAGTGCTTTTCAGTGACTGTTGCCCAAAAATCCTGTGGAAAGTCTGGAATATCAATTGTGACACCCCACTGGGCCATTAAATCTCTTCCTAACAATGATTCCAGATAATCTAACACAAACGGATGGATATTTGCCAATTGTCCATTTGGCCCCTTAATTTGGACAACGCTCTTGGATTGTCTTGCCAATTGCAGGCCTCCTACACCTCAAACGTGACCAGCCACATTTTGCAAAGGCCAATGTGCAGGCCAGTCTTGTGCTGGGATCACTGTGCAGTCTCCACCTGTGTCTACAAGCATCTCAATGCATTTTGACTCCCCACCCCCACTGACATTACACCATAATTTGGGTTTGTCCTTCCCAATAACTTGGACCCAGGCGACTGTGGGCCCTTGTTTTTCAGTGTCTTCAGGTAAACTTGGCACTGTAATGGCTTGTGCAACAATTTGTCCTTTGGGAAGAAACAGGGGTGGGTGGAAACAATGCAGCCCGAGAACGAATTGCTCAAGATCTGATGTTGTCATTCCTGGAGCAATTTCAATCTCGTGTGGTGTGTGTTTGGTGTCCCCAATGACAATGTACTTACAGTGAATTTGGTGCCAAGTACCCTGCTGTTGTGGGTTGACGGAGACAAAATTCCACTCAGTGTCTTTCAGGTGGAGTGGTTCTGTCAGCTGCAATCTGAAAGGCTCATTGACAGAAGTTGTGGTTAACATAGGTTCACCTAAGTCATAGTAAAGGTTATTTGATTTCACTTTCAATGGCGGACCAGCAGAAGTGGTCCTTGAAGCATCTGCTTCACTTAGAGAAATACGGATATTACCTGAGGGAAACTTTTTTGTTTCCCTCATTTCCTTGGCCTGCTCTTTTTGTGTCTGCGCGCCTGGCAGGCCGGCACTCCTCATTCAGTTTTTTCTTGTTGTTGACCCTCTGGAAACGCTTGTAGTTCTCCTCCCTTGCTATTTCTAAATTCATCAAATTGCTTTTTCAGGGGGCACTGGTTACTCCAGTGCCCAAGGTTGTGGCAAAGCAGGCATGGCTTTGTGGGGTCCACCGTTGCTGGTCTTCGCTGCTGCCCAGGGTACTGCTGTGCTGAGGGAATGGGCGCAGGGCTGGCAACGGCGACACGCTGTGGTGGTCTTGGCAGCAGCCTTGGTCTGATGTCTTCAGCCACACTCATCAGAGGCACTTTCCTGTTACAAACTAGAAGCATATCTTTTAGTGTAGGGGAGTTCTAGAGGTAAGCTTAAAATTGCCGCTCGACCCTGTTAATTTGCATTTGTAAATGCCATTTCTTCTAAAACTTCTTCCCCTGCATTCTCTTTTTTTAACTTGGATTTCAATGGCTCTAGTCAACCTTTCTACAAATTTCAGAAAAGGCTCGGATGTTAGCTGCTTGATCTTACTATATGGTTTGAATGGGCCTTCTGGTTGGAGGGTAAAAAAAGCTTTCTCAGCTGCTTCTTTGACTCTCTCAAGTGCTTCTACAGGAATTACTGCAGCTTGGATTTGGGCTAAGGACCATTGGCCTTCACCGGAGAGATGCTCAATGGTAATTGGCAGGCCATTGGCATCTTTTGCTGGTTTTGGGTCAGCATGCAAGTCTGGGAGAACTTCTTTTAGCAGTTGTTTCTATGCCAATTCCCATAATTTGAATTCTGTAGAGGTCATGAGGCACGAGAAAAGCTGTTTTAAATCATACGGGACTATTACAGTCCTACCCAGTTCGGCATTTAAAAGGCCACAGAAGTATGGGCTATATGGGCCATACTCTTTGTTTTGCAGACCTCTCTTATAATTTCTTGTCCAAAAGCTTTCCAGTTAGCAGTTGGGACTCCTCCCCCTTGCCCTGCATACTGATATGTAACAGGAGCGAATGACAAAGGGGGAGCCTGTATTGGGTCTGCTGTTCCCTGCCCTGTATCCTCTGAATTGGAAGCACTGGGATCACAGGTACAGCTGTGGGGACAAGCAGCGCATGTGCCTACACCGTGGGAACCTGGGGAAGGGGCAGGGACACCGTGGGAACAGGGGGCAGGGACAGGGGATCGGTAGGGAGCGGGGACGCCTGGTGACATCACTTTGGCAGACACTCCCTAGGAGGGGTAGAGGGGCGGAGCTGAGGGAGTAGCAGGTAAGGGGGGGGAGGGAAGGTGTCACGAGGATCAGGAGGGGTGGGGGATGAGGAATTTTGGGATGCTCAAGGGAATCATGGGAAGAAGGAGACCAGGTATGGCATGGTATCATGTGGCATCTGCCATTTTCTTGGCTCTCTGGGGACTGGGAGCCAATTTGGGGTTACTGCTCTCCGAAAAGCCAACACGTGCTCTGGGTTACAGAGCTGGGGACACAAGGGTTTGGGGACAATTCCACATGGTCTGGCCAGGGGAACTCAGGTATTTTAGGGTGCTCAGGGAGCCGGCTTCCCTGGGCATGAGCAGAGTCAGCTCTCTTTAAAATACCAAGTTTTGGGGTACAGGGTTCAGAGCTGGTGGGGGGAGAAACAGGAAGAGCAGAGGTACATTCCTTGTTATTTAGGTTTTTTTCCACTTCCCTTTGCTTGAGCAAGGCTGATAGAACTTGTAATCTCCAAAACACAAATTTAGCTGAGGACATGTCCCCGGACTTTCCCAAGGTTATCAATTCATGCCCTACATAATATCCATAATTGGATATTATGGACTTGATCAGGAGAAATTTGTGGGAAGTAAACTGTGTCAATTTTCCTTTAGAGAACATTACATTTCCACTAACTAAAAATCCAACAATCTGATAATACACTCCTTTTTGTGCTGTGCTTAACTTAGAGCCCATTTTAGATGTAAAAGGCACAACACAATCTCCCACTGACCGAAGACAAAACCAAATCAGCTACCAATTTCCAAAAACCGCGGTTAAGAAGCGAAAACATGCAGATCTTTAGCCCTTCACAACGCAGCTGCTTGTACTACTTTGAAAAGCGCCACTGGCAGTGGCATGGAATTGGAAGTCACCACACCGTGCTAGGGGATAGACAGAGCCCCCCTGCCTGTGCTGCACAGCAAACCTGAGACCGGAGCCGCTCCGCGCCGAGAAAGGCCCCCTGCGCCGCAGTGAGAACTCTCCTGCGCCGCGCTGCAACCCTGACCCGCACGAGCCACGGCGCCCAGAGAAATCTCAAGAGCTGAGCCGGCGCCACGCTGCTGTGAAGGGGAGGGGCAGGGACAGCTTCCCCACTCCTCTGAGCTGGCACCGTGGTGCAAGCTTGCTGCCGCATGAGTTCTAAAATCGGCGGTGCAGCGCTGCTGTGGGCTATGCCTAACCTGCTATCACTCCCCCTTCCACGTGGCTGCACAGCCTTTTCGTGCTCTGAATAAGAGTGAAAAAGAACAGATCTCTTGGCAGAGACTGTATTTGAGTTTCTATCCCTTACGGAGCAGATATACTCACCCCAAATCAGTGCTGTTGATGCTGTGGTCTGGCAGGGTCTTCTCTTCAACCTGAATAGGACCCCACGGGCAGGAGGGGCTACCCTATCCTCCCTATCAAAAGTCGCTCACCAAAAAGGAGCTGTGCTTTCCAGAGGCGCAGAATGTCCTCGAGGCTCCTGTGGGATAAGTCCCAAAGTCTCTGCTGCAGAGCTATGCCATCAAAGCTCTGCCAGTGAATGCTAAGCTGCCTTAAAGTCTCTACGTGGTCTTCTGAGGTTCCGGGAGCTCTGGAGTGTCTTCTCGGGGCTGCAGGATCGAGCAGCCCCACATTGGGCACCAATTATTGGAATTAAAAGCCAATATAGCCGGATGGAATGTGCCTGGGCTTGCCCAGCCCTTGCTGCTTGACCAAAAGAGGCAACTGTGGTGACTTCACCTCAGAGACACCTCTGGCTAGCTGGGTGGATGTTGCAGCTGGGTACTTGGGACAAGTCCAGGCATGCAGGAGCTCAGGTTTACCTCTGGCAGAGAAGCTTTAAGGCGAGGTGAAGGAAAAGGTGTCGGGTTCTGCTAGAGGGTGTGGGGAAATATTGCGAGGTCTCGAGATATCGCGAGGTCATGCAGAACCTCTCCCCTTTTACTGGTACTGACCGTTACCCCCGTTATAAATGACCCTGTCTAACCGTTAATAGAGGCCAGTTACTGTCCACCACATTGGTTTATGCATGTGCTTGGCCCATGTGGCAGAGGCGCCGCCACTGAACCGTCCTCGACCTGGGACGCCACGCCCCCAAGCGGCGGCAACAAGTGGTGCCGAAACCCGGGAACAATCCGGGAAGTGGGAATCGCCTGGGCGAGTGGACGGCGGCCGGAGCAGCAGGACTGTCTCCGGCGGGGAGGACGCTCCCAGAGGACCGGCAAGAGGGAAGGGTCTCCCACTGGCATTCAGCGAAGGAGGAGGGCTCGCGCCTAGGACTGACGAAGGAGGAAGGCTCACGCCGGGGCGGCGAAGGAGGAAGTCTCGCGCCAGAAAATTGGCGAAGGAGGAGGGCTCGTGTTGCAGCCGGCGGAAGAGGAGGTCTCACGTCGCGAATCGGCAAAGGAGGAAGTCTCGCGCCAGGACCTGGTGAAGGAGGAAGTCTCGCGTCGATAGCCAGCGGTGGAGAGGATGGAGCCCCTTGCTAAGGTCATTTTTAAAATTCACAGAGATTGGGGCATAGATTGTGAGCCGGGAGATTTTGTCCTCGCAGTGTCGAGGCTCCTGCGTGCTGGGGTAATCAGGCATCCGGAGGATATCTTCTGCCCAGAAGTATGGGATAATTGTACTGGGGCCCTAGTGGAGGAGGCTACGTCCTCAGGCTCAGGGCAGAGTCTAAAATCATGGGGCAGGGTCATGCGGGCTCTGAAAAAGGCTCGGCCAGTCCAGCAGAAGCGGGGAAAGTGGGAGGCCACCCAGGACTGCTGGCGGGAGGGGCCCTGGCAGGGTGCGGACAATCGTGGGTCCACTGGGTGTGGGGATTCGCAGCCGCGGGAGAGCTCTTTGCAGCTCCCAAGCCCAGGCACCCCGTCTACGGGGAAAAAGCTGTCATTTTGGGACGGGCTGCTAAAGGAAGCGCGGAACGCAGCCGTTGGTTCAGAGGCGCAGGGTGCGGCCGTTGGTTCAGAGGTGCAGAGCGTGGCCGTTGGTTCAGAGGTGCGGAGCCCCACCGTTAACTCGGAGCCGCGGGGCCCCTCCATTAGCTGGGAAGCGGGGGGTGCTGCCGTTGACTCGGAGTCCGAGGGAGCCTGGACGGGGCCTTCACCTCATGTGCCTCAGGGTGACGAGCCCCAGAGGGAGGGGGTCACCATGGCGACCCGCGGCCGGCGGGGCTGTCGAGGCGGCGCGCCGGGGGTTGAGCTGCCGGGCTCCCAACTGGCTGCCTCCAGTGACCGCTCCTACGCAGGGCCGGCGGGCAGCCTGGGCGGCGCGGGCCGGCCGGACCCTTCAGTGGGCTGGTGGCGAGCGGAGCCGGGCAGCGTGGTACCGACGTCGGGGCGATGCATCACACCGGAGAGAA
The DNA here is from genome assembly GCF_051311805.1 of Agelaius phoeniceus. NCBI lineage: Eukaryota > Metazoa > Chordata > Aves > Passeriformes > Icteridae > Agelaius > Agelaius phoeniceus. Next base: position 3,361,788 of record NC_135299.1, read on the forward strand.
GAGCTGTGCGGGGCAACGGGAGTCCTGCCCTGCTGCCCTCCGCAGCAGCGGCGGCTGGGCCGTGCTGGGGGTGCTGACGGAGAACGGGCAGCAGCAGCAGCAGCCCGGCGGTCAGGGTGCTGCTGTTATCAGTTGCTTTTCTGGCTTTGAAAACACCATCACTTCATGTAGAAAAAATGAAGTGCCCAACTGCATCATCAGTGCTGCATTAAAGCAAGGTTTTGCTATCTATAAAGAAAACTACAGCTGCCAAGTGTCTGAAGAGCTGGAATTAAGCCACTGTGAACTGGATACCAGTGCAATGATATCCAGTATTCATTGGCGGCTGGATCTGAGTTCAGGCTTTCCTATAGTAGTGGAAGATGTTGTAACTCTGGCTGTGGGAGAGTATGCAGAAGACATTTATCAGTACCTCTGAGAGGCAGAAGTAAGATTTAGGCCCAAGCCCTACTACATGAAGAAGCAGCCAGATATCACAACAGGAATGCATGCTATCCTGGTAGACTGGCTGGAGGAAGTAGGGGAAGAGTATAAACTTCGGACAGAGACTTTGTACTTGGCAGTGAACTTCCTGGAGAGGTTTCTTTCCTGCATGTCTGCTCTCAGAGGGAAGTTACAGCTTGTGGCAACAGCAGCAATTCTTCTGGCTGTGAAGTATGAAGAGATCTACCCACCAGATGTGGATGAATTTGTCTATATAACAGATGATACCTACACAAAGAAGCAGCTGCTAAGAACGGAACACTTGCTTCTCAAAGTGCTGGGTTTTGACCTAACAGCCCCAGCCGTCAGCCAGTTCCTCCTTCAGTCCTTCACAAATTGCTGCAGCAGCCTACTGTTTAACAAACTATACAGTGAACAGATCTTTCTGGCCAGAAGAACACCTTAACATTGTGACACTGGGCCACCCGAGCACTTGAGGAAGGCCCACAGGTCATAATTAAAAATGAACTAGGAGAATGGGAACAGGGTTGGAGACTGGTACTCACAGGGCGAGGGTACGCAGCCGTCAAGAAAAATAGTAAAATCAAATGGTGCCTGCTTAAGTCGATAAAACCGGACCTTCAGGGCAAAAACTAATGAAATTTGTAAAGTTTGTTTTGCAGGACTGAATCCTCAGACACCCCTGCGGCCTGTATCTTCCTAAAGGCTGTGACAAATCATCAAGCAGCCCGATGGCAGACCATCCCGGGGTCGTGAAAGAACTCAGTGACCAAACTAAAGGAGCGGCTGGCACAGAGAAGGACAGGGGGAAAAAAACAGCTCAGCAAAAATGTAAAGAGGTATCCATCAAGTAGAGTTCGAGCTCTGGCCAGGTTCTGGCTCTACTTGGATGGAATGCCAAGTAACCCAGAGTTCTTCCCTGCGTCAAAGGATCAAAGGGCGATTTGGAGGGAACATAAGTCCAGACATGGACTCTCCAAATCCTCTCTAGTTTAAGATCAAACAGGTCGCAGACTCTGGGAAAATAATTTGGTCCTAGGAGGTCAACTAAAAAAAAAAAAAACAAAACTGAGGAGGTCCTACAAAGATATTCAAAGATAGGGTTCAGTCAGCACCATGACTTATCGCCTTACATTTTAAACAAGTTTGTGTTGGTTTTTTTTTAGAAAAAAACAGAGATAGTTAGCTTTTCATTTGTTAAAACATTTGCAGTTACAAGTTTATTGCAGTTGTGTTATGTTGTTCAAGTTAATTGCATTTTGCCAGTTACATGTTTCCTACTTGTCAGTTTTGCTTTATGTTTTTAACTGGTCATAAAAGGGGGGGAAATGTGGGGAAATATCACGAGGTCTCGAGATATTGCGAGGTCATGCAGAACCCCTCCCCTTTTACTGTTAACTGACCGTTACCCCCTGTTATAAAAGACCCTGCCTAACCATTAATAAAGGCCAGTTACTGTCCACCACATTGGTGTATGCATGTGCTTGGCCCATGTGGCAGAGGCGCCGCCACTGAACCGTCCTCGACCTGGGACGCCACGCCCCAAGCGGTGGCAACAAGAGGGTTTCAATCCAGAGCTTTATTCCTAGCCCACAAGCCTCTGAATCCAGCAACAGCTCTAACAGAAGTTCCTGAACCGTGTGGTTGCTGTTCCTTTTAACCTCGGGGAGAGGGGGAGGGAAGGGGCAGGGATCCCACCAACCAGGTGAGGGGGGGGAAGTCTCAGGGGACAAATGACACCTGGATGGCCCAATGTCTCCCAGGGCTGAAAGGCATCTTTTGAACTCTGCCAATCCCTCAACGCCCTTCTGGAATGCCAAGATTGACAGACAGCACTCATCAGGGGGCAAGGGAGAGGGAAGGGAGTGGTCATTGGCAACTGGGGAAGGACCGGGAAACTGAGGCAAGCTATCACACCGCAACAAATGGATTTTCTTTTTCCAGTAAACCCATTTGATTTAATCTTCTTGCAATGCTTTTGCCAAGGCATCCTGTTATCAAATCTCTTATGTTAACCAGGTCCAAAGTCCATAATCTGTCTTGTGTCCCCCAACATTCCAACAGCGCTGCGGGATCCTGCAGGAATCTTTGAACTGGTGGAACTTGTTGGCAATGGTACCTGTGGGCAGCAGTTTTTCTTCTAAGCAGAGAAGAGGAGGAAGTGAGGACATGTGAGGTAAAACAACATGGCAGCACCAAGGTCAATGGAAAAAGAGGGGGAGGAAGTGCTCCAAGTGTCATAGCCGAGATTCCTCTGTAGGCCATGGTGAGAACTATGGTGAAACAAACTGTCCCCCTGTGATGCACATAGTCCACAGGGGATGCAGACATCCACTTGCAGCCTGTGGGAAAAGCGTTCACGCTGGAGGGGGTGGATGCCAGAGAAGGCTGTAATCCAGTGGGAGACCCAAATAGAGAGAGAGAGCCCTTGCTTCCAGACACAGAGAGAGAGAGAGAGAAAGCCCTTGCTTTCCAACTAGAGCAGCCTCTTCTTAGAGGACTGCACCCCAAGGCCAAGCGACCCATGCCACAACAGTTTTGGGACAACTGTTTGTCAGTGGGAGGGACCCCATGGCAAAGTAGAAAAAAGACTCCTCTCTCTGAGCAAACAGAAGATCTCGAGTGATGAACTCACCAAAACCCCCATGCCCTGTATCCCAGTGCTGTTGGTGGGAAGGAGGGAGGGGAAAAAAGTTATTGTAAGGGCTTATTTTACTTTTCCTTGTCCCCCTCTGACTCTGGTAATAATAAATTTACTTTATGCCTTTAAATTTGAACCTGTTTTGCCCTTAGAGTGTTTTTCTTCCAGTTCTTATCTCAACTCATGAACTCTTCATTAATTCTTTTTTTTCCTCTCTCTCTTCTGCCCAACTGTAACAAAATAGGGTAAGCAAACAACTCTCATGGGTGCCATGGGATTTGAACCCATGCAAAGGTTGTGTTACTGGGCATTACCTGCCCAGGGCCCTAGATCAGCTGTATATCAAGATACAGCATAGTTTCTTATCTTGTCCAAAATAAATGCACTGCCAAAAATTTCAGAAGACCACCTTTGGGAAGGGGAAATTACGTGCCAAATTGCATCTTCCAGGAGACTACCTTCAAAAGATGGAGATCAACTCCATAATCGAACTAGTTGGGGCAGTGAGTTTTCAGTAGGGGAATGCAAGGTTGGGGTAGACAAGGCTAGGCAAATCTAAGGAGGGGCAGGCAACAGAAAGGCAAGACCAGGGAAGAAAGGGCTAGGTAGGTGAAGGTGGAGGACGACTGTGTAGGGCAATAAACAGTATTTGCCTTTCCTCGGCTTGCCCTTTTTACCCCTTCCTTGCCTGACTTGCCTTCCATGACTATCTTCTCTCTTGTCTTACCTTTCCTTTCTTTCTCAAAACTTGCTGACTGCTCTGTGTCGTTCCCTTGCTATTCCTGGCACTCCATTGCCTTGCTCGCCCATCCTCCACCCTGGCTTCTCTATCTCAGTTTTCCTGGCCTTGCTGTACATTGCCTACTCCTCTTAGGACACTCATTGCCTTGCCTGTCTAGCACTTCCCCTGCCTTGCACACCTATCCATTGCCTAGCCTTGCCCTGCTTAACACTTCTATAGCCTGTGCTGCGCTGCATGCCCATACCTTGCTATGATATGACTAATTTTCTTCCCTGGCCTGACTTTACCCTGCCTGTCCTTCTTTCAGTTCCCTTTGCCTTGCCTACTCACACCTTGCATTGCTTTATTGACCCCTCCACATCATTCAATATCTTGTTCTTCCTTCCCCTCCACTGCCTGGCTCACTCACACCCACCTTGACTTCCCCAGTGCTTTTTCCCTAGGACTCTCATTGTCTTGCCTTTCCCACCCTTGCATTTCCTTGCTTTTCCTGCTCAACCTTGCTTTCCATTTTAATTCCTGACCATCCTTTGCCTTGCCTTCCATCCCCCAACCTTCCATTGATTTCTCCAGGGTTCTATGCCATTCCCTTCCAGTTCCTACCACTGCATTGCCTGGCATTGCCTTGCTCACCCATTCCCCACAAAGACTTCTTTAACCATTTTTTACAGATCTTGCATGCATTGCCTTGCTGGTTTCTCTAAAGACTCTCACCGTTTTATCTATCCTTCCCTTGCCTTGCCATTCCTACCCAACCTTGAATTTACTTGCCATTTCTGAACATTGCTTGCTTTGCCTTTCTGACCCCTCTTTGCAATTTATATTCCCTCCCTTCTCTCAATCACCTTGCTTTGATCAGCTCACACATCCCATACCATTACTTCCTTACGCCATTTTCCCAGTTCTTGCCTTGTTGCTTGATCCTCACGTTGACTTCATACAGCCCCAGTGTGGGGGCCAAGTGAGGTGGTGAAGTCCCGCTACCTTCCCTAAAAGTGTCTTTGAGGAGACCGCATTCAGGCAGGCTCACAACACACACACACAACTGGCATTCAAGCATGCCACGGATTGTAGCAGGCATAGGGCCTGCAAGGCCTCCATGGCAGTCAGCAGCCTAAGATAGGAAATGCCTAGTCATGATGGCTGGACTTAAGAAGCTCTTCTCCCGCCTTCAGACCCTTGCTTATCTCTCTGTAAGATGATAGGTCACTTTTGCCTCGACCCTTACTATTGGACTGTTTTCTAAAACTCCTGTACCCTATATAAACCCCTATTCCTGCCCAGTTTGGTAGAGGAGATGTCACTGGGACCCTTTGCAGAAGACATCAATAAAGACATCTCTGTGGAACCTCACACAGTGCTTCTCATGTCTCTCCCAGAGTCTGCCAAAGGTACTTAGCAAGCCAAGAGCTGAAATCATGAATGAGCTGATAATCACTAAGAGTTGATCTCACTTAAGAGCTGAGCTTGCTAAGACTGCCTGTGCCTCTGGAGCCTGCCTGGGGGGCCTGGACAGGTCGTGCTTAATTGGACTTCTCTGTCTTGGGCACCCATGGCAGCCGGAGTTGGGAGACCCCAGAAGCCCCAAAAACCACATTAATGGATAGCTGCCCACAAGGAAACACAGGAGGTACTTCTGTGTGCGGTTCCAATGAGGGTTATTTGGGTCCAACGCCAAAGGGGTCCAGGGAAAGAAGACCCAATACAATGCAGGGTCTGGGGTTAAATGCAGGGAGAGAGGGGGCGGAGCAAAGCATCAGAGGGCTAACGATCTGAGGGCACAGGGGCAGTACACAGGGAAGGGACTAATAGGGGATGCCAGGGTGGATAGGCAGGGTTACAGGAGCCAGTGAGGGAACAGGGAGTGAAGAACTTGCTGGAACATGTACATCTGAGGGTCAAAGGGGTAGGGAAGGCCAACGGGCCAATGGGGAGAACAGAACTGGGGATAATTTACATTGTGCTGTGAGGCACCATGGGGGAAGCCTTTTTTCCCCACCCCAACCTGTAGGGAATGCCCTACAGTGTGAGAACTCAGCACATCACTCCGGATGTCCAGAATTACCGAGAGAACCCTTGGAAGTCTCAGAAATCCTAGAATGTTGCCAAGAGTGTTTAGTAGCTTGATTTTGATCCGTCCACAGAAGTGACAACAGTTTGAAGACATGAGAATCACTTTAGAGTAAAGAGTGTAAAAAAAGACACATTTATAAGGTGAAATATAGACTTTAAAGTTTTTAGTACAGGGGAGTTATAGAAACAAGATGGAGAGATCAAGGCGTGTCTCATCCTTCTTCTTTCTTCTTCTTGTCTTCCATCTTCTGTGGTGATGTTGGCACTTAGAGATTGGTTTATGGTGAAAGTGCACTTGCTAACATAACTGAAAAGTATTAGAAAATAAAAGTAAATATCATGTACATAGATTTTAGTATAAAAAGACATGACCGCCCCGTGAGTAGTCAGAGTGCCCTTGGCTGCCTTGCAAGTCAGACCTCTGTTAGGCAGACAGAAAATTTTGTAGATAAGAAACAATAAACAATCTGAAGATTGAAAAGCTGAAGAGTCCAGACTCGTCCTTTGAAACGCGTCCACCCAAGAACCTCCCTACCCGTGTCTGGGCAGAGACAGACAGCCGAACCAGACACTACAGGAGCCTACAGTGCATCTCTCCAGGGCCATCACCATTGCCCTCTCCTCAGAAGGCTCATGGGCCTCCACATCCCAGAGTTTCAGGAGCATATTAGAGGTTAACCAAGCAAGGTCAAAGCCAGCCAGACTTGTCTGTCTTGGCAAATTTCATCTGGGAGGGTACCATGACGTAATGCTCACTTGCCTTGCCTTGGAAACCCAATGATTTCCTTGCTTTGCCCTCTCACCCTCCCTTGCCCTGCACTGCCTTGCATGCCAACTCCTACTCTTGAGCGGCCTACTGCTCTCCTCTAGGGCCTTGCTTTGCTAGGCCTGTACCTCCTTTACATTTCCTTGTAATTCCTGACAATCCCTTCCCTTTCCTTGTCTTCTGGATCCATCCATGTCCTTTCGTTGCCCTTCTTACCACTCCATTGCCTTGCCTTGACTTGCTCACCCACTCCCCGCCTTGACTTCCCTACTGCTTTTTTTTTTGCCTTGCTTTGCCTTACCTGTTTCTCTTAGGACACCCATTGTCTTGCATTGCCTTGTCTTGCCTTGTCTACCATACCTTGCATTTCCTTGCCATTCCTGACCATTCCTTTACTTTGCTTTGCTTACACACACCATGCATTGCCTTGTTGCCCCTTCTGGAGCCGTCTCTTGCCCTTCATTCCCTTCACTGCCTTGCTCACTCATCCCCCACCTTGAATTTTCTAGCCATTTTTCCTGGTCCAGCCTTGCCTTTCCTTGTCCTTCTAGGACTCTCATTGCCTTGCTTATCTCTCCCTTGCCTTGCCTTGTAAAGCCACCACTTGCCTTGCCTGGTCTTTGAAGTCTTGCCTTGCTTTGCTTTACCTTGCTGGAAATCAAGACCCCCTTTTTCCATGTATTTTCTGGCCTTGCCCTGCCCTGCTTGATCCTGCAAGGGCTCTCACTGCCTTCACAGACCCCAGTGTTTCAGAAGCACATGAGAGGCAGCCCAGGAGAGGTCCCATCCAGCCAGACCTGTCTGTCTGGGCAGCTTTTGTCTGGGATCAATCCTTGGCTGTATTGAATTTTGGACAGGCAATCCACATTTCGCCACAGCAATCCATGGGCTCCAGGACCAAAATGACATTTTCCTCTACAGGAGGGAAAGCACATAGACCCACTATTTCTGGTGCACATGACAGGAAGCCCAGGGGAGGTTAGACCTATTCGTCCTTGGCAGTTTTTGTCTGCCACCAATCCTTGCATGTCTTGAATTTTGAACAGGCAATCCTCATTTCACCCTTGGGCTTCAGGACTAGAATGACAGATCTTTTGCACAGGAACCAAAGCGTGTAGCCAGGGTGTTTCAGGTATATATGATTTATGCCCTTTCCACTGACTAGACCTTCACAGCATTAAATTGCTGTGTTGTAATATAGCAACGCTTAGTGCCAGCAAGAACATGCTTTAAGCAGATAGTAAGCAAAAATATTATAGTAAGGCTACGAAACGCAAGTAATAAATGACATGATTATGAAAGTTTCTTTTTAAGTGAACAGAGAGGGGGAATTGTAGGAATCCATAAAATTTGAGGGTTTTAGGAAAGCTGCAAAAGAGAGGCCTCGGATACAGCAGAATTGTGAACAGTGCTAAAACAGCAGTTATGACATATGTCAGCAGAAAAAAATATTTAAACTGTAGAAAAGGCAAGGGCAAATAGAACAATAAACCTATGTATTAGTGCTTTTCTGAATAGCTTTCTAAGTTGCAGAAAGTTTATCTAGCAAGATATTAGGAAGGTTAAGCTAATGAATGGAGCTCTGTGCATTGTCTCTTACAGACAGGTATTGTATTCGAAATAAGCAAGCACTGTTTTAACCAAAGCTATGTGTGTGTATGGTGATTGGATAGAACTACTGTCAATATGCTTTTGCTTTATGTAATTGGTCAAGAAGCTTATAAAGTATGTTGTAACATTAAGTTTTCTGGCTTGCTGCCTCGATTGTAAGCTGTTAGCATCTTCCCATTATCATAATCATGTAATGAGACTGATGCTGAAAAAATAAATAGCTCGAGATACTTTCCATAGCAGCCCTGTCCTGTTCACGTCTGTAAATAAACTCCCGGCTGGGGTCAATAGTCACAGATGTCAAAATTTTAAAAGAATGTATTGTATGAATTTGTGTCCTAGGATGACATTATGATGCTTATATCTCCAGCTGTCTGTTCTGTTTATGCTAGATGTTATATTCTGTGCCTTCAAGACTTGACCTGAGAGTAAAAGCAGAGAGTAGAAGAAGCACAGAGTTTTGTTATCAGCCTGGTCTCACTCCTCCACTGTGGTGTCTGGGCACGGATGGGGCAGAACATGGTGCTCTGTTGTTTTTTAGTTAGTTTAGCCAGCTAAGGCACAGAAGTTTTCCCTGGACTGTTTTTTTCTTTCCCTTTTCTTGGAACTGTTCAAACCTGCTCCGGACTGGGACCTGGGGAGCACTGAGAGCTTGCACTTGGTGGCCTATGGGGGCCTACTCTGGGCAGCAGCCTTTCCCAGTGCCGGAGGGATTGATAACAGAGCGAGCATCCACAGGAGAGACTTTCCGAATTTGTCATCTCTTCAGAGGAGTGATGGAGTTTGGTCATCTGGCATTGTTCACTTTTTGTGCTGGGGGGTGCTTTGCCTGTTAAATAAACAGGTTCTTTCCACTTCTCTCTGAGGAAATGTTTCCCAAACTGGTTGGAGGGAGGGGCCGTATGGGTTTGCTTTCTGGGGGGCCCCTTTTGGAGGTTTTCTCCCAAATTTGCCCTAAACCAGGACAATTTTCAAATCACAGTGAATCAATTTACAAGAGCACTACAAACAAAAGAGAGATTTATCAATTACACCTAAATGAAAGATAGCTAAATAGTCTTTTCAAGGGTTGGGCCATCACTAGATAGCTTAAATTGCTGTTAAAAATTGGATTACTAATTTTGTTAGTGATTGTAATTATTGTTTTGTGTCTCCCCTGCCTGCTTGGATTTTTGCAAAGAGCCCTGCAAAAATCCTTGGCAGCTGTGTTTGTAGCTCAAATACAAAAAGGGGGAAGTATGGACAGGCTTGGCAGCTGGTCTACAGGCCAAACAACTGAACTACAGAAGAAGAAATTGATAAAATATGAGTGTATCTATAACGAGGAAGAAAGTAAGGCTGTTAGCATAGAAACTGATAAAGTAGACACATAAAAGGATACTTGCAGTTAGAGGAGTTAGAGTGCCATAGTGAGCCTTCTTAATTTGTTGTAAACTCTTGCCAATTAATTATTGATGTTAATTGTTTTGTACCAATAAAACACAATAACCTATTGCTTTGTCCAATGAATACAATAAGCTGTTTTAATGTAACTAATGACTTATGATCACACTTTGTTAGGGGTATAAAAATTGAGAATAACTTGTAATAAAGAAGCCATTGTTGTCACTGCACAATTGTGTCCGTGTATGTCATGTGTCCATCTCTACAGTGACACCCCTGTGCCAGGGCAATGCCCTGGGCCGATTCTTCTATGAAGTGACATAGATCCTCAAGCTCTCCTGTTCCAAATCCTACCTCAGGGAACTTGGGTTCATTGCTGTTAGTTTGGTGTTTGGTTGGTTTGTGTTCATTGTTTTCTCCTATGTGCAGATCTTCAGGGCTGTGCTGAGGATCCCCTCTGAGCAGGGACGGCACAAAGCCTTTTCCACCTGCCTCCCTCACCTGGCTGTGGTTTCCGTGTTCCTCAGCACTGGCACATTTGCTCACCTGAAGTCCCCCTCCATCTCCTCCCCATCCCTGGATCTGGCACTGTCAGTTCTGTACTCAGTGGTGACTCCAGCACTGAGCTGCCTAATCTACTTAAGGAACTAATAAGGCTAATAAGCCTAAGGAACCAGGAACACAAGGATGTCCTGAGAAAAACTATGACTTGATACTTTTCAGAAGCAAAAAAAATGCCTGTTTTCTGCTGCATATTTTTCAGAGTGGAACTCGTGACTGGCCCAGTCTGCCTTCTCAGGTTTTTGGTGGTAGTAATGGGTTCTTATTGCCATAATGTTTTGCTCAATGAAATGTTATTATTCATCCCTAATCTAATTCCCTGTATACCTCTTGAATTTGATACAGAAGCTCTGCAAACCAGGATTTGTACTATTGCTTTATTTGAACAAAATAAACTACCTTGCAGTGTCTTGTTTACCTGGGATCCCAACTCTGAGACCTGCACAAAGTAATAGAGGAGAAGGGGAAAAGAGTCCCAGCACAACAGCACTGCCAGGGAGCAGGGCTTGGTTCTTTCAGAGCTGCTCTTCTCAGCTCCACATTCCCTTTCCCAGACCTTTGGTGGGTGCAAAGTCAGAGTGCTCTGACAGCTTGGTCACTGTCCTGCTGTGTGTCCGTGCTGTGACCACAGGCAGGGACAGGCCATGGGCACTGCTGGGACACAGATGGGCTCCAGCACAGCAGCTCCATCAGCAAAGGGCATCTCCTGAGGGCAGAGCGGGAGGGCTTTGCTCTCCTCCAGAGCTGCTGTCAAGAATGTGCCCCAGCAAAGCCCAGTGCCTGGGGCAGAGGGGGAGTGTGGAGGGGGGGCTCACAGCAGTGTCCTGGCACAGCCAGAGCTCCTGGCATGGACCTGACGGAGCAACAGAGCAGGGCCTGGACTGTGTCCTAGTTCCAGGGAAGGTGCCCTAGGGCAATTGCCCCAGATAAGACCCTTCAACCACCATTCCCAGCACTGACCTCTCTCCTCACCTGCAGGAGGTTGTTTGTCCCTGCTTGGAGGGACACCAAGTGACCAGGCCTGCAGGCCGTGTTTGCTTTGTACTGAGGAGACTTCAGCAGTGTATCGTGTTTGTGTGTGAGGAGATGAATCCAAGTGAACACAAACACCATCATCAGCACTTGGGGGTGGCACAATTCCAGTGGCACAAACAGTGCCTTGAGGCCACTTCACTCTGTTATAGATGGGTAATGCAATGGTTGGCTCTTGCAATTAAGAGATTGATATTATATGTATGTTAAGGAAAGTTTTACTGATGAATAGTTATGTTACAGTGATTTGTTGTTTAGATGTCCTCTGTTCTCCCCATAGTCCCCCTTCTCCCTCCATATAGTTGCCAAGAGACTGCCTTAGTAGTCTGGGAATGCAGACAGAGGGCGTGTACCTGTGCCTTTGCATAAAACATTTGAGAAAAGCGGAAGCTTGTTACACTAGGAGGTGCTGCATGACAACACCTCACCTCCAATCAAGTGGCAAGAAAGAAGACTCCACCAAAAAAGAGTCAACTGACAGACTTTGGGAAGGGCCAGGTTGCTTGAGGCAGTGCCCAGGGGTATAAAACGTGGACCAGCCATTTTATAGATGAGCTCATGGCTGCCGGGGTCACTAACTCCCAGCATGCTGTCCTTTAAAAAAACCTTCAAAATTTTTAATAGTGAATACCGTTTTTCACAAATGGGGACTTGTCCAGGATTTAAAAACCACATCTCTGTGTCCCTAGGATATGCTGGACAAGACGCTTGTCCCTGGCCAGTTTGGTGGCTCAAATGACTTCTCCTGCAACTATTGGTGATGAAGGAGCTGGCAGATGAGCTTGTGAAGCCACCCTCCATCATTTATCAAGAGTCATGGCTCACGGGCGAGGCTCCAGATTGGAAACTGACCAATGTGACACCTGTTTACAAAAAAGGTAGGAAGGAGGATCCTGGTAATTACAGGCCAGTTAGCCTGACCTCAGTACCAGGTGAGATAATGGAGCAGTTCATACTGAGTGCTATCACACAGCACTCACAGGATGGCCAGCATATCAGACCCAGTCAGCATGGGCTTACAAAGGGTAGGTCATGTCTGACCAACCTGGTCTCCTTCTGTGACCAGGTGACCTTCCTGGTGGATGCAGGAAAGGCCATGGATGTTATGTATCTGGACTCCAGCAAGGCCTTTGGCATTGTCTCCCACAGCACACTCCTGGAAAAGCTGCAGCCCATGGCTTGGACAGGAGCACTCTTTGCTGGGCTCAGAACTGGCTGGATGGCTGGGCTGGAGTGTGATGGTGAATGGTGCTGCATCCAGCTGGCAGCCAGGCACCAGTGACATCCCTCAAGGGTCTGTACTGGGACCAGTTCTATTTAATAGTTTTATAGATGACATGGATGAGGGCATCGAGTCTTTCATTAGTAAATTTGCAGATGACACTAAGCTGGGAGCTTGTGTTGATCTATTGGAAGGAAGGAGGGCTCTGCAGAGAGACTTAGATTGGCTGGATGGATGGGCAGAGTCCAACAGGATCAAGTTTAATAAGTCTAAGTGCTGAGTTCTAAATTTTGGCCACAAACATCCCCTACAACGTTCCAAGCTGGGGACAGTGTGGCTGGACAGTGCTCAGGCAGAAAGGGACCTGGGGGTGCTGGTCGACCGCTGATTGAATATGAGCCAGCAGTGTGCCCTGGTGGCCAAGAAGGCCAATGGCTCCTGGCCTGCATCAGGAATGGTGTGGCCAGCAGGAGCAGGGAGGTCATTCTGACCCTGTATTTGGCACTGGTGAGACTGCATCTTGAGTACTGTGTCCAGTTCTGTGCCCCTCAGTTTAGGAAGGATGTTGAGATGCTTGAACATATCCAGAGGAGGGCAACAAGACTGGTGAGGGGCTTGGAACACAAGCCTTATGAGGAATGTTTGAAGGAACTGGGGTTGTTCAGCCTGGAGAAGAGGAGGCTTAGAGGTGACTTTATTGCTCCTGAAGGGAGGTTGTAGACAGATGGGGTCGGTCTCTTCCACCAGGCAGCACTGACAGAAACACAGGACACGGTCTCAAGCTACATCAGGGAAGGTATAGGCTTGATATTAGGAAAAAGTTTTTCACTGAAAGAATAATAAAGTACTGGAATGCTCTTCCCATGGAGGTGGTATAATCACCATCTCTGGATGTGTTTAAAATAAGACTGGACATGGCACTTGGTCCTGTAGTCTAGTTGAGGTGTTAGGGCATAGGTTGGACTTGGTGATTCCAGAGGGCTCTTCCAACCTCATTATTCTGTGATTCTGTGATTGGAGATTGCGGGTCAATACCTTGGAAACAACAAAAGAATAAATAATGAAAAAGAAGAGGAGAAAGAAGGGAAACTGCAGATGGTCTAGAAGATTGTGAGTACCTGTGCATGTGAGTGAGACGCTCCGTCAAAGGCCTTGCTGGAGTCCAGATACATAACATCCATAACATCTCAATTCTACTTGAGAAATCACACCCATACATTGCCATGTTACACTGCTAGTAATGCTTTCACAACCTTTTCATCATTAGGTCTTCTGGTGAAGTGAATGATTAGAACATAAGCAAGGGCATTTGTTCAAGATGCTCCAGAATGAGTTGTGGTCTGTTCTCTTCTTTGCTGCCTATGTTAGCACTGAGCTGCAAAAAATGAAAGATTACTATGAAAAGTGTTACTTTTAGTCTAAATTTGTAAATGATGTTTGGAACACCCTGTTAAATGAAATGGTACTTTAGATACTCTTTTAAAATATGGCATCTTAAGGGAAAGTTCTGCCTTTAAGTAGTTGAATGTTCTGGTCTGAAAGTAGCACCTTCTATGTAGCCATGCTCTTAGCTGCCAGTGTCATCTTGAATCCAAACACCCTCCTGCAAGGAACCACTGGTTCTGTAGTCCACTAAGGGGAAAAATCAAAAATCGGTCCATCCATGCTTCCTGATTTAAAATACAAAGATATATAAAGGTATGGTGTCCCTAAACAATTCTCTGCAGTTGAACACTACTTATCTGTGCTGTGTTTCTTCAACTTACTTGCAAGTAATTCATGCCTTAGGTTATAGTGAGAATTGCTTGGTTTGAAGATGATTAAAAAGGGTATGATAATACTTTTGTGCCTCTGCTATAAGGATGCTTTTCAAATCCATACAAACTTCCTGCAAATGCAAAAACATGCATCCTGTATTGTCTTAGGTTACAATATAAAAATGTATGTAAAAATGTTCCCATCCTCAAGAGCTGCTGAAACCAGGAGGGGCATTGTTTTTTCCTTATCTCCTGTTAATGCGCCCATCAATGCCTTGCCACATGATTCAGAGATGACTCCCTCCGGGAGCCATTTCTGTTTAACGGGTAATCAAGGACCCACTGCATGACTCAGAATGATATCAGCCCATTGTGAGATGCTCCGCCCAGGGGAGAGGAGCTAAGCATCCCCAGCTGGATATAATCTGGGCTTTCAGACAGCACAAGCAGTCTTCCCACTGGATTCCCAGAGGAATGGTCACCCTTACCCACTGGTCTTCCAGAGGACAAGAGCTACCAGATGGTTTCTACAGGATCACCACTTCAACAAGACCATTTCATCTGGTCTGCTGCCACCACCCTAACTAGCAGGGTGTCAGGTTGTATTCTGTCAATGGTTTTTCTTTTGTATTATTACATGGATTTGGTTTTTCCCCTTTGCCTAAGAAATTGTATTTCTGACTTGGAGTCTTGCTGCCATGCTGGATTTCTTCAGACCGACTAGCTCCTGACACCAACAGCCAGAGTGGGCTGCCCCCAGAAAGCTGTCGAATCCAGGGTGCAGCTGTAGGGCACAGCTGCTCTATGGCACAGGTGGACTGCATTGGGGATAGGACTGCACCGAGGGCAGGGACAAGGAACAGGGAGAGGTCTTCTGTATGTTTTCCAAAGGAGTTTCTTCCCTGGAGGGTCAGGGACACAAAGACACTGACCCAAATGCATACATCAACTTAGAAATGGGGAGAGGTCCCAGAGGAGGATACAATCTTTAACACACTGGGAGCAACTGGGGGTGGACTACAAGGCGGGGAATACAATGTTTAAATTAATAGGGGACTACAGGGGAGGAGAATAACTTAAACAAACCAATGGGGTTTTGAAGACTATAAAATTGATAGGGAAGTTTCTAGAGAAAGGGGCAGGCTTGGGGAGGGATTGACATTCAGTGGGAGGAGGAAAAGGGAACAAAAGGGCAGGTCTTTGGGGAGATGGACAACTAGGGCAAAAACTAACAACACGGGGGGAAAGGAACAATCCCTTAATAATAAAATATGCTACAACAGCACAAAACAGGAAGTATTATAAAACTGGCTACTAGAACTGCATTACAATCAAAAACACACATGACTCAGAATGATGTCAGGCTGCAACAGCGTCTCTTGCTGGTTTTGCTTTCATACCAGAAGAGGTGCCAACCGAAAAATTTGCAAATTTAAAAGTTAACTGGCTGCAGTTTTGATTTCCTTCTTATATATATCACCAAGGGGCTACCTACTTCTCTAAGTGGCTTAGCAGCATGTCTGTTCTTAGTGCCAAGCAGGGATTCACTTTGCCAGGCATGGAGGAAGCTTCTAGGAGCTTTTCACAAAAGATTCACTTCTGTGGCCGGCTTCTTCCCTCCCCACCAAAAACCAAGCTATGCAAAACCAACACCTTAACTAATCCGTAGTACTTAGTATGCATCCAATAATTCCTTTTAAACGATGCTTTAGAATTTTTACCAAATGCACTGAAAAAAAATGGATCAATAATACTGATCAAAATAGTTCCAGTTCAATAGAAATATTGGGTCATGCAACTCAGGTTTACATAACTATTTTTTGTACAATCAACAGAAGCTTTTTTCACCTCTAAAGAAATGTTTCCTGATGGTTTGGATCAGAAGATCCAGTATTGCCATCGTGAGATTTTTGTTTTGAAGGCCATAAGCTGTGCTCAGTGTTTTGGGTATATTCTTTGTTGTGCCTTGTGTATATTTTGGCTAGAAAGCCAGTATAGATGATGTTCTTGCTGCAGTAGCCATGCTAAATAAGGCAGAGCGTCTGGCTGATGTACTGGAGCCATAGACTATCCACCAGATATATTCCTATATCTCTAAAGAAATATAATATTGGCTATGCTCTGGGAGTTTTACAGAGAGAAAGATCCTCATAGCTCTAATGATTTGTCTCCTGGAGTTCTGAAGAATATATTGTAAAGAAGAAGGCTGCTGTCTTTCCCAACAATCTTCCGTGCATTCAAGAGGATCATTTAACTTCTTGTCTGAGAATGAAAGAAATATTAGTAGTAATTAGTTCTTTTTCTCTGTCTGTGCATCACTGATTGAGTTTGAGTAGGTTACATTTTATTTTTTTTTTCTTTAAATATTACATCGTAAGGTGTTCCAAATTCCCAAATTCTGCTTCACTTTATTTTGTAGGCCAGACTGGTTCATCTTCTCTCTGCTGTATTATTGTAGACCATATCTGAAGGATTTTTTTTCATTTTGAACATTATTAAATTTAAACTGTATGAACAGAACACTTTATTTATCATTATTTTACTAGTTTGCAAGGAAATACAGAATTTGGAAGACAAGTGCTTCGACTCCGCTTGTGGTTTTCAATGGAAGAGAAGAATTACAGTGTCCTACATTCACAGCATTGTTTGCAGTAATATTGCAGCTAGTTTCCAGCAACTTAGGTCAGGTTCTGGAAGCAGGCACCCATGATAGTATGGAAGTCTAAACAGTTTCAGTTTGGCGGCTTTTCTTGAACAATAGCTAATATGTCTCAACGTTGTGCTGAATCTTGTTGTACAGACTCTTCTTTTGACGTCTGAACTCCTTCCTGGACTTTTGTATCTCAGAATCAGCTACAGTAAACCTGTGTTTCCTTATAGCTTTAAGAATTTGGTTCTAATCTATAAAAGCAAGAAAAGGTTGCCATATTAATACAAGAGAAAGAATATGTTAAGAAAGCAGTTAATGGCATGGGTTTTTTTCTACAAATTGGAGCCGAGATTTAGTTGTTTGATGGGGTTTTTTTGCTTCTCAATAGAATTTTAGAAGTGGTGGGGTAAGAAAGTGTAGATTTTTACAGGTTTGCCTTAAAAGAAGAATAACAGGCGAAATTGTTGAAAAGAATTAATCCAGAACTCTATGCCTTTCATACAGAGTTTCAGGAGTGAAAAGCAAGAGGAGAGAGTGCAGACAAGATGATTGAATAGAATGAATTCAAAATAGCTTTCTTTTCTCCCTGAATTACAGCTCTAAACCTCGGGGTATTAATAGGAAATACATCACAATCTCTAAGATTTAAAAATGGATGATGAAGTTTTATATCCAGTAAAATGTAAGGCTTCACATTTTAATCTGATTTGCATTTTGGTGAAAGCCTGGCATCTTTTGCAGTTTGCCAGATAACAAGGGATTTAGAACAGTAAGTATGCAAGTAATCTTTTGGACCCTTCATCTCCCTTCTTATGACAAGGAATAGATTTATTATGCTCCTATTTTTATTCCATCAGGGGATTTGATCATACAAATGTCTAGTCATTCTTTCCTTGTTTTCAACCACTCTAAGAGCATTCATCAGAACTATTCAGTAGTTCTTGATCTGCAACAGTGACAAGCACTAGACTGGTAAGAGTCAGTGGGCATCAGCAGATCCCCTATGACAGCACGTGGCGGGCTGTTCTGGCAGGACTGATGTTTGAGGGGCTCGAATTCTGTGAAATAGAACATTCGAGGGATGGGAAACATGGAAACAGATTCTGAGCTTTCAACCCAACGCATGAACAAGTAATAAGGCAGGTAATTTTCTGTGGAAATTTCTTTAGGCCCAGTGTTGTGGATGATGATTACTCTTCCTACCTCCTTTGGCCAGCTACCAGCGCAGACACATTACTCCACTTATGGACAGAAAACCAGAAGAAGGGCTTTTTGACCAAAACACCTATCAGGACCTTAGAGTGTTTTTTGCTCCAAAATGTTTCAAGGCAGATAGGGAAACAATTCCATTTTCAAGAGTGTGTTGAGAAGACAAGGCTGAAAGTTAAAAACCATGGGTTCTGTTTCTATATATTTTACTGATTGTGCTTATTATCTTAGTCATGTAATACATATATATATATTTGGTAGGGTTTTTTTCTTTTTTCTTTTTTTTTTTTTTTGTTAATGCATCCTTGGGATAAAAGCATAGCACAGAAAAGTACTGTACGGTTAAAATACTTTTGAGATGGCTCATGCTGAAAAACTTGTAGCTACTGCTAAAGCCCATTGGCCAATTCCTGCTTCATTTCTGAGAAGCTATAAAATTCCCATCTGTTTTTTAGTTCTAATGATCTGTTGTTATGGTGGAGATGCAAATTAAGAACAACCATTTTTGAATCTGTAGGGATGTATTCATCATTTTGTAGCTGCCTTTTCAGTTTCGGAGCCACTAATGAATAAAAGAAGTATCTACACTGTTTTCAGACCATCCACTACTGTCCACATGCTCAGATTCAAAGCTGAACAATCCTGTCTGGCCTCATTGGGAGGAATTATTTGCATTCAAAATACTAGACTAGTATTTGATTTCCACCAGCAGAGTCCATTGGGCAGCTTCTATCATCTACATTTCAATATTTAATCCTCCTCTATGTTTACTGTGCAAAGCTCTTTCAGAATGATGGTGTGCCCACTGTCTCACCAGCTGTGACGTTTGCAGCGAGTCTCCCATGGAAAGGAGCTGTAAAAAAGGCAAGCCAGGGCAGTGATTTCTGTTGCTCACTTGCAATACCCACAAATCAAAGCTATTTAGCCTAATTTAAGGCTGAAAAAGAACATGCCTTCAAAGGATTCAAAAAATCATCATTCAATACTGCAGTTCAGTATTCAGGACAAGAGCAAAACCCACAGGCTGAGAGAATTAGGGCTGTTTAGCCTGGTGAAAAGAAGGTTGCACGGAGACCTCACAACACCTTCCGGTATCTGAAGGGAAGCCGGAGCGGGATCCTTCATTAGGAACTATGGAGACAGGACAATGGGCAATGGCTTCAAAGTGAAAGAGGGCAGGTTGAAATTAGATACTAAAGAAATTCCTCCCTGTGAGGGAGGTGGTGAGGTGTAGCAGGCTCCAGGCCTGCTAGGGCCCTGTGGAGGGAAGAGGCTTAAAGATAGGAAATGCCATGTCCCAGTGAAATAGCAAGCCCCTCTCTTCCACCTTTCAGACCCCAGCTTACCTCTCTGTAACCCCATAGGTCACTTTCCCTTAACCCCTTCTACTGGATGATTCTGGATACCCCTATACCCTATATAATGGGCTGTTTTAGCCCATTCTTGTAAGAAGAGCCATCGCTGGAACCCTTCACAGACCCCCAGTAAAGACATTGCTGTGGAACACCAAGATGGCCTTCTCCTCTTTCACCCTGCATCTGCCAGTCAGCCTGCAGCGCCTTAGCAAGCAAAAGAGCTGAACTCAAAAGAGCAGATAATCACAAAAGAGCTGATGTGCCTTATGCTTGCTAAAGGTAGCCAGTGACTGAGAGCTGCTTGGGTTTCAGGCAGTCTGTCCCCATAAGAGGACTGAGCTATCCGGCCCATGCAGCCTGCTCAGGGGCAAACCTGCTCACAGCAGGAGGCTAGGACAGTGAGGCACTGGCACAGCTTGCCCAGAGAAGTTATGGACACCAGAACCTGGTGTTCAAGGCCAGGCTGGATGGGGCTCTGAGCAACCTGGGCAAGTAAAAGGTGTCCCTGCCCATGTCAGAGGGTTGGAACCAGATGGCCTTTAAGGTCTTTGTCTACCCCGGCCATTCTATGATCCTGTGATTCTGCTGTGGTAGCGTTCAGGATGGAGCATGTTCTGCATCTTGGCCATTTCCAATATACCATTGGTTCCAGGTGCCATACACTAGCTTGCTCCCTGAAAATTCTGTCAGAATGAAGAACATCTCTATATATATTATATAATAAATGAACAAATGGGTTTGCACATTTGTCCACTAAGTTGTTGATGAGATTGCTGTGAAGTTTCATTTGGTTTTCTTGTTCGCTCATGACGCTGATGGTCCTTGTGCCAGCTGCCTCAAAGGCAGCATGTGCCTCCTCCTCCCTTCTCCCGCCTCCCTCTTTCAATTTCTTTCCGTTGACAAGTTAATGTCATTTTCCCTTTCATACCTGAAAATCCCTACATGCTTCTGGGTTTTCTCCCTTTTCATACAGATCTTCTTCCACCCTTGACAATCCATACTTTTCATACCATAAGGGCATGCTTGCAGGCATAAAAGATTTTGATTCCTTATTATATCTATGGGAATTTAATTAATAGCTTCATGCCTTTTCACAGAAACAGTAAGGAACTGATAGCTTGTTCCCTGAAGTACATTAGGAAGAGAATGAAACATTAATCATGTAGAGTGGAAAAGTTGCTATCTATTTTCTTCCAGGAACTACCCTAAAAGATGCAGGGGGTGATGAAGCCTGGCTAGATGAGTTTCCCTTCTAATGGAAGGAAACAACCACGCCACTTCATACAAGTCAGTCCTATAGAAGAGAGAAATTCACTTCTGGGAACATTGCAGGATTTGAATGCAGAGTCACACTCATCCTTTGTTGCTTTGTTGTCTGCTTGGCATGGAACACGCTGCTTTGAAGAGGGAAGTGACTAACAGACAGTCCACTTTACAAACACATCTGCTTCCCTCTTCTTCTGAGACCTCAGCACAGAGCCCTCTTTGGCATGGTACTTCAAGGTAAGAAGGAGCGGGCAGAGGGCACTGCGAACAGACAGCAGTTTGTAGGTTGTATAGGGAAGAGGACTGCCCCTTGAATGTGGTGTGAATACAAACTTCCACCAGTTTCAGGGGTATGCTCCAGCCAAGCTTGTTGTCCTGGCACATTTTTTCTCTGTGAAACGCTTTGCGGTATGATCTGGACGACAAGAGATGCAGAATACGGGGCTACGTAGTGCTGAGAAGGTAAGTGCCTGGCCCCAGTGTCTTTTGGCAGAAGCAGCGCACTAGAGCCGTTGGCTGCTGCCACAATGATCTGTGTGAGAAACAGATGCCTAATCCCCTCCGGGAGAGTAAAAGCAGGATTGGTTACAAGAGTCGAAGAGCACTGGGCTGGTGGCTGCCGCATACCAGCTGTAAAAGGAGCATGACTCCTACTGGCCTACCAACCAAACTCATGGTGGCAGTGGTAAGGATTAAAGTTCAGTGAGAGCTATTTGTGCTGCTACCTATGGCCCTTCTGTGGAAACAAATGTGCCTACTTTTAGGTTCCGAGATCCAGAGAACACAATGCAGCAGAGAAGGGAAGGACAGAGTGCACTGGTGAGTTTGATGGGGCATATGTGGGGCAGGCAGAAGGTGCAGCCCAAGGCTCACTTTTATTTCTAGAGCCTTTTTCTACGCAAACAGCTGCTGGACGTTTGCAACAAAGATGTGAGAGTGAAAAAGTGAGGGCAGGTCTATGGGGGAAAGAAGATACAGAGCATTGTGCACAGTTTAAAAGCTGTTTAGAAAAAAAAAAGGAGATACTTTGAGAACATCTGTCTTGACGCTTCCACCTGTGTGACCTCTAGCTGCTTGGACACGGCCACAATGAAAGAATGTGAAAATATTTGTGCTGCCAATGTCAGTTTGCACAGGAAAGAGGGTAGGTTGGCAAATGCCTTCTGTCCTGGCACATCTGTCAGTGAGACGTGCAGTTGAAAATGCTTGGCTGTAACAATAGTCTCTGCCACTTTGAGAGAATGTGCTGATGCTATATATATATGTATATATATCATTGAGAAAGAACGTGTGAAGCGCTAGTATGTTTTGTTTGGTTGACAGACTGCAAAGGGACTGTTATGGCCAGCACTGCCTTTTTGTTGTAGGACTTTTTCTTTGAGAGCAGCCGCTGGACATTTTGAAGCGGTTTGGGATCTTCAAGCGTTCGAGTGCAAGATGGTACCTAGATCTTGAGGGAAAGTGCATATCTCCAGGAAGCTGGATGCAGTTCAGTGGGTGTGAGTTACATGTTGAGCAGCTGATGGCCCAGAAAACATTCTAAAATGAGAGGCCGTGCTGCAATTGCCTTTTATTTTGAAGCTTCTAAACTGTGCAGCCAACAATGAAATAATTCCTCTCCCTTCTCCGCTACATGCAGGATCCCATTCTGTCAGTGCGCAAGAGCCAGGATTCACAGCAGAGCTCTTGCCCCCACACTGCTCCCACACGAACAGGGCTGGGCTAGAAAAGTGCTTGTCTTTTTCCTGGGCACTGTCAGCGCTCATCTAAATAACCACAGCACAGCATTGTCAACTCACAAAACAAGGACACGCACCGAGCCCAGCTCACAACCACCCCCAGGACCCAGCCAAGTCAGAAACGTCCCTGCTCTCCAATCAACTGTGTCAGGACAAAAAGATTTCACCGATCTACCCCTTCCAAGTGGATACTCTTCTTTGCCCCACACTCAAAGGCCAACACCAGCTCTTCTGCCCTAACAAACTTTTTCTCTCTCGTAGAGTCTGGTAACAAACTTGAAAACATCAGCCAAGCTCACAACAGGGCTTGCAAAACTTTTGGTGGAGAAAGCTCTTTGCTGCCTACAATTTCAATTGCACCCATCAAACTATAAACGTGCACCCTGCTATCGCCACTTTCCTTCTCAGCTCTAGGTACCACCGTAAGCCTTCAATCTCTCAGAGTCAGGATCCAAATGGGATGGCACCAGGGACTGCTCACACAGTCCCTAAAGCTACAAGGGACAAAAACCTGTCCTGCAGAGGCCTGGCCTGGCCTCTGCATTGCCACTGACAGTTCAACAGCTCTAACCCAGAGAACTGCCTATTGGGAAAAGCCTTTCAATTCACTGAGACCACCCAAAGTGCCCATCCAAACTTTGCCAAAGGGAGGAGGAACTAGAAGCCCATCTCAAAAGAAATGGCATCCCCTCCTCCAAAATCCAAAGCATCCAGGGCCTGATCCTCTACAAAGGTGTCAGACCACTGTAATTGGGCATTACCTGTGCGGGGCACTAGCTTGGCTGCACACCAAGACCCAGCACAGCTCTTTACCTTGTCCAAAAGAAGTGTGCTGGCAGAATTTCAAGAAGGCTGCCTCGAGGAAGTGGAAAACACATGCCAAATGGATTCTTTCAGGAAGGAGACTGCCTTCCAAAGATGGATACTGACTCCATGATTGTACAAATTGAGTCAGTGCTTCCAAACCAAATATGCCAGGATAGAAAGTTGCTGCTGCCCTTAAGCTGCACGACACAGCTTCTTATCTGCACCTCCAACAGTGGGGCTAAGTTCTTTCCTTCCCATGAGAAAGCATTGCTGTTCTCCTTCAGGAACTTACTGAGCAAAAGTTGCATACCACGTCCGGTACTGACTCTGTCCAACAATGGCTCCTACACAGAAAGGACCAGGACAGAAATGTCTTGCTGTACTATACCTTCCCACGATACCTTATCATCTGCCCTACCAACATTGCCACCATATCTTTTACTTCCCAAGCAAGGAAAGGCACTCCAAGTCACTTGGCTTTGCCTTGCCTCCAGTACCATGCCTAGTTTTCCTAGCCTACCCTACCCTAGCTTTGCTTGCTTGCCTATGGCTGCCTTGCCTAGCCCTACAAATAACTTCCTGGCTTTGCTTTGCCTTGTCTACCACTCTTTGCCTTCCCTTCCATGCGGGTAAGGCAATGCAAAGCAAGTGTAGGCAGTTGTAGGCAAGTCAAGGGAGAGGTTGGCAAGGCTGAAGCTGTGAGGGGAAGCCAATGGAATGGTAGGTGAGAGAAGTCCCAGAAGTTAGAGGCAAGGCTGGGCATAGGAAGTAATAGTAATAGGAAGGGCTAGGCAAGGCAAAGCCCTGTAGGAAAACTGTAGGCAGGTCAAATGTGGGGCATGGGAATGCAAAGCAATGGAGAATCAGCAGGGCAAGGCAAGAAAACTGTTGGGTTGCCAAAGCAAGGCAAGTGGCAGGTCCATTCAAAGATTGCTGGTACACAAAAGCGGCCCGGACGGACCGCTCTGTCCAGCCTTGATCTTGCATGGGCCATCTCTAATCTGCACCTAAGGCACTTGGGTTGCCTGCTTTCCTTTGTATGCAAAAGATCTGTCATTCTGCTCCTGAAGCCCAAGGGTGGAAGATGAATTTTATGTCCAAAATTCAAGACATGTAAGCATAGATGTCAGAAGAAAGCTCTTAAGACAGACAGGTGTGCTTGCACGTGACATCCTCCAGGCTTCCTCTCACATGCTCCTGAAACACTGGGGCCTTGAGAAAAAAAAGCCAGTGGAAGCCTGGAGAATCCTAGGAGAAGCAGGCAGGGCAATGCAAGTTGAAGAAATTCCACAAAAAGAGAGGTGGTGAATTCCAGGTGGGGGACTGGTGAGCAAGGTAATGCAAGGCACGGGAGGGGTTCAAGGGCAAGGCAAGACAAGTGGTGGCTTTGCCAGGCAACACAAAAGAGAGGGAGGCAAGGCAATAAGAGTCCTAGAAGGAGAAGGAAATGAAAGATTGGAGCTGGACAAATGGGAAGGAAAAGGATAGGTGAGCAAGTCAATGCAAGGCACTGGGTTGGTATGAATGGTAGGGGAAGGACATGTATGGGTCAGGAAGGCAAAGGAAAAGAAAGGAATTGTCAGCAATGACAAGGAAATGCAAGATTGAGTAGGAAAGGCAATGCAATGTGGGGGAGGGATAGGCAATGCAATGGGTATCTTAACAGGAAATGTCCATGCACAGCAAGGCCAAGAGAGAAGTGGTAGAGAGGTCAAGGTGGGAAATAGGTGAGTGAGTGCAGCTAAGAAAGAAAGAAAGAAAGAAAGAAAGAAAGTGCATAGCTCTCGTGTGTGTGTGTGTGAAGTTTGCAGGATGTAAAGCAAAGAAAGGTGTCTCTTGATTGTGGAGTGAATGGATATTTTCGAACATAAGTGGCAAGGTCCAAGCAACCTTTTCATCCTGGCCATCTGTGAGTGTGAGACATAGCCAGAAACGTCTCCATTTAGATTCAGACTGCAAGCACAACATAGAATGTGATGGTGTGAATAGCTGAGCAGGAAAGCACATCACATCAGCATGTTTCAACAGAAGCAGTTTGTGCGAGAAGGAGATGGACACGTGGGACTCCAGCAATATGGCAATGCACTCAGCTGAGAAGCAAAGTGCAATGCCTCGGTGTGTGCTCTGAAAATAAAAGGCTGCAAGGAAAAGGCAAGGGGACAGGTCAGTGAAAGTTTTCTGTCCTGGCACACTGAGCTGTTTGAAGGTGAACCGCTGTTTGGTTTCACTAAGGACTCGGCGACATGGAGAGGATGTGCTTGTCCATGTAGCTGAGAAGGAAAGTGAGAATCACTGGTACGTTTGGCAGAGTTTGTAGGCTGCGAGGAGAAGGTGACGGCCAGGCCTGGCTTTTGGCTGTGGCACTTGTTGCAAGGAAGAAGCTGCTGGATGGTTTAAGCTTTTGGGGATCTGCAAGAGTGAAAGACTACGCTGGTACCTCATAAAACTAATGCTTGTTGATCATCTGGCTGAATCTATGACATAAACCAGAAGTGAAATTTCCACCCATTCACCCCAGTTTTTTCACCTTTTCATCCAACAGCCTGAGCCTTTTTGAGGCTGCTGTCAAACGCCTTGCCTTGAAAGCTAGAAGTGTCTCAGTTTACCCACTAAGAAACATGGAAAACAGTTCAAGTCAACTTCAGAATTGCCCCGAGCAGAGCTGGTGTTTCAGTACCCAAAATTACCATTGCGAATATGTGCAAGAATCATCATTTTATTAGGCAAACATTTGAAATACAGTAGCAGCTTCATCTTCTTGTCGTTGCAGTCCTTGGAAGTTTTGCTATTTACTGAAGCAGGAAACAGTTCAAACACGAGAAACTTAAGAATCCAAGCTCACTGGCCATTGTGCAAATAGCACTTGATGAATTCCAACCAGCCCGAGAGTCCCCAGCCTTTGAACAGTCCACTCAGCCAGTCGTCAGTTTCTCTCTTGATGTCCGAGGTCTTTTGCCAAGGTAGTCCATACATGCTTTGGGCTGAGGGGCTATCCAGATCGCTGGTGGGATGATCGCGAGCAGGATGAGGAGCAGGCTTGGTCTCATGGCGTCTTGAGGCTACACACGAACCATGGGATCTAAACTGGTACAAGGAACTTAAGACAAACATATTACAAACTATTCCAGATAGGAGGCTTAAATGGAATTTCCTCCAGAGAACACGTGCGGCGTTTCCTTCTCCAGTCAGCATTGGCAACCTGGGGCGCTTCTGTCAATTTCTCTGAGACCTTGGGAACATAGGGCCTTACCCATTTGGAAGGAACCCACTTTAACCCAGAGGGGGTGGACACACAGGCGTATCCACGTCCCCAAGTAACCAATTTGTAAGGTCCCACCATTTTCCAAGTCTCAGGGTCTTTTACTAAAACCAGAGGCTTTTCTCTCAACATCGTATGACTGCTCCCTCCAAAGAGGCGCAGGATGGGAGGGTTCAGGCTGTCAAAGGAACAATTCAGAAAATTGATTGTGAACAATGCCCTGGACAACCGGATGTGGGGGGCTTCCACTTTCAAAACATGTTGTTGCTGGTCCAGGACTCTTTTAATATTGCAGTGAGTCCTTTCTATAATGGCTTGACCTGTAGGGGAGTAGGGGATGCCAGTTTTGTGCTCTACTCCCCATTACTGCAGGAAGCTCCTGAACTCCTTGGATTTATAGGCAGGCCCATTATAAGTTTTCAATTCCTTGGGGATGCCCATGAAAGAAAAAGCCTGTAAGAGGTGCTTAATGGCATCATTAGGTGACTCTCCTGTGTGGGCAGAGGCATAGACTTCTCCAGAAAAGGTATCTACACTAACATGAACATATTTCTGCTGTCCAAATGACTGTATGTGTGTAACATCTGTTTGCCACAGTTCACAACTGTTCAACCCCCTAGGGTTTGCTCCTGTGCTTACTGTAGGGAGTGCATGTTGGGCATGTGTCCACAAACGCTTTGGCCTGTTCTCAAGTGATGTGAAACTGATGAACCAGGCCAGGTGCATTTTGGTGGAAAAGCTGGTGGCTGATTTTTGCCTGTTCAAAAACATTTGGAAGAGTGGCTATCACTGCAGGTGCAGCAAGAGCATCTGCCCTTCTGTAGCCTTCAGCGATAAACCCTGGCAAGTCGGTGTGTGACCTGACATGCATCACATAAAATGGTTGCTCTCGGTGGGTGACTGACTTTACAAGTTTTGAGAGCAATTTGAAAAGTGTGATGTTAGACACTTCTTGCAGTATTGCTTGATCTGCCCTGGATACCACTCCTGCCACAGATGCTGAATCTGTAATCAGATTGAATGGTTCTGAGAACCTTTCAAAAGCCCTAACAACAGCAGCCAATTCAGCAACCTGAGGTGAACCTTCCACCTCAGCAATGTCTGTCTCTCACTGCTGGGTTTGAGGATCCTTCCAAGTCACAACGGACTTGTGGGACCTCCCGGATGCATCTGTAAAGACAGAGCGTTTTTTAAAGGTCTCCTACTCAGAGCACTTCTCAATTTCAGAATAAATTGAACATCTTGTTCGAACATTTTGTGGGCAGGCTGGTGGACAGAAATTTGTCCTGAGTAGGAATCCAGAGCAAACTTCAACACTTCATTTTCTCGAAACAATTGTTCGAATATTTGCATAGAATTTTGACCCGATTTTAACTCAATTGGAATCTGAATGCACTCAAAGTCACATCCTGCTAACTCCCTGATCCGGGTCCTTGCTTTCTGGATCAGTTCTGCTACCAGCTCCTGAGGCTTTGTCATTCTCTTGGACCTTTTGTGACTGAGGAAAACCCATTCTATGATCAAGAGAGGGTCCCTCTTGTCCTGGCCCTTTTTAGGTGTACCCTTTGCCTTAGGAGTTTGTTTTTCCTCCCACTGGAAAATGATTCCATGGAGGTGTGGCAACTTACCTAAGATGATAAATTGGAATGGCAGGTCAGGCCGGCATTGGTGGGCCTGTCTTGTGGACATTGCAATCTGAACCTTTTCTAGAGCTTTCTGTGCCTCTGGGGTAATAGACCTAGGAGCACCCGGGTCCTCTCCCCCTTTCAATAAATTGAAAAGAGGGGCAAGGTCTTTGTTAGTCAGACTGAGCCATGGTCTTACCCAGTTCAAAGACCCACACAACTTGTGGACATCCGCAAGGGTCTTGATCCTTGGATTGATTTCTAGTTTTTGAGGAACAATGGTCCTATTTACAATTTCTAGGCCCAAATATTTCCAAGGTGGCATCTTTTGAATTTTCTTTTCCTGGAGCTCGAACCCTGCAACAATCAATGCATCGATCGTTAGGTCAAGCACATGAATGAGTAAATCATCATTGGGGGCACACACAAGGATATCATCCATATAATGATAGATGATGGCCTTTTCTGCAGCTGCACGCACTGGGGAAAGCAGAGAAGAGACATACCACTGGCAGATCGCTGGCGAGACCCTAAGGCCCTGAGGGAGAACTGTCCAATGGTACCTTTTCATAGGGGCTTCCATGTTGATGGTGGGGACCGAAATGCGAAACGCGATGCATCATCAGGGTGTAGGGGAATATGGAAAAAACAATCTTTTATATCAATAACAGCTAATTTCCAGTCCTGGGGAAGCATTGTTGGGGATGGCATACCAGGTTGGGGAGAACCCATATCTTCAATGACATTATTAATTTGTCGGAGGTCGTGGAGGAGCCGCCATCTCTTTTTGTCAGCTTTCTGAATGACAAACACTGGAGAGTTCCACGGGGACGTGGTCTCCACAATGTGACCCTTTTTCAGCTGCTCTTCCACTAGCTCCTCAAGAGCCTTTATTTTTTGTTTACTGAGCAGCCACTGTTTCACCTCAACTGGTGTGTCTGTTTTCCACTTCAATTTTTGGGTGGGGCGCTGTTGTTCAATGACCGTTGTACAAAAATGCTGTGGAGAGTCTGGAATATCAATTGTGACACCCCACTGGGCCATTAAATCTCTCCCTAACAAAGGTTCGAATAATCTAACACAAATGGATGGATATTTGCTAATTGTCCGTTTGGTCCCTCGACTGGGATGATGCTTTTGGATTGTTTTGCCAATTGCAGGCCTCCTACACCTTTAACATGACTGTCAACGTTTTGCAAAGGCCAATGTGCAGACCAGTCTTGTGCTGGGATCACTGTGCAGTCTCCACCTGTGTCTACAAGCATCTCAATGCATTTTGACTCCCCACCCCCACTGACATTACACCAGATTTTGGGTTTGTCCTTCCCAATAACTTGGACCCAGGCGACTGTGGGCCCTTGTTTTTCGGTGCCTTCAGGCAAAAACGGCACAGGGATAGCTTGTGCAACAATTTGACCTTTGGGAAGAAACAGGGGTGGGTAGAAACAGTGCAGCCCGAGAACGAATTGCTCAGGATCTGATGTTGTCATTCCTGGAGCAATTTCAATCTCATGTGGTGTGTGTTTGGTGTCCCCAGTGACGATGTACTTACAGCGAATGCAGTGCCAAGTACCCTTCTGATCTGGGTTGACAGAGACAAAATGCCAGTCAGTGTCTTTCAGGTGGAGTGATTCTGTCAGCTGCAACCTGTAAGGCTCATTGACAGAAGACGTGGTTAACATAGGTTCGTTTAAATCATAACAAAGGTTATTTTGTTGCATTTTTAACAGTGGACCAGCAGACGTGGTCTTTGAAGCATCTGCTTCACTTACAGAAACAGTAACATTACCGCGCACTTGGTTTGTTTTGGTTCCCTTATTCCCTTGGCCTACTCTTTTTGTGTCTGTACGCCTGGCAGGCCGGCGCTCCCCTTCTAGTTTTTTTGTTGTTGTTGACCCCCTGGAAGTGCTTGTAATTTCCCTCCCGTGCCATTTCTAAATTCATCAAATTGCTTTTTCAGGGGGCACTGGTTACTCCAGTGCCCAAGGTTGTGGCAAAGCAGGCATGGCTTTGTGGGGTCCACCATTGCTGGTCGTCGCTGCTGCCCAGGGTACTGCTGTGCCGAGGGAATGGGCGCGGGGCTGGCAACGGTGACACGCTGAGGTGGTCTTGGCAGCAGCCTTTCTCTGGTGTCTTCAGCTACACTCATCAGAGGCACTTTCCTGTTACAGACTAGAAGCATATCTTTTAGTGTAGGGGGACATTCGAGAAGAAGGCTCAAAATTGCCGCTCGACCCTGTTCATTTGCATTTGTAAATGCCATTAACTCTAAAACTTCTTCCCTTGCATTCTCTTTTTTAACTTGGATTTCAATGGCTCTAGTCAACCTTTCTACAAATTTCAGAAAAGGCTCGGATGGTAGCTGCTTGATCTTACTGTAGGGCTCAAAAGGCCCCTCAGGTTGGAGGGAAAAGAATGCTTTTTCAGCTGCTTCCTTTACCTTCTCGAGTGCTACTGCAGGAATTACAGTTGCTTGGATTCAGGGTGAAGACCACTGACCTACACCGAAGAGATGCTCAGTGGTAATTGGAAGGCCATTGGCATCTTTTGCTGTGTTTGGATCAGCCTGCATGTCTGGGAGAGCCTCTTTTAGCAGTTGTTTCCATGCTACTTCCCATAATTTGAATTTTGTGGAGGTCATGAGGCACGAGAAAAGCTGTTTAAAATCATGTGGGATTACTATATTTCTACTCAATTCAGAATTTAAGACGTCACGGAAATATGGACGGTGTGGGCCATACTCCTTGTGAGATTTACAGATCTCTTTAATCAATTGTCGTCCAAAAGAGCTCCAATTAGCAGTTTGGGCTGCTCCCCCTTGGGCTGCAGGCTGATACGAAACAGGGGCAAATGACAAAGTGGGACCCTGTATTGGGTCTGCAGCTTCCTGCCCTGTATCCCTCGCATTGGAATTACTGGGAAAACAGAAGCAGGTTTGGGGACATGCAGTGGGTGTGCCCCCACCGTGGGAACTCGGGGAGGGGGTGGGGACGCAATGGGAACGGGGGGCGGGGACAGGGGCAAGGCAGGGGGCGGGGACACCTGGTGATGTCACATCAGCAGACGCCCCCCTGGGAGGAGTAGAGGGGCGGAGCTGAGGGTACAGCAGGTGAGGGAGGGGGAGGGAAGGTGTCACGAGGAACAGAAGGGGAGGGGGATGGGGAAGGAATTTTGGGATGCTTAAGGGGATCTTGGGAAGAAGGTGACCAGGTCTGGGAGGGTGCCACCTGGCATCCTCCATCTTGGGTACCCCCTAGGGACTGGGGGGCATTTTGGGGATCGCTGCTCTCTGAAAAGCTAACACGTGCGCTGGGATTTAGAGCGGGGGAAGCAGGGTTTTGGGAAGTTTTCCACGAGACCTGGCCAGGGCCTTGTGGACAAGGGGATTCAGGCATTTTAATCTGCTCTGGGAGTCGACTTCCCAGCGCATGAGCAGGATTTGCTCTCTTTAAAATACCAAGTTTTGGGGTAAGAGTTTTAGGGCTGGAAGGGGAGGACACAGGGAGAGCAGAGGTACATGGCTTAATATTTGGCTTTTTCTCCAATTCACTTTGTTTGAGCAAAGCGGTCCGAATTTGTAAGCTCAAGAACACAAATTTAGCTGAGGATGTATTCCCAGACTGTCCCAAGGTTATCAATTCATGCCCTACTTTATCCCAAAATTGAATATTGTGGACTTCCTCAGGAGAAGTTCGTGGGAAGTGCAGAAAAAGCCACCTTATAAACTGTTTCAATTTTCCTTTAGAGAACTTTACATTTGCATTAACTAAAAGTCCAAAAATATGATAATACACTCCTTTTTGTGCTGTGCTTAATTTTGAGCCCATCTTAGATGTAAATGGCACAGAACAAAGTCCCGCCGACCGAATACAAAGCCAAAATCAGCTACCGATTTAAAAAAAAAAAACACGGTTAAAAGGCGATAACAGACGAAAGCTTTCGCAATGCAGCTGTATACACTGCTTTTAAAACTGCCGCAGCAGCAGCAGCAGGGAATGGGGACCCCGCCTGGGAACGCAGCCCCCCCCACGCGCCACGTGGCGAGCCGAAACCGGGGCCGCTCTGCGTGCGTGTGGAGAGACAGACAAAGCCTCCCCCGCACCGAGAGCCGGGCATGCAGCGCTGCCGAGCCGGGGGGAGGGGCAGGCAGACCTGTCCCGCTCCTCCGAGCTGGCGCGAATTCTAAAAGCGGCTAAAACACGCCGCAGAGTTAAAGCTTTACAGGGAACCACCTTAGCTCCGCAGGGCTGCGCAGCCTAAAATGCAAAGAGCAAAAAAAAACCTCGTCTCACGGCAAAAACGGATTTCTGGGCTTCTACCCCCCCGAGGAGCAGAAATACCGAAATCGAAGCTGTTGCTGGCAAAGTCAGGCAGGCTGGTCTCTTCACTGAATAGGACCCCTTGGGCAGGAGGGGCTCCCCTATTCTCCCCTAGAAAATTCGCTCACCAGAAAGGAGCTGTGGCTTTCCGGAGGCGCAATGCGTTCCTCGAGGCTTTTTGTGGGTTTTGTCCCAAAGTCTCTCTGGAGAGCTGTGCAACCACAGCTCTTTCCAGTGGAAGCAAAGCTGCTGTAACACTTTTCCAAGGTTCTGAGATTCCTTCTGAGGCTGCAGGTCCGTGCAGCCACACGTCTGGGTGCCAATATATTGAATATTAGACCCCGAATGTTTCTGGGAGTGTCCTGCCTGGCTTCGTCTAGCCCTCGCTGCTGGACCAAAGGCTGCAGCTGTGGCGTTTTTCACCCCAGAATACCTTTGGCCGGCTGGATGCTGCAGCTGTGCACTCAGAACAAATCCAGGCAAAGTAGGAACTCAGTTTATCTTTGGTGGAAAAGGTTCAAGCAGCAGTGAAGAGAAAAGAAGCGGGTTCTGTCATAGAAACTTAGTCCAGAGTTTTCTTGCAGCATGGTAGACCTCTGAATGTGGTAACAGCTCACAGACAGACACCCAGCCGCATGGCCTTGTGTCCTTTTTCAGCCCCGGGGACAAGGGGAGGGGAGGGACAGGTGAGGGCCAACCAGGTGGGAGGAGGGGAAGGCTCCCGGGATACAGACACTTGGACAGGCCAATGAGCCCAGACCTGAGGAGCATCTGCCAACCACATGACGCCCTGCTGGAATGTTAAGATTGATGGACAGCTCTTAGGCAGGATGGCAAAAGGCGGAAAGGTTGGCACACCCCTGAGGAGGTTGGGATAGGTAAAATAGGAAATCGCATTGCAACAGATGTCTCAGCAAAGTTTTTGCAGAGATGCCCTTTTGTTTCCTTCTCTGGAGCTGCAGCAGCAATGTCTGTGTGCAGAGCTGGGGGCAGATTAGTGCTGGCTCAGCAGCTGTGCCCAGCAGCAGCAGCACAGGTGCCCCATCCTTGCAGGCACAGACACGGCAGCACTGGCTCAGCAGCCCCTGTTTGCATTGCACACAGCAGGCGGGAGCACCCCCATGCTGTTGCTGTGGGGACATGAACCTGAGGGAGCACAAAGGCCATCAGCCCCTGGGGCCAGCAAGGGCTGGGGGACGCCAGGGAAACCACTCAGCTTTGTCCTGGCCTCTGCAGTCAGCCAGAAAGTTTGTTCCCATCAGCTGGGAGTTTCCTGTGCCACTGCAGACTCTCTTGCTCAGAGCCAGGGCTGCCTGGCAGCCACCCCAAACTGCCCTCAGCATTTCCTTTGCTTCATCTTTCTTTTCTCTTTCCTGATACAAATTTCTTCCAATTGCCCATGGCTGTTTCCTCCTTCTGCAGAGGAGGCCCAGGGCTCATCCTGCAACTGCTCCAAGGGTGGTTTCAGAGAATCCCAGAATCAGCAAGGTTGGAAAAGGCCTTGGAGGTCATCAAGTCCAACCTGTGCCCGGACACTGCCTTGTCTCCTCTGGGCCTCCTCTTCTCCAGGATAAACAACCCCAGCTCCCTCAGCCGCTCCTCACAGGACTTGTGTTCCACACCCCTCCCCAGCCTTGTTGCCCTTCTCTGGACATGCTCCAGCCCTTCCAAGTCCTTCCTAAATTGGGGGCCCAGAACTGGACACAGCACTCGAGGTGCTGCCCAACCAGTGCCCAGCACAGGGGAAGAATCCCTGCCCTGCTCCTGCTGGCCACACCATTCCTGATCCAGGCCAGGAGCCATTGGCCTTCTTGCCCACCTGGGCACACTGCTGCCTCATGTCCAGCCTGCTGTCCATCAGTCCCTGCAGGTCCCTTTCTGCCTGGCTGCTCTCCAGCCACTCAGTCCCCAGCCTGTAGCACTGCAGGGGTTGTTGTGGCCAAAGTGCAGGACCCGGCACTGGGACTTGTTAAACCTCACCTTGTTGGATTTGGGCCCTGGATCCAGCCTGTCCAGGGCCCTGTGCAGAGCCCTCCTACCCTCCAGCAGATCCACACTCACACCCAGCTTGGTGTCATCTTCTAAATTGCTGATGATGGACTCAATCCCCTTGTCCAGACCATCAGTGCAGATATTGTAATCCACGCTGGCTGGCTCTGATCCCTGGGCCATCCTGTGGGTGCCCTGTGATGGCACTCAAGGTGATCTGTTCCATAACCTTGCCAAGCACCCAGGTCAGGCTGACAGGCCTGGAGTTCCCCAGATCCTCCTTCCAGCCCTTCCTGGGGATGGGCTCACACTGGCACCTCCAGTCCTCTGGGACCTCCCTGCTGAGCCAGGACTGATGGTGAATGATGGAGAGCAGCTTGGGGAGCTCATCCACAGCTCCCTCATCCCCCTGGGATGGATCCCATCTGATCCCATACACCTGTGAGCATCTGAGTGGCTCAGCAGGTCAGCAGCTGCTTCCTCCTGGATTCCAGGGGGATGTTCTGCTCCCTGTGTCCATCTACCAGCTCAGGAGAACATTTGTCCTGAGGAAAACCTGTCCTCATACTGAAAAT
Source organism: Agelaius phoeniceus (assembly GCF_051311805.1). Classification (NCBI taxonomy): domain Eukaryota; kingdom Metazoa; phylum Chordata; class Aves; order Passeriformes; family Icteridae; genus Agelaius; species Agelaius phoeniceus. Next base: position 3,396,813 of record NC_135299.1, read on the forward strand.
TGAGACAAACAAGGTGTTAAGTAGCTCAGACTTTTCCTTATCTTTTCTTACTGTATTCTCCACTGCATCCAACAATGAGTAGATGTTCTTCTCCTACCTTTTGCTATAAATTTTTATAAAAACTCTTTTTTTTTTCCTTACAGAAACCACCAGCTTAACTTCTAATTGAGCTTTGACGTCTATAATTTTCTTTATGTTTAACCTAAGGACATCCTTAAACACTTCCTGAGTTTCTGGTCCTTTTTCCCTCCGAGTTCTCACAAAATCTCCATGTGGAGCCAGGACAGTCATTTTCCTCTCTAGCTCATCTTTTGCCATACTGGGACAGGCTGCTCCTTCCCCCTTAAGATTACTATCTTGAAGCATGTCCATTATTCCTGGACCCTTTGTTTTTAAGGGTGTTTCCCTTAAAAAAATCAGTACCTGATTCGGTACTCCCCAAATCTGCATCCTAAAATAGCCAAAGCCTGCCCTTCCTAGTTCCAGTGTAGAAGTTTTGTTGCTGCCTGTCCTTCTTTCACAGAAGATTGAACTCTTGATTATTTCATGGTCACTGTGCCCCAGGCAGCCTCCAAGCCCCACATCTGCCACCAGCCCTCCTCTGTTTGCGAACAACAGGAGACAGAGCTTTCCTTGTCAGTGGGAGTGTTAGCAAAAATTCGGTAAAACAGAAAACTCCTTAACACCAATGTAGCATTAAGAAGCAGCATTCTTTATTCAGGGGGATGCACGGGGGATAGCTCCTCCCAAAGCCATGCAGGCTGAGTACAGGAAAGTTTCTGTTTATTTTCTGTATTTTTCTCACATATTCATTGATTGTCTTGGACTAAACATACATATGATAATAATTTCCCCAAAATCATTAGCATATTTCCCCTCCCCTTTACCTATGCGTTCTTCTGTCCTGGGGGTCTCTCTGGTGGTCCCTGGTGGTTGTGGACCCCAATGTTCCAGTGGGCCTGGCTGAGCTGGCAGGACACTGAGGCTGCTGCACTTCCAGTTCCCCTTCTCACACAATGGGCATTGTGTGGTTTCCATAGGCCTGGGGTTTTGGAGAACAAGCTCCAGGTGTCAGCTCACCTGGTGTAGGCAATTGACCATCTGGTAACATGAGGTCACAGAGTGCGATATGACATCACAGAGTGGGGTATGTGAGGTCATGGGGAAGCTATGACATCATAGGCCATATCTGTGACACCACACGGCAGAATTCTGACATCATAGCGCAGATGATGACATCAGAGAATGGGCTGTGACATCACAGAGCAGGCTGTGACATCCCAGAGGGGCTGTGTGACATCCCAGCAGGGCTGTGTCAGGTCACTGGGTTGGTCACTCCGCTCCAGCTCCCCCTCACAGTTTCTCCCAACAAGTCCAATGCTGTTCATGCCTAGTGGAGCCCCTGTCCCCTGGGATCCCCCTGGCCCACCTGGAGCCACAGCCTCCACCAAAGGATGTTCCACAGGATCCACCCCAGAGCCTGACATGGGGACAAGAGGCCAGGGCTGTGTGACCAGGACATCAAGGACGGGGATTATCCAGGTCACTGTGGCCTGGGTTAGGTTGCCCAGGGCAGGAAAGATGTCTGGCAGCTGGAGCAGGGCTAGGGAAGGGCCTCCAAGGTGGGGCTGGAGCCCTTGGGCTGTGAGCAGAGGCTGAGGGAGCTGAGCTTGTGCAGCCCAGAGCAGGGAAGGCTGAGGGGCTCCTCATCCCAGCCTGGCAGTGCCAGCGAGGAGGGGATGGAGAACACAGAGCCAGGCTCTTCACAGGGGGGCTGGTGGGAGACAAAAGCCAATGGGTGGGAGGGGAAAGAGGGCAGATCAGCCAGGACAGGAGGAGATGAAATGAGTCAGGCTGGTTTCAGCATTTCCTCAACACCAAGAGCAGCCTGACTTCCCTTCTCCATCCACCACTGACAGCTTTGCAAATCAGGAATTGTTGGAGCTGTTTCGCCCCCACTCCAGGATGAGCATCCTGATACAAGAACTTAATTGTGTTTATATCTATTACAGGATCACGTTTGTCTAAAATGAATTTTATATGGAAATCACTTGTGGATGGTGGACTCATCAGACGTTGCTGGGTCATTGCACATAGCTCAGGGAGAAGCGTGATTGTTATTAAATTGTGTCCTGTTCAACTATGGTCTGTTGGCCATGAAGAGAAACTTTCTGTGCCTCTGAGTCCCACCAGTTCCTGACCCCCAAAGGACACAAACCTGATGAGTTGTGGTTCCCACTCCAGTGGTGGCACTTGCACCTCCCTCCATCCCCAGAGCAGAACTCCCTTGTCCCAGAAAGTCCCTGGCAATGCAGGGATGAAGGAAACAGGACAGGCTGTGGGGATCAGGGGCAGGACAGGGCCAGGGATTTGGGGTGGTTGTGAGCCCAGGGCAGGACCCAGCCCTTGGCCTTGGTGAACCTCATCCCATTGTCCTGGGCCCATGGCTCCAGCCTGGCCAGATCCCTCTGCAGAGCTTCCTGCCCTCCAGCACAGCCACACTCCCACCCAGCTTGGGCTTACCTGGGAACTGACTGAGGGTGCCCTTGATGGCCTCATCCAGATCAGCAATAAAGAGATTGAATTGATCTGTCCCCAATCCTGAGCCCTGGGGACACCCCTAGATGTGACTCCATTCCTCAACTGCTCTGAGTGCCAGGGGTTGGGTGAAGGAAATGGTGGGGAGGGGATAGGGACAAAGTGGGATTGATTGTCAGCCATGAAGGGTCTTGATTTTCATATCTGTTCAGAGTGCACGAGGAGGTGCTGGGGGCCAATATCTATTGGACATTGCTGATACCAATCTATAAAAGGAAAAGAAAACTTAAACAGGCAAAACAATTCTCTCCGCATTATTTTCAATATAGCATATTCACTTTGAATACACTTCTGAAATTTGTCTAATTAACCACAGAAGAATTGAAATCGTTCATTATTCCTCCGGGCTGTTCTTGTTCAGGTGTTTTGAGCAAATGTTTATCAGCCTTTTTCACTGAATTCCTCAACTGAAGAGCTCAAGAAAGAGGCCTCTGGAGTAATAAAATTCATTAGCAGCCTCCAAGTGGCTGAGGATCCATGCCCATGAGAGCAGCAATGAACAGAAATGGGCACAGCTTTGTGGCTGCCCCAGCTTTGGGATGGACCCTGGGCCTGGAGCAGGAGCAGCTCTTGAGGGCCCCAAGGCCGGGGCTCTTGTGCTGCCCTGGGCAGATGGGATGGCAGCAGGGGCTGCAGAGCCCTCAGCACCTCAGGGGAGAAGGGCAGCCAGGGAGCCTCCTTTGGCCTTGGCCAAGCACCTTCCCCCATGGCTGGGGCTGAGTCCTGTGGCAGCTGCAGCTGCTGCTGTGGCCTTGGCAGGGGCTGAGGCCGTGGGGCCAGTGCCCAGAGCAGCCTGGCCTGAGCAGAGCTGTGGGGCCAGAGCCGGCTGGGCTGGGCTGGGCTGGGCTGGGCTAGGCTGGGCTCAGAGAGGCCCTTGGTGCTGCCCAGAGCTCAGGGCAGCTGGCAGAGCGTGCAGGGAGCTGGGCTGGGCTCCGAGAGCCTGGCCCAGAAACCATCAGTGTCCATCTCAGCCTGGCTGAGCGTGCAGGGGCAGGACTCAGGCCAGGCCTTGTGGGGCAGGGCCAGCGCCTGTGCAAGGCATTGCAAACAGGCAAGTGGCCCAGACAGGAGGCTGCTCTGTGCCCTTGGTGGCACGGACAGAGCAGGGAGGGGGCCCAGGACATTTGTCAGCACCAGCCTCTGTGCCCATGCGTTGGCAGCCCTGGCTGCTGAGCCCAGCTTTGGCCTGGGCTGAGCTTGGCTGTGGCCCAGCTCCATCCTCCTGTGGGGCTCAGGGCCTGTTCCTGGCCATGGCCAGCCCTGGCTGCCTCTCTGCTGGCCCAGAGGCCGGCAGAGCCCGGGGCAGGGCTGTCTGTGCAGCCCCACAGGTGCCACGGGCTCTGCAGGAGCTGGCAGAGGCTGCCCAGCAGGGAGGCCATGGGGCACAGAGCCCCAAGGCTGCTGTGGGCACCACGGCACAGGGGCCGTTCCCAGCCGCAATGCTCCTGGCCTGGGCTGGGACTGCACAGGGGCTGGGCCACCATGGCTGGGCCAGCACAGGGCCACAAAGGGGCCACGCAGCTGCTGACGGGGCTGACAGCAAGGCCAGGCACACACAAGCAATTGCTGAGCATGGCCTGCACTGGCCAGGCCTGACTGTGCCAAAGGCAGAGCTCAGCTGCCCTTGGGGGCTGCAGCAACACTCCAGAGCCCAAAGAGTCTCCATGGCTGGGCTGGAGACCAAGGCTGCAGGAGGGAAATGCAGGGCTGCTGTGGGATGGGGAGGCCATTGAATTCCAGCACACACCTCAGCTCTCTGATGATCCCGGCACCATGCTGGGCCCTGTTTCAGACTGGAGCAGAGCAGATGTTGATGGGACAGGAGCCCTGTGGTGCTGTCAGGGACCTGCAGCTTGCAAGGTGCTCTGCTCTCCCTCAGGTGCTCTGGGAGAGATCCAATCCCAGCTGGGCACCTCAGGGCACAAATGGCACTGCCTGTTCATGGGCACACAGCTAATGTCTTCCTGGAAAGGGGCACAGGTGTTAATACCTGTTAGTTTTATAATATAGAAGCAAATCTTTATTATCTGGGTCACTTGAGTACTTTTAAGAAACAGCAAACTTTTCCCAGCAGGAACAGGAATTTCCTGGATCTACTTGATTCTTCTACTGATGGCAGGAGAAGAAATACTGATCTTCCCCTCTACCTTTGCCACTGACATTCACTCTAATATTTAGTGACCCCACTTCCTTCAGGTGTTTCCAGCTCTCCTGTTTAAATGTCCATGTCTAAGAACATCTCTTCATTTAGAGCAACTGGATCTATGTCCTTTCCAGCACTCCCAGATTTTCTCATCCAGGTGCTCTCTGGTCATTCAAGTGCCTCTCAAATGACTGGTTTCATGTGGAGTGCTTTTTGGATAATTGGCTAGCTGAGAAAGGCCACTTCGATGTGACACCGTTGGATAAGGATAGGGGAAACAAGCTGGGGATTAAGCAACCAGTGTCCAATCACTGACAAAGGTCATAGTGACCTTCGCTGAAACAGGAAGATGGGGGAGAAAATTGCTTGCCAGAAAATGAAGATAGCCTAGGTAGAGAAGCTATAAGAATGTAAACATAGAAACAAAATAATCATTAGAGCATGGAAGTAGGTGTGGTTGATCTAAGTGTGCTTTAACCAATAATGAGCTCAGCTTTTGCAATATGTATAAGCTTCATTAACACCAATATAAATATGTGTGAGCTTTCAATAAACTTTGGGATTTGCTATTCACGCATATTGTGTGAGGCATTTCTTCCGCCGTTCACGACAGTTTCATGCTTTGAGCTTCAGCTAGTTGCCAATCTTTCTGAAGTTCAAATATATACCACCTTAGCAGTATATATTTGAACTTCACATATTACATATACAACTCCACATTACATATAAACATCCTAATTGTGTTTATATGTATCACAGAATTACCTTTGCATATGTCTCTGTCTAAAACTGTTCCTGTAAGAAATCCCTTGAGGATGGGGGACATGTCAGAAGCTGCTGCGACATCACAGAGAGCTGAGGGAAGAGCTGTGATGGTTATTAAACTGTTCAAATGTTCAACTTGTGTTTGTTGGCAAGAAACCTTTCTGTGCCTCTGAGTGTCACCAGGCCCTGAGCCCAAAGGACACAAACCTGATGAGTTTTGGTTCCCACGCCAGGGGCACTTTGACCTTGGCTCTGCACAGGAGAGCTCTTCATCCCCTTTCTCTCTTTTCCTCCCTCTGGGCACGAAGGGAGCTCCTGACTTCAGCGTGTGACTCGTGTGTGCAAAGAGCAAATCTGGGCAGAATTGGGGCAGGGAGGGTTTGGGGGGACCTTGGGATCTGTGCTGGGCACAGAAGGTGTTTTCCATTGCTCTGAGACTGTGGAAAGTGGATTTAATATCCAGCAGAGGAATGACTTTTGCATTTGATGGAGCTGTGCCTTCCCTTGGCTTTGTTGGCTGATAAGAAATGAACATCCCTCTGTGTCTCGGGCAGCTCCTTCTCCAAGGAAAGCAGGTGGGAGTTGGAGCCAAGGAGCTGAAAGCTGCAGGTGCAGCCTGGGCTGGAGGGAGCTCAGATTTGCACAAGGCTGCTCTGAGCGCCAGGGCTTGGATGGGGAAAATGGTGGGCTGGGGGTAGGGACAGAGTCTGATTGATTTGTCAGCCAGGAAGGGTCTTGATTTTCATATCTATTCCAACTGCATGAGGAGGTACTTGGATTCAGTGTCAATTGGAGATTGCACATATCAATTAATTAACAGGAAAACAAAACTAAACAGGACCTAAAAATTCTTTTCTCACTGTCTTTTTAAATATCATGTATTCACTTTGAATACACTACTGAGATCGATGTAACCACAAATGATTTGAAAATTAAAATCAAATTATTCCCAGAGGCTTGGCTTGTTCAGGTGTTCTCAATGTTAATGAGCCCTGGGACACTGAATTGCTGCACTGAAGAGCTGAAGGCTGAACAAGCCTCTGGAGCAGGAAAATTCAGCAGCAGCCTCCAAGTTGTGAGGATGTCAGCAGCCCCCACTGAGGCCATCCCTGCCCAGAGACCGTGGGGACAGGACAGACAAGCCCTGACTCCCACCCCCCAAACAACTCCCTCAGTGAGACATTTAAAAGGAATTACAGCTGTTTGTGTACTCTGAGTTGGATGTACTGGAGTAATACCAACAAGAGATTCTCATGAGGTCAAAACAACAAACCAGCCTTTACTGGTAACTTTAGAAAATCAGAAAAACTTTAGCAAAAGGTTTAATAGGACATTCAATCAACAAAAAAACACTTCTCAAAGCATTAACTTGGCCCATTCAACTTCACAAACTCTAAGCCTGTTCAATTTCAAGTTACTCAAAATTTGCAAGAGGACAAAAATAGAAGAAGTAGACACACAGAGAGAGGAAGACAAATAAGATTTAGAGAAGCACACACACAGCTACCAACTCCTGGATTCCAGCACTGTTCAGATGGAAATTCCAAGAGGATGCAGGGGCAAGATGTGTACTTGCCTTGTGGTCAGCCTTCAATACCCCTTTGTCTCCCTGGGCCCTTCCCCCAGGTGGGACTTGGGCTCATTTGGTCCCTCAGGAGCTGGGCTGGGGGCTGCAGAGGTGGCTGTGGAGCATTGCCTGTGCTGTGCCAGGGACTGGCAGCCACTGCTGGGCTGGGATAGAGGCTCTGGGGGGATTGGGGTTCCAGGGCAGGGCAGGGCTTATAGGGCAGGGCAAGGCTTGACCTGCCCCTTCATCCTCCCCCATATGAAAAGTTTTGAGCCAACAATCTCCTCCAGTCTGTCACAACAGGCAATGTTGGAGGTGGAACACAAATTTGGCCATGGGCACCTGGACAAGAAGGACAGTTCTTTTCCATAGGAATGAAAGCACAGAGCCCCAGTGTTTGGGAGGCAGGTGAGAGCCTCACCAGGCCAAGGCCAGCCAGACTTGTCAGGAATGGCAGATTTTGTTTTGGAGCAGTCTTTGGATACGGGGAATTTTGGAGGTGGAACCCAATCTCAGCCATGGGCGCCTGGAGGAACTTGCAGTGACTGAGTCTACACTGGGGGCATCTGGGATTGACTGGGACCATGCTGGGGGAGACTGGGATCAGAGTGGAGTCATACTGGGATCATTCTTGGGTCAATGGATCTATGCTAGGGGCCACTGAGAGCAACTGGGATCAGACTGGGAGCAACTGTAACCATGCTGGGAGCAACTGGGATCATCATGGCATCAGAGTAGGATCATACTGGGAGGGATTGGGTCTGTGCTAGAGGAAACTGGGATCACACTGGGAGGAAATGGGACCATGCTGGGACAAATGGGAACACACTGGGAGCAACTGGAACCACACTGAGTGAGGGTGACTGGGGTCATTCTGGGATCACACTGGAAGTGACTGGGAGCAGACTGAGGGCAACTGAGACCATGCTGGGGCAACTGGAATATACAGGAAGTGACTGGAATTGTGCTGGAGGTGACTGGGAGTGGCTATGAGCAACTGGAATCATGCTGGAAGCTACTGGGAGCAATTGGGATATACTGGGAGAGACTGGGAGTGACTGGGATCACAGAGGAACCATAAAAGAAGTTACTGGAATAATACTGGGGGGATCTGGGAGTGACTGGAATCATACTGGGTGACTTGGAGTGACTGGGACCATACTGGGGGCAAATGACACCATACTGAGAGTGACTGGGTTCATACTGGAATCCTACTGGGAAGGACTGGAACCATACTGGCAGTGCCTGGAACTATAGTAGGGGTGAATGGGAACACCTGGGACTGTGCTGGGATTATACTGGGATCATACTGGGAGTGACCAGGATGATACTGGGAACATACTGAGTATAACTGGAAGTGACTGGGACCATCCTGAGGGTGACTGGGAGCCACAGGGCCCATGCTGGGAGTGACCTGGGGGGAACTGGGGGAACTGGCCCAGCTGGGCTCAGGGTTGTTCTCCCCAAGGGCTGCCCTGGGTCCTGCTGCCACCCCTGGCCCCACAGAGCTGAGGGACGGGGGACAGCCGAGGGACAGGGGACAGGGACAGGGCACAGCTGAGGGACAGGGCACAGCCAGGGAACACGGCCTGGCCAAGGGACACTGAGCTCCAGCACTTTGGGCTGTTGCCCTTGGGGTCCCAGCACAGGCCCAGGGACAGAATCCCCTCCAGGAACTGTTGTTTGCTTTAAGCTTTGCTCTGGAACATTCCCCAGGAGCCCCTGCAGTGGCTGCAGCCCGGCCGGGTGCCCGGGGCCACCAAAGCCACTCCGGCCATGCCCTCCTGCCCCGGGCAGGGCACAGAACAGCCAAGGAAAGGCTCGTGCTGGGCTCAGGGCAGGGACAGGGCACTCCCCTGGTGCTCCCACGGGCACAGCAGAGCCGGCCTGGGCAAAAGATTGGGATTGATATCCCATGGAACCCCAGCAGGGATTACTTCTCATTGCACTGCTGGCATTGGATTGGTCATAAATTCAAATCATTTCCCCATGGAATTCCCATGGCTGTGGGTTAGGGGGGAGATCCATCCATGGAATTCTCACCTGACTGGGATGAGAGTGAGATCTGGCCATGGAAATTCCATGGCAATTCCTGCATTCCCAAGTCCCCCATTCCTGAATACCCCATTCCCATAAGAATTGCCCTTCCCCTCCCATGCCCATCTTTGTTCTCCAGAGCCTCTCGACCATATCTGATGTATTTTAGGAGCCCTTCCACACAAGTGTGTCCCAGGAAATGCTTGATCTCCTCCACCATGATCCCTTTGGATTCCCAGCACCTCTGGGTGATCCAGGTGGCACCGTACGACCCTGCAAAGCTCCTGGATCCCAGCTGGAAGGAGATGAAATCCCAGCCCTCATAGCCGTACCCATGGGATCCATGGACACTCTGTTGGCAGGAGGTCACAGCTGGAAACCACCTGCAGCGTGTGGAGACCTGGGAACAAGGAGAGAACGGACCCATGGAGTCGTGTCCCAGCCCCAGGGAGCTCTATGGAGCTCCCTGGATTCCCATCCCAGCCCCTCAGAGTCCTCCATTCCCACAGATCCAAGCCCAGCCCCCAGCTCCCCCCACTCCCCCCGCTCTGTTTGTACCGGCCTCGTCTCCAGGGCACTGTTGGCCACGGGCCGGGTCCTGTCCTTGAGCCGGGGCTGGATATCCCAATATTCCAGATCTGGCTATCCCAATATCCCAGCTCTGGCTATCCCAGTGTCCCAGCTCTGGCTATCCCAATATCCCAGCCCTGGCTATCCCAATATCCCAGTTCTGGCTACCCCAATATCCCAGCTCAGCTCTTTCCCCCATCCCCGCTCTCTGCGGCTCCATCCAGCCCTGCTCGCTGCCCCAGTGCTCCCAGGGGGTCCCGTCCATGTCCCCCACAATCAAGGACTGGGGGATCCCCGGGCCAGGCTCTGACAGTGCCACTTCCAGGCACTGCAGGGAGTGCAGAACTGGGGGGACATGGAGATTTGTGGGAGCTGGGGCGCTGGAAGTGAGAGTTTGGGGATCCAGGAGTGTCAACAGGCCAGGGAAAGGGGGAACATTGTTATAAAATTGACTCAAAACGAGCAATTTCCAATCAAAGAATTTATTAATTATTGAAGCTGTTATACTACGTAAGCAAAGGCTCAGCGCTGGGCGACAGGGGAGTCTCTGCTCCACCTACTGCCGCACCAACTAGTTTCTGATTCAGTCCTTTTATCCTCTCCATCCTTCAGGAGTCCATGTCATCTTGGAGTACTCTGCGCCTGCGCTGGTTGTTGCTAGAGGGTCATCCTTCTGTCTCCTGGTGGTCGGTGATAAAGGCTGCGGAGTCTTCCTCAGCTGTGTCTTCTTCACCCTATGTCTTTATTTGGTGACTTCTCCGTGGAAAATTACCAAAATCTTATGATTAACGCAATATGTGCCCTATCAAGTTTCAGCAAGCAAATATCCTGCCTTGCAGACTGTTTATCTGCCCCTGCCCCTTCCCCAGCTTTTCCCTGGTCGTTATCTCTGTGAGTTATCTGCTTGTTCCATTTGTCAGCGGGAAAGGTTTCCCTGCTGGGTGTTAATCTGCCCCTGCCCTTTCCCCAGCCTTTCCCTGGTCGTTATTTCTGTGAGTTATCTGTTTGTACCATTTGCTGGGTGGGACTATGTGTGGGCTCCTGCAACCCCTTCCCTGGTATCCTTGTAGCTCATATCTCATGAAGTAGTACAGAAATAGTCAGCAGACAACTCTTGTAACACACTGGTCTCTTTTTTGTGATGAACAAAATGTAGTCCTTCATCTCAATCCCCCCTTTGTTTTGATACTCAATTTTGTTCATCAAAACGCTCTAATTCCCTTTTGCTGAGCTCCAGAGATTCTTCTGGATCATCCATCTTCAAGGTTTCGTATTTTGCTCGTATGAGCATAAGGTGAGCAGCTTCTAATCTGCCTTTTACAATGCTAATCAATTTATTAAAAATACAAGGGCCAAACGTGAGTCCCAATAGTAAGAGAAGTAGTGGACCCGCTATCGTTGATAATAAAGTTGTAAGCCAAGGAGAATAGTTAAACCAAGATTCATACCAGCTTTGGTGTTCTTCCCTTTCTCTTTGTCTTCTTTCTAGCCCCTCCCGTAGTTTTGCCATTGAGTCCCGTATAATTCCGCTCTTGTTTACATATGTGCAGCATTCTTCTCTTAAAGCAGCACATAGTCCTCCTTGTTGCAGGAATAATAGATTTAACCCCCTTCGATTTTGTAAGGCTACCTCTGCTAGGGAATCTAATGATTCTGTGAGGTCTTTGATGGAGGTTTCGATCCTCCTGAGGTCTTCATCTACAGAGGCTCTTAGTTCTTGGAATCCTCGGTGTTGCTGTATGAGTGAGGCTATTCCTGTTCCTGTCCCGGCTGCACCTATTCCTAGTAACATTGCTACAGTGAAGGTTGTGAATATTTCCCGTTTCACTATGTGGGGTCCTATATTTTGATATTGTTCATAAACGTACTCTACGGGGTGGTAAAGGACTCTGGGTACTATCAATACTTGAATACAAAAGTCACTGGATTCATTAAATCGGTCTATATTTATACATGGGGTGACTCCGAGAGTGTTACAGACCCATTTAGTATTTGCTGCTGGCAGTATCCAGCTGGCAGGTTTCTTAGGGTCACTCAAATTCCCCATAACCTGACATAGATGTCGTTTTTCCACTGGTACTCGTCCTATACATCTTCCTCTCCCCGTTACCCTTGCCAAGGTTATCCCTCTTGATTCTTCTCCTTCTTTTTCCCATAGGCACCTAGCTGGGTTGGTCCCATTTACTCGTCTGCTTTTTGCTGTTACCCCTATGGCTTCATAGAACGGGGGGTTTACGGTGTAACACAGCCAACATTCCTTAGTTAGATTTGGATGGGTCTCATTCAGGACTAGGAAAGTGGCCTGTAATATTTTCCACAAGTCCCCTTCTCCCGGGTTTTCAGGTCCTCGGGTCAAATTAGTAAAGTTTTGCTTATACATTTCTGGAAGACTAGTGGTTGGGGCTGTTTCTGATTCATTTCCATTATTTTCTCCTAGCTTTAGTTCTCCAGCTATCGCCTGGTTTGGTCCAATTGGTTCGGGGTCGTGTGGCACGGTTGTCTTTTGGATTATAAAGTGCCCCCCTCTGTCTGTCCCTGGTTCCCATAATCGGGCTCCCCACATTTTCCCTAATAACCAGACTTGGTCATGTGGTTTTGTCACATTAATGTAAATCATATTGCATGTTCCATCTAACCCTCCTTCTTTCTGGGTATATGTGGAAGTGGGCTGTGTACACCCGTATGGACCCCATCCAGTTCTGATAAACCCGTCCTCGTTCCCCCCAAAGGAGCTTACTGATACACAGTCCCAATAAGCACAGTAAAAGTGTCCTGGATAGTTACAATACCCTTTTCCCGGGTTTAAGCTTGGACAAAAATAATATCCAAACTGATTTAAACATGGATTTACAGGTATTAAATCACACAAAGTACATAAAAAGCTGGGTGCGCCAGATGTGATTTTGGTCTGGATAACATACTGGTCTTCCCATCTAATCAGTGACCATTTGAAGGGTTGATGTGAATACCCTTCTGCCCCTGAACTTGTTACAATGCACCAGAAAAGAATTAAGGCTTGTAATTTGGGGCTGTCATTGTCGGAGCTCAGGTTAAATTTTACCTTTGGTTTCCCCAGTGGTGGGTTACCAATCCTGGGGCAGGACGGCCAACATTTCCTGGACATCCCATATGGGGGTCGAGGCTTCCGACGGACTCCACTGGTTATTACCTCTCTGCCTCGCCCGACGACTCGGTTGCTGTGAGCCTCGGGGTTTACCATCTTCTCAGCAGCAGAGGTATTCTTCAGGAGCCGGATAAACCTCCCGTTTCCACTTTTTAGCACTGGCGGCCCAGTTATCAGCTTTTATTAATGAGAGGTCACGCCGCAAATTGGGGGCTTTCTTCCGACACACCACTTCCAGGATGTCCAGGAGAAAGGGGATCGGTTCGTTAGGGTGGTAGCAGAACCGATCAGGATTTACCCCTTTGGAAAAGGTTTCCCACCACTCGTCAGATCCAAGCTTTACCTCCCCCGTAGCAACTCTGCTACTAAGAATGATAGAAGTTAGTCTCCTCTCTTTCTCATAGCACGGCGTGCAAATTCCCCTAGGTGTTCTACCACTCCGACAATGAGACCACCAAGGTTCGTGACACAATTTACAGGAAAAGCATACAAGGGGGTGACAGTCACAATCTAACCAGTTACACTTTAACCTTATATCTTTGTTCTGTGCCTTTTCCCCCTTCCATGGGTGCCCTTTATGTTCTAATCTTGGGGACTTAAAGTAGGGCTTTCTTAACTCGTCCTCTAAGAGTTTGCAATATCCAAGAGCCTCCCGATTCCCTATTAGCTGGGTTTGGAGATAATGGTTATCTCCAACCCAGATTACTATCCAAATCATTTATCAGTTCGTTTCAGCTTTAATTTGGTTTCTCCCGGGAGACTGCAAACCTCCCAGCTGTGAGGGGGTTTTACCGGTCCTTTTATGCGACTAGCACGAGTCTATCCTTTTTCAGCGGTTCGTATGGCTGCTTCTGTGCTGAGGAGTACTTGGAACGGTCCTTCCCACCTTGGAGTCAAGGGGTTTTCTTTCCAGTTTTTTTCACAAGCACCCAATCTCCTGGCTGTACCTGGTGTAAGATAAAATCTAAAGGAGGCCGTTGTGCTAACATACCTTTTTCCCATAATGCCTTTCTGTACTTTGTCAATTCCACCAAATATTTTTGTGTACATGTGTCATTAATGACAGGATGTTCGTTAGGATTTTCTAGGTTATACGGCATCCCATACATCATTTCAAAGGGTGATACCCCTAAATCAGCTCTAGGTCTTGTTCTTATATTTAGCAACGCTAGAGGAATACATTTAACCCAGGTCAAATTGGTTTCTGCTACCAGTTTGGTCAATTGCTTTTTTATTTCCCCATTCATTCGTTCAACTCGTCCAGAGCTCTGGGGATGCCAGGGGGCATGTTGTTCCCACCGTATGCCCAGATCTGTTGCTAAGTTTTGGGTAATTTGGGAAATAAAATGCGGCCCTCTATCTGAGTCAATGACTTCTGGGACCCCATATCTCGGGATTATCTCTTCCATCAATATTTTCGTAACTACTTTGGCTGTTTCTCTTACGGTTGGGAAGGCTTCCACAAAATGTGTTAGGTGGTCCACCAAGACCAATAAATATTTGGTTCTCCCTACTTTGGGGAGCTCGGTGAAATCTATCTGAATGTGGGAGAAAGGCCTTTTCGCTAGCGGTCGGCCTCCCTCCGGTAATTTTCTCAAAAAAATTTTTTTTTTTTTTTTTTCCTATTTACTTGTAAGCAAATTAGGCATCCTCTGGTTACTTGTTTGGCAATGTCCCAGATTCCCACACTCACATACTTTGCAGCAAAATAATCTACCAGTCCCTGTGATCCCCAATGTGTTTTTTTTTTTTTTTTTTTGGTTTTTTTTTTTTTTTTGATGTATCTTAGTCAGTAATCTATGTGCCGCATTTTGGTGGTCCCAATGGGAGTTCTGTAGGGGCCATTTAGTGTCCGCAGCCGGGCCTTGGACGTGCTGCGTGTCCCAAATACGCATTCCTTCCCTTCTTATCATATTCCGTTCTTCAGTAGAGAACAGAATGCCCAAAATGGACTGCATTTCTTCCCAGGTATAGATGTTTGGTCCTAAGAACTGGTCGACCCTCTCAGCTACCCCAAAAGGGTCCTCTAATAAATGTCCCATGTCCTTCTTAAAGTCTCGTACATCTGCCGAACTCAAGGGGACAGTAATAAATCCTATACCCGCCTGTGATCCACCCATAGGCATCTCCCGTAGAGGGAATAGCCCCGTCTCCATCCTACTGCGGCTCCTTGTAATCGGGCCTTGGTAACCAGTTTGGTTAACCTCCCCTTGGTTACCCTCTTCATCATTGTTTGGTGCAGGTGGTTGTGGAGGTGGTGGGGCATTGGGTGCTAGCGGTGGGACATATGGGGGCGGTGCTATAATTAAGTCGCCCAAATGATTGTCCCTCTTCCCCTTTTTGTCCGGATCCCCTTTCCCTTCTCTTAATTGGAAAACATACACTTCGGGTCTTGCTACCCATATTTTGGCATAATCACTCTCCTCTTGCGAGAAGGGCTCTTTAGAATTTACCCATAGGTTCAAGTCCTGTCGAACCCAGTCTTCAGATGATCCAAACACGGGCCAAAAAACTTTTTTTTTTTTTTTTTTTTGGAAATCTCTTTCCCACCCCATACTTCCATACAATAATGTATCATTCTGGCCCTATCCTTAGTCTCGGTCCCCGGGTAATGCTTCCAATTACTAAGCATAAATCCTAGGGGACTGTCCCTTGGAATGGGGGGGAGTTTGACTTGGGTTGGGGTCTTGCTTTTCCCCTGCCCCATTCATCCAGAGTGCCTTCTTTCACTCTCAAATTCCTTTCACTTCCCCTTTTTCGTGGCCTGAGCCCTCGCAGGTCTGCGGGAACCGCACTACTCAAGGGTCCACACTCACTTGGAGAGTCCGGCTGCCGGCCCTCCTCTCATTCACACTTGTCCACCGCCACACTCCGGGATCCCAACCCCGCCCGAACGGATTCCCTTTTATACTTACGCGTCCTGCGTCTTCGTCCGGACTCCATGCACAGATTATTAAGGGGTTCACCGGTATAATTTGTCCCGTTTGCTTACTAGTATATATTTTAGGGTCGTCGGTGAGAGTGGCGGAGGTTCTCCCAGAGGGGCCACCCAGAAAGCACTGGATGAGGCGCCCCCCACTCTGGGTAGATCCTACCCGATCCAAACTCTCATCCGAGTCACGGCACCAAATTGTTATAAAATTGACTCAAAACGAGCAATTTCCAATCAAAGAATTTATTAATTATTGAAGCAGTTATACTACGTAAGCAAAGGCTCAGCGCTGGGCGACAGGGGACTCTCCGCTCCACCTACTGCCGCACCAACTAGTTTCTGATTCAGTCCTTTTATCCTCTCCATCCTTCAGGAGTCCATGGTATCTCAGAGTTCTCTGCGCCTGCGCTGGTTGTTGCTAGAGGGTCATCCTTCTGTCTCCTGGTGGTCGGTGATAAAAGGCTGCGGAGTCTTCCTCAGCTGTGTCTTCTTCACCCTATGTCTTTATTTGGTGACTTCTCCGTGGAAAATTACCAAAATCTTATGATTAACGCAATATGTGCCCTATCAAGTTTCAGCAAGCAAATATCCTGCCTTGCAGACTGTTTATCTGCCCCTGCCCCTTCCCCAGCTTTTCCCTGGTCGTTATCTCTGTGAGTTATCTGCTTGTTCCATTTGTCAGCAGGAAAGGTTTCCCTGCTGGGTGTTAATCTGCCCCTGCCCTTTCCCCAGCCTTTCCCTGGTCGTTATTTCTGTGAGTTATCTGTTTGTACCATTTGCTGGGTGGGACTATGTGTGGGCTCCTGCAACCCCTTCCCTGGTATCCTTGTAGCTCATATCTCATGAAGTAGTACAGAAATAGTCAGCAGACAACTCTTGTAACACACTGGTCTCTTTTTCGTGATGAACAAAATGTAGTCCTTCATCTCAAACATGAAGAGCTGGCAGAGCTGGGAAGGATGTTCAGGGGCTCAGAGTCAAGGAAAGGGGGTGCAGGGACTGGGAGAGCTGGGATGGGGTGTCCAGGGAATCCTGTGCCCAGGAAAGAGGATGCCAGGGCTCCTCAGTGTGAGGAATGGAGGGGCTGGAGGCTGGGAAAGGCAGGAATGGGGGCCCAGGGGTCCCAGGTCAGGGAAAACGGTGGGGCTGAGGGCTGGGAGAGGTGGAGGGCTGGGAAAAGGTTGAGTTGGTGCCAGATAAGGGGGTGCAGGGGGGCGGGGTCTCAGTGCCAAGCAAAGGGGTAAAAGGGCATCTGGGTTCTCAGGAATGGGGGTGCAAGGGGGGTCTCAGGTTCACAGAAATGGGGAGGGCAGGGATATGGAGAAGTAAAAGGGAGTTCTAGGGGGTCCTTGAGCCCAGGAAAGGGGAGTCCAGGATTTCCCAAAAAAGGAGGGTACCAGGGTGGGGACACCCGGGATGTTCGGGAAGGGGGAGTTCAAGTAGTCTCTGGTTTTGCACAAAGGTGGGGCTGGGGGCTGGGAAAGGCAGGAATGGGGGACCAAGGCGTTCCAGGGTGTCCCGGAGTCAAGCCTACGCCATGTCTGGAGCCTGGGAGTCATGGGATGGCCAGGAAAAGGGGAGCAGGGGCTCCTGATGTCCGGAATGGGGGATCCAGGGGGGGGTCCCCGAGCAGGATAAGGGGAGCAGGGGGGTCCCGGTGCCGGCAGTGGCGGTTTCAGGGTCCCGGTGCCGGGGGTCCCACTCCCCCCTGGCCCCCAGGAGCGCCCCCAGCCCCAGCGCTGGAGCCATCGCGCTGCTCCTCCTCACTCCCAGTGTGATCCCAGGATGATCCCAGGAGAACTCAGTCACCCAGGAGCTGCTCCCAGGACGATCCCAGTACAGCCCAGTCACTCCCACTCCTGACATCCCCCCACCCAGCCCTCTCTGCGTTCCGACCTGTCCCGGCTCCATCCCCGCCCCTCCCGCGGGCTGCGAGGGCTCCGGGAGCGGGGGAGGAGGAGGAGGAGGGAGGAAGAGGCGGAGCGAAGGAGGAGAGGGGGAAGCACGCGGCTCCGGCGGGGCCTGAACTTGAAGCAGCCTCTTGTCCCCTCCTGTCAGGGAGTTGTGCAGAGCCAGAAGGTCCCCCCTGAGGCTCCTTTTCTCCAGGCTGAGCCCCCTTCCCAGCTCCCTCAGCCCCTCCTGCTGTTCCAGCCAGGGTAGAATAGTAGTGCTACAAAGAGCAATGAATAGACCTGACATAGGTGCCTTTATCAGCACATTTTAACCTGTCCTTACTTACAGAAAGACTCTTGGGAAGCACCAAACTGAAGTCAGTCGCTCGAGTGACAATCTCCTTTGGAAATCCCCTCGGCCCGGCCCGGCCCGGCCCGGCCCGGCCCCGCACTCGGTGCCGCGGTTGCCCGGTAACCGCGCCCGGGCCCTCAGCGTCTGTGACAGCGGCGCGGCCTCAGCCGCCTGAGAGCGCGGCCCTGGCTGGGTGTGCGCAGCCTGGGCTCCTGCAGGCGGCTGCAGCGGGCGATTCGCCAAGGGAATTGTTGGCGGAGCATTGGTCTGCGCAGAGAATTCCTAAAGGTGCAGAGCATTGGCCTCTGCGAAAAGTTCCTCAGCGTGCAGAGCATCGGTCTCTGCTAGGGAGTCCTGAATTTCATTTGAAGGTAAAGACCAACTAAAGTTGAACTTTTTGGTTTTGTTTCATCTGTGCTCTGAAAGAGAATGCCAAAGGGCAATAGAGGATGTGATCATGCCAGTCTTCTGGCACAGTAGTTCAGTACACCTGAGAGGATGAACAATAAATGGTCTACTGATTGTGCTTTTTTTTCACTGAAGAAATGCAACATTTTCTAAATATACTAGTCTATACATTTTTCCCTATAGTAATTGCTTAAACTGCTTAAAGGTGAATGAGTTCTGTTCAAGTTTCAGTGGGTTTTTATCACTTGGTTATCAAAATTATTAGGGAGATGCCTCTGTATTGAGGTGCAAGTGAGACCACATGCCAAAGTCAATGGTCTGGATTTTATGTAACAGTAAATGTGAGGAAGAAAGAGAGAGAAAGAAAAGAAAAAGCGGGAGGGTGATGGGGGTTGGGAAGGGGAGGGGGGAGAAAGAGAGTGACAGAGACAGATTTAGTAGAAAATATCACCATTCCATGAATCCCATCAGCATACCATTAAATCCTCTTCTGGTCTTCTATGTGGTGAGGTCTCCCAAAACGTAAGACTCCAATGGATTCATGCAGATTTGGGCAAGGTGGGACTGCCCAGGTACCTCCCTGGGGTGGGGCAAGTTTGACTCTGTCTCTTGCTACTTTCAAATAATATAAAATCTTTAGCACCCGTATATCCTTCGAGTCTGCCATGAGTTGGGTTCTGGATTTTCAGGTTTGTTGAGTTACTTTGCATGCCCTGCAGTTGTCTGGTGCAAGCCCTCAGGAATGGGTCTGGAGGCACTGTGGAGGTCTTTGATGGGAGGTTTGTGTGCAAACCTGGCCTCAGCAGAAGAGTCTGTGGCTGTGACTTCCCCAGCCTGAACCCAGACTGGGCTGATTTTCAGGACAGCTGCTGGGTTGGGCTTTGTTGTGGATAGGTTTTTCTCCTCAGCCTTGTTTACTTCTCCCCAGCCCTGAGCTAATGGGACAATAGTGTCACCTTGATCTTGTCTCAAGTTCCCTTAGGCAGCTTAACTCACAGTGCCAAGTTCCAGTCAGGAGGTATTTTCAGGGAAGGCTGGGCTTTGGTGGTTGCAGCTTCTTTATACAGTTTTGTCCCAATGGGCAGAAAGTCCTTTATAATGATATTTAAGCCATTAGCCATAACATTCCAGTCTCTCACGAGTCTCTCAGCTGTGAGGAACAGCTGAGAGAGCAGCGGTGCTTTAGCCTAAAGAAGAGGAGGCCCACTCTAGCTATTTTTAAGTAATATTTAAGCTACAGCTTTGTCTGTTCCAGCTCTTATTAATGTTCAGCTTTTGAGCTCCAGGTTTCAGTATATCCATCTTTGAATTGCACAAGGTAGCCATAGAGTTCAAATAAAGTCCAACTAGAGGCCTAACTATACTAGCTACTTACACCAAACAAGCACTTAGCTACTTTCAAATAATATAACATTTTTAGCACCAGTATACCCCTAGAATCTGCCATGAATTGGGTGCTGGATTTTCAGAGTTCCATTGTTGCTCCTTCCAGTTTTGTTGAGGCATTGTCGCTCATCTGCGACATCCTCCCTTGGAAATGGCGTCAGGATTGCCAAAGAAGACACCAACACCTCGTCTTTTGTCCAGGGAAGGACTGAAGTCTTTTACTGTAAGTACCCACTGGGGCTGTGTTCAGGCTGGCACTGCCCTGGTGTCCCTGCTCTCCCTGCCCCTGTTGTCCAGCAGTGCTGTGAAGCTGCAGAGCCCCTCCCCAGCCCTTTGTGCCGTGCTCCTGTTGCTGGGGCTGTCCTGGTGCAGTAGGGAACACTGTGGGATGCTTCAGTTGTGCCTTGCCTGGCTGTGCCAGCGGAGCCAAGTGAAACCAATGTACAGCTGAAGCCCTGAGCATGTGTTCTGTCCCTTTCCCTTTGCCACAGGAATTCCTTCTGTCAGGCTGGGCACTCACCTGTGCTGCTCTGACCATCCTGCCCTTGGGCACCCGGGCATTTGGGGGGGAGGCTCAAACTCTGCCCCAAGCCTTGAGAGCCACGGCTGGTCCCAGCTGGAAGAGCTTGCAAAGCAGCTGTTCTCTCCCAGCTCCTGTGTGGGCACAGATCCAGCCCTGCAGGCAGCACTGGGGCCAGGGCCACAAAGGTCCCTTGCTGTCTGCAGCTCACTTGACTGAAGATGCCCCACTGCTGAGGCTCTGTCAAGGAGATCCCTCTGTTTTCTTCTGTGGAGGGCTCTGTCAGCCCAGACAGAGAAAACAATTAACAGGGAGAACTAAAACCTGGACACATTCCTGTGCACCTTACTCTAGGTACAACTTTGTTTTCTTGCATCTCTTGGACTCAGCCAGCAGCGATATCTCCTTGCTGTGAGTTCTGAGTGTTGTGCAGGGATGGAGTTCAGGCAGCTCTGAGAGCTCCTCCCCATTCTCTGGAAAGGTCACTGCCTCAATCCAATGAGACATAAGAGGAAACAAATGCCCAAAGAGCAGAAATCCCCAACCATGTCCCATCCAGTCACGGAGAAGCTCATGGGACAGAGCCTTGTGGCTGGAGTATGTGTATTGCACTCTGTTTTATTAATTGACTGATGCTAAGTATTTCAGCAGGAAACTTCCAGGGCTTCCAGGGCTGTCCTAGTGGATGTGATCACAAGTTATTCACCAGTGCCACTTGTTCAAGAAAAGCCTTTCTGAACAAGCGCATCTCTGAGGCTCTAGCTGGTGTATTTTTGCCTTTCAGCTGCTTCCCTCTAAGTTCTTGAGGGAGAAGTTTCTCAGCAGGAAGAAGGAGGCTGGCACTGGAGGGAGTATTCTGCCCAGAATTGGCCCATTTCTAGACAGGAGTGAGACTGGTCCAAAGGTAGCCTTTTCCTACTCTTTTCCTTTCTGTTTAAGAGGAAGTTTGAAGAGGGTGTGTGCTTGTGACAGGCTTGCCTCCAGCAAAAGACCTCAGTGTCCAGGTCCTGCTGTCATTGCAAACTGCTGGGAGTGGTGGACTGGGAGTCCTGATCTGCACTAAGCAACACAAATAACCTCTGCTGAAGCTGCTGGGGTGTGCTGGAGCGTAGCTGCCATTGCTAACGGGGGGAAGGCTGGGGACACAAAGGCACAGACTGCCATTTGCCATTCTCCTGCTGAAGGAGGCACCTCTTGCTTTGGTGTGGTCACCATCAAATGCTTGGGGTCACAGGATTCCTTCCAGAGTGGCAACGTTGGCCTTTGAAGGCCAAGGATCTGCAGGAATTACTTCAGATTTAACAAAACAAATTGCATTACTGCTGATGGGGTGTTAGATTTTGCAGGCTGCCAGATGTACAGGGGACTGGCCCTGGGCAGAGGGGAATGGATGTTCTTTATCTGGATCAGTGCCTACTTAGAGGTGTGTTTAAAGCTGCTTTTCTGGCAGGACTGGCTCAGTAGAAAGCACAGTCCAAAGGGGTAGGTGATTGAAGTGGGCTGTTGAGCAGGAAATTGGCCCCAAGAGACATGGAACACAATCCAGGTTAAGGATTGTCCTGGACAGGGGCCTTGGGAACACCTCAGGAAAGGGCACAGCTAAGGGACAGTGTGCTGCAGCCACTCCCTTCAGCAGAATGTGTCTGCTGTGAAGTCACAGAGGAGACCTGCTTGCGTCTCTGCAGTGAGAGCAGTGTGGCTGGAGAAGGCAGACAAAGCAGGGCAGAGTTTTCTCCAAGCAATGTCTCTGCTCCAGAAGCATTTGCTGTTGTTGTGTCATTCCAGACGTGCCTCTACAATGGCATTAAATAAGATAGCAATAATGACAAGAAAGCACCCATTTAAAGCTCATGGAAAAAGGAGATAGCAACTCTACTTTTACCCAAGTTGATGAGAAAATAACTGAACCTTATCCTCATTCAGCATTCACTTCACTTGTCTTTTTCTTTGCAGCTCATTTGTCTTTTTATTTTTGCCTTTCCCTCTGTTTGAAACACACGAACTTTTGAGCAAAAGAAAAGTGTTTCTTAGTAAGGATTCAGCTGAGCTGGGCATGTCTCCCTCCCCGAGAGCCAAGCACACACACACACCCTCCGAGAAAATGGCAATCTTTGTATCCCCTTTGTACCCGGCTGGGGCGGCCCTGGTGCCCTTTGCCATTGGATGGGTACTCAGGAGCTTCCATTCTCTACTGACCACCAACTTTTCTGTCCCCTCCCCTCTCGTCCTCCTTCCTTTTGGTCAGGTCTTCAACCCCGTCCCTCTCACTGTGACACTCAACATGAACAAATCCAAACCACAAGCGACACACAGAACCACCAAATTCCATTCTTTTGCTTCATAACCTTTTGGCTTCAGCCAAATGTCAGCTCATCTCTCACACCTCCTCTGGTCCTGTGCTCTTCTTACTGATGTCTAAGTTCTAGAGCAAAAAAGATATTTGCAGTTGTGTGGGCCTTGGTTTCCTTGTCTCAGAGTAAAGGACATCCCAAAATTGTTTCCCATGGAGTCTCCTGTAAATTCATGGGTTTTACTTACTCCAGGAGTGCTCAGTCAGTGCCCCAGAGCTCTGTGACCACATGGGCACAGGGCTGTGTTTTAGGAAAGTGCTGCCTGGCATTGTGGAGAAGGAAACCTGGAGAAATCCATGCCAAAAGAGCAGCTTGGCTTGAGCCAGCTCTGTGTGGCCCAGCAGCTCTGGATCAGCTCAGAGCAGAGGTGGGTGAGCCACTGTTTGCCCAGTGTGGGCTGGGCAGACATGCTCCCCCAGAGTCCGTACTTCACTGGGGATCAGTGGAAGATTCTCCTGCATGAACCTTCCTCCCAGCAGCTGAAGCTCTCCCTGTTCTCTGTCCTCTCCAGCTGCTGTCAGCTGCCCCGAAACAGAGCTGGTTTGGGGTTTCCCCACCAGAGCTGGTATTTCAGAACTTCGTCGCTGGGGAGGTCTCTGAAATGGTGCTGTCTCTCATGAATAAGGACAAGGTAAGTGCTGGCACCCAGAGCTTTAACACTGTGCTGGAAGAGGAGAGTGCTGTCATTCCCCCAGTGTACAGCAAAGCAAGTTATCTGCTGCAGCACATGCAGAAGAAAATGTCTCAGCACCTTGTTCTGCGAGATGGTGGAAATCTTCCTGTGCTGGAAACTGTCCCCTGATTTTGGCCATGCGCTGATGGTGTCTATCCCAAAGGAGTTTCCTTCTCTTGCAAGCTCTGGATTGATAGGAATGTTGAGGGCTGTACAGTTCTTACCTGCTCTCATGCCTTGCCTTGAGTCTGTAGCACATCCTGTGTCTCCTTGGTTAATCTTGGCTCCTGGTAGGAATCTCTGCCTCTCTCAGCCAGTTTGGCTTCCTTTGTGCAGCTCACACACAGAGCTCAGGGGCTGAGCCTTCTGCACTTTATGCTGGAATCACTTCTCATTAATGGCATTGGCACTGCAGGAACCGTGTTCTGAAAGAGCCCTGCAATGAGACTGATGGAGCAGAAGCAGTGAGAGGCCTTTAGGTGCCACTTGAGGCTCCTGCTCAGCTTCATCCAGCTCTGCTCAGCTTTTCCAAAAGCAACACAGTGCTCTGCTTTCCCTTTGGAGAACCACAGCACATCCAAAGCCATGTGTTCCTGGAGGTTTCCACCTTCACTTGAAGAAATTGGGATTGTTTTGCAGTTTCCCAAGAGAGCTGAGAGGGAAAAAGTTGAAAAATGTCAGCAGTTGTGTTCCACTGTAAAGAGGAAAACTTGAGACCACTTGAATTTCAGTCAGGGAAACATTTTTTCAAGTGAGGCTTGTGCCAAGAGTGGGCTGGTGGGAGGAGACGGGAGGGAGCCCAAATCATCTGGTTTAGACTTTTGGAGAGCATTTTGGTGCTCAGGGGTTGATGATATCAGTGTGCTAGAAAATGCATGTGTGCTGTGTCTCTGAATCCCAGAGGGCAGCACCTGGCCTGCTGGCTGCAGGCAGGAATGCCCAGCAGCCCAGCTTGCCTGCACAGGCAGCAGGAAGCCCTGGAGAGCCAAGATTGGCTTTAATACTGGAACCACACTGTCACTCAGTGCTGGTCATGTTTCTCCAGGCAGAAAATGCCTTTGAAGCCCAGAGTCCATAGGCACAGCCTGTCAGTGTTTCTGTCACTTTTGGCAAGCTGGTTGCTCTCACGGTTTTATGATTCTTCCTTGCTGCTTTACTGCCCATTTGAATTCTCTTTGCCATCTCTGTGTTTTAGGGATGGTCTTGCTGTGTTCCTTCCTTCCTTTGCTTTTCAGGTTTGCTTTTATTCCTAATAAGGCCACAGTGTTTGGTCTCCTCTCTTGCTGCTCTGCCTGCCTGACTGTATCCCCACAAGGTCCCTACCGAAACCTGATCTGCTAGAAGGGAATTTCTTCCTTCCCCCAGGATAATGTGCTGGTTTGCTTTTAGGTAGCACATTCCCCCTCTGGACCATGACAACTTCATGGCTGTGTGCAGGCAGAAGCCAGCACGTTTTTTGGCCTTGTTGAATATGCAGATGACTTGGTTCAGGTGCTCTGTCTCCATCCTGCTGGTGCTGACCTGCTTGGCCCTTCCTTCCCAGCAGGCACTGCCCTGCTGGCCCTGGCCAAAATGCTGGAGCCAGACAGAAGGGATTCAAGTTCAGCCTTGTGAATGATGTGCCTGTGCCTGCACAGCTGAAAGTGCTTTGGGAAAGGGGCCAGGGAGGGATGTCAGCAGGGCACGGACAGGTCTCCTCTGGTCCCGTTTCCACAAGTGGCAAAATCATCGTTTGGTGTCTTTGCTGCAGATGCCTCGGCTGGTGAAGGTGTGCATGGAGAGCTGCCCTTATTTCCAGCTGGCGTGCCCCAGGGATGTGTACCATATGGTGCCAGCAGGCGCCTCTGCCCCTGTGCGCATCCGCTTCAGCCCCGACGAGAACAAGGTGAGGCTGGAGGAGCCAAAGCACACAATGATCTCCACAGCCATTGTTTTCCCTGCACTCTGGCTCCAGCCCATTGCATGCTGTGAGCTGGGCTCCAGGCCGTGGGCAGGCAGCCTGCAGCCAGTCACACCTTGGCACTGCTGGCAGGCACTGCAGCCAGGCCTGACAGGCTCTGCTTCCCCTCCCTGCACATCCCTGAGCATTGCCAGGGGAAGATGCACAGGGAACAGGATGAAAATGACAGAGGGCTGTTGATCGATTTTGGGCCATCTCTAGGTCCAGTGGAAGGGGTTTCATTATGATAGAAAACAGTAGAGGAACAAAGAGGTCGGAGAGCTTTCCTCCTTCCTGACTGGCAACAGCTTCCCTGCCTGCTCCTGGGCTGGAGCAAAGACGGTGCTTTTTCACTCCCTCTGTTCTGCAGCCTTGCAGCTGTGCTGTCCCAGAGCACAGGTGACCATGGCACAGCTGCAGGCCCAGGGCAGAGGATGTGCTGTGCCTGTGAGCCCGGCCTGGCACAGGCACACTGGGTTCTGGGTGCCCTTGGTCAGCAGGAGGTTGCTGAGCTGCAGGGGACTTGGACACCTGCCTGCAGGAGCTGCTGCAGGGCAGGTACAAGCTGCAGGCAGAGCTGTGAGCCCAGAGCCCGTGGCAGTGACACTGCTGGGGCTCTGTCTTCATGCCTGTCACTGTGCTTGCTCTGTCAGCTGGCACCCATTCCGTGCCAAAGGTGCTTTTGTGGGCAGGTTTGAACAGCAGTGCTGAGGCCCTGGCAAGTCTGATCTCGGTGCTGGCATCTGGAGGGTTCATGTTCTGATCTGGAGGCTTGTTCATACAGAAAGGTTTAGGACATGGCATGGAATGGAGGAAGCCTTGCAGGGAAACAAAGAGAGGCCCTTTCCAACAGCATCCTGCTGCCTCTTGGCACTGTTCTTCTCCTGACTTGGCTGGACAGGCAAAGTTAGAGGGGAGTTCTGAGCCAACTGATGTTTCTGCACCAGGCCAGAGGTGCAGGACTCTGGGTGCAGCTGTTTTCTCATCTTCTTTTTGCTGCTTAGAGGCAGTTAAACACTTTGTCCTATTCTCAGACAGTGGGAATATAGAAACCTAAAGATAAATGTCCTGGTCTCCCTTGCTCCATGCTCCTTAGAAGGGCCTTAGGAATTCTTTAACATCATTAAAGTTTAGAGTAAAAATTATGGTGGCCTAGGGTATGGGTATGACCCAAGTGACACAAGAGCTGAATGCCACAGAGATGGGTTTTGCAAAGTGCTCCGGTGCCTTTAAAATGTGACATATTAGTAGAACTTAGTGTTCATTTTAGGGTGCAGTAGGTAAATTGATGCCCTTGAAGGGTTATAGAAATGGTTTTTCTTCTGCCATGGGGATGGCACTAAATGCCCTGTGCTGAGGCAGTTTCTTTTCCTGCAGGATTATTGCCACGAGCTGGTCTGCATCACTGCCAGGGAAAGGACAGTTGTGCCAATTCGGGCCATCGGTGCCCGAGCTGTGCTGGACTTCCCTGCCCAGCTGGACTTCTCCAAGTGTCCAGTCAAGGTCAGCACCCGGCAGACTCTGCTGGTGCGCAATGTCGGTGCCCGGGCAGCTCGGTACCAGCTGAGCACCCAGAGGTGAGGCAGCTCATCTGTCCCTGTGCAAAACACCTTTGGGAGAGAGCAGGGTTGGGGAAGAGCAGCAAAAGGAACCAAAGCATTGCAGCTGCTGCCCTGCAGCCTGGCTGGAAGTGAGCAGCATGGATGGCATCTGCTCTTGCTTTCAGCGGCCTTGGAGCTTTCTCTGTCCCAGATTTCCTGGAGGCTGCTGGAACATGTTGGTAGCTGGCTTGCACCCTGCTGAGCACCAGCAGCTTCTGAAATGCTTCCTCAGCACTGTCAGCCAAACAGAGCCATTCTCTGGGAGGCACGTGGCTTTGCAGTGGTCCTGGAGGGGACCTCTGGAAATCATCTGAGCACACACACTGCTCAAAGCAAGAGCAGTGTCTGGGGATTGCAAGGTGCCATTGGGAGATCTGGGCCTGTCTTTAGATGCCATACAAGGAAACAAACATGTCAATGGACCTAGTTAAAAAGCAGAAGAAAACAACCTATTAAAACCCCCTTCATCCCTTATCTTTTCTGCCTGTCAGGTGCAGTAGTGATTCATTGAGAGGATGGATCTAACAGGATGAGAAGTGTCTTAAGGAGCAGCTCACAATGAACAGAGAAAAGACCAACATTTAGCTTGCCAGCCCCATCTCTTGGCAGTGGTTTTCATTTGGTTCTTACAGTGTCAGGGATGTGTCCTTCACAGCTCTTCTATCTGTGGGCTGAGGGAACAGCTTAGTGATGTTGGCTGAAATTGAGAGGAGTTAAGTTTAGCTGTAGAGCCAGGTCTGTGTGAGAGATGACTGCTACAGCAGGAACAGAGGAGTCTGATGGGTACAGCCCAGGGATGTAGGAGATGCAGGGGCTGATTTGCATTCAGTTTTTCAGTCCTGACAACTGAGTCCTGAACTTGGCTGGATCCTCTTCTCCTGATAATTTGAAAAGAAGAAGACACCTTCTTTCTCAGGCAAGCCCTGAAGTCACCCCTAGAATGTTATTCCCATCCTGCCAACTGAGGGCAGGAGCATGGGAGCATGTAACATGGGGCTGAAGTGGGAATGGAATGGAATGGAATGGAATGGAATGGAATGGAATGGAATGGAATGGAATGGAATGGAATGGAAGGTAGTGCTGAAGCCTGGCCAGGGATTCCCCTAAGTGGCAGCTTCTCTGTTCTGATTTTGAATTCTGAAATTTCTGGCAAAAGACTAAGAGAAGAATGCTGTGCCTTGCCCCCAGCAGGCCCTGATCCCCCCGAGCCCCAGCAGAGCTGCAGCAGTGATGGCATCAGCCCCGGGGCAGATGCAGGAGCACGTGCACTGATCTGGCTCTGGGGCTGCTGGGGCCTTGTCTTTCCTCCCCTCCCTCCAAAGTCTCACGTCCAGCACATGAACATTGCTGTCCCAAGGCTTCTCCATCAGCCACCAGTGATGTTCTCACCAGTGGGAATGGGAGCAGCTCAGCCCATCACTGCAGCAAGAGGTCCTGAATGAGCAAAACCTGAAGCAATTCATCAGCTGTCACTACTGACATGAGCAAAGTTCAGCTTGCCAGATGTTCTCTTTGTTTTTGTGTGTGATGCATTCATCACCAAATTCCCCAGAAGACACTTTGAAGTGACACATTGACCAGCAGCAAAGCACCAAGGCCAGGAACTTTTGTTTCCTCCCTGGGGCTGTAGAAGAGCACAAAGCCCAGCAGCTGCTGGGCACAAGCACATTTCCCCTGAGCTCTCCCTGAGCATCAAAGCACAGAGTCTTGTGTTTGTCAGGCGAAGCTGTTTACCTGGTGACCAATCCTGATTGCTCCTGGTAAATCCAAAGTGCACCAACACATCTGCATCATTATTTCCAACACATTGCACAGAGTTTCTCTGCTGGGCCAAGCAAACAATTACCAGCCTGCATGACAGCCCAGAGTCCCAGACTGCATTGCTGGTAAACACACAGAAACCTCCTGTTCTGCTTCCTTGATGTGCTCCTGCTCCTGGTGCTTCATTTAGCTGGGATTGGACCCTTCAGACTGTAAATGGCATCCTCCTTTTGGGTCTTGTTTCCATCTCACTCTATTGCTCTAATCTGCATTTGCACTCCTTCAGAGTTTTGATTGCTCCTTTTCTTAGAGCAGCTTCCATTGAAATGCTGATAAAATGTGTCCATTTTAGGCTAAATCAGGATGTTTTCAAGGGCAAAGAAACCAAAGAACCACACTGCAAATTCAACAGTAACTATTCCTTGGTATTCAGAGAAAAGTTCCTTCTCCCTGTCTGATTCCTAGGCTGTAATCTCCCAGAAGAGGGAGTGCCCTAACATTTGCATCTCCTGAGATGAGGTTTATAGGCAGCAGGAAAAGAGAAATTCCTGAGGCAGTCAGTGTCAAGTTGTGCATGCAGATAGCTCTGAACCCTCTCTGTGCTTTTCACCAACCATTCTCTGATGGGATTGCTGGCAGTGGGACCCTTGAGCCTGATTGCAGAGAGCTGGATGCAGAGTACGGGGGAGCTGTCATTTTACCCCCAGGATCTTGTGAGGGCTGGATCTCCTCAGCAGTGGCTCAGTGGCTGTTTCTGACCCTGTCTGTTCTGGCTGTCTTCTGCTGGCTGTGCTTGGTTTGCTCCCTGCTTGCCCAAGGGAGCTGCAGGGAGCTGCAGGGAGCTGCAGGGAGCTGCAGTGCAGCAGGAATCTCATGGCCAGGTGTCCCCCAGGCCTGATGCCTCTCTTTGTGTTGCAGTCCTTTCTCTGTGGTGCCGGCCACAGGAGCTCTGGGCGCTGGTGACACCGTGCAGGTGACAGTGGCATTTCACCCGCTGGCCAGCGGTGCCCATTGCGGCTCCCTGGCCGTGTGCTGCAGCTCAGGTGAGTGCTGGGCCCTGCAGGGCACAGGACAGTTCTCCACATGGCTCCCTGCTGTCCCATCTCCTGCATTCCCTCCCCTGTTCAGCTTTACCCCAAAGCAAACTGAGAACTCCTTGGTGTTCAGGGGCTTGAGAAAGTGGATCCCCTCTAACAAAGGCAAAGATTTTGGACTCCTGTTTTGCTGGAGTTGCTGAGTGGAGGAAGGAGGATCCCTGATTCTCCACTACCATGTGGCTATGCCTGGGTGAAGTTTTATTTGATTCCTGGGCAGTGCTGTAGGTGGGGTCTCCATCAGACTCTCTCCAATGCAATGGATTTCTTGCACACCTCTGTCCCATATGCTGCTTCTCCACTGGCTTGTCACAGACCCTTTTTCTATGTGGCCCTTCCACATAGATGTAGTTTCTGCATAACAACATTTTCAGGCCCTCAAGTTCCTTTGTTGTGACAAATCCAACCAAATTTTTCCCTGTCCCCATTTCCCAGGCCGTTCACGCTGTTGCAAACGTCTCACATCTATCTCCCATTTGATTTCTAGACTGAGGAATCCCATTCAGTCTTAATGTAGAAACTGCTCTGTACTCACTAATTTTCCCTTTGTCCCTTTCTTATTTGATCTGCAATGCTCCAGCTTGGTTTTTCAGATCAGAACAATATAAAATATTTCAAGACTGATGTGGCTGTGGGTTTGGACAGGGAGATGATGATGATGATTGTCATGGTGCTCATTTTGTAATGGTTTGTCACATTGCAGAGCCAGGCTGGTTGTGTTTCCTCACCTGTGTCCCCTCCTGCTCTGGGCTGTCACTTCACTTGTTCCTCTGGGCCTCCTTTTGCTGCCCACCTGCCCCCAGGCATATTTGCTGGTCAGCAAGAAGGGATCCAAGGCATCAGGAGAGACAGGAGTCTCCTGGGATGCCCAGGGAGACCCTGGGCAAGGCAGGGCTGAACAGGGCTCCTCAGCCCTGTCACCTGAAGGACTTGGATGCAGAAATCCCGGTGATCTGAGTGGGTCACCGGAGCACATGGACCAATCTCCCTGCCCATCCTGTCACCTGGGGGCCAAATCTCTACAAACACCCTCAGAAATAAGGTGTTTAAGGAGCTGCCCAGGACATCCCCACGCTCTACACACAGAACTGTGAGGATGTGATAAATGGACTGATCCACAGAACTGCTCATTCAGCTGAAAACTGTGATACTTTCTTCTGTGCCCTGTGGTTTGCTCCGTTCCTTCCTTGGCTTCCATCAGACAGTGAGCTGAGCAAAGACTCCACTTTGCTTTGTCCCAGGTGAAGAAAGAATCCACACAAAGCTCCATGGAGAAGCTGTAGATGTCAACATTGGGTTGAGCACAGATTCCGTGGAGGTTGACAAGACTTTCATCACCATGTCAAGTCACAGAACCCTGTTCATTGAAAACAGGAGTAACATCACAGCCCACTTCCAGTGGAAGGCTTTTCCTAGTGAGGAAGAAGAGAATGAAGAGAAGAGGAGGTTGGTTTGAAAGATGCATTTCAGTGAGATACAGGCCCAAGACTGAAACTGACGTGTGGCCTCAGGGGGTGTTGGTGCTTTGGAATGGTTTAGGCCAAGTAACCCATGCCTGGCACTGGGGTGTGTGTCCCTGGGCTTCAGGAGCTCAGCACTCAGCATTCCAGTTCATTGATAGTCCAGCCAGGGACGGCATCTTGGGAAGGAAAGGTTGATTGTGATGACTGGATTTCCTCAGGTTCTAATTGGGCTCTTGTCTCTCTAATCTTCTTTCTACATGACCTGGCAACATCCCTAAACGTTTCCTGAGTTGCCAGTCCCTCTTTCCAAAGGTGATACACCCTCTTTTTTCCCCTTAGTTCCTTCAAAAGCTCCTTGCCCATGGGGGCTGGTTGTCTCCCCCTGTCCTGCTGTCAGAGAAGCTTTTGAGCTCTCAGAGCAGAGAGGATTTTTTATGAGAGAAGATAGTGCAGATAGAATTTCCCTCTCAGGACATTCTACTGCCATGCACTGGGATGGGAGCCAAAAAGCTCTGGCTCATGAAAAGGTCTCTCCAGGAGTTTGCTGTCTCCCTCCTGCACAACAAAGTCCCTTTGCCTCTCAGAGGCTCTATTTTCATGCATATTGCATATAAAACCTTGAATGTCACTGAAGGGATTGGGTGCCTGAATTCATCAATTTCCTTTGGAAGTGCTCTGGGATGCTCTTGTGAAAGGCAGAGCAGGGAACGGGGCAGGTCCAAAATGGAAGAAACAAAGAGTGATGCTGGTAACACGTAGCTGCAAGCCAGCTTGGTCTCCCCTTGCCAGGGAAGTGCTGCAGTGGGTGCTCTGTGATCTTTCTGTGCCTCCCCTGAGCAGCTCAATGGGAGGAAAAGCCAGCTGAGGTGGCCGCTGGATTCTCCCTCAGCTGTGGCAGAGGCTTTGAGGCAGGAGCTTCTCTGGAGGGCTGCTGGCTTTGGAAACCTCTGCTGAGCTTGCAAGTGTGGAGTAAAACTCCCTGCTGTGCCAGTGAACAGCAAGTTATCCTCTGATCCATGTGGGACCCTCGTGGCTTGGGCTCAGCCTTTGCTGGGGAGCTGCTGCTGCTGCTCCTCCCCAGGTGCTTTGCTCTCCTGCTCTCCCACTTCTCTCTGCAAATCTGTGGCTCATGAAACCATCTGCTGGCCTTGTCTCTCCCTGGGGCTGCAGGCAGTGTTTGCTGCAGCTGCAGAAAGAGGTGTCCCAGGAAAACTTCCCAGAGGAGAAAGAAACAGAGAAGGTGAAGGGCTTTAGTGGAGATCACAGTGCCCTCCTGAGCAGCATGGTCCAGGAGAAGATGGCAAAGGTGCGAGAAGACCCCATGCTGTTCTCCCATGACGTTTTTGTCATTGAGCCAATGGTAAGTGATAGCTGAGAACATTCTCTTCCTCCTTCTCCTCCTCCTCCTTCTCCTCCTCCTCCTCCTCCTCCTTCTCCTCCCACCCACCCTACTCCCTACACCCACCCCTTCCCCCGGCTGTGGTCACTGGGCAGATCCTCAGCTGGCCCCATGTGCTGGCAGGGAGGACATGGAGTTTCTGGAGCAGCTGCAGAGCTCCTTGCTCAAAGCATTTGTGCCCTGCAGGCTCAAGGCAGGGCTGGGAGCCTGACAAAGCCCAGCTCTGCTGCCAGGCTGGAGCTCAAGGCCCTGTGTGCGTGTCCTTGCAGGGTCACAGGGAGCAGTTCTTGTAGGCACTGGCTCCCCCCACACGTGGGGCTCAGCAGAGGCTGTTGGAGCACTGCCAGCTCACACACTGACCTGAAGCTTGCAATGGTTCCCTGGCAAAAGGAGGCCAAATTCAGCCCAAGGTTAATGACAGAAATGCCAATCCCCTCCTGTGAGCACGCCTTGCACTATTTCTGAGTCTGCCTTCCAGTGTCATCTGTGAGCCTGGACACAAGGGTGCAAGGTTGAAATGGGCCTTTGGAGTTCTCCTGCACACAGGGACAGAAAACCTTTTCCTTTTCTGGTGATGCAAGCAAATTGTCACGTGCTCCCATCCAGCAGAGCCCTGATTCTGAGTACTGGCACTGGGAGAGATGATGAATGCCTGGTGTCTGCACAGTGCAAAATCCCTTCTCATCTTGGAGTAAAGCCCCGAATAATCCCAACCTCTGCTTTCTTTCAAAACAGCTGAACTAATATTTGCATTTCAAGGAAGGGGATCATGTTCTCTTCTTGCTTACTCCTATGGGAGTACTCCACTGAGAGCCAGCAGTGCACAGTGGCAGTTGCATCCCACTGTAGCTGACAGCAGCATGATGTGCCCAAGAGCTTGTGTCAGAGCAGCAGGAATATTGTGGAGAGTGGGAGCTGATCAGCTGAGCATTGAGAGCTGTGCTGAGCTGGGTTTGGAGTGTTTCCTTGGCTCCTTGTGTTGTTCACTCATCATTGATGCTCTAAACAAAGGCTTACAGGAGTGTGGTGAAAACAAGCAATATGAAGTTTGCAGAGCAATGTTTTGCTGTCTCTTTCTGCTGTAGGAGGGAGAAATTGGACCGAATTGTTCAGCTGAAATCAAGGTGACCTTCAAGCCCCTGGAAGCACTGGAGTATGGAAGTGTGGCTTACTGCAGCATCTCAGGTGCAGCTCCTCTGCCCTGCTTCTCTCCCCCTCAGTGAAGCCATGGTGCAAGCCTGAGCCCACTGGGCTCCCATGGAAGTGCTGGGAAGAGTCCCTGGTCAGCAGGGCAGTGCTGGCACATCCCCCCTGGCCCTGCAGCTTCCAGGGAGTCTCCCGTGCCAGGCCAGGGCGCAGAGTGCTGTGTCTGCCTGACTGATCCCAGAACAGCCCAGGCAGTGCAGGGAGAGGTTTTCATGGCATGGCTTTGCCAGCATTCCCTCAAAGGCCAGAGAGCTCCAGAGCAGAATAGCTTTAGTGAACAAGCACTAAGGCCCTGCTGGCCCCTGGCCTCCAGGATGGGTCCATTTGCCATGGATCCATCATCAGGTGGAAGGAGCTGAGTTAGAAATGGGCTCCCTGAGCCTGGATCACCTCCCAGTGCCCAGGCAGCAGCAGAGCAGAGGTGGCTGAGCCCCACTGAGCCCAGGCTGTTTGTAGAGGGAGCCCCCTTGGCCAGCAGCTGCTTCTCTCCCTGTGTGGGAGTTGTCCCCTTGCAGCTCTCAGTCTGTGCAAATAGAACACAGTGCTGAGTGTCAGAAGGGGAGCACTTGGGCAACAAAGTCCTGTGCTCCTGGGCTAGGGAATTTGGTAATTGCCAAATTCTGTATGAGCTTTGTGACTGCACTGAATGGATTTCAAAGCTCCTCTAGGTGCATGGGAAGGAAACCACAGAATCACAGTGTGTTAAGGATGAAATGGACCTTAAAGATCATCTGGTGCCAAGGCCCCTGCCCTGGGCAGGGACTCCTCCCCCTAGAGCAGGTAGCTCCAAGCCCCATCCAGCCTGGCTTGGAACACTTGCAGGGCTGGAATCTCCACAGCTTCCCTGGGGAACCTGCTCCAGTGCCTCACCACCCTCACAGTAAAAATTTCTTCCCTAATATCTAACCTAAATTTCCTTTCTTTCAATTTCTACCCATTACTCCTTGGCCTGTCACTACAGGACACCAGAGATTTTTAAACTCAGCAAACGAGTGGCTCAAACTGGAAACTAGACCGAGGAATGGGTTAGAAATTAGAAGTCAGCCCCAAGGGATTACTCCTGAGGGAAGAGAAGGGTGCATATCTTCTCCTGCAGCATCAGGAGCTGGTTGCATCCAGCTCAGAGTCAGGGACTAGCACTGAGGCAGCCTGGAAAATCCAGTGGAACAGAGGCAATGATTGTACTGCAATGGACATCTCTCCCCAGGCCGTGAGAGCAGGCTGTCCCTGCAGCTCAGAGGGGAAGGCCAAGGACCCTTGGTTGAACTCAGCTCTCAGACTCTGAACCTTGGGAACGTTTTTGTCAACACCCCCCATGTCTGTGAGGTGAGCAGCAGGGCTTGGGATGGATCCTGATGGCTCCTTTGGCAGCAGCAAGCCTGGTGGAGCTGTGGAATTGCTGCCAACCTGGGCACTTGAGAGCAGGGAATATTTGATGTACTGCTCAAACCTGGGGGGTCAGAAACGTGTGTCTGTTGTTCCTGAAGCCCCAGTCCCTGCTTTTGGGCAGCCTTCCTTAGGGATCAGCCTGGAGGCTTCCTGCAAAACTAGCCCTTGGCACATGAACCCAGCACTGGCTCCAAAAGCTGCATGTTCAGAGGCTTTTGTGGCAGTGCCAGACACAAGGCACCTTTGCACTGGGCTCTGCAGAAGCAGCTGCAACAAACTGGCTGCCTTTGAGCTTCAGCCCACTGCAACAGCTCCCAGTCAAGTGTCTCCTGCTTATTGCTGCAAGTGACAGGAAAGCCTTGTTCTCTCACTTGCTGAGCAGTCCCTCACCACACTTCAGCCTTGCTGCATCTCTGGCTCTAGAAAGAGAAAAGTGTTCCTGGGAATAAAGCAAAGGATTTTTCTACCTATTTGCCTCCCCCCAATAGTGTCAAGTTTGCAAAAACTTCATGAGAGAGCAACTGAAAGAGGTAGAAAATGAGGCACTGCGTCATGGCAGACACTTTCAAAAGCTTGGCTGGGGAAGAGAAAGACATCCTGAGTTTTCTTACCAAGAGATGGTGCTGTCTGTACATTTTGATGCTGATGCCTCATTCTCAATGTATTGTTTTGATGGTATGGGAAAAGGTGAATGAGTAGAAGGTGCTGTTGGAGCTGTGCTCAGTGGGGCAGCAGCAGCTCTGGGGTGATTCACTCTGCAGCTGCAATCAGCCCACGTTGCTCTCAGGGCCAGCTCCCAATGAGCTTGGTGCTGCTGAGCAGAGGTGCACTGCTCTGTGTCCATGGGATAAGCCCAGGGTGACTGCAGTTCTGTGGAGTTGCCACTGCTCTGCATGAAAACCCAAAGGCAGAACTTGTCCTGTTGTATCTTTTGACTTCTGCCATTCAGCAGCACAAAGCATCTTCTGCCTTTGCTGGGTGTTCATTGCATCATTAGACAATAACTCACAAGAAGGGAAGGTTCCACATGTATTTCCACTTTGCTTTCTTGCTGCTGCAGGTGAAACTGATGAACCAAGGAGCTCTTGATGCTCCCTTCACCTGCATCCCTTCAGGCACCAAGGTGGGCTTGTGCTTCAAGTTTGCACCTGAGGAGGGCATCATTGCAGCAGGTGGGAGCCAGAGTGTCCAGATCTCCTTCAGTGCCACCGTGCTGGGGAGCTTTGAGGAAGAGTTCCAGTTCAGTGTGGCTGGATCTCCTAGGCCTGCCATCCTGACCATCAAGTAAGGACCCTGGCAGCTGGGTGGGCACATCTGTGGCTGTCTCTGGGACATCCCCCACCTACCTCCTTTTGGGGTGGAGCAGAGAAAAAAAGGTCTGAATATCTGCTCTGCTGCTGGCATTGCTTTAGTGTGAGGATGCCTCCTGCCCTGGGTGGTGCCTGGCAGCTGGAATGACTCCTCCCTGCAGGGATCTCCCTGTGCCTTGGGCCATGGCAGGCAGTGGGATGGATCAGCTTTGGGCAGCGGCTGCTCTGGGATGTCCCAGCTGAACACCCAGCAAGGCCCCCAGGGCTTTGCAGATGGGCCAGCCTGGGTGATTCTGCAGCAGCAACAGTGTTTGTAAAACCTTGTGTAAATAATCCATGCCAGATGGGCAGCAGCAGCCTCACCTCAGCTCTCATGGCCATGCTGTGGGGCACAAACCATGCTCCCAGCTCCTGTGCACAGAGTGCTCTGGTGCCTCCTTTGCACAGCCAGCAAAGGGCTGATGTGGGAGTCAGGGAACTGTGCAGCAGGAACTGTGCCAAGGACTGGGGCACCATCCCGTGGGCTGGTGCCATGGCAAGAGACAATCCTGGCCCAGCCAAAGGGAGAAGGGCTGATCATAGGGGAGGCAGAGCTCAGTCCTCAGCACCACAGCAGCGTGAGGCCTTGTCCCTGCCAGCCTGAGCCATGTGCTGCTGGGATAATGCAGTGGAAGCAGGAGAGCTGATGCTGGCTGCTCTGCAGCTTTGGAGCTGGGCTGCTGCTCTTGGCAGGCACTGGCTCAAGGCAGTAAAGAAATGAAAGCAGTCTGCACTGGATGATAGCAATAAGATAAGGGAGATGGATAAAGAAGAACAAGGAAGTTATTCCTTAACAAGAGAAAAGTGGTGAGTAGGTGTGCCCATAGTGGAGAAATAATGATGCTGGCTTTGTTTTTGGAGGAAGAGTGCTGCTTTTTTCTTTTGGAAATCAAGAGGGAACCTTTCACCATCAAAGAATTGATTCTCCTCTGTCCTGCCCCCAAAGTGGTCATGGGGTGTTTCTGCATAAGCAGTTTTCTCCTGGAGCAAGGGCAGGTGTCTCTTGTTGAGATGTGCAGAGCAGAGCCAGGGCCAGTCCTGTGAATACAACACAAGGCCCAGGTCACTGCTCCTTGATTTGGAACCAAAAGGCAGAGTGGGCATTGATTGGCATCAGCCATGAAATCAACTGGTGAGTGTTGTGCAGCTTCAGGTGCTGATTTCAGTGGATGTTGGTGACTTTTGGAGTGTGTCTGCTGAGTTCAAGGCCAGGTGAGGTGCTGTGCTAGATTCAGGACAGCCTTGTTTGCTTGTTGCAGCTCTTGCTCTTGGCTGTGCCAGCTGGGGCACTGCTGGCAAGCTGGTCCTTTCCTCTAGGATTCATCTGTCCCCTGGGTAGAACTGTTGCTGCTCTTTTCAGAGGATGTTTGGGAATGCCCTGGATTTCTGTCTCAGAACTCTGTAATGATTGTGTGGGTCAAACTCTCCTGAGAAAGCTCCTCCATGGGAACAGCAGTTGCAGCTAAGAAGGAGCAAAGCAGGGAACCTGTGGCTGGAAGGGCTGCTTACAGAAGTTTGTGGGGACACCTTGATGTCCATCCCATTGCAGATGGGGAAACTGAGGCACGGAGCCCTGTCTGGGTGTGTGTTCAGGGTCCTTCATGGGACCCCCAGCAACCCGGGGGCTTCTCCTGCCTGCCCTGTGCCCAAAGCCCATCAGGGGCTGTTGGCTGCTGCCACTTGGCGTGAGCTGCCCCCTGTGCACAGGGCCCTGTGCTGAGCACACGGTGCTGTGTTGGTTGGAAACCCAGGGTGCCCTGAGCCCAGGTTTTGTGCCCCGAGCCACGACAGCCGGACCTTTGCAATGCCTTTAACCGAGCCCTTTCCTGCTCTGTCCTCGGCCTCCAGGGGCAGCGTCACTGCACCGAGTTTACACTTCGACCTCCCTGAGCTCGACTTCGGGGACATCTCCTTTGGTGAGTGTTGCCTGGGCTGGGACACAGCGTCAGGGATCTGTGCCTTCCAACAGAAAAGCATCCCTCACTCCTGGTCTGTCCCAGCAGCCTCTTCAGGCTGTCAACTGCAGGGCTGCTGCTGCTGCTGCCTCAGGGGGCATTTTGCCATTGTGAGATCCAATGGAAGCAAGGAATAGAAAGTTAGTATTTTCTGGTGTCTCTGTGCTGCTTTAAAAGATAGATGTCTGCCAAGGAAGGTGGGAATCTTCCTGCAATGGAAAGATGAGCCCCTCCCTCCAAATTATTATCCCTTTGAAATGACAGGGCTCCCAGGCAAAACTATGGGAAAAGGAATAACAGTTCTTTCCTAGACTATCTCAGGAGAGCACAGACAAGAAGGCAAGAACAGACGTTTGCCAGGGGCCAAGTCCCGTTTTTCCCCTTTGGTGGAGTTGTGGTCACAGCAGGAGGAGCTGTGGGCTCTGGCAGGGCAGGGATCCCCTCTCAGCTGGTGCGGGAAGGGAAGGGAAAGAGGAAATGCTCCTTTTGCAGACCCCCAAAGGGCAGGGGGATGTGGGCAGTGCCCAGCAGCAGCAGGCAGGAGCGGGGCAGGCAGGCAGGGTCGATGGCAGCGCTGAGCTGCAGCCAGGGCAGTCCCGGGCCAAGCACACAACCTCCCGCAGCAGCAGCGGCCGAGCTGCGATCCCCAGCGGGAGGAAGGGAAGCTCCGCTCCCTGCCCAGCCTCAGCTCCCACTGCACAGCCGCCCACGGCATCACGCCACAGCTCCCAAAAACCCCAGCGGAAAAGCCCAGCCCAGGGCCAAACCCCCCAAAACCCCTATCCCACTTCCCAGACCAAGAGCAACATTCACTGCCAAGCCTAAACCCAGAACAATGAAGTTAATGAACTTCTGATGGAAACTCATTGCCTTTCCTGAGCTGCTTCTGCCCCAGCCTGCATCACCACGGAGGCACTTGTCAAGTTGCCTTTTGAAGAAATGAAACAAGAAAAGCAACAGATGGAAATATGGTTCTGAAGCAGGAGATTGATCCTGCTGAATGCCATTTCATTCCTAAGGTCTCTTCAGCTGAAGGCAGCTGTTGTATCTTTGCTTCTTTGTAACTGTTGACTGTTGTCTGCATGTGCTAGCCTCAGTTTCATTTGAGGTTTTGACATCTGGGTTTGTCCTTTTTGTGCCTCTCTTGCCTCCCTGCTGGAGTCCCTGCTGGAGCTGGCAGTGGTCACTTGGATGGGCACAGAGAAGCTCTGGGCTGCAGCTGCAGTTGTTTTTTCTCCCCATCTGTGTTCCAGTGACTCTTGGTGAGCAGGCCTGGGGAGAAGTCTCCTCCCCATAGAGCTGCCAGCCCAGCCAGATGTGCACTGCAGAGCAGGCTGTGGCTGCTCTGCGGGCTCTGCAGGACATCCCCACCATGAGTGGCTGTATCTCTGGCTTTGCAGGATGGAAAGCAAATCTCAGAGCTAAAGTGGGGAAAACCCTTGCAGGCAGCAATCACAGTGAGCAGCATGGCTGTGATGTCCCTGTTTGTTGGGTGAGGTGGGACCTGGTTCCTAATTGCTAATCTCAAAGCAAGGCTTGGGTATGCCCCCAGTTGAGTGGGCTCTGAGCTGTCACGTGCTCAGTCTGTTTGGCCCAAACCAAGAGATGCCTTAAGGATCCTGCAGAGACAAGCTGCATAGGGTGCTTTGCATCACGTTCTAGTTCCTGATTCCATCCTCACTTTCTTTTGCTGTAGCTTCTTCTCAATGACAACTCACTGTTTATATATCTTGAAAATGGTGGGAGTGTTGGCAGGCTGACCAGGGAATTTGACAGCTTGAATTCTCAGAGTAAATGCTGGGTCTGGGTGCACACTCATCACTGAGAGAGAACTGGTGCTGGTTTGGGGCAGGTGAGGGAGCTCCTCCCCATCCCAAAGAGAGAAGCTTGCAGTGTTGAGCAGGGCTAGGAGTGGGCATTTTCAAGGCTGCAGTCTGGAATCTGTGTCAAAGGTAACTCAGTGACCATTCATTCCTCATGCAGCTTCTCGGTGAGCTGTAGTTCAGATAATAAAGAGCTCAACTCCAATCTCACTTTCATCCTGCCAGGCTATTCCCCCCAGGATCATGCCATAATGGGTGCCTGAATGGATATTTGTGTCCTTCCCCAGGCTTTCCCTACACGCGGCGCTGCCGCCTCACCAACAGCTCCCCGGTGCCCCTGAGGTTCAAGCTCCGCATGTCGGACGATGGCACGCAGCCAGCTGTGGACAGCGTGGATCAGATCCGCAGGGACACTGACCCGGCCTGGAGGAAGGGAATCCATTTCTATGTGGAGCCCAGGGAGTTCACCATGAATCCCAGCCAAGGCACCATCCTCCCCCAGGGACACCAGGACATCGAGGTACGGCCAGAGCCCAGCCACAGACGCTGCAGCACCAGGGCTGAAGCTGCACTGCAGTGTGGGAGGGCTTTAGCTCTGGTGCCAGCTTTGAGCATCCTGGCAGTGAGAGATCTGCACTGCTGGGAGGCCTCTGCTAGCTGGCTTACTCAGGATGTTCCTCAAGGAGCACTGTTTGGTTTCCAAATTCATATGCTGAGGTCACATTACTTATGGTCAAGGCCTGAGGCCATTCTTGTGTTTTTGAGAGCGAGTTATTTGATTGCAAGTGGGCAGCGGAAGGATGAGGGCAGAAGGTGGCTGTTAGAGAGATGTCATTGGATAAAGCAGTTAGCTTTTCTTGTTGGTTTCATTTCCCTCCTCTGGGGGAGCAGAATGATTTGCGTTCACTGCAGGAATCTCCAGTGGGGACAAAAAACTCTGCAGCCATGAACTGCCCAGCACCTGCTGGGCCACACTTTGCCCTCAGCTTCCTGCTGTGAAGCTGAACTCATTGTGTTCAAGGCAGATTTCCTCTGCATGGATGTCTTTGTAGTCAGATGAAAAATTGGCCCCTTAATTTGAATGCAGTGGTGCATAGAGCTTTAGTCTAATGTTTTAATGTAGCTGACCTGTGCCCTGATAGCAAGGGGTGTTTAACAAATCTGGCATTGCCAGAAGGCTTTTGTTACTCTGAGACTGTGCTCTACACACGGAGCAGCAGAAGAATTAAGGCCAAATCCTCCCTCAGGAAGTGGAGGATATCACATGTGGGTAATGAGCTTTTGTAAGGAAGAATTGACTGTTCTTCTCTTCCACCAGGTGACCCTGTGCTCCAACACGGTGATGGAGTTCTACAGGAGAATGCTGGTGGACCTGGAGGGTATTGGCAAGGGAGTGGCAACCCTGATCATCACAGCCAGGTACCAGCCCTTGCCTGGCCCCCCCAGGCGCTGCCTTGCCCAGGCTTTGCTGGCTGCAGCTGCCAAGGAGAAGTGCTGCTGGATGCCCTCATGTTGTGCCAGCTGGACATGGGAACAGCAGTGCTTGGGCAGCAGCCTGTGGTGAAAAGCACCCCTGCTCACAGCCAGCACGGTCCTGGGCCCTCTGCTAAGGGCACCAGGAATGATATCATTTCTTGGCCTGGTTTTTGGTGCTTGAGGTGGAACAAATTTCCCGAGGGCCTCCTCTCCTTCTTCTGCAAGAGGTGGAGTTGTGCTGGTTGTGAGCACTGTGCACTGGTTTGGGCCACACCAAGCAGCCTGCTGAGAGTCAGGGTCTGGCTCTGTCCATGAGGGCACATGGCAGGGGGGAAGTGGCTCCCAGCAAGAGTGGTTAGGGCAAGGTCTTATGAGGGGAAAGCAGCCCTTGATGTGGCAGGTCAGCTCCAGTTTTTCTCCTTCCCTCTGCTTCCCAATTTGAGCTTTAATGTTGTCAGAGTTGAGACCAAAAGTCGTTGTTGCTGCAGCAGAATTCCATGCTGCTGTGCTGCTGTGGGTGTCAGTGTGATGCCAAGAGGGATGCAGCTCCCTGGTGCTGTTCCCTGTCCCAGGCAGAGCCATCCAGGCAGTGCCTGGGCTGCCATTCTGTAAAGCAGGTGGAGCTGGGGCCAGGCAGTGCCTGGAGCTGTGCAGTGAAGGAGCCAGGGAGCTGCAGGGCCTGGCAGGGGCTGATCAGCCCCTCTGTGGGGCAGCTGCTGTCTCATGCCCTCCAAGGCTGGGGCAAAGAGCTGAGTTCTCAGGCAGGGCAACAGCACCATGGGAGAAGGGAGTCATTTTTACTGAGACACTAGAGTTGTGTATTCCTTGAGCCTTAGGGAGCCCTGATCCTTGTTGGGAAGGCTCCCCCAGAGCTCGTGGCTCACTGGGACTGTTCCAGGAGTCCTTGCAAGCCTTCTTGGGTAAAGGAGGGGCTGAGGCAGCTGTGGCACAAAGTGCTCTGCCTGGGGCACTTGGCAGCCTCTGGGTGCTGCCTCTCAGGGTTTGCCCCTCCTTGACAAGACATGTTGGAGTGGGAAGAGGTAGAAGGCAATTTATCCCTGTAGGGCTGTTCAGTGTGCATTTGACAGTGACCAATGTGTTCTGCTCCATTGCACAATCTTTGGGGGGAAACGTTCTCCATTCTCTCAGTATCTCTGATTGCCCTGGGGTCATCTCTTTGCCCAGATGTCTCGTTCCTGAGCTCCAAGTGTCCTCCCCAGTCCTGCTGTACG
The DNA here is from genome assembly GCF_051311805.1 of Agelaius phoeniceus. Lineage (NCBI taxonomy): Eukaryota > Metazoa > Chordata > Aves > Passeriformes > Icteridae > Agelaius > Agelaius phoeniceus. The sequence continues at coordinate 3,439,818 of NC_135299.1, forward strand.
ATGAGTGCCACCTGAAGGTGCCATATGAGAGGAAGATCATCATTAGGAATCCCAGCCACCTTCCTGGCTGCTACGGGCTCATTCCCCAGGTTTGGCATCACATCCACCTCCTTCTGTCAAATATTACTGAGGAGATTATTAAGGGGAAAAAGGGTTTGGACAAGACCTTGCTGGTTTCTATTCAGTCTTAAAGATCTGCTGAGAGCAGGATCCTACCTGACTGTAAACTTTAGGAGGCAGTTGAAGCTCCTGAGGAAACAGCTGATGTTCTGGTCTTCAGGGTGTTTTCATGTGGGAGATCTTAGAGGGTTGTGAAAAGCTGCTGCATCCACAGACACCAGTGCCTGTGCTGGCAGCCTCCTTGCAGGATCCCCTGGGAGTGCTAAGCCTACAATTCTTGCATCTTGTTTGTGCCTTTTACCTTTGTGCTGGGGAGTTTTAAATGTGTGTGTAAGTTGCTGTTGTGGTGGATGTTAAGGAGTCTAAAGTTTCTCCAGAGGTGCCTCTGAAGCTGCATTTCATTCTGTCCTTTCCAGAAACGCAAGGAGGACTCTGCTGTGCTCTACTCCAGCCCCAAGCCCTGTGGGATTGTGCAGCCCCAGAGCACAGCAGAGATCCCAGTTGTGGTGGAAGTGCAGGCCCTGGGCACTCATCGCACCAACGTTGTCATCGGCGTGTTCGGGGATGAGAGAAACCCACTGGTGAGGGCAAGGGGAGATGTGTGCCTGTGTGCAACTGCTCCTGGCAGGGTGCACAGGGACAGGGATTCTGCCAGGGAAAACAGGCCCAGGCTGCTGGGGAGAAGGACAGGAGGGATGGGTGGCACAAACAGCTCCTGCCTTAGAGGTGGCAATGTCAGTGTCTGACACAGAATGGAGTTCGGCTAAGCTGGAATCCAGGGGCATTTCAGTTCATTCTTCTTTCAAATGCTGTTAACTTTGGAAACATCTGTTTCAAAATGTCATCTCTCTGAGCACAAAAGAGGACGTCAGAAGACTTCTGGGAACCTTGAGCTTTCTGTAAAAGAAAGGAAAGCTGGCATTTGAAGGGTGGTTGCAAGGATTGAAACTTATATTAAAACATATGGAAATGGCAATGCCAAATTCCCTGGATGGCACCAAACATCGGAACCTGGGCCATTGCGGCACTGCCTGTAAATCAGTGAACAGGAAGGACAGGCAATGCAGGCTGTGCCAGGGAGCCTGAAGTTTGACAAAACAGTTGCTTTCAACTATCAGGCTGCTCTGCTTCCCTTAAAGAGGAGGGTTTCTCCCCACCAGAAGAACCAGTTGTTTAACTGTCAGCCTGGTCTTAACTAGAGATTTCTTGCAAAGGTAACAGCTTTGGGCCAATAATTTTTAGTTTGAAAGGTTCTCTTACCTTAATCCTTTTCGATTTGGAGGTGAACATGTAATTTTCTTTTTCCCCAAAACCCCAGCATTTCAGCTGGAGAGTGGTAGCTGTCCCTCAAGAAATAACTTGAGCAGGGTTGAGCTGTTGAAGGTTTTTTAGGTTTCCCTGTTGTGGTTTGTTGTGGGGTTTTTTTTAAATCTTTCTTGCTTGCTTCCTGGAACAGAGAGCACAACTACGGAGCTCAGGACAGCTGGCAGAAATCTCCCCAAGCCCAAGGCTGGCAGAGCTTGGCAGGATCCCAGCACCACAGCCTGTGTATGTATGGATGGATGGATGGATTGGGAATGCGACCTGGGTTGCCTGGGAGTGTTGGAAAATGTCAACCAACCCCCCAGCAGTGTCAGGGGAACATTCCTGATAAATCCCTGGTGGAGCTGCAGAGTTTCTGGCCTTGGGCACTGGGGGGGCTGTGCTGGCTGGGCACTGGCTGGGTCTGCCCCTCAGTGCCTCAAATCTCACCTTTTTGCTGCCTTCTCTGTCTTTCCCTCTCCCACTGTGCTTTCTGCATCCCCACCAGGTGTTCATGCCTGTCCTCTGTAGTTGCTCAATGCAAGCAGTTGCAGCTGCTGCAGCACCTCAGTGTCATCGCTGGGCTGCCTTTAGAACAGACCTGCTCCAGCCTGGATTGGGAAGGGCTGGATCAAACCATTTCTCAGTTCAACGTGCCAGCACCCACCCAGGGGCTGCATCCTGGCCAGGAGCTGCTCGTGCAGGTGTCCCTCCCTCCCACTGCAGATCCCTGTTCATAGTTATCTTATTTTCCAGAGATGAGCTCTACCCACCTAAATTCAAACCCCAGCCACCGAAGGAGAAGAAAACCAGTTTGGATTCCTCAGCAACTCGATGGAGGCACTTCAGGATTGGACAGGAGGATACAGCCAGAGCCCTGAAAGAAGTGCAGGCTTTTACCCACTCTTCAGGAGCAGAGGTAGATTTTCTTGTACATCCAGTGCTTGTGTTGCCTCCCCAGCCTGCCAGCACCAAGTCCTGCTCATGCTGAGCTCCCTTTTTGCTGCCCTGCTGGGCTGTGCCCTGACAGTGGGCTGGGCAGCAGGGCCAGTGGCTGGACATGGGCTGAGGGGGAGGGAGAAACAGGAGAGTTTTCCTTGGAGAAGCTGACTCAGATCCTACAGGCCTGTGTTGAGTGTGGGATTTTTTTGCCTTGTTTCCTTCCCAATGTAAGATGAGGCTTTTATCTGCATCATCCTGGTCAGATCTCCAGCTTCCCTCCCAGAGCAAGCTGGGATGGTCCTGATCTCCATGGAGCTTCTTCCCAAGGCAGCCAGACTCCCTGTTTGCAGGGCTCTGCTTTCACCCAGAGCTGCTGCTGCACTGCTGGCCCTGGAGCTGTCTTACAAAGGGAGACTTTGCAAAGTGGCTGTCTCTTCCTCCCAGCACAGAAAATGGCTTGTTTTTCAGGTGCCAGCACCAACTCCTGCAAACCCTCACCTGCCACGAGGCTTGGAGGGATTCAGGTGCTCCCTGGACGTGGCACACACTCCCCTGGGAGCGGAGAAGGCAAGAGGGAATCTGTCTCACTTGCCCATTGTCAGTGTGGCAAGCAGGGCTGGAGCTGCCAGTGCCACTGGGGGCCCTCAGCATTGGCCACAGAGGGGCCTCCCATCCCTGCAGGCCCATCACAAAGGGCTGCTGAAGCAGCTGCTTGTTGGAGAGGCCGTGCAGGACACGTTGTAGGGCTGCCCAAGGACACTGTGCAGCACCTGTGGAGGGCACTGCTCCCCCTGGAACTCCTCAGGTGCTCCACAGGAAGTTTTTGCAGGAGTTTTTGCTGTAGCACCTTGAGAAGGCAGCATTTAAATCAGAGAGAGAGGGCAAGAGCCTCAGGAGTCAGATGAGCTGGGCTGGGCTCCTTCCCTCAGCTCCAAGAGCTCTCACTCTGAGTCTCCTCCTTTTCTAAAAGCAGGAAGCTTTGAAACTTTTTAAAGGCAAGTTGTGCATCAGAGAGAATTTCTACTGCCAGGAGACATCCCAGTTCACTTTCATGTAATGTACTAATTAATGCATTGACCCGTGAGGATGGGAGAAGATTTTCCCCATGGTCCCTGCACTGGTCAGTGGCATGGATGCAGGATGCGGTGAGGGTGATTCTGGCAGTGTTTGGGGAATAGGCCCCTCTGGCTACAGCTGCCCTTTGCTCCAAGATGCTCTTCTGCATCCATTTCCATGCTCAGCACCTCAATCTTTCCTGTCTTCCATCCAGGCTTTCAGTGTCCTGCCACTGTCAGGTGTGCTGCAGCCAGGAGAGAGCCAGCAGGTCTTCTCCACCTTCTCTGGCCACCTCAGCAGCACCTGCAATGTCCCGGAGCTGTGCCACGTGGAGGGAGGCCCCAGCTACGAGGGGCTGGTGCCCGGGGAGGCCTCACGTGTCAGCTCCTCCCTGAGCCCCCGGTGGATCAACTGTGGCTCTCAGGCCCCTCTCAGGGAGAGGTGAGTCAGCCTTCCATGGGTTCCTGCTCTGCCATGGGTTATTGTCCCTGCAGGGCTTCCCTGCTCCAAGGACTCTGAGCTCAGAGGTGCTGCATAGCAAAGGCCAGCAGCAACACAGGGATGGCCACTCTGAGCTTTCTGCCTGCCAAGAGAGGAAGGACCTTCTTCTGTTGAGAAAGAACATCTTCTCTATTTGAGTGCTGAGCCCTCCTGGCTTAGCTGCTGCCTGCAGGGAGCTGGGCTCTGGGCTTGCCTTGGCACTGCCTCTAGAGGTGTCTTGAAGTCCATGGTGTGGAGTGGCATCTTCTTCATCATCTCCCTTCTTCACCAAAACAGTGGCATTGTGGTATGGGCAGGTGTGGGGCACAGAGCAAACCCTGGCTTTGGGTCCTGCTCCTGCCCCAGATGAAGTCCTTGCAATGCTGATCTGCCAGGGTTCTCCTTATGGTGGGACAGCAGCCAGAAAAGCTCATGTCCTTTAGGCTCCCCTGCAGCTGCAGCCGTGGGCAAGCACAGGAGAAGCTCAGCTCCAGCAAGGCAGCCCAGCTCAGGACACACAGGCCAAGGGTGGAGCTGGGAGTGGAGGTGCTTCAAGCCAGCCTGTGTATCAGGACTTCTTCAGGCCAGGCTGAAGTTGGTTGCATGGGGAGGAGAGGGACGAGGCTGCTTCCAATGGTTTCCATGGCAGCCAGCACTGGTTTGCTTGGTCACAGCTGGGGTCCAGCAGGAAATCTGGCTGACAAGAGCCTGCCTTGCAGGAGAAGAGTTCCTGCAGCCTTTGCTTTCTGACTGATAGGATTGTTCTCATGAAGGAGCAGGCTAGGAGTTGTTAAAACCGAAGGTCACAGACCGAGACTCTCTAACTAATTAAAGTTAGACAGTGGTGTGTTTATTAACACTGGCGGGAGGCACCAGAGCCGTCCCTAAAAGGCGTGACCGCGCTGTCCAAGGTTCTTTGCCCTCTCTTTATTGCCCAAGATCTTACATACAATACATCTACACAACCCCTCCCATCCCTGCTCTGTATTCAAGTGAGGTCATTGGTCCTTCACACCTGTGCAATTCTTCCCTTGAATTGGGTCGATGGTCTTGAATTGGGTCCGTGGTCTTAAGGGATGAAGTCAGGAATGTCTTCATCAGGTCTCTGTGACCCTCTGACACGATCCAAGGTCCCCTGCTTAGTGACTGATTGACATCAAGCCCAGGTGCTAAGCATTGTTCTCCTGATTTCAAGATGTTCTTATAACAGTTCACTTCCTCCACTTCCTTCTAGAAAGAAGCTCCTAATGGTAAACAATAGAACAATCAGCTCCAGCTTAAGCGTCTCATAATCATTAACCTGTGGTCTGCCTATCTAACTTACATCCTGACCAATGGGAATTGCTTCTAACCCTCAGCTGAAATCTGAACTCTTTAAAATCATGCTTCAGCTATGCCCAGGAGGAAGGGGGCTGAATGAGCTGAGTAAGAATTGTAGGAGAGATGAGCAGATGTCAGCAATCTGTGCTCTGCTCTAAACTGGGAAGCCAAGAGACAAAGGGCACCAGCACAGAGAGCTGGTGGATCAGCCTTTGGTAGGGGCTGGAGGGGTCTGGCTGTGCCTTAAGAGGGAGCTTGCACAGTCAAGAGCTTATGATGGTAAAGCTTAGGTTTGGCTGGTCCTGGAGGTCCCCTTCCACCAATGGCCTCACTTGGGATGTTCCCAACCTCTGTGGGTTGAGGAGAATTCACGGAAATGGCCTCAGGGTCAAGGAATGAAGTGCAGGGCCATCCAGGACTAGGGAGCCCAAGTTTCTGGTGGTGACTCTCAGCCATGTTTTCTGTTTTGTTCTATTTTGTCTGCAGAAGGGAGCTGAAGCAGTCAGGTAAGAAGCTTGAGGAGGAGGCAAAAGCCTTAGAGGAGGAAGAGAGGCGGAAGGATGAAGAGAGGCAGAAGAAGGAAAAGAAGGGTGTCTCTGTGGGGAAGAAACCTCCAAAACTAGAGAAGGGGAAAACCAAAATCCCAGGGAAGAAGGAAACCAAAATCCCAGAGAAGAAAGAAACCAAGGCCCCAGACAAGAAGGAAACCAAAGCATCAGAGAGGAAGGAAAGCAAAATCTCAGAGAAGAAGGAAACCATAATCTCAGAGAAGAAGGAAAGCAAAGCATCAGAAAGGAAGAAAACCAAAGCATCAGAGAAGAAGGACATGAAAGCCCCAGAGAGGAAGGAAAGCAAAGTCCCAGAGAAGAATGAAGCCAAAATCTCAGAGAAGAAGGAAGCCAAAGCCCCAAAGAAGAGGGAACCCAAAGCCCCAAAGAAGGAGGAACCCAAAGCCTCAAAGAAGGGGGGAACTGAAATCCCAGAGGACCCAGCTGAGCTGGAGAAGTCTTTATTCTTTATTAACACAACTCATTTTACACAGTTTGAAAGACCTTGTGTGCAACTTTAGTTAGTTCATAGATTTCTTATCAGTTATTCTATTATTGGTTAATAAAATAGATTTTACTTGTGCATCAAATCTCTCTATTGTATTGTTTATCTCTTCACTGATTCTCATGGGACAAATCCCTTGTTGTTGCAGGTGTATTTGTTTTTCACCCTCAGAATAGATTGTTCACAAAGTCTCATTCTCACAATAGCTTCACATGGGAACTTGTAACTGCTTAGCTGCACTCAGAAGAGATGGCAGGCCAGCTGTTAACATGGCAGAACAAGGCCTGATTTCATAGGGCCTTTCTTTTATCATTTTTCTACCTGTCCATGACTTCTCCCCCCTTTTCGTTAATTTAAAAAAGGCTCCTATGTTCTGATGTTGAAACAGCTCACTCTTGTGAGGGCATTATCTCATCAAGGTTATCACTGGTTATCTGTTAGATATGGGATAAGATAGATAAAAGACCAATTACAATCAACAAAACTTACCAAATTCTATCAAGTCATTGACACAGGGTTTTGCAGCATGAGAAAACAAAAGAATAATGTCCAATGTCTCTTAGGGAAATGGAAAGAAATGACCATTGTTTCCAATGAGTTGAGAAGTATGAGAAAGTCTATGAGCTGGAAACGTTGATCTTTGACATCACTGAATGTCCTCCTGGGAGCTGGAACAGGGAATAACTGAAGAAGGTTCATAGGAGCACTGTACCATGAGGATGCCAGGAGGCTTTTGTTGGCAAATTGCCTCTGTCAGTTTCCAGACACAGCCATGTCTGGGCAGTCCTCCTCCTGTTCCTGCCCTGGTCACAAAGGCTGCAAGGAAACCTGTCGGAATCGGCGGAAGAAATGCAGCACACAATATGCGTGATCAGCAAGTCTCAGGAAGCTTATTGATAGTTCACACATATTTATATTGGTGTTAATAAAGCTTATACATATTGCAAAGCTGAGCTCATTATTGGTTAATTACTTATCGGTCAACCACGCCTACTTCTATACTCTTATGGTTATTTTGTTACTACTTCTACATTCTTGTGGTTATTCTGCTGAAACTATCCTCATATTTTTGGCAAAAGATCCTCTCCTCTATCCTGTTGTTGCAGCAAGGACACAATGCCCTTGTCAGTGATTGGACGCTGACTGCTAAATCCTAAACTTGTCTCCTTCTAACTTAACCAACGGTATGATGTCGACGTGACCTTTCTCAGCTAGCCAACTGTCCACAAAAAATTGCCTCTGTCAGTTTCCAGACACAGCCATGTCTTGGCAGTCCTCCTCCTGTTCCTGCTCTGGCCACAAAGGCTGCAAGGAAACCTTTTAAGCAAAAGTTGCAAGGTGATGAGGTTATTTCTCTTTGCACTGGGCCTCATGTTTTCAGAGCTGATCAGTATCTGATGGAATGAACAGGTGACTGCTTTGAACTGCTGCTGATGAAACACAGGCACATCTTCTCCTGAAGTTAATGAATCAATTAGGCTTCACTGTGGTACACTCAATTGGGATTTAGATGTGATGATCTTTTTTCCAAATTTCTCATGTAAATATTGCATTATTCAAAATGATTAGTCGTCCAAATTTCTCATGTACATATTGTATTATTTGAACGTTCTTAAGGCATTCCTTCCTTTTCTTTATTGTTTTTTAAGAATGAGATGCATGTATTTTGTTATGAGTATGAAGAAACATCATAGCAAAATAATACATGCAGAGGGCAAGAAACTTAGAGCAATTAGGAATAATTTGGATACAACAATCAGGAATATTTCAAATAGCAGACAAAGCTAACAACATAGGTGGAATTAGGTAAATAGCAATCTCTGCAATAATGTACCATCATCCCAGAGTCTGCAAACAGCTGACAAGCCTCGATTCAGTGGGGACTTGGAGAATTATTTCCAGATAATAATTCCCAAGCTCCCTTTAAAAAGAGTTCAACTGTCATGTCTAGAGGGTCAAATTGCCAAGTCAAAGCAACTCAAATCTTGTTTTGATGCAGAAAACATCTGGATCTGTTGGCAAATTCCCGTCCAGGTAGAGCTAAGGCCTGGCCACCACCCAAACTCTAAGTGGGAGAAGATTCCCTAAACGTCATTTAAAACAAGGCTCTTGAGAATAGCACTTAGAAGTAAAGGTCTAGGGGTGACAGACTAATGAACCATGCAATAGCTGTCTCCTCCAAAATTCCCTCAGCATAGAGATGCTTTAAACCCAGCAAACTGTTGGAGTGGTTCTGTAATAATAATTGGGGCTGCATCTGATTACTTAGAGTAGATGTCACAATACCATCAGTTTAGAGGAGGCTTCCCACAAAGCTGAGATATCATTTCTTGGAACTCTGAAAAATTCTTAAAAATGATGAGACGACGGCACTGGGTCAAACCATAGAGCCACAGTGCAGAGCCCAGCTAGAGGGGTAGTCTGGTCTGAGAGATACATAAGCAGCTAGAGAACAAAAGGAGGATCCTGAAATGACACGTCTCTTGTAGATAATTACACCAAAAGATGGTAAAGCAAATGAAAATCTGGCTATAAAAACAGTAATACAAAGATTGATGTATTTATGACAGAATAAATGCATCAAAGGAAAACACTGAGCAGCTCACTAGTAAAATTTATGGTACCTCAGATTAAATAACACTCAAACCTGACAGAAATTTATTTGGACAGTGCTAGAGCTTAACAAGAGGAACTTAAACTCAGCCCTAAAAGGATTTAAAATTAATGTCATTATCACCTTAGTAGAACAAAAAGTGCACTTGAGAGAACTCAAAGTTAATTACTATTAATACCAAACATAACTGAATCCATAAAAATTGGAATAGATCATTGTGCAAACTTAGTAATATTGAAACTTAACAGAAATTAAATCTACCAAAATTTAACAAAAAAACCTTTGCCTTATTTAATTTAACAGAAGGTAACTGAGCATTACAATATTGGGCTTCAATTTAAAAGAATTAAAATGAACATCCTTAAAAGTTATAGATAATGGCATGATGTAATTTTGTCCAAGGTTATTAACACAAAAAGACTACTTAAAGGTGAATAAGCCATAAATGAAATAACAGCATGATGGTGCACTGGAGGGATTCAAGTTGTAACAAGCATATTAGAATTATAAGTAAATAAGTTATGAGAAAAACCCATGGTAACTGCAAATTCCATGGAAACAGAAATTCAGTAAGACTTTTTAAAGTGCCGGGTTACTGGAAAATAAATATAATAAGGTTCAATTTAGCATATTGCTGAACAATCCAACAGCTTTTTGTGACTCTATCTGGCATCATTTTATATGGCACATTTGTCAGCCTTCTTGTTAAAGAAATCAGACCATGTTAAAATTTCATAGGTAATAAGGCGTTGCATTTATTGCTTTTCACTATAGTTGATAGTTATCCATAGGGATAGTTATAGGCTTTGTTAATTGCTGATATGTCTTTTTGGTATGTGTTTTTGGTCCAGTCCATTTCTGGCCAATCGTTTTTCAGGCATCTAAAGTAAAATTTGACACAGTATGTGGCCTTGGAGGACCCCAACAGGTCCAATTCTTGGGGTTCCTCTAGAGCATTGGGCAGCATTTTTGTCCACCTGTCCCAAGTATCTGCCAGGTTGGGTCTCTTACCTGTGGCACAGAGGAGCTCTGAGTTATAGACGGGCCAATCATCTGCTACAAAGGTGTCACGGTTTGACGCTGGTGCAATGCCAGTGCCCCCATGAAAATACATTCTCCCTGGTGTCTGCTGTGAGATGTGACCAGGAATAGAGCAAAGCAGGCTCCAGCTTAGGAATAAAAGGGAAAAAACAATTTTATTAACTTACAATATCTAAAAGAAACCCACAGAACTCAGGATAAAAAGCTTCCAAACATTCCTCCTCCCCCCACCAAATTCCCAATACATCACAGTAAGACAAAACCTTAGACTCTCAATTCAGTTACCACCCCTTAGATCACCAACTCTCAGTCCATCACGACCCTTTAGATAATCAATTCTCAGTTCATCAAGGAGTGAGGAGTCCCTCTTGTGCCACAGGCTTCCCCTGGAAACACAGTTGAGACCTTGTGTGTTTCCATGTCACATGTGGCACTGCCTGGAGGACGTTTGCCATCATGACCTCTTCCTTCCATGCCCAGTGCTCTCATCACTGCACATGGACCAGAGCTGCTTCTAGGGTTCCCCTTTTAAGGATGCTTTGCCCAGTTCCAAAAAAAGCACAGACTCTCACTTTTGGGACACCTGTCCCCCCCACATTCACCCTGTGGGGCCGAGGGGTCTCAAGAACAGAGATCTTCTTCTTCCCTGAAGATGGAGAGCACAGCCACCACCCTCCTCACCTGTTGTCTCTGTTCACACACTCCTTCACATAACATCACTGCACTCTCTTGGCTCCAAGCCATTGCCTCCCCCTAGATGCAGTCTCTGTGTCACAAGAGGGTTCTGTCCATAGCTATACAAGAAAAGTCCAGCCAAAGGCCACTCCATCGCCTCCTCCCTCCTAAGATTCTTCTCAACTTCGCTCATGGCCCATTTCCTCTTATCTCATCTCTATCTCTCTTCTCATTCAACTCCAGGAGGATCAGCATTTGTAAGGTTTCCATTATCCAAGAAAAGGGTTAAAAATCTCAGTCTCTGCCTGCCCAGAACTCCCACGCTGCCCTGACGGGCACCTTCTCGCTGCACCCCCCTTCTCCTTTATGGCCGGCCGTGCTGCCCGCATGTGATACCGAATTTCAAGCTGGCACAAGCACAGGCACAGGCTCACTCTCTTTCTCTCTTTCTCTGTGGGGGGCTGGCTGCCTGATGACTCCCCAATGTTCCTCCACCCTTCCATCCTGCAGGGGCCTTCACCTCCCCTCTCTGTCCAAGGCCCGGCCTACCTCACCCGGCCGCATGGCTTCCCCTCCCCTGCCAGCCCGCAGCTGGGCAGGGCAGCTCTGACCTCTTTCACAGAAGGAACCCAAAAGAGCTTCCCCCTGGGAATTCTCTGCTTTTAACCCCCTGTGTTGTCAGAGGCGTATCCATGTCCTCAGTGGCCACACCAGGTGCCAATATTCAAATCTGAGCACCTATTGGTTTGACCACAGCATCCCAAAAAACTCTCTTCCTTTTCAAACCAGGACATAAGGGCAGCAGGTTTTTAGATCATGAACTGGCAGAACTCGTTGAGAGAGCTTTAAACTAGGTCTGAAGGGGGTAGGGAATCAGCTGGGCTGTCTGGAATCAGGCCCAAGGGTGGTAAGCCTGAGTTAGGGGTGAAATCAGTAGCCCAGTCGGGGTGCATGTATACCAGTGCATGCAGCATGGGTAACAAACAAGAAGAGCTGGAGGCTATGGTCCAACAGCAGATCTATGATGTAATTGGCATCAGGGAAACATGGTGGGATGACTCACATGGCTGGAGCGCTGCACTGGATGGCTACAAGCTCTTCAGGGGAGACAGAAAAGGGAGAAGAGGTGGAGGGGTGGCCCTTTATATTAGGGAGGCTTTGGACACCATAGGTATTGAAACTAATGATGATGAATGTTGAATGCCTGTGGGTGAGAATTAGAGGGAAGACCAACAAGGCTGACATCCTACTGGGAGTCTGTTATTGTCCACCCAACCAGGAAGAAGTGGTGGACAACTCATTCTATAAACAGCTAGAGAATGTTTCTGGATCATCAGCTCTTGTTCTTGTTGGTGACTTCAACATGCCAGACATTTGCTGGGAAGTTAAAACAGCTGAAAAAAGGCAGTCCAGGAAATTTTTAGAGTTTGTGGAGGACAACTTTTTGTGGCAGTAGATGGGTAAGCCCATCAGGGGAGGGACTGTGTTAGATCTTGTTTGCAAGTAGAGATGGGCTGGGGGGAGATGTGATGGTTGGAGGCCACTTGTGATCATGAAATCATAGAGTTCTCCGTATTTGGTGAAGTCAGGAGGAACATGAATAAGACTTTTACATTGTACTTCCAGAGGACAGACTTTGGCCTGTTTAGGAGACTTATTCAGAGAGTTCCTTGGGAAGCAGCCCTTAAAAACAAAGGAGTTCAGGAAGGATGGGCATGCTTCAAAACAATGATCTTGAGGGCACAGGAACAGACTGTCTCTGTGTGCCAAAAGACAAGTCAACGAGGCAAATGCCCAGCCTGGATGGGCAAGGAGGTTTTGGAGGAACTTAAGAATAAAAAGAGGATGTATCATCTTTGGAAGGAGGGTCAGGTCTCTCAGGTAGTTTTTAAGGGGGCTGCAAGAGCATGTAGAAAAAAAAAACTAGGGCAGCCAAACTCAGAATTTCAAATGGCAACTTTTGTAAATGCCTTAAATTGAAAGATGTAGCTGGGTGTGTTTTCAATTCCTATCTGTTAGAGATGGGGCAGTTATCTTCTGTTAATTGGGCAGTTTTCTTTATCTTTGCCTCAATCAATCCCCCTCTGGGGAGGTATCTTCTGTTAATTGGCCATTGAGTCTCACTGTATGACTGATAAAAATTACATAATCTCATTGTGAGATGCTCTGCCCAGAGTGAGGAGCCAAGCATTCCTACTGAGATATAATCTGAGATTTTGGGACATCAGTACAGCTTTTCCACTGGATTCTCAGAGGAGCAGCTTTCAGCCCCACTGGATTCCCAGAGGAGCAGCTTTCTTCTCCACTGGATTCCCAGAGGAAGACCAGGCCCATCTACACCACCACTGGACCTTCAGAGGAAAACTACACCTTTCTACAGGATCCCTGCTCCAAGAGAACCCCACCTGTCACTGCAGGGGCACTGCAGCCACCATTCAATCGGACCGCTACCAAGACCAACAAGTATTCTGACTCAGTAGGTTTTTTTTGTTGTTTGTACTATTTCATTTGTATTTTTAGTTTTCCTAGTAAAGAACTGTTATTCGTATTCCAATATCTTTTCCTGAGAGCCTCTTAATTTCAAAATTATAATAATTCAGAGGGAGGGGATTTACATTTTCCATTTCAAGGGAGGCTCCTGCCTTCCTTAGTGGACACCTGTCTTTTCAAACCAAGCCATTAACCCTTAGAGGAAAATTGAAAATATATACCCCACACTCATTTTAGAAGTATCCTAAGCCAAAAGACTGAGAAATGTCTCACTGATTCCTGTATGTTGAATGTTGAAGCCATCTTGATAGCTAATGATTTAGAGCTGATTGTGAGTAATGAACTCAATCCTGCCCAGTTCTTGTATGGAGAACCAGATGAGGAATTTATACATAATTGCCTAGAAGTTATAAACTATCAAACTAAAGTAATGAAGGACCTAACAGATCAACCACTCCAAGGTGGAAAACGATTGTACATCAATGGATCTTCATGGGTAATAAAGGGGCACAGGGTATCAGGGGACGCTACAGTGCATGAAGGGTTGGTGGCCATAGAAAAGAGAAAGTTACCTTCCAACTGGTCAGCCCAAGGTGTGAGTTGTATGCCCTAAAACGAGCTCTGGAAATTTTGGCACAGAAAAGGGGAACAATATATATAGACTATAAATACGCTTTCGGAGTAGCGCATACCTTTGGAAAAATTTGGGAAGAGAGGGGGGTATTCAATTCAAAGGGAAAGGGACTGATTAATGAAAAACTCATTTTAGAGGTGTTAGAAACATGACAATTACCAGAGGAAGTAGCAGTGGTGTATGTTAAAGGACATCAAAAAGGGGTGACTCAGGAGGTAAAAGGGAACAATTTAGCTGATTTAGAAGCTAAAACAGCAACTGAATCAGAGACAGAAAAACTAATAATAGTATTAACATCCATGAGAGAAATGCAAAAAGTCCCTGTATTCAGTGGAACAGAAGAGGAAGAACTTCTCAAAATAGGAGCCAAGAAAGATAATGAATGGAAGTGGAGATTAGCAGATGGGAGGCAAATGTTGAATAAACCCCTTGCCAAGAAAATGCTAGAAGACATACATGGAACAACACATTGGGGTACACAATTGTTAAGTGGTCAATTTCTAAGGGACTGGGGATTCATTGGAATTTTCAGAATAGCTAAGCAACTAACTGAATGGTGTGTGATATGTCAACAAGTGAATAAGAAAATCATGAGGAAAACACCCATGAGGAGGGCGAGAACTAACCTTACAGCCCTACCAAAACATCGATGTAGACTTTACTGAGCTTCCCCACATACAATGGTGGAAGTTTTTGCCAGTGATAGTAGATCACTTGACTGATTGGGTAGAGGTGGTACCCACTGTGAAAGCCAGTGCCAATGTTGTGAGTAAAACACTTCTAGAATCAATCATTCCCCGATATGAGATGGTAAACAGGATTGACTCTGACTGAGAAACTCATCTTACATCAAAGATATTGCAGAAACTTGTTCAGGGCCCTGGGACTAAAATGGGAATTACACATTCCATGGCATCCAGAGAGTTTTGGTTGTGTAGAGAGAATGAATCAATCTCTTAAAAGAGCTCCAGTTAAGCTAATGACTGAAACCTGAATGTCATGGATAAAATGTCTCCCTTTGGCCTTATTAAGAATTAGAACCCAACCCCAGTCAGATCTGGGGGTGTCACCCTATGAAATGATGTTTGTGTTTCCCTTCCTGACCTCACCCCAGAAGGCTGCGACCTATGAGGAAGGGGAAGCCAATGCCAAGGAATAAGTGATGTCTATAGCACAAACCTTAGAAGGGCTAAGACATAAAGGGGCAACTCCTCAAACTACCACCCTGGATTTCAGAATCCATAATATTAATCCCGGGGATTGGGTGATGATTAAGTCATGGAGAGATCAGCCTCTAACTCCTCAGTGGGAAGGTCCCTTTCAGGTCCTGCTCACCACCGAATCGGGCGTGTGAGCTGCAGAGCAGGGATGGACTCATGGCAACAGAGTCAAAGGCCCAGGAGAAGAACCCAAAGAGTGGACTATAACATGCAGGCTGGGTGAAACAAGATTGACTCTCAAGCAGAGACTGAAAGACAACCAGAAAAACAACAAGATGTCCAAAAAGCAGAGTCAAACATCCACCAACCAGCTTGAGAACTGTCTTCCTGTTTTCATGGGTGAGAATTACCAGCATCTGTTGAGGAGAAGTACACAACGGACAATAAAAGGTAATGGGACAGCTGCTTCAAGAAAATAGGACAAAGGAAAGAGGACAAGACCGGGTTGGCCTCTGTACTCACCCCTAAGATGCACCAACTATGGGTAGCGACCACATAGGCACGGTAGATGGGAGTCAAAGCCATACTGGACCTCTGGGATGCCCTTTTGTCCATTCCAAATGAGTGTGTCTATGGAAAACCTGAGATTTTTTCTCCTGTTCCCACTGTCCTTGCCCACATCAACAGATGCTGGTATGACACATTCAAGAGAGAGAGAAAATTTTTTACTTAATTGTTCGAGCAAAATGACTTCAAGAAAAAGAAAAGAGGGGAGTGTTGTAGATGAGTAATCCTATGGTTGACTCTCACAATTAGGGGGTGAATATTAAATATATGTTAAGAGAAGTTTTGTAGATGTTATCCTTCCCCTTCCCCTTGCATTGTTAACACAGGATGGCCTCAGTAGCTGGGGCATTTGGGAGGGTTGGCTTGTTCCTATGGCAGCACCTGACCTCCAATCAAGGTGTGAGACAGTGATCTTCACCAGTGGACAGAGAAGAAGGAGTCAATTGACAAGACTTTGGGAGGGGCTAGAGGTATAAAAGAACATTCATTTTATAGATAAGTACACGGTGACTGAATTCTTTGCTCCTGCTGCTGTATTCTTTTCTTTCTTCAGTCTTCTGTTTTATTTTGATATGGTCTTAATAAAGCATTTACATTTTTGAAAGTGAAAATCCTTTCTCACATGGGGTAGGGGAATGTGGGTCAAGGTTGTCCACACTGGGTCAGATCTCAAGGTAAAACTTCACTGACCGGGCCAGACCTCCTTAGGAGAGACCCTGGATCAATATCAATCACAGAATGCTGCAATCACATCTTGTATAATAAGAACAGCAATAAAAGACATCCTTTAATAAAGGAATACATATTTCTTAGAAGCTCTTTGTAATATTTCTCCATAACTGAAAAGGAAATCTTCCTGATGGTCTGCTCCAGACCAGAGGGAAATCAAGGCAGAGACATGGTTTGTCAGGACTTGCTTGATCCTAATGAGCCCTGTGGTGCATTTGGAGCTCAGCCTTGGAAGTTCAGGGCTCAGGAGGAGATTGCACAAACCTTTCCAGGAGTCAAATTCAGAGGAAAAACTCAAAGTGTCTCAATGCATGAATGGGTCTCACTGACGTCCATCCCCAACACAGGCTCCTCATGGACTCCTTGGAGGAGAGAATTGGAGGCCAGAATGGCACAAAAAACCTCTGAGAGATTCAGAGTGGAAAGGAAAATCCAAAGTACCTTAAAAACCTTGAGTATCTCAAAGTACTAATGAGCCCTACTGAGTGTCAGTACAAAGCTCTCAAGGGACTCATTAAAGCAGATAATTGGGGCCATGATTGCACAAACATGTCACAAACTCTGTATCAATAGGGAAACACCAAGTACCCTAAAATAACCGAAGTACCTTGAAGCAGTAATGGTCCCACTGATTGTCATTACTGACAAAGGCTCTCCAGGGACTAATTACAGCAGATAATTGGAGGCCATGATTACAATAAACCTCACAGAGACTCCAAGGCAAAAGCCAAAGCCAAAGTCCTTTGAAAAACCTGCAGTCCCTGCAGGGAGCATGAAGGAGCCCCCAGGGCCATTGCTGAGCAAGGCTCCCCAGGGACTCCTTGCAGCAGATCCTTGAGGCCACTGGGATGTGGGGTAGGGGGGGATGCTGAGGGCAGGACAAGGGGCTGACAGTGCCCAGCCTGGCTGGGGCTATGCCAGGAGGCCCCAGGGCCTCAGGACAAGGTGTCTCCTCCCAGCCCTTGGTGGCACAGACCCTGCTGTGCCCCAGGGCACCAACACTTGGCTTCTCTTTGTCCCCACCTGTCATCACTGCCTGCAGTTCTCTGCTCTGCCTGGGGCTGGGGACACTTTCTCAGTCGTGTCCCTCAGTGGGACCCATTAAAAGTCCAAGAAACTTTGGAGTTGGATTCTGCCTTAGAGTTCCGGAGAGGTTTCTTCAGCTCCCTCTCAGGGACTGATGTTCAGGGCCTGAGCACAAAGGCCCAGAGGGGCTCATTAAAGTCCTTGTGCTGTGTCTGTGCTGCTGAGCTGGGCCGGGCTCCTGGCACAGAGGCGGCTCCTGGCAAGGGCAGTGCTGCAGGGAGACAGCTCTGGGCAGGAGCAGCTCATGTGCACAGCCCAGCAGGGCTGGGGCACTGCCTGCAGCCAGCCCGGGCACAACACAGAGGCACAGAGGGGTTAAACTCAGCCTGGGCTGGGAGCACAGGGCAGAGCTCACTCAGGGCTCACTAGAGCAGAAATCAGCCCAGGTTTGAAACAGTCATTCCCTGGCTGTGGGAAGAGAAGCTGCAGTTCCTGCAGGGATCTCCGGGAGCTGGCACATCCCAGAGCTTTTAGGACCTTTCAGGAGGACTCTCAGGGCTGCTCCAGGGCAGGGCTGTGGCCCTAGGGCAGGGCTGGCTTTCCCTGCTGTCCCAGCCCAGGCACAGCCCAAGGCAGCTCCTGTTGCCAGGCTCTGCTGCAGGGCTGAGCAGCCGGGGCTGCAGCCAGGGTTGCCCAGGGCTGTCCTGCAGAGCAGGGTCCTGTAGGGATCTCCTTGTTGTGCCCTGCCAAGCTCTGAGCTGCCCTCCTGGGTGCAAATCTGTGCCAGAGCCTCTGGGAGTTCCCTGAATGTCCCACAGGGAAGGGCAGAGCTGCCACAGCTGAGGAAATGCTGCTGGGTTTGCCCAGGGAGCCGTGAGTGTCCTTGGCACAAGGGGGTGCTGAGACCTTGCCCAGAGACCTTTAGAGAGGGTGAGACATTCAGGGATCCCTCTGCTCTGGGCAGGGTCTGGTTTATCCCAGGGTGGCCCAGGAGTGTGATTGTGCTCTAATTCCAGCCAAAGGTTTTCCCACAGCAGGATGAAGGGTGAGTGAGTTCCAGCTGTAGGGACTGTCTACAGGGAATGGGCCAGGTTTGGCTCCAAGCAGCCTCTCATGACTTGTCACTGTCCTTTCTCCATGAACAGGTGCCCATGTGCAGCCCCAGCAAATGTCCAACAGCAGCTCCATCAGGCACTTCCTGCTGCTGGCATTGGCAGACACGCGGCAGCTGCAGCTCCTGCACTTCTGCCTCTTGCTGGGCATCTCCCTGGCTGCCCTCCTGGGCAACGGCCTCATCATCAGCGCCGTAGCCTGCGGCCACCACCTGCACACGCCCATGTTCTTCTTCCTGCTCAACCTGGCCCTCGCTGACCTGGGCTCCATCTGCACCACTGTCCCCAAAGCCATGCACAATTCCCTCTGGGACACCAGGAACATCTCCTACACTGGATGTGCTGCTCAGCTCTTTTTTTTTATGTTCTTCCTCTCAGCAGAGTATTTCCTCCTGACCATCATGTGCTACGACCGCTACGTGTCCATCTGCAAACCCCTGCACTACGGGACCCTCCTGGGCAGCAGAGCTTTTGCCCACATGGCAGCAGCTGCCTGGGCCAGTGCCTTTCTCTATTCACGGCTGCACACAGCCAATACATTTTCCCTGCCCCTTTGCCATGGCAGTGCCCTGGGCCAGTTCTTCTGTGAAATCCCACAGATCCTCAAGCTCTCCTGCTGCAAATCCTATCTCAGAGAACTTGGTCTTCTTATGGGTAGTGCTTTTCTGTTACTTGGCTGTTTTGTGTTCATTGTTTTCTCCTATGTGCAGATCTTCAGGGCTGTGCTGAGGATCCCCTCTGAGCAGGGATGGCACAAAGCCTTTTCCACCTGCCTCCTTCACCTGGCTGTGCTCTCCCTGTTCATCAGCACTGCAGCATTTGTTCACCTGAAGCCTCCCTCCATCTCCTCGCCATCCCTGGATCTGGCCCTGTCAGTTCTGTACTCGGTGGTACCTCCAGCCCTGAACCCCCTCATCTACAGCCTGAGGAACCAGGAGCTCAAGGCTGTAGTGTGGAGACTGATGACTGGATGGTTTCAGAAACATTAAACTGCTGTCCAGTTTCTGCAAATCACTTGTATTAAAACTAATCCTTGGTACTTCTTGTGGTTGGTTATAGGTGTTTTTTAATTTGTTTTAATTTTTTTACTATTTTCCACAAAGAAATATCATTGTTTGTGCCATTTCTCATTTTGTTTCTCTCCACCTTCCCTGTGGCCACAGACTGTGTCAATGAGGGGCTGCACTCTCGGTGGCTTTAAAGGAAGTAATGGATCTCCCAGCAGAGTTTTCTGCAGAGATGCCCTTTTGTTGCCTTCTCTGGAGCTGCAGCAGCAATGTCTGTGTGCAGAGCTGGGGGCAGATCAGTGCTGGCCCAGCAGCTGTGCCCAGCAGCAGCAGCAGCAGCACTTGGTGTTGCCAGTGCTGCTGCTGTGGCCCTGCCCTGCTGCCCTGGTGGGCCTGGTGTTGCTGCAGGGCCTGAGTACTCTCGGGGCCGGGCACAGCCCTGGGGGTGGCAGTGCCAGGGCTGCAGCAGGGACAGGCCATGGGCACTGCTGGGGCAGCGCTGAGGCCTCAGGCCAGGCCCTGGGGGCTCCAGGCTCCTTGCCCAGGCTCTCTCCAGAACACGGCCAGGCCAATGCTCAGCACAGAAACCACCGTGAGCAGCCCCAGGCTGGCCGTGGGCAGGCTGGGGGCAAACAGCATGGCTGAGGCTCTGCAAGGGCCCTGGGGCAGACGGGAAGGAGCAACAGAGCAGGGGCTGATCCATCCCCAGTGCGCTGCACAGCCCAGGGCAGCGTCCCAGAGCATCCTCATGCAGCTGCCAACAACATCCCCCCTCTGCAGCCCTGGCCTCTCCCCCAGCTCACACAGGTGCCCCATCCTTGCAGGCACAGACACGGCAGCACTGGCTCAGCAGCCCCTGTTTGCATTGCTCACAGCAGGGGCAGCACCCCCATGCTGTTGCTGTGGGGCCATGAACCTGAGGGAGCACAAATGCCATCAGCCCCTGGGGCCAGCAAGGGCTGGGGGACACCAGGGAAACCACTCAGCTTTGTCCTGGCCTCTGCAGTCAGCCAGAAAGTTTGTTCCCATCAGCTGGGAGTTTCCTGTGCCACTGCAGACGCTGTTGCTCAGAGCCAGGGCTGCCTGGCAGCCACCCCCAAACTGCCCTCAGCATTTCCTTTGCTTCACCTTTGGTTTCTTTACTCCTCCTGCTACAAATTTCTTCCTCTTTCCCACCCCAGGGGGCCCAGAGATGGACACAGCACTCGAGGTCTGTGGAGAGCTTTGTGGACAGTTGGCTAGCTGAGAAAGGTCACGTCGACATCATACCGTTGGTTAAGTTAGAAGGAGGCAAGTCTAGGATTCAGCAGTCAGCGTCCAACCACTGACAAGGACATTGTGTCCTTGCTGCAACAACAGGATAGAAGAGAGGACCTTTTGCCAAAAATATGAGGATAGTTTCAGCAGAATAACCACAAGAATGTAGAAGCAGTAACAAAATAACTATAAGAATACAGAAGTAGGCGTGGTTGACCGATAAGTAATTAACCAATAATGAGCTCAGCTTTGCAATATGTATAAGCTTCATTAACACCAATATAAATATGTGTGAACTATCAAAAAGTTTGAGACTTGCTGATATTGTGTGCCGCATTTCTTCCGCTGATTTCCCACAAATGGTGACCCTGCGACGTGATACCGGCAACGGCAACCACGGTTGATCGGTGTAGGAGTTCGGGTCCTGTCGCAGCAAGGACGGCGAATAAGCACCGCTGAAAAAGGGAAGGTGCCGC
This sequence comes from Agelaius phoeniceus, assembly GCF_051311805.1. Taxonomy (NCBI): domain Eukaryota; kingdom Metazoa; phylum Chordata; class Aves; order Passeriformes; family Icteridae; genus Agelaius; species Agelaius phoeniceus. Next base: position 3,460,879 of record NC_135299.1, read on the forward strand.
GCCCTGGGTGACCTCAACGGAGAGCTCGGCTGATACGTGCTGCCGAGACCTTGTAGGGCTGCAACAGTGCTGATGTTTTTAAAGTGGATAGAGAAAGGCAAGCAGCATATGATTTATTTACTTGCTTTTTACAAAAGTGTCAGGTTAAGGGCATAGATTTGCAGAAAGAGCTTCCTGGGTTGTTAGCTTATGGGTATGAACAGGGAGTTTTTCAAAATCCTCATACAGTACATGAGTTAACGGAGTGGCGTAAATTTGGGGACAAGATGTGGGAGGCAGTCATAGATGATGATAAAACTGCAAAAAAGTTGGGAAAGCTGTGGCGGGTTGTGCATGATGAGTTATTACAATATCGGGCAGAAAAGAAGGCTGCTCAGCAAGCTAGCGTGGCACATGAAAAGAATAAGGGTTATGGGGACTGGTTTAATTGTCCGTTACCTCCTGCCACATCTACAGTTATTTTGCCACCAACATCGGCTCCTGCTTCAAGCAGCAGCTCACCCCCTGTGTGTGCTACAACAGCACTGTCCGCACCGCCTGTGTCAAACCCTCCATCTCCTCCTCCTAGTAATGACCTGATCCCTGGGTCAGAGAGTGACCTAGCGGGGGCCATTGCACAGGGGTGAAGGGAGGCATGGGCAGCGGTAGCAAAATATATCATGGATACGGGGGATGAGGAGGCTAGAAAAGCAGCTATGGATGTTGCTTGTCCGGTGATATATTCTCCTGTGGCAGGGGGCGGGTTTCAAGCAACAATAACTGCTCTAGACTGGACGTTGTTGTCGCAATTATGGTCCTCAGTTAGTCAATTTGGGGTAACCGGTGAGCCCACAAAACAAATGCTTGATTATATCTGGGGGACTCAGGTTTTGCTGCCAGCTGATTGCAGAGGAATAGAAAAGCTTATCTTCACTCAGCATCAGCAGCTCTTGTTTAATGCACACTGGCAGTCACTCTGTCAGGAATGTGTAGCAGTAATACAGCAGCCAGGTGACCTGTTACATGGAATAACCCTAGAGGAGTTAATGGGTCAAGGGCCTTTTCTTCGGACAGAAGCACAAGCGTTACTTGATCCTGATAAGTGTCGGGAGGCTATGCGTCTGGTGCGGTTGGCTATAGATAGGATAAAAGAGCCAGGGGGAATTCTTTCTTATATGGGAATAAAGCAAGGGAGAGATGAGTAATTTGGATCTTTTATAGATAAGGTAGCCAATGCTATTGAGCGGGCAGGAGTCCCTGATTTCATGAAGGGTACTTTGTTAAAACAATGTGCACTCCAGAACAGTAATCAGGACAAGGAATGTATTAAATACCCTAGGAGCTAATTGGTCTATAGAAGAAGCTTTAGAACAATTGGCGAATGTGCCCATAGGGAATCAAGCAATGTTAGTAGATGCTATTAAGGAGTTAGGAGCAGGATTACAGAAACAGGCAGAAGCCTCACAGAGTCAGGTGTTAGCTGCTCTTGCCCCCCCACAAGCAGCAGCAATAAATACTCCACGGGCTCCATCTCCTGGCCGATTCAAATGTTACCGGTGTGGAGGTATAGGACACACGCGACGGGCTTGTCAAGCAGCCAGCGTCTGGTGCCAAAATTGTCGCTTGGATACCCACAACACCAGAGCCTGCCGACGCCGCTCGGGAAACGGGAAAGCCAGCGCATCCACCAGCCGCCGCGCCCAGACACAAGTAGCTGCTGTCAACATCTCAGCTCAGCTTCCCTACAACCAGCCACCGCCAGGAGCCTCGGGCTGAACGTGGCAGCCTCAGTAGCAGTAACATTGATGACCACCCAACCGGACAAGGTTCCGACTGGAATAAAGGGACCAATCATCATTGATGGACAACCTATGGGATCTTTGCTTCTGGGACAATCATCAGCCACCATGATGGGATTGTTTGTTTTACCTGGGGTAATAGACGCTGATTATATGGGGGAAATTTGTGTTATGGTGCATACTCTTTTTCCACCTATACAAATCGAGAAAGGACAAAGGATAGCTCAATTGGTTCCTTTGGAACAAATGGCTAAAACTTTACTCCCTCATCAATCACAGTTGAGAGGGGAGCGAGGATTTGGTTTCACTGGAGGACTTCATTAACAATGAACCTGAATGAACGACCAAAGCGCACTGTAATAATGGAGTATCGGGGTGGGAGGCAAACCTTGGAAGGATTATTGGACACTGGCGCGGACTACAGCATTGTTAGTCTGGATTTCTGGCCCCACAACTGGCCATTACAGCCAACCACAGTGACAGTTACTGGGGTTGGAGGCCTGACACTTGCAAGAAAATCACCCATGTTATCTGTAACTATTGATGGAAAAACTTTGTGTAGTGTTTTCTCAATTGTACCTTTGCCCCCTACTGTACAGTGCCTTATTGGTTGGGACATTTTGGCTCAAATGGGAGTAGTGCTGACAAATGAGCACGCTTTAGGCTAATGGCCATTGTGTGGATTTTCCCAATCCCATTAACCTGGACCACGGACATTCCAGTGTGGGTTAAGCAGTGGCTGTTAAAAAGGGAAAGTCTGGAACAAGTTCATATACTAGTACATAAACAATATACACAAGGTCATTTACAGTTGTCAGCAAGTCCATGGAATACCCCTATCTTTGTTATTAAAAAGAAGTCGGGGAAGTATCGCTTACTACATGATTTGCGGGCTGTAAATGAACAAATGGAGCCTATGGGAGCCTTACAACCAGGATTACCTAACCCGGCTATGTTGCCAAGGGACTGGCCACTTTTGATTGTTGATCTTAAGGACTGTTTTTTTTTTACTATTGCTCTTCACCCTCGAGACACTCAGAGGTTTGCCTTTACCTTACCGGCGTTAAATAGGGAAGAGCCAGACAAGAGATTTGAACGCGTTTCTCTTCCCCAGGGCATGCGCAACAGCGCCACCTTGTGTCAACTGTATGTTGACAATGCATTACAACCTTTGCAGCAAGCCTGGCCTGAAACAATCCTTTATCATTATATGGATGATATTTTATTTGCGCAACTGCAACCTTTTACAGGTCAACAAATTCAAAAAAAACATGATGCCCTGAAACTACATGGATTGGCTGTAGCTCCTGAAAAAATTCAATTATCTGCACCTAGGAAATATCTAGGATGGATACTTACTGATCAAATTGTTACCCCCCAGAATTTGCAATTAAACATTAAAATACATACATTGCATGATGCTCAAAAGTTACTTGGTGGTCTACAACGGCTGCGACCTATTGTAGGCATCCCTAATGAACTATTAGATGAACTTCGACCTTTACTGAAAGGAACTGATCCGGCACAGCCTGTTCATATAACCTCTGAGCAGGTTAAGACACTTCAACACATACTGGACTGTGTGAAACAAGGCAGTGTTCAGAGACGCGATCTTAACCTCCCTATAGAGCTGACAGTTTGGTGTGGAACTAAATTTTTACTGGGTGCACTTACTCAGCAAGACAGAAAAACAGGGGAGGTGTGGGCCTTGGAATGGATATCTCCTCCACTTCAACAGCATAAAACCCTTCTTCAATAAATTGAAATTTTGGCTGATTTGCTTAAAAAGAGTTGTGAACGGGCGTTACAGATTATGGGAAAGGAACCTGATCAGATACGGATACCAATGAAGAAAGATACATTGACCTGGTACCTGACAAACAGTATGGAATTACAAGAGGCTCTGTTGGGAGCCGGTAGCGTGATTGCCACTGATGATATTCCCGATATACTGTTGAATTGGGTAGGGCAATGGGGTTGGATTCAATGCCCAAAAAGATCACAGAAGCCCCTGTTGGATGCTATAACAGTCTATATGGATGCAGGAAGAAAATCCAGAACGGCTGTAGTGACCTGGCAGGAAAAGGGACAATGGCACCAGCAGATTCTCCAGGCTTCTGAGTTGGATACTTTACAAATGATGGAGCTATTGGCTGTTGTATGGGCCATGATGCACTTTTCTGGGCCTCTCAACATAGTGACAGATTCTTTGTATGTTGCAGGAGTGTGTGAGGGAATAGAAGATGCCTCTATAAAGAGGTTCAAAACAGGAGGTTACATGAGCTGTTTATACAGTTGCAGAGGGCAATTAAGCTGAGGAAACATCTTTTCTCTGTTATCCATATCAGAAGTCACAAGTGGGATATTGGTCTGGGAGAGGGTAACGCGCAAGCAGATAAGCTAGTCTCAATCACACAAGCAACTCCAATTCCCAGGCAGACTATGGCCAGAGAGGCACATTCCATGTTCCACCAGAATGCAAAGGGCCTCCATAGAGAATTTCAGATATCTATGGAAGAGGCACGGGCAATAGTCAAAGCCTGTCCCATATGTAGTCACCATAATGGGGGCTGTGGATTAGGTCTGGGAGTTAACCCAAGAGGGCTGAACACAAATGAGACCTGGCAAATGGATGTCACACGTTTTTGAGTTTGGAAGGATGAAGTATGTGCATGTTACCGTAGACACTTACAGTCATTTTATATGGGCCACAGCACAAACTGGTGAGAAAGCAGGGCAGGTGAAGAGACATCTCATTAGTTGTTTTGCAGTAATGGGAGTGCCACAGCGCATCAAGACAGATAACGGGCCTGCTTACTGCAGCAAAAGAATAAAGCAGTTCATGCAAATGTGGGGGATAGAACACGTGACAGGGCAAGCAATCGTAGAGAGAGCAAATGGTACCTTGAAAAGATATCTGGGTAAATACACAGATATCAGAGAGCCACAAGAAAGATTGTTAAAGTGTTTATTTGTTTTAAATCACTTGTGTGTTTTTGGGGAAAGTAAAGTTCCTGCTGTAATTCGCCACTATGTACATGAAAAAGATGATGTGAAGCAAGATGTATGGGTAAGATACAGAGATCCTAAAACAGGACAATGGCAAGGTCCTGCTAAGGTGTTATATTGGGGCTGCGGATATCTTTGTGTTTCTACCCCTACAGGATCTTTGTGGATACCTGCTAAATGGACCCGAGCAGCTGTGTTTGATGGAACACCTCAATCAACTCAGCAAAGAGGATTGTCAGCGAGTGGAGATGAGGCTGTTGATCATCCTTCAACCAATACTTCTTAAACTGAAATGACAGTGTAGTTTTGCCATCGACCAAGCGGTTGATCGGTGCAAATCTGTTGATAATATATTAAGCTTGCTTTCGGCACTTTCTACATTTGAATTTAGAGGGCCTAGGATTTTAGCTTGTATCAAGTGTGATAATAGACATTGTGCATGGATACTGCTTTTTTGCGGGGGTTGTCTGGAAACTAAGTGGGTGCATCAGTCCCAATTACCTGAATTGTGGTGTAAGAGCTGTGATTTCTATTGGCAGTCCAACTCCTGGCAGAGAGAACTTGAAGCATTTACAGGGCTACCTGGCCGCCAAGGGTTACAGTTGTATTAATCCCCAGAACAGAAAATCCTTGCATGGTTTAGGTGGGAAACCCAGCACTTAGTCAAACGTGTTTTAGGGCAATCTCAGTCGTGTATTTTACAGTCTAAGTGTGGTCGGGGTATTCCCCTGTCACAGTCAAGCGTAATAGGTCCGATTTCAGGAGGTCAAGATCCCAACCAAGTGTGGGATGATTGTTTGAGAAACCTAAAGAGATTAAATCTGGGCAGATCAGAAGGGAAAAAGAGTAAAGGAAAAAAGAGATATTCTTAACGGTTTGTGAGAAACATGTTTACTTGCAAAATGTCTGCGTGGTTCAAAGCAGTGCCCTGGAAAGATCGGGGTGACATGGCAGCCTTACGCTATTACTTTACTAATCTTTGCCCTTTTTGTGGACAGTGCAGACCATCAAGTATGGGCCTCACTTCAGCCCAAGACTAACATCTGGGTCACCCTGGCAAACTTAACTAACTGGGAGGCTATTTGCCTGTCATTATCCTCTCCCAGTAATCCATTTACAACCAGTTTGGTTGGGTTACCAGCAGATCCCTGGCCATGCCTCTCACATGTACCCACCTGTAGGACCAACAATGCTAGGGCAAGTGTAGATAATTGGGACCAATGGGTTTCCTTTTTTCCCATAGCACCGCAGGAACCCCAAGAATTGGAGCTGTTAGGCTCAGTGATGGCAGATGCATGTCTTAATTTCAACCATAGAAGCCAGCTGCCAGCCAAGAACCATTCCAATATTGTAACTTCCAGCATGGCTATCTACTGTAATGCAACAGCCTGGTGCAATGATACCACAAAGAAAGTGTCAATCTCATCAAATGACCCTATTCAATTGCCAGCAGGATACTTCCTGATATGTGGGGAGCATGCTTGGCCCGGTATCCCATCAATGCTGCACGGGGGACCATGTACAATTGGACGGCTGTCTCTACTCACACCCAACACGTCCATGATACTAAACATGAGCCGCCACCATCGTCGCAATAAACAAATGGCTCATGCATTTGCTGCAGACTGCAGGCATGATGTAAAATTCTGGTCCCCAGAGGCCATAGTTGCAGCATCTTTCTTGACTCCAGGGGTATCAGCAGCAGGTGCTCATGCCGTTTTAAACAAGTTGGGATGTTGGCTTGCTAAGCAAACCAATGCCACCTCTTCAGCACTTTCTAGCCTTTTGCTTGATGTTGATTCTATTCGCCATGCAACGCTTCAAAATAGAGCTGCAATTGATTTTCTTTTACTTGCACAAGGCTATGGTTGTGAAGAATTTGAGGGCATGTGTTGCATGAATCTTTCGGATCATTCACAGTGCATCCACTCCCAACTCTCTGAGTTGCGGAGGTTAACTGGAAACTTACAGGTAGAATCGGGCTTTGGTATTGATGGATGGCTCAAATCTTTAGGCCTGGGATCATGGTTACGCTCTATTGTTAAGGTCAACATTATAGTGGGCATTTTAGCTTTGTTAGTATTATTAATTTTGCCGTGCTTTTGCATATGCCTACAGAACATGGTGCAAAAGATGATATCTGCTGCATTTAATCAGACCATGCTTGTTCAACAGAAAAACGGGGGAAGTGTGGAGAGCTTTGTGGACAGTTGGCTAGCTGAGAAAGGTCACGTCGACATCATACCGTTGGTTAAGTTAGACGGAGGCAAGTCTAGGATTCAGCAGTCAGCGTCCAACCACTGACAAGGACATTGTGCCCTTGGTGCAACAACAGGATAGAGGAGAGGATCTTTTGCCAAAAATATGAGGATAGTTTCAGCAGAATAACCACAAGAATGTAGAAGCAGTAACAAAATAACTATAAGAATACAGAAGTAGGCGTGGTTGACCGATAAGTAATTAACCAATAATGAGCTCAGCTTTGCAATATGTATAAGCTTCATTAACACCAATATAAATATGTTGAACTATCAAAAAGTTTGAGTCTTGCTGATCACGCATATTGTGTGCCGCATTTCTTCCGCCGATCCAACAGAGGTCCTGCCCAACCAGTGCTGAGCACAGGGGAAGAATCCCTGCCCTGCTCCTGCTGGCCACACCATTCCTGATCCAGCCCAGGAGCCATTGGCCTTCTTGCCCACCTGGGCACACTGCTGCCTCATGTCCAGCCTGCTGTCCATCAGTCCCTGCAGGTCCCTTTCTGCCTGGTTGCTCTCCAGCCACTCTGTCCTCAGCCTGTAGTGCTGCAGGGGTTGTTGTGGCCAAAGTGCAGGGCCCAGCACTTGGACTTGTTAAATCTCACCTTGCTGGATTTGGGCTCTGGATCCAGCCTGTCCAGGGCCCTGTGCAGAGCCCTCCTACCCTCTAGAAGATTCTTACTGCCAGCTGACTTGGGGTCACCACGGTTCCATGAGGCCCCAGTGTCTCAGTGGTCTCCATGATTCCATGAGGCCTCCCAGTGTCACAATGTCCCTTTGGTTCCTTGGGACCCCTTGGTGTCACAAAGTCCCTTGGATCCTTGGGTCCTGCAGTGTCACAATGGTGATGTGGTCCCCCAAGGCCCTGCAGTGTCACAATGAATCCTTGGTTCCATGAGGTCTGGCAGTGCAGCAATGCTCTCCTTGGTTCCACAGTGTCACAATGGCCTCTTGGTCCCAAGGGCCACCATGGTGTCAAACATGTTTCCTTCATTCCAGGAGTCCCTGAGGAGCAGCACTGGCCCCTTGGTTCCATGGGTCCCTGCAGTGTCACAATGGCCCCATCATGACACCAGGTCCTGCTCTGTCACAATGCTCTGCATGGTTCCACAAGGCCCTGCAGGGTCACAGTGGCCTCTTGGTTCCATGAGGCCTCAGAGTGCTGTTGTGGTGTGTTTTATGCTTGTTCAGTTTTCCCCCCATTGTTCTCTCAAAAGGTCCTGCACTGTTACCAGTTTGTGTCAATCCCCAAACCCCTCCCCAGTTGTCTTGGTTACCTTTCTTGTTCCCCACCCCTGGCAGCCTGCCTGTCACTCGACACCCCTGCCTCTTTTTCTAGAGAGTTTGGGCCAGGGTGTCGAGTGATTGGGTTAGGGGCCAGGGTCCCTCCCGCAACTGTTTGATGGGTTCTCCAATCATGCCAATCCTTAATGTATCCCTCTCTGATTTGCTATCTTTCACCCCTCCCACCCTCTGTAAAACCGAGGCTTTCCTTGCCTCGGGGCTCTCAGCTTCTTCCACCGAAAAACTCCACGTTTCCCTACCAATAAAACCACCCCCCCGAAGAAACTGAGAGTCGCCTCTTCATTTCATCCTGTGACTTCGGAGCTCTCTACTGTGGCCACATGTCCGCAAGGCCTGACATCGCCTTGGGCACAAGGCCCTGACTTCGGGTTGGGGAAGTGCCTGACTGGCTGGAGGTTGGCTGGACACTTATCTAGCCTGGGCGTTTTACTTTCCACTGGCCACCGCTCCAGAGTGCCACAATTAATTCCTTGGTGCTGCTGTGTCACAATGGAGCCCTGGTGACACAAGATCCTGCAGTGTCCCCAGGGACCCTTGGTTCCATGGGGCACCAAAGTGTCACAATTGTTCCCTCAGTTCCCAGAGTCCTTGCAATGGAGCAATGGCCCCTTTATTCCATTGTCCCCAGGCTCTCCCAAGGGTCTTCTTGGTTCCGCACTGTCACAATGGCCTCTTGGTTCCATAAGGCCCTGCAGGGTCACAGTGGCCTCTGTGGTTCCAGCAGGACCCAGACTGTCACCATGGACTCCTTGCTTCCATTCAGCCCCACAGTGTCACAATGGCCCCTTGGCTCTGTGCTGCCAGGTCGTACACAGTGTCACCATGGTCCTCTTAGTGTCACCAGGCCCTGCAGTGTCACAATGGCCCCCTTGCTTCCCCAGGGCCCTGCAGTGTCACAATCATCAGAGAATCAGCCAGGCTGGAAAAGACCTTGGAGAGCATCAAATCCAACCTGGCACCCAACACCACCTTGTCACCCAGACCATGGCACTCAGTGCCACATCCAGTCTTTCCTTAAACACTTCCAAGGATGGGGACTCACCCACCTCCCTGAGCAGCCCATTCCAATGCCCAATCACCCTTTGTGTGAAGAATATTTCCTAATGTCCAGCCTAAATGTCCCCTGGTGCAGCTGAAGGCTGTGTCCTCTTGTCCTGTCCCTGTTCCCTGGGAAAAGAGCCCAACCCCCACCTGACTGCACCCTCCTGTCAGGCAGTTGTAGAGAGTGATGAGGTCTCCCCTGAGCCTCCTCTTCTCCAGAATAAACAACCCCAGCTCCCTCAGCCACTCCTCACAGGACTTGTGTTCCAGACCCCTCACCAGCCTTGTTGCCCTTCTCTGGACATGCTCCAGCCCCTCCATGGCCTTCATAAATTGGGGGCCCAGAACTGGACACAGCACTCGAGGAGCTGCCCAACCAGTGCTGAGCACAGGGGAAGAATCCCTGCCCTGCCCCTGCTGGCCACACCATTCCTGATCCATAGGAGTGCCAGGGGCTGGATAGGGGAAATGGTGGGGAGAGGGGGGAGGACAAAGTGTTATTGATTATCAGCTATGAAGGGTCTTGATTTTTATATATTTTCACACAGCATTAGGAGGTGCTGGGGGTCAATATCAATTGGAAATTGCTGACACAAAATATAAAGAGGAGATGAATACTGGACAAAACAGTTCTCTTCCCTTTTTTTTTCAATACAGCAGATTCACATTGAAAACACTTGTGAAATTTCTCTAATTAACTTCAATTCTTCAGAAGAATTGAAATCGTTCATTATTCCTCTGGGCTGTTCTTGTTCAGGTGTTTTGAGCAAATGTTTATCAGCCTTTTTCACTGAATTCCTCAACTGAAGAGCTCAAGAAAGAGGCCTCTGGAGTAATAAAATTCATTAGCAGCCTCCAAGTGGCTGAGGATCCATGCCCATGAGAGCAGCAATGAACAGAAATGGGCACAGCTTTGTGGCTGCCCCAGCTTTGGGATGGACCCTGGGCCTGGAGCAGGAGCAGCTCTTGAGGGCCCCAAGGCCGGGGCTCTTGTGCTGCCCTGGGCAGATGGGATGGCAGCAGGGGCTGCAGAGCCCTCAGCACCTCAGGGGAGAAGGGCAGCCAGGGAGCCTCCTTTGGCCTTGGCCAAGCACCTTCCCCCATGGCTGGGGCTGAGTCCTGTGGCAGCTACAGCTGCTGCTGTGGCCTTGGCAGGGGCTGAGGCCGTGGGGCCAGTGCCCAGAGCAGCCTGGCCTGAGCAGAGCTGTGGGGCCAGAGCCGGCTGGGCTGGGCTGGGCTGGGCTCAGAGAGGCCCTTGGTGCTGCCCAGAGCTCAGGGCAGCTGGCAGAGCGTGCAGGGAGCTGGGCTGGGCTCAGAGAGCCTGGCCCAGAAACCATCAGTGTCCATCTCAGCCTGGCTGAGCGTGCAGGGGCCAAGAAGAGCACCCCAGGGTCTGCAAGTTCTCTCTGTGGCAGCTGAGCTTGTGACCCCTTGAGCCCTTCCAAGTGCTGGGGCTGCCCCTCCAGCTCCAGAGGAGATGTGATAGATGGGAGCAGACACCAATAATTACTGCTGGATTCTTTATTTTGTTTGCTTATACAGCTGGTCTGGATCCATATGTAGAGGAGGTGTTTTGTGTCAGATATGCTAGAGTGATAAGAATAAGAAGGTTACAGATGAACCTTCCAACCAAAGGTTATCTTTGTATCTGCTCATTAATGAATCATTATTAGCAATATAATCTCTGTACATGTTCATTGGTGAAATATGAATTTACTTTTTTGTATTTGGAAACCAGAAAAGGCCCCATCTGACTTTGTTTGGGGCTGAATGGTCAAAGTCACCTCCCTTGGTTCCTCCTGGGGCCCTGGCCAGCCTTTGGGAGGGACTCAAGAGGAGGATGAAACCAGATGTTGCCACACTAGCAGTGCTGTCAGTTTGTCCATTCAGCACTGTCAGAGCTGGGCCCTCTCCCAGCGGGGTTGGAGCCTCACCTGTGGCTGGAGGCACCTGCAGGAATTGCCAGTGCCCAGGAGTGGCTCTGCAGCCCTTGGCTGTGACAGCTTCCCCAGCTGCTGTGTGGGTCTGGGCGATGGTAAAGGCTGAGGGTAACTGGGGCTGGATCTTTCTCAATCACTGCTGCAATCTTTGGTGGGGATGGTTGGGTGCATTGCTGAGCTGCTCCTTTTGTAATTATTCTCTAATGATTATGTGTTTTGCTGAGCTTATGCTTTTGTAATTTTTTGCAGATTTACATTATATAAATTTCACAATTCCTTCAGTTGGTGTCTGTGTCTTTGATGCTGACCCTGCCCACTGGCAAAAGTGACCCTGTGGACTCCATAGAACCAAGGGGGCCCTTGTGACACTGAAGGGCCTCCTGTAACCAGGGGACCGTGGTGACCCTATGGGGCTCCATGGAACCAAGGGGCCATTGTGACACTGTGGGGCTCATGGAATCACAGATACCATTCTGACTCTGAGGGGACTCATGGGGACAAGGGGTCCATTGTTTTCCCCTCCCTGGCACTGCCCAGTTCAGCCTTTCCCTGCCCCTGCCCCAGCCCAGCAGAGCAGCAGAGTCAGGTCAGGCCCTGCAGCAGGAACTGGAGGCCCTGGAGGTCAGGAACAGCCACTCTGTGTCTGGGATGCTCAGCAGATGCTCAGTTCGGGCAGCTCCTGCAGCCCCAGGGCCAGCTCCGCTGCCCAGCCCAGCAGCAGAGTTGGCCCCGGGGCTCCTCAGGCAGCTCCTGCTGGCCCAGGGACAGGGCAGCCTCTTGCCAGGGCTCCTCTGCACCCCCATGGGCTCCTGCCCTGCTTCTGGCCCATGCCAGCTGCCCCCCGAGCCTTTCCCAGGGGAACACGTCTGTGCTGGCCCGAGCAGCCATTGCTGCAGCCCTGCCCTGCTGCCCAGAGCCCCGAGCTGGGGCTGCTGCTCTGCAGAGCACGGGGGCTGTGCTGCCCGGGGCCCTGGGCTGCCTCTGCTGGGCTCTGCCGCTCAGCCTGGGACACAGAGGCAGCTGAGGGTGCTCCTGCCCTGACCCACTCCCACACGGGCTCTGCGGGGCCATGGAGGGGCTCAGAGGTGCCTGCCTTGTTCCAGGCCTGCCAGAGGGGCTCGGGGCTGCCCTGGATCCTCCTGGGGGAGATCCCTGAGGGGCAGAGGAGTCAGTGCCCAGACTCCTTTCCCTGTGCCTGCTGTGTCCCTGGGCTGCAGAGCTCTCCTGGCTCACAGCAGACATTCAGGCCTTGATCTCAGGGTGACTCCCCCTGGCCAGTGCCCAGTGAGCTCCACTCCCTGCTGGTCCCTGGCACACTCTGTCCCTGCAGGTGCCCTGTGCTCTCCTGCAGCTCCCAAGGCCCTCCAGACAAACATTCCCCTGCCATCATCCCTGGCACAAGCTGCACACCCCAGGAAGGTTCAGCACAGACCATTCAGCATCTGATGGGCACTGGCCACCAACAAGCAAAACCTGACCCAGACCTGAGTCCCCTGAAGGCCCCAGTGAGACCCTGATCTCATCCCACTGAGCCCTGGGAGAATAAGGAACACAAGGAGCCTCTTGAGAGTCCTGAGAGTGACTCTGGAGGGGAGCAAAGCCTCCCTGCCCTGCCCTCAGGAGATGCCCTTTGCTGATGGAGCTGCTGTGCTGGAGCCCATCTGTGTCCCAGCAGTGCCCATGGCCTGTCCCTGCCTGAGGTCACAGCAGGGACACGCAGCAGGACAGGGACCAAGCTGCCAGAGCACTCTGGCCTTGCACCCACAGCAGGGCTGGGGAGGGGAGTGTGGAGCTGGGGGGAGCAGATGTGCAAAGAGGCAGGGCCATTGTCCCTGGCCGTGCTGCTGTACTGGGAGCCCCTTCCCTCAGCCTCTGCTCACAGGCACTGCCCCTGCAGAGCCAGAGAAGGGCTGAGGAAATGCCTTGGACACACAAGTCAGGGCAGACACTGGATTTTATTGAAATGAACAGGAACAAGACTCCTGAAAGTGTTTGTGTTACACAAGAAAAGTAGATGTCCACGTAGACATGCTCAGCAGAGTATTACAGTATTTTATAAAAAACATTATAACACTAGTAAAATAATAAGAAAAGGTCCCAGTGAAAAACTGCAAAACTAGGAAAAAAAGGCTGAGATTGTAAAGAGTTACATTCTGAAGGTTATGGAGCAGAAAAAAGAGAGTTTATTGTTTCTGAAAGATAAAGTCATCATTTTCCTCAGGGCATCCTTGAGCTCCTGGTTCCTCAGGCTGTAGATGAGAGGGTTCAGGGCTGGAGGCACCACCGAGTACAGAACTGACAGGGTCAGATCCAGGGATGGCGAGGACATGGAGGGGGGCTTCAGGTGAGCAAATGCTGCAGTGCTGAGGAACAGAGAGACCACAGCCAGGTGAGGGAGGCAGGTGGAAAAGGTTTTGTGCCGTCCCTGCTCGGAGGGGATCCTCAGCACAGCCCTGAAGATCTGCACATAGGAGAAAACAATGAACACAAAGCAACCAAATGCTAAACACGCACTAACAGCAATAGGCCAAAGTTCCCTGAGGTTTGAGTATGAGCAGGAGAGCTTGAGGATCTGTAGGATTTCACAGAAGAACTGGCCCAGGGCACTGCCATGGCACAGGGGCAGGGAAAATGTATTGGCTGTGTGCAGCAGTGAATAGAGAAAGGCACTGGCCCAGGCAGCTGCTGCCATGTGGGCAAAAGCTCTGCTGCCCAGGAGGGTCCCGTAGTGCAGGGGTTTGCAGATGGACACGTAGCGGTCGTAGCACATGATGGTCAGGAGGAAATACTCTGCTGAGAGGAAGAACATAAAAAAAAAGAGCTGAGCAGCACATCCAGTGTAGGAGATGTTCCTGGTGTCCCAGAGGGAATTGTGCATGGCTTTGGGGACAGTGGTGCAGATGGAGCCCAGGTTGCTGAGGGCCAGGTTGAGCAGGAAGAAGAACATGGGCGTGTGCAGGTGGTGGCCGCAGGCTACGGCGCTGATGATGAGGCCGTTGCCCAGGAGGGCAGCCAGGGAGATGCCCAGCAAGAGGCAGAAGTGCAGGAGCTGCAGCTGCCGCATGTCTGCCAATGCCAGCAGCAGGAAGTGCCTGATGGAGCTGCTGTTGGACATTTGCTGTGTCTTGGCATGGGGATCTGTAAGAAAAGTAATCATGGAATAGTTGGGTTTGGAGAGGACTTGAAATATCCCAGCACAGCCTGGGGGCACTTTCCCCCACTGCCTGCCCAGGGCTCTGCTGCCTGGAGCTGTCCCTGCCAGCAGCTGCTTCCCTGTGCTCAGGGCTGGGCCCTGCCAGTGCTGCCAGAGCCCAGCCCAGCCTTGGGGGCTCAGCTCTGCCCTGCAGAGCCCTCCCAGCTCAGGCACTGCCCAGGGGCAGCTCTGGCTCTGCAGGCTCTGATGGCAACTTCAGAGCAACCCTGAGGAGGCTGGAGAAGCGACACTGATGCTGCCTGTGAGGGGCTCTGTGCTGATTTCTGTCACTGCTGGGTTTTGTAAGATCTGAGAAAAAATGTTTTTATTTTTCCAACCTGAACTGAGAGATTAATATCTGTGTGCAATTTCCCATCCAGGAAACACAGAGCAGTAGAATAAAAAGCAGGATTTTCCCTTTTGTGCAGCCCCTGACTTGCTGGGCTCCCTGGATAATCTACTTGGAAATATTCTGCAGTTAAATGCCATGCTGGGAGCAGTCCTGAACAATGCAGCATCCTCCTCACACAAGGAGAACACTTCCAAGCCTCACCAGCTGTCTCCTCCTACCCAGATCTTGTCCCCCAGTGCTGGGAGCAGCTGCCAGGGCTGGCTGAGAGCTGTCCCTGGCAGGCAGCAGAGTCCTGGCCCCAGCACAGTGCCCTGGGCTGCAGGACCCTGCTCTGCAGGACAGCCCTGGTCACCCCTGGCTGCTCTGCACAAGAGACAATCAGAGAATGTACTCACAGGCTCTGCAGGCATTGGGATGTTCCAGCTTGAGGAGATGGCTCCGGGAGCTGCAGCTGCATTGTCCTGCAGCCAGAGGTTCCTGTGCCAAGGGCTGGCAGTGATTGTGCCCCAGGCACTTCTCAGCCCCTTCCCAGCCCTGACTGATTGAAGCTCTCTGTGCCTCTGTGCTGTGCCCAGGGTGGCTGCAGGCAGTGCCCCAGCCCTGCTGGGCTGGCAGAAGAGCTGCTCATCAAGAGAAATGTGCTTTTGAAGCTCTTCTTGGTGACCAGGAGCTGCCTCTGTGCCAGGAGCCCAGCCCAGCTCAGCAGCACAGACACAGCACAAGGACTTTAATCAGCCTCTGGGCCTTTGTGCTCAGGCCCTGAACATCAGTCCCTGAGAGGGAGCTGAAGAAACCTCTGCAGAACTCCAAGGCAGAATCCAACTCCAAAGTTTCTTGGAATTTTAATGGGTCCCACTGAGGGATACGACTGAGAAAGTGTCCCCAGCCCCAGGCAGAGCAGAGAACTGCAGGCAGTGATGACAGGTGGGGACAAAGAGAAGCCAAGTCTTGGTGCCCTGGGGCACAGCAGGGTCTGTGCCACCAAGGGCTGGGAGGAGACACCTTGTCCTGAGGCCCTGGGGCCTCCTGGCACAGCCCCAGCCAGGCTGGGCACTGTCAGCCCCTTGTCCTGCCCTCAGCATCCCCCCCTAGCCCACATCCCAGTGGCCTCAAGGATCTGCTGCAAGGAGTCCCTGGGGAGCCTTACTCAGCAATGGCCCTGGAGGCTCCTTCATGCTCCCTGCAGGGACTGCAGGTTTTTCAAAGGACTTTGGCTTTGGCTTTTGCCTTGGAGGCTCTGAGAGGTTTGTGCAATCATGGCCTCCAATTATCTGCTGTAATTAGTCTCTGGAGAGGCTTTGTCAGTAACAAAACTCAGTGGGGCTCATTAATGCTTCAGGGTACTTCAGTTATTTTAGGGTACTTGGTGTTTCCCTTTTGATACAGACTCTGTCAGAGGTTTGTGCAATCATGGCCCCAATTATCTGCTTTAATGAGTCCCTGGAGAGCTTTGTACTGACACTCAGTGGGGCTCATTAATGCCTTGAGATACTCAAGGTTTTTAAGATATTTTATTGATTTAAGAATACTTTTAGGTACTTTTAAGGATTTTCCTTCCCACACTGAGTCTCTGAGAGGTTTGTGTGCCATCCTGGCTGCCAGTTCTCTCCTCCATGGAGTCCATGAGGATCCTCTGTTGGGTATCTTCCTCCTTTCTGTTTTACAACAAAGATGGAAGTGAAAGAATTTTGTAAGACTTTCTAAAAGCATCTAAACAAACATGGGACAATTAACAATCGAACAATAACCACTAAGAGAATTCATAGTCCTCTTTTAGCCAGTCATCATCCAACCCTTTAGTCCCTTGGATTGGAAGATTTTCTTGAACCAATCTTTGTTTTCCACTTGAAGCTTCTTGAACCCTTCCTTCAGTACCTGAATGCTCTTGTGGATTGACTCGCTGTGGCTGGAGAGGTTCATGCAGCACATGCCCTCAGAGTCTACACAGCCATGCCCATGTGCCCAGAGTAAAAACTCTATCGCTGTTCTGCAAGGTGGCGTGTCTGATGGTCTCTGTGTCTGAGAGGAGCCCACTTAATGTGAGGGAGGCAGCATTGGTTTGCTTACTCAACAGGCACCCAGGATGGTCTGATTGCCCTAAAGCTTTAGCTGCAGCCACCCCAGGTAGTCCAAATTGGGGGTGCTACCATCCAATACCTGGATTAAAGCTTTCAAAGCCATCTCTTTGATGTCATCCCATACTTCTCTGGGGATACCTGCTGCTTGATCATCTGCTAGGCTGTATTTTCCTTCTCCAGCTAGATGGTTGATTGTCAATTCCGCCCTTGCCTCATGTTTAGCATAGTCTGCTATTAATTGATTCAGTAAACACTTCCATCCCCCTTCCCACAGGGTGTATTCTGTAGGTGACAACAACATGGTCATGATATATTTTAAATCATAGGGAGTTAAGACATGTGCTGTAAAGATGGCCCTCATTAGGCCATTAAAAGAAGGTAAGTCCTTCCTATGGTCTTTAGCTGCCCTACACAGATCCTTGATTTCCCCATAAACCAATGGCTGACACCTGGGATTCTGCCCCCTTCTTTCATAACATACGGGGGCAACAAGGAGTTTTCAGACTATTTTCCTGTCTCCTTCCTTAACTGCTTTTTTCCAGATCCTTTCCTAGTGATCTTCTGGGGTTGAGAGGCGAGGTGGCTCTGGGGAATCTAAACTGTCTTCTGGGGAGGATGAATAACTTGGAGCAGAAACATTTGGATTAGAAATAGTGTGACAGTTGGGCTTAATATCTTTGATCATGGGTTTATATTTTTGCCGGAGGGTGAGGAAAAGGGCACTGCCATTTTGTCAGGTGTTCCAGGCCTTGATTTAGGATGGCGGACTTCTGGGGTGGAGTTCTGGAGGCATGGCCCAGGCTGGAGAGGATGATTGACAGTGGGGGCGTGACCCACAATGGTGGGGGTAGAGTCTGGAGGTTCATTCAGGGTGGAAGAGAAGGTTGTGGTAGCAGGAAGTGGAGGAGCCAAGATGGAGGGAGGATGGTTGGGCTCCCGAGCCACATTCAGGCTCCTTCCGTCTTGAGTCTCCAGGGTGTGATGCTCCAAGACAGTGTGGCCATTGCCATCTTGGACCATCGTGGAAGGTCTGAGAAAGGCAGGTTTGAGGGGAGGTCCTGAGTTAGGAGTGACCAACAGATTGAGTTTTCAACAAAATGCTTGCTGGTGAAGGGTGGTGTGGAAGATGAGGAGCATTTGGGATGCAATGGGGTCCATTTTGATCAAAAGAGTGTCACAATGATCCCCTTGGTTCCACAAGTTCCTACAGTGTAACAGGTTCCACAAGGGCCTGCAGTGTCACCATGGCCCATTGGTTCCACAATGCTCCGCAGTGTCACAATGGTCTCCATAAGAAGGAAACAAGTGAGCCCCAGTGGTGCAAGGTCAGATGAGAGGCAGTCACCAGAGGCCAAGGCTGGCCAGACTTGACTGTATTGGTAGATTATTTTGGAGAGTAACCCTTGAATATAGGGAATTTTAGTGCTGGAAACCTAATTTCAGCCATGTAAGCCTAGACAAGAAAGACAGTTCTTTTCCATAGGAAGAAAAGCACAGAGCTCCAGTGCTTCACAGTCAGATGGGAGTGGCCCTTGGCATATCTAATTCAGTGGGACCTGTCAAACAGCCACCCAGGAGGTGAAACCAGGCAGACCTGTTCCATGGACTTCATGGGTCCTAACACTGTCACAATGGTCTCCTTGATTCCATGAGGTCTGGCAATGTCACAATGGCTTCTTGGTTTCATGAGCCCCAACAGAGTCACAAGGGTCCATTGGCCCCACGCAGCCCCGCTGTGTCACAATGGCTCCTTGCCCCAATGTTTGATCACTGACCCTTGCTTCTATAGGACCCCTGAGTTGCACAATGGTCTCCTTGATTCTATGAGGTTCCATAGTGTCCTTGGACCTGCATTGTCACAACTGACCCATGGCTCCATGAGGTTCCGTAGTGTCACTGTGGTGGCTGTCAGAGGCTGGATGAGATCCATGTCCCGAGACACCTTGGGATGCTCGGAATGCCCGTGTGGGGCCAGGGCCGGGTCAGGCCTTGGTTTGTGGTGGGACAGAGCCCCGCCCCCAGCCCTGGCCTGTCAGAGCTGTCAATCACACAGCAGGGGTGGTGCTAACCCAGCTCTGATTGGCTGAGCTGTCAATCAATCACACAGCAGGGGCAGTGCTAACCCAGCTCTGATTGGCTGAGCTGTCAATCAATCACACAGCAGCAGCTGGTGCTACCCTGGCTCTGATTGGACAAGCAACTGGCAGTCCCACCCCAGGGGCGGCCCCATGAAGGCCCAGGGGGTTAAAAGCTGGAGCACAAGGCCAGCCCAGGGTCTGGATCCTGCCTTCTCCTGGGGTTCCTCTGTTGGTGATGCTGGGACCCCAGCAGTTGGTACCTATGTGCGTGTCTTTCTCTGGATCTTCTGTCTTTCTGTTGTTCTCTATTTCTTCTCCTTCTAATCCTACTTACCTGGAACATTTTTGGGTAACTTGTCAAGGGTTAAAGATTTTTAGGTTAAATGTGTGGGAATCCAGGCCACAGGGAATATTTCTCTGTCTGCTCTGAGGGCTCCTGACCCCCAGAGAAACACTGCCTTTAACCTTCGGCAATGGAGAGGACTTCTAGGACTTTGAGACCGATTAGAATTTACTAAACTGAGAAATAGATAATAGAGAGTACTATACTATGTCTCTTGGGTGAGAAATTTAGGTTTTGGGATTTTTAGTATGGTGTAGATAGGAAGCAAGATGCAGGAATTGGGGTGTAGTCCCTGTCTTCTTCTTCCTCTACTCCATTTTCTGCAGTGTTGGTGGCACAGGGTGATTGGTCAAGGAAAGCACAGTGCAGAGGTCATGTGGACAGTCAAGGGATGAGTTAGTGGTTGATAAGTAGAAATAATGTACGTTTTAAGAATTAATTGGATGAGAAAACTTTAAAAAGACCTTGACACTGTACATTTTAGAGCCATTTTGAGGTGTTTTCCCAGCATGCTGAGCCTGGTGTGGACAGCAATGCAAAACTTTAGATAAGAAAAAACAAGAAGCTGAAGACTGAAAAAGTCCCGTGCATCTCCTTTTACCTGGCACAGAACTGCAACAGGAGGGTTTCCTCCATCCAAGGAGCCCCAGAAAGGCCCAACAGAAAAAAACCATCAATGACTGGTGCCCTGACAATGTTTGAAATAAGTTGGCTCTTTTCCATAAAGTTGTTTACTGAAGGGTGTTGTCTTAATTGGCCAATCATGTGAAATGTGTTGATTAAAGGACCAGTGAGGTCCACCTGTAGAAAACCAAGATATAAAAGAAGAGCATTGAAAAAACAGGTGGCTTTTAGCCCTTAGCCTTCTGATCTGGGTCAGTGTCATCTCTGATTCAATGGTGACATTTGGGGATCTATTTTGGCTCCTTTCAGATCCTTGAGACCCAACAAGAGCTTCTCCAATATTAAACTTTGCCTGAAGCTCCCACTGTGGCCATGACAGGAACCCCTGTGAGTGTCTGGGACATCCCGGCTCTTTGGCAGCCTGGGGACTCCTGGGATGTCACCGTGGAGCCCCCGTGGGTGCCTGTGACACATCGGTGCCTTTGCAGCCCAAGGTGCCCTGGGATGCCACCATGGAATGGCTGTGACTGCCTCTGACCACAGGGCTCTTTACCATCCCCAGAAAGCCCTGGGAGGTCTCCATGGAGCCCCTGTCTCTGCGTGCGACATTCCAGCTCTGGAACAGCCTGGAGACTCTTGGAAAGTCCCCATGGAACCACTCTGAGGGCCAGTGACAAATCTGATCCTTAGCAGGCAACCATCCACAGCCCCCTGTTGCTATGGTCAGTTTCCATGGCAACCATCCCCAGCCCCCTGTTGCTATGCTCAGTTTCCATGGCAACCATCACAGGCTCCCTGTTGCTATGCTCAGTCCCTCGGCAGCTCCATGGTGACCCCATGCCGGGGGTGGTTGCCATGGACACCAGCTCAGGCCTACAGCCAGAGCCCGTTGCCATGGCAACCATTGGCAGCCCCCATGCCCCTGCTCATGGGATCCCAGAAGCACAGAATTGGCTGAGCTGGGAGGGACCCATCAGGATCCTCCAGTCCAACTGCTGGCCCTGCACAGGACACCCCAACAATGCCAGCCTGGGCCTGGCAGCGCTGGCCAAACGCTGCTGCAGCTCAGAGAGCCCTGGAGCTGGGACCCTTTCCTGGGGAGCCTGGCCAGGGCCCCAGCAGCCTCTGGGCAAAAACCTTTTCCTGACATCCAACCTGAGCCTGCCCTGACTCAGCTGCAGCCGTTCCTTACACTCCTGTCCCTAGGCACCAGAGGGAAGAGGTTCCCACAGCCCCAGCCAGGGACCCGCTCCCAAGGCTGCTGCCATGAACACCAGGGCTGGCACCAGCTGGGGTGCTCGGTTTCCACGGGCTGGGCTTCAGGAATGGGATTCCCCAATTTCCTGCTCCCGCTAAAACTGCGCTGCCCTCGCTGCCCTCCCGCCTGCCATGGAAAGCACAAAAGGCAAAGATCCGGGGCTGGGATAAGAACAATTTATTGGGAACAGCAACGAGATAAGGAAAAAATGGAACAGAAACAATATTGATAACAGAAGGGATAAATAAAACTATTTACAGGGAAAACTACAACATCAACTACTGGCTCTTCCCAGTTTCGTATTTCCCCTCCCTGGAAAGAACACCCTTCTCCTCAGGGAGAGAGAGTCCCTTTCCTGCCCCTGGCAATGACCTGAGGTGGGAGTGAATGTAATGACAGGGCCATGGGCAGACCCTCATGTTCTTCATTCCACACCATGTCATTGACAGGGGCAACAAAAGGTACAAGTGTCTTCCCAGCATGAATCACAGGGAACATGGATCACCCGGGCTCTTTCCAACGTGGGTTTTCCCATGGGGGTTGAAGCTGGAGCTGGGCACAAAGCTCCTCCTGCACTTGGGGCTTTTGCAGGGTGTCTCTTACCAGTGCCTGTGTTGGTGTCTTGTCAAATGAGAGCTGCCGGTGAAGCTCTTCCCACACTGGGAACACTCGTAGGGCCTCTCCCCAGTGTGGATGCGCTGGTGGGTGATGAGGGTGGAGTTGTGCTTGAAGCCCTTCCCGCAGTCTGGGCAGAGGAAGGGCCTCTCCTCTGAGTGAATCTGCTCATGCAGGAGGAGACTGGAGCTGGTCTGAAACCTCTTCTGACACTGGGGACACTCGTAGGGCTTCTCCCCAGTGTGGATGCTTTGGTGCCTGATGAGTTCTGAGCTGCAGCTGAAGCCCTTCCCCCACTCCCCACACTCGTAGGGCCATTCCCCAGTGTGGATCATCTGGTGGCTGATCAGGGTGCTGCTCTGCCTGAAGCTCTTCCCACACTCCAAGCACTTGTGGGGTTTCTCCCCATCATGAAGCTGCTCATGCACCACCAGCTCGGAGCTCTGGCTGAAGCTCTGCCCACCTTCCTGGCTCAGGGTGGGTCTTTCCTCCTCAGAGCACCCTGGGCTGGCTTTGCAGCCCCTCCTCCTGTGGGATCTCTGGGGCTTTTCCTCCATGTTGGAATTCTGCACCGTGGAGCCATTTAAAATGGCCTCTTCCACGTGGTTCTGCTGTGGGGATTTGTCCTTACTGATCTCCATCCTCAGCTTCTTTTCTGCAGGAGGAAGGACAAGGACAGGATGGGATTTTCTTCCGTGTCACAGGGAAGGGGAAGGAGATCCCCCCAGTGCATCCCCGGCAGGACCGGGTTGGCAGCAGGGTTGTCCTGCAGCCGGGGGCTGTGCTGGGCTGGGAGATGGAGCAGGAGAGAGGGGGAAAGGGGCACTGACTTCCTCCTCACCTGCCTGGGGCTCCTGGGGCTCCTTCCTCTTCTTCACAGCCTCCTCCTTCATCTGGCAAAGTTTTCAGGATGGAAATTGCTGTTTTGGGAGGAAAACAACAGCTGAGCACGCTAAACTTTGTACTGGTTTGAAGGCAAACCTGGGGGAGAGTCTAAACCAGAATTACAATTTAATAAGAAAATGAAGATCAAGGCAATGATACAGAAACACTGCCTTAAACTGACAGAGTCAGAATATAACCTGACACCCTGCTGGTCAGGCTGGTGGCTGCAGTCCCATTAAATGGTGGCTGCAGTCCTGTGGGAGTGATGAACGTGATTCTGTCCAAGCAGTGATCCTGTAGAAGGGTCTGGTCTTCCTCTGGAGGTCCAGGGGTGGTTCTGGAGCTCTTGTCCTCTGGGAATCCAGTAGGCAAGCTGCTCCTGGTGTTCAAAGGCTCAGCTTATATCCAGATAGGAATGCTTGGATCCTCCCCCTGGGCGGAGCATCCCACAATGGGAGGATGGAATTTTATCAGTCCTGCAGTGACACTCATTGGCCCATTCACAGCAGATATCTCCCCTGGAGGGCGTTATCAGGGCTGAGTCATGGAGGAGATCAAGAACACTGCCCCACCTGTTTATAGCAGTTGATGAAGATGGGCATTGAAAACATGCATTTGGTTCCATCTTACACTGCAACCTGAAACTGTGGGGGAATCCCTGCTCAGGGGGTGAACACCACCCCCCTTACCCAAACTGGCTCAGGTGTAAAACCCCCACCCCGGGAAGGCCACACACACAGGGGACAATGTCACACTTGCCCTGCCCCAGGGGAGGTCTCTGTCCCTGTCACTCCCTTGCTCTCCCTCCTTTTCTATTTCTTTTCATCTCTCTCTCTACCTCACATTTACTGTTCAATAAAATCTACTTTGGATTTGGTCTCTTTAGCACCTTAATTGGGGCAGAGGCATCTCTCTTATGATTTTCTTAACCAGATTGCTACATTATTTTTGCACAGTGAGTTCAGGGCACTGTTCTCTGACCCCAAGTGCCTTTGGCAACAGTATGGTTGCCTCCACTGAGGAGGTTGTGGTTCTCTCTGGAGGAACTCTTGGAAACTTGGATGCACCTTCCTCTGAACAACTTACGGGAGAACTGATGAGGAAAATGGCTGTTGCGGGTGGCCAGTGAAAAAGAAAATATTTCGTTGTCCTTCCTTGAAAAGTTTGTTAAAATCACAGGACGAAATGGAGCAAATGATACCAGCAAGACTGACTAGGTTCATTCACTCCAAGGTGAGGAACACAAGGCTGCTGAAAGTCCCACAAGAAGCCCAGCTCAAGTAGCTAAATTCCCAAATAACTCCTGAATTCCCAGGCTTGGGGGCTTTGCCAAATGTGAGAATCATTTTTCTCTCCATCCCTGTCACCTTTGTGACAGACACACAGAGCTTTCCCTTCCTTTGCATACTCTGTATTGGGCCAAATTTCCACTTTTCTTTTATTGGAAGCTGTCAGCAGCTGAGCTGGAGCTGTGCATGAACCAATGAATCCTGGAACTGGTACAGAATTGCTTATATTGTCAGTTTATTCATGTTTGGGATTTGTTTGTGTTTTCATCACATGTGACTTGTGGGAAAATCAAATATTCATCAAAGTGATTTATGCAGAGTTAAGTTTGATTTCTGCCAAGTTGATTTTGTCCAGTGCCCCGGGGATGCTTGAGGGGTCTCTGTGCCCTCACCCTGGAGGATGCTATGAAGAGTCTTGGTGGGGCTGTCCCTGTCCCTGTCACACCAGGCCATTCCCCAGGGGGTTTCCATTGTTCTCACCCCAGGGAATGCCTAGGAGGTCTCCCTCTCTTTCCGATGGGGTGCTCAGGGCAGTCTCTGTCCCCTCACCCTGGGGGATGCTCAGGGATCACATCCCAGTCCCAAACTCATCTAGCCCCAGACCCAATCCCAACCCCAGCCCTAAAGCCAATCCCATGTCTAGGCTTAACCCCAATCCCAGCTCTAATCCAAATCTCAGCCCCAACTCCAAGCCCAGTCCCAATTCCAGCCCCTTCCTAAATCCTCGGCCCCAAACCAAATCCCAGGTTCAGCCCTTCTGGGGGTTTGGGGGTGTCTCTGTCCCTGTGACCCTGATGATGTTTGGGTGGGGTCCCAGCAGGGCTGAGAGGGACAGAGACTCCCCCAGCCACCCCAGGGGTGAGAAGGTGGCAGAGCCCCCCCAGCCCTGAGCAGCCTCAGCGGTGAGAGGGACACAGAGCCCCTGGTGCCCAGCCCTGCACAGGCATTGCCTGAGGCCAGAGGGATGGAGACCCCCCGAGCATCCCCCAGGGCCAGGGGACAGAGAGCCCCGAGCATCCCCTGGGCTGAGAGGGACAGAGACTGCCCCGAGCACCCCCTGGCACAGGGGTGAGAGGGAGGGAGACCCCCCCCCCAGGCATTCCCTGGGGTGAGAATGATGGAGACCCCTGGGGAATGGCCTGGGGTGACAGGGACAGGGACAGCCCTGGGGAATGGCCTGGGGTGACAGGGACAGGGACATCCCTGGGGAATAGCCTGGGGTGACAGGGACAGGGACAACCCCCCCAAGCCCCTCCCAAGCATCCCCCAGGTCAAGAGGCACAGAGACCCCTTGAGCATCCCCTGGGCACTGGACAAAATCAACTTGGCAGAAATCAAACTTAACTCTGCATAAATCACTTTGAATATTTGATTTTCCCACAAGTCACATGTGATGAAAACACAAACAAATCCCAAACATGAATAAACTGACAATAGAAAGCAATTCTGTGGCAATTCCACGTTTCAGCAGTCCCTGCACAGCTCCAGCTCAGTTGCTGGCAGGTTCTGATAAAAGAAAAGTGCAAATTTGGCCCCATAGAGATATTATCAAAAGGAAGGGAAAGCTCTGTGTGTCTGTCACAAAAGTGACAGGGATGGAGAGAAAAATGGTTCTCACATTTGGCAAAGCCCCCAAGCCTGGGAATTCAGGAGTTATTTGGGAATTTAGCTACTTGAGCTGGGCTTCTTGTGGGACTTTTAGCAGCCTTGTGTTCCTCACCTTGGAGTGAATGAACCTTGTCAGTGTCGCTGGCAACATTTGCTCCCTTTCCTCCAGTGATTTTAATAAACTTTTCCAGGAAGGACAACAAAATATTTTCTTTTTCACTGGCCACCCGCAACAGCCATTTTTCTCATCAGTTCTCCCGTAAGTTGTTCAGAGGAAGGTGCATCCAAGTTTCCAAGAGTTCCTCCAGAGAGAACCACAACCTCCTCAGTGGAGGCAACCATGCTGTTGCCAAAGGCACTTGGGGTCAGAGAACAGTGCCCTGAACTCACTGTGCAAAAATAATGTAGCAATCTGGTTAAGAAAATCATAAGAGAGATGCCTCTGCCCCAATTAAGGTGCTAAAGAGACCAAATCCAAAGTAGATTTTATTGAACAGTAAATGTGAGGTAGAGAGAGAGATGAAAAGAAATAGAAAAGGAGGGAGAGCAAGGGAGTGACAGGGACAGAGACCTCCCCTGGGGCAGGGCAAGTGTGACATTGTCCCCTGTGTGTGTGGCCTTCCCGGGGTGGGGGTTTTACACCTGAGCCAGTTTGGGTAAGGGGGGTGGTGCTCACCCCCTGAGCAGGGATTCCCCCACAGTTTCAGGTTGCAGTGTAAGATGGAACCAAATGCATGTTTTCAATGCCCATCTTCATCAACTGCTATAAACAGGTGGGGCAGTGTTCTTGATCTCCTCCATGACTCAGCCCTGATAACGCCCTCCAGGGGAGATATCTGCTGTGAATGGGCCAATGAGTGTCACTGCAGGACTGATAAAATTCCATCCTCCCATTGTGGGATGCTCCGCCCAGGGGGAGGATCCAAGCATTCCTATCTGGATATAAGCTGAGCCTTTGAACACCAGGAGCAGCTTGCCTACTGGATTCCCAGAGGACAAGAGCTCCAGAACCACCCCTGGACCTCCAGAGGAAGACCAGACCCTTCTACAGGATCACTGCTTGGACAGAATCACGTTCATCACTCCCACAGGACTGCAGCCACCATTTAATGGGACTGCAGCCACCAGCCTGACCAGCAGGGTGTCAGGTTATATTCTGACTCTGTCAGTTTAAGGCAGTGTTTCTGTATCATTGCCTTGATCTTCATTTTCTTATTAAATTGTAATTCTGGTTTAGACTCTCCCCCAGGTTTGCCTTCAAACCAGTACAAAGTTTAGCGTGCTCAGCTGTTGTTTTCCTCCCAAAACAGCAATTTCCATCCTGAAAACTTTGCCAGATGAAGGAGGAGGCTGTGAAGAAGAGGAAGGAGCCCCAGGAGCCCCAGGCAGGTGAGGAGGAAGTCAGTGCCCCTTTCCCCCTCTCTCCTGCTCCATCTCCCAGCCCAGCACAGCCCCCGGCTGCAGGACAACCCTGCTGCCAACCCGGTCCTGCCGGGGATGCACTGGGGGGATCTCCTTCCCCTTCCCTGTGACACGGAAGAAAATCCCATCCTGTCCTTGTCCTTCCTCCTGCAGAAAAGAAGCTGAGGATGGAGATCAGTAAGGACAAATCCCCACAGCAGAACCACGTGGAAGAGGCCATTTTAAATGGCTCCACGGTGCAGAATTCCAACGTGGAGGAAAAGCCCCAGAGATCCCACAGGAGGAGGGGCTGCAAAGCCAGCCCAGGGTGCTCTGAGGAGGAAAGATCCATCCTGAGCCAGGAAGGTGGGCAGAGCTTCAGCCAGAGCTCCGAGCTGGTGGTGCATGAGCAGCTTCATGATGGGGAGAAACCCCACAAGTGCTTGGAGTATGGGAAGAGCTTCAGGCAGAGCAGCACCCTGATCAGCCACCAGATGATCCGCATGGGGAAATGGCCCTACGAGTGTGGGGAGTGTGGGAAGGGCTTCAGCTGCAGCTCTGCCCTCGTCATCCACCAGCGGATACACACCAAGTTAAAGCCCTTCTGCTGCCCCAGCTGTGGAAAAGGCTTCAACCGCAATTCCAAGCTCATCATCCACCTGCGTATCCACACTGGGGAGAGGCCCTACGAGTGCACCCAGTGTGGGAAGAGCTTCTCAGGCCGCTCGTTCTTTACCCGACACCAATGGAGGCACCGGTAAGGGAAGCCCTGTGAGAGCCCCGGCTGCAGGAAGAGCTTCATGCACTGCTCCATCTCCATCCCCATCGGAGGATCCACATTTGTCCGAGCCCTGGTGAGCCACATTCCTTGTGATACACAGTGGGAAGTTATTTGTGTTCCTTTTTCTTTGCCTATCTTTATATTTTGATTTATCTTCCTCCCTTTAAAACACAGAAAACTGGGGTAAAAAATTGACCCAATTCATCAAAGGCCTCTAAAGCCTCGCATTTCACTTGTGTTTTGAGGGAAACTTGGATTCTGGGAGATATCTGGGAGGATATGGGGGGGTGGTGGTGGGTATTTGTTTGCCTTTATTTCTTGGTACTCCCAAAGATGAGAGGGATTGATCTGTCAGCTCAAAACTGCTCAATGCCACTGAAAACTATTCAATCCCACCCCAGAATTCCTTGATTCCATAGCCCCTTGGGGTGAAATGGGGTTGGAAGGAGATTGGGCAAAATGGGTGCAAATCAGGACGGTGAGATGAGCATTGGGTGGGGCAGGATGGGTGAGATGGTGTTTGGGAGGTGGGAAATGGGGGAAGTACAGCTTGGGAAGGGGGTCTTGATGTCCAGGAGGGGTGGGATGGGTTGGGGTTGGGACTGGGGAGGTGGGTTGCAGTCTGGAATGAGACAGCCAAAGTTTGGGGATAATGAAGGGAAGGGAAGCCCGTTACTGAGTGAGTTTTTGGATATTCCATGTTCATGAAGAGATGCTGGGGTATCTCACATTTCTGAGGTGGTTTTGGGGCACTCCCCAGCTCTTGGGGGTTTCCTGAGAGCAGTTCCATGGAGCCCCATTGCCAGGGGTGGTTGCCATGGGCACGAGCTCAGGGATGTAGCCAGAGTCCATTGCCTCAGTGCTGAAGAGCAGAGAAATGATGAACGGACCCAGACAACTCCAGTGTGTGTTTGGAGACATGTGAGCTTACTGGGGAGAGGCCAGCAGCAATGCCCTGGAGAGATGCACCTTAGGCTCCAGGCGTTCCTCACAGCTCAGGGTCAGAAAAGAAGCTTCCCCCATGGTGCCTTGCAGCACTATGTTAATTTCTCCCAGTTCTGTCCTCCCTATTGGCCCTTTGGCCTTTTCTACCTCTTTTACCCTTATATGTTCATGTTCTAGAGGGTTCTACCTTCCCTGTCTTCCCATTGGTTTATGTCTCCAGCTATCCTTTCTTGCACTCCCTATTGGTCCCTTCCCTGTGTACCACCCCTGAGCCCTCAGACTACTGGATCCTTGATGCTCTTCTACACCCCCTCTTTTCCTGTATTTATACCCTAGACCCTCGTTTGTCTTTGATTTTTGCCCCTGGACCTCTTCATCATTGCCTGAAATAAAACACATTAAAACTCTATGCCTGGACCCTCCTCTGTATTCACTGCTGAGCTGCTGTCTGTGTGTGTGTCTGTGTCTGTGTGTGTGTCTGTGTCTGTGTGTGTGTGCATGTGTGTGTGTCTGTGTCTGTGTCTGTGTGCATGTGTGTGTGTGTGTGCGTGTGTGTGTGTGTGTGAGTGTGTGTGTGTGTCTGTGTGTCTCTCTGTGTGTGTGTGTGTGTGTGTGTGTGTCTTGGTGTGTGTGTCTTGGTGTGTGTGTGTGTGTCTGTGTGTTGTTGCCGTTACGGCGTGGCGACCTGGTTCGGGAGGTCCGGCACGGTGACCCAAGGCCCAGGGTCACTCGGTCCAATGCTACATACACCAATGTGGTGGACAGCAAATGGCGTTTATTGAGGGGTCTCAGGGGCATTTATGGACTAAGGGGTTTCTCTACATCAGAAAGGGGTTTGGCTATACTTTCTAGGGTTAGTATGGAGTGGAAAGTTACTGGCATCTATAGGTTAAGGGGGCTACATGTTTGGCTACATTCCAAGGGTGATCCTTATCTCTGGGGAGAGGGGCAGAAGGAGTCCTGTAATTTTCCGTCACAGCCCGAAATCTTCCGAACGCCTGTCCCTTACCTACCACACTTCCCCCCCCTCTTTCACAAATGAAGCACTCAAATGAGGTAGGAGGTTGAGATCTGACTAGGGAAAAGGGTCTTGGAAAACCTGAGTAAGGTTCTGCCAGGCAAGTCTCTCGTGACTGGCAGTGTTCCCTGTTGAATTCACAGTAATTGTTGCTGTCCCACGAACAGGATGTTAGCCCGTTCTAGGCGGGCCTGAACGAATGAGACTAGCTTGTTCAGCAGGCATGGCCCGAAGGTAATAGCTAAAAGCAGCATTGCCAATGGACCTATTAGGGTAGAAATTAGGGTGGTTAGCCATGGTGATCGATTGAACCAGGACTCGAACCAGCCCTGTTGAGCTTCTCTATCTGCTTTCCTTAGGTTTAGCCGATTTCTCAGTTTGGCCATGGAGTCTCTGACGACTCCGGTGTGGTCTGCATAAAAGCAGCATTCCTCTTTCAAGGCAGCACACAGGCCCCCTTGCTGCACGAATAAGAGGTCCAGTCCTCTCCTGTTTTGGAGGACAACCTCTGAGAGTGAGGAAAGGGATTTTTCCAGGGAAGAGATGGATTTCTCGATCCTTTGCAAGTCCTCATCAACTGTTATCTGCAGTTGTGCCAGTCCCTGATGTTGTGTTGCAAGGGCCGAGATGCCTGTGGCAGCGCCGGTAGCTCCTAAACCGAGGAGCATTGCGATGGTGACGCCTGTTATCACCTCTCGTTTGTAGAGCCGGTTGGGTTCCTCGAACAAGCGGTACACCTCTTCTTCTTGGTGATACAGGACTCTGGGGACAATTAGAACTTGGACACAAAAGTCAGTAGAATGGTCGAATTTGTCAAGGAGTACACATGGGCTTACCCCGGATTTGTGGCAGACCCACATTCCCGATGCAGCTGGGATCACCCACTGGAACTTCCCTCCCTTAAGTTTGACGAATTCCTTGCAGACGTTGCCCATCTGCTTTGCCAAGGTTGCATTTCCAAAGCATTTGCCCTGGCCCGTAACCTGACTTAGGGTGATACCTCTCCGGGGGGTGTCCCATCTGCATTGGCGTGGATTGTTTGACTTAGAGAAGATGAATGGGAGATCGAAGGCAACCCCCCTTCGTAAAAAGGGGGTTGTGCATCATAGCATAACCAGCATGATTCTGTGAAATTCGGGTTGGATTGGTTTAACGATAAGAAGGTAGCATTTAACACGCTTAAGAATGGACCGGAGAGGGTTGGTTTGGTTAAGAGATCAGATGGGGAGACTAGTTTCACCTCTGTGTTTTGCGGCTAGAACTACCGTTAGTTGCGATCTCTTCCCTGGGTCTACTTACTACTAGAACCGGGTTGGGTCCGACTGATTGGGATACTGAAGCTGGGAGTCTGATAATTTGTATGTTCGCCCAGATGCTGCGGTTAGGGAGATGAGCATATGCTGTCCACACTTTACCTGTGGCCCAGGCATCATGGGTCGGCTGCAGGATTGTCATTATATAACCTGTGCAAGTGTGCTGTTTCAAGCCTCCGGGCATAAGCGCATACCCATCTCCATCATATTTTGGTTCAATACAGCCGTATGGAGTGTACTTAATTTGCAGGAACTTATCCGGCTGTTGAGGCGTCCATCTATTGCTTATCACAATAGTTTCACACCCCCAATATCCACAATATCCATGCCCTGGGTAATTACAATAACTTTTTCCTGGGTTGGAAGCAGGGCACCAGTACATCCCAAATACTGTTGTCTCCTGAAATCTGGGGTGCCCTGTATGCATGGGAAAAATGTCTTTTAACCTGAACTCGAAAGATGGGATGTCGGCTGTAACAATTTCTTTGATGACCCCCTCACCTGAGAGATGGCGTAGAACCCACCTGAATGGCTGGTGAGGGTAATGTTTTGTGTCTGCTTGTCCTCCGCCTACTAACCCTAGAAACAAGATTACACAGAGATACCGTTGCTGCTTTAATTTTGATGGCGCGAGCTTCTCAGGTGATGTCGGGTTGCTCGTTGGCCTCTCTCTCTTTCCCAGTAGTGGGGCATATGAGTTTCGGGGACGTCCAATGATCCAGTCCTGCAAACAAAGTCTCACAATTCTCATGAGTTTCCCTATGAAGGTCTGGTTTGATAGATTTGAGTGGACACCATTTAATGTCCACATCCTTTTTAACGGCCGCATATCCCCGCCCCGTGAGCACCAATCTCCAACCCTGTTCCCACTCCCCTAGTTCATTTTTGATCACCACCCGTGGGTCTTCCTCTAGCGCCCGAGTGGCCCAGTGTCTCTGAGCAGGACTGTTTGTTTCGTCCCCCCTAGGGAATTGATTTAACGCTAGCAGCGCAGTTGCCAGCATGCACGCCTGGTCACTCGGGGGAATGGCATTGGTGAAGCCTTCTGCCTTTGCTAGCACTTCCAGCTTAGTTTTCAGAGTCTGGTTTGCTCTTTCGACGATGGCTTGCCCGGTGCTGTTGTATGGGATGCCATGCACCAAGGCGATGTTCCATTTCGAGGCGAATGCTTGGACTACCTTTGAGATGAAGTTTGGGCTGTTATCTGTTTTGATCTGTTTTGGAACTCCAAGCCATGCCATGGCTGTTAGCCAATGTTGGATGGTCGCTTTGGAATCGGTCTTGAGATGCTGTGTGGCCACAATCATGCTGCTGTACGTATCTACGGTAACCGCGAGCCACGCTCGGGGTTTCAACAGCTGGCATTGTGTAAAGTCTGTTTGCCATATTTCTGAGGCTTTGAGGCCTCTGGGGTTGACGCCACTCGACCACAGTGGCGACTTCTGGCAGTGGGGGCACGTAGCGACGACGTGCTTTGCGTCCACGGTAGAAATCCCGCACCTTTTCGCAAGCGCTTTAGCTCCAATGTGAAGGGATTCGTGCAACTGACGAGCTTCTTTCAGTGTCCATATGCCCTTGGCGGCGGTGTCAGCCTTGTCGTTGCCTATTTGGTAGAATCCTTTGACCGGGTCGTGGCTGTTGACGTGGATGACTGATATGGTGCCTTTCCATGAATAGAGTGCTTCCTCCATTGGAAGCGTAGGTTGGGCCGCTGGCTGTTTGGGAAGACGATGGAGAAGGCGAAACGCTCCTTGTCGTCTTCGTGCAGGGGAATAGAAAAGAAGCAGTCTTTGATGTCGAGCACTGCTCAGGGTTGTCCTTTCGGTATCACAGAGTTCATGGGCAGCGAAGTTTGCACAGGGCCCATAGGCTGGATTCTCTTGTTCACTTCTCGCAAGTCGTGCAGGAGTTGAAAGCCTTCACCAGATCGCTTAGGTATTATGAAGATCGGAGTGTTCCATGGACTCATGGAGGGTTCTATATGATTCTTGTGTAATTCACGGCTAACTAACTCAATGAGGGCAGTCATTTGAGGCGTTGACAAGGGCCAATGTTCGACCCACACTGGGTCAGCTGATTTCCAAGTCAGCTTGATGGGCAATGGCGGGTACGCGACAGTGGCCCTTAGAATAAATTTGTCACCCTAACATCCAGCAGGGCTAGGGCATCCTTCCCTAGCAAGGGTGGCCAGTCCGACATCACATATGCAGTGAGGGTGATAGTTCTTCCCAGTCCTCTCTCGGTGCAGAGGGTTATTGCCACTGGTTGGGTGCTCTTGTGGGCTCGGGACAGCCCTCCAACTCCGCCCACCATGGGGGCTACTTCTAGCTTCCATGGTCGAGGCCAATGTATGTCTGGGATGACGGTGACATCTGACCCTGTGTCCACCCAAAAGGGAAGGCAGATGGCCAAGTCATCGGAGCTGTTGTGGAGACGACACACTGCCCACACGATCAGTGGGTGTTTCCCCACCTTCGCGGCGAAGGCCACCCATGGGTCCCGTTCCCATGCTTTCATGGCCAAAGCCACCCAGGGGCCTCGGCCCCAGGGAGCTGTTCTTGGTATTCCTGAGGTGCAGATGGGTTCGATTGAGCCATTGGCTGGGCGACAAAGTTGGTCATTCCCTGAGGGGGTGGTGGCAGTGGGCATGAGAGCCCTGTGCCCCATTGGGGGTTGCTGTAGCTGGGCTGCTGCATGTTCCAGGTGGGAGGAGGCTGGATACGGCCCGGCTGCCCCCTCCCTCTCCCGTTTCCCTGATGCCTGGATCTGCATTCCTTAGCTAAATGCCCTTTCTTTCCACATGCCCAGCATGGTCCCCTAGTGTCGTGAACGGCGGGAGAAATGCGACACACCATATGCGTGAATAGCAAATCACGAAGTTGATTGAAAACCCACACACATTTATATTGGTGTTAATGAAGCTTATACATATTGCAAAAGCTGAGCTCACTATTGGTTAAAGCACACTTAGATCAACCACACCTACTTCTATCTTCTAACAATTATTTTGCTTCTATGTTTGCATTCTTCTAACTTTTCTACCTAAGATAACTACATTTTCTGGCAAGCGATTTTCTCCCCCGTCTTCCCGTTTCAGAGAAGGTCACTGTGACCTTTGTCAGTGATTGGACACTGGTTGCTCAGTTCCCAGCTTGTTTCCCCTATCCTTGTCCATCGGTATCACATCGAAATGTCCTTTCACCAGCTAACCAATTATCCAAAAAGCTCTCTACATTTCCCCCGTTTTTCTGTTGAACAAGCATAGTTTGATTAAATGTGGTAGTAATCATCTTTCGCACCATATTCTGTAAGCATATACAAAAACAAGGCAAGACTAATACTAACAACAAAGCTACAATAGCTACTACAATGCTAACCTTAACAATAGAACGTAACCATGATCCTAGGTTTAAAGATTTGAGCCATCCATCAATACCAAGGCCTGATTCCACCTGTAAGGTCCCAGTTAACCTCCGTAACTCAGAGAGCTGTGAGTGTACAGATTGTGCATGATCAGAGAGATTCATGCAACACATGCCCTCAAATTCATCACAGCCATGGCCTTGTGCAAGTAAGAGAAAATCAATTGCAGCTCTATTTTGAAGTGTCGCATGGCGAATAGAATCTACATCAAGCAAAAGACTGGAAATTGCTAAAGAAGTTGCATTTGTTTGTTTAGCAAGCCAACACCCTAACTTATTTAAAATAGCATGAGCACCTGCTGCCGATACCCCTGGAGTTAAGAAAGATGCTGCAACTATGGCCGCTGGGGGCCAAAATTTTACATCATCCCGGCAGTCTGCTGCAAATGCATGAGCCATTCGTCTGCCTCTACGATGGCGACAGCTCATGTTCAGTATCATGGACATGTTAGGTGTAAGTAGAGACAGCCGTCCAAGTGTACATGGTCCCCCGTGCAGCATTGATGGGATACCGGCCCAAGCACGGTCTCCGCATATCAGGAAATATCCTGCTGGCAATTGAATAGGGTCATTTGATGAGACTGACACTCTGTTGTATAATTGCACCAGGCCGATGCATTCCGGTAGACAGCCATGCTGGAAGTTACAACATTAGAGTGGTTCTTGACTGACAGCAGGCTTCTATGGTTAAAATGAATGCATGCATCTGCCATCACTGACCCTAACAACTCTAACTCTTGGGGCTCCTGTGGTGCTATAGGAAAGCGGGAAATCCACTGATCCCAATTGTCCACACTCATCCTGGCATTGCTGACCTTACAAGTTGGCACATGTAAAGGGCACGGCCAGGGATCTGCTGGTAATCCAACCAAACAAGTTGTGAAAGGATTGCCAGGAGAGGACAGTGACAGGCAAATAGTCTCCTGTTTAGTTAGGTTTGCCAGGGTGACCCATATGTTAGTTTTGGGCTGAGGTGGGGCCCATGCCTGATGGTCTACACTGTCCCCAAAAGAAGCAAAAATTAATAAAGCAATAACATGAAGTTTCCATCCCATCTTGATTTTCCCAGGCACCCTTTTGGGCCACTCGGCCATCATGTCTGTCACAAGCTCCTAAGAACGTCTCTTTCTCCTCAGCTTCAGCTTCTTTAAGTTTTTCAGACAATCCTCCCACACTTGGTTGGGATCCTGACCTACCAAAATAGGACCTATCACGTTCGCCTGTGCCAGAGGAATATTTCTACCACACTTAGTCTGCAAAATACAGGACCGAGATATCCCCAGAACACGTCTGACTAGATGTTGTATTTCCCACCTAAACCACGCAAGGATCTTCTGTTCTGGGGACTCATACAATTGTAACCCTTGGAAACCAGGTAGTCCTGTGAACGATGTAAGATCTCTCTGCCAAGAGTTAAACCGCCAATAGAAACCACACCTTTCACACCACAACTCAGGTAATCGAGTTTGGTGTACCCACTTAGTCTCCTGACAACCTCCACAAAAAAGCAGTACCCACGCAGTACAACGTCTATCTTAACACTTAATACAAGCTAAATTCCTAGGCCCCTCAAATTCAAACTCAGAAAGCATCGAATACAAGCTTAATATGTTATCAAGAGATTTGCACCGATCAACTGCTCGATCGATGGCAGCATCACACTGTCCTTTAAGTTTGAGAAGTATCGGTCGAAGGATGATCAGCAGCTTCGTCTCCACCCGCTGACGATCCCCTTCGCTCAGCCAGTCGAGGTGTTCCATCAAACACAGCTGCTCGGGTCCACTTAGCAGGTACCCACAAAGGTCCTGTAGGAGTAGAAACACAAAGATACCCGCAACCCCAATATAACACCTTAGCAGGACCTTGCCATTGTCCTGTTTTGGGATCCCTGTATCTCACCCATACATCTTTCTTTACACCATCTGTTTCATGTACATAGTGACAAATCACAGCAGGAACCTTATTTTCCCCAAAAACACACAGGTGGTTCAAGACAAACAAGCACTTTAACAATCTCTCTTGTGGCTCTCTGGTATCCCTATATTTACTCAGATATCTTTTCAAGGTACCATTTGCTCTCTCAACAATCGCTTGTCCTGTAGGAGAATTGGGGATGCCTGTTATGTGCTCTATTCCCCACATTTGCAGAAACTGCTTTATTCTTTTGCTACAGTAAGCAGGCCCGTTATCTGTCTTGATGCGCTGTGGCACTCCCATTACTGCAAAACAACTGCTGAGATGTCTCTCTACCTGCCCTGCTTTTTCACCAGTTTGTGCTGTGGCCCATATAAAATGACTGTAAGTGTCTATGGTAACATGCACATACTTCAACCTCCCAAACTCTGCCACATGTGTGACATCCATTTGCCAGGTCTCATTTGTGTTCAGCCCTCTTGGGTTCACTCCCAGTCCTAAACCACAGCCTCCATTATGATGACTACATATAGGACAGGCTTTGACTATTGCCTGTGCCTCCTCCATAGATATCTGAAATTCTCTATGGAGGCCCTTTGCATTCTGGTGGAACATGGAATGTGCCTCTCTGGCTATGGTTTGCTTGGGAATCGGAGTTGCTTGTGTGATTGAGACTAATTTATCTGCTCGCATGTTACCTTCTCCCAGACCAATATCCCATTTGTGACTTCTGATATGGATAACACAAAAGGAATGTTTTCTTAGCTTAATTGCTCTCTGCAGTTGCATAAACAGCTCATGTAACCTCCTGTTCTGAACCTCTTTTATAGAGGCATCCTCTATCCGCTCACACACGCCTGCAACATACAAAGAATCTGTTACAATGTTAAGAGGTCCAGAGAAATGCATCATGGCCCATACAACAGCCAATAGCTCCATCGTTTGTAAAGTGTCCACCTCAGTAGCTCGGAGTATGTGATGATGCCATTGTCCCTTTTCTCGCCAGGTCACTGCAGCAGTTTTGGATTTTCTTCCTGCATCTGTGTAGACAGTTATAGCATCCGATAAGGGCTTTACTGATCTTTTTGGGCATTGAATCCAACCCCACTGTCCTACCCAATTCAATGGTACATTGGGAATATTGTCAGTGGCAGTCACGCTACCGGCTCCCAACAGGGCCTCTTGTAACTCCATGCTGTTTGTTAGGTACCAGGTCAATGTATCCTTTTTCATTGGTATCTGTATCTGGTCAGGTTCCTTTCCCATAATCTGTAACGCCCGTTCACGACCCTTTTTGAGCAGATCAGCTAAACTTTCAATTTTCTGAAGAAGGGTTTTATGTTGTTGAAGTGGAGGAGATATCCATTCCAAGGCCCATGTCTCCCCCGTTTTTCTGTTATGCTGAGTAGTGCACCCAGTAAAAATTTTGGTCCACACCAAACCGTCAGCTGTATAGGAAGATCGAGATCACGTCTCCGAACACTGCCTTGTTTCACACAGTCCAATATCTGTTGCAGTGTCTCAACCTGCTCAGGGGTTATACGAACAGGCTGTGTCGGATCAGTCCCCTTCAGTAAAGGTCGAAGCTCATCTAAGAGTTCATTAGGGATACCAACAATGGGGCGAAGCCACTGTAGGTCCCCCAGTAATTTCTGAACATCATGCAATGTATGTAATTTAATGTTTAATTGCAATTTCTGAGGGGTAACAATTTGATCAGTAAGTGTCCACCCCAAATATTTCCACGGTGCAGATAACTGAATTTTCTCAGAAGCTACAGTCAGTCCATGAAGCTTCAAAGCATCGTGTATTGCCTGAATTTGTTGACGCGCAAAAGGTTCTGGTTGTGCAAATAAAATGTCATCCATATAACGGTAAATGATTGTGCCAGGCCAGGCATGTCGCAAGGGTTGTAAAGCTGCATCGACATAGAGTTGACACAAGGTGGCGCTGTTGCGCATGCCCTGGGGAAGAGAAACCATTCAAATATTTTGTCCGGCTCTCCCCTGTTTAACGCCGGCAGAGTGAATGCAAACCTTCGAGTGTCTCGAGGATGCAGAGCAATAGTAAAGAAGCAGTCCTTCAGATCAATAATCAAAAGTGGCCAGTCCCTTGGTAGCATAGCCGGGTTAGGTAAACCAGGTTGTAAGGCCCCCATTGGCTCCATCTGTTCATTCACAGCTCGCAAATCATGTAGTAAGCGATACTTTCCCGACTTCTTCTTAATCACAAAGATGGGCGTGTTCCATGGACTTGTTGACAGCTGTAAATGTCCTTGTTTATATTGTTCGTATACCAGCATGTGAACCTGCTTGAGACTTTCCCTTTTTAAAGGCCACTGCTTAACCCATACCAGAGTGTTCGTGGTCCAGGTTAATGGGATTGGGAAAGTCCATGCAATGGCCTTTAGCCCAAAGGGTGTTCATTTGTCAGTACTACACCCATCTGAGCCAAAATGTCCTGACCAATAAGGCACTGCACAGTAGGAGGCAAAGGTACAACTGACAAAACACCCCGTACAGTTTTATCCTCAATAGTCACAGATAGCATGGGTGTTTTCCTTGCAAGTGTCAGGCCTCCAACTCCGGTTACTGGCATCGTGGTTGACTGTAATGGCCAATTGTGGGGCCAGAAATCCGGACTCACAATGCTGGAGTCTGCGCCAGTATCTAACAGTCCTACCAAGGTTTGCCTTTCACCCCGATAATCCAAAATTACAGTGCTCTTTGGCCGTTCATTTAAGTTCATTGTCAAAAAGGCAAGGCCCCCCGTGGATCCGAATCCATGCTCTCCTCTGGACTGTGCCTGACGAGGGGGTACAGTTTTGACCAACTGTTGCAAAGGAATTAATAGAGCTATCCTTTGTCCTTTTTCGATCCGCATCGGTGGAAAAAGAGTATGCACCATAATGGAAATCTCTCCTGTGTAATCAGCATCTATCACTCCAGATAAAACAAATAATCCCATCATCGTAGCCGAGGAACGCCCTAAAAGCAGAGCTCCCATAGGTAATCCATCAATAATGAGTGGTCCTTTTACCCCAGTTGGAACCTTTTCTGGGTGAGTAGTCATCAAAGTCACGGTTGCTGCTGCTTCTAATCCAAGGCTCCCGGCGGTTGCGGGCTGGAGGCAGGTTGAGCCGAAGTTGTGACAGCTGCTACTTGTGTCCAGGCGCCGCAGCTGGCGGGCGCGCTGGCTCTGCCGTTTCCCGAGCGGTGTCTGCAGGCTCCGGTATTGTGGGTGTCCAGGCGGCAATCTTTACACCAAACACTGACGGCGGGACAGTCCCGCCGCGCATGTCCCAGTCCTCCACATCGGTAGCATCTGAGTCGGCTAGTCGATGGAGCTCGTGGAGCATTGATTGCTGCTGCCTGGAGCGGGGCGAGGGCCGCCAGTACTTGGTTTTGGGAAGACTCTGCCTGCTTCTGTAACCCGACCCCTAGCTCTTTAATAGCATCTACTAACATTGCCTGTGATCCCAGCGGGACATTAGCTAATCGTTCTAAAGCCTCCTCTATAGACCAATTAGCTCCCAGGGTATTTATCACATTCTTGGTAAGCTGATTGCTGTTTTGAAGTGTGCACTGCTTTAACAAGGTCCCTTTCATGAATTCAGGGACTCCTGCCCGTTCAATAGCGTTCGCTACCCTATCTATAAAAGCTCTGAATGACTCTTCCGTACCTTGCTTCATCCCCATATAAGAAGGAATTCCTCCCGGATTTTTAATTCTATCAATAGCTAAACGTGCTAACCGCATAGCCTCTCTGTACTTCTCAGGACCAATCAATGCTTGTGCCTCCATTCTAAGAAAAGGCCCGAACCCCATTAACTCCTCCAGGGTCACCCCATATAACGGATCCCCTGGTTGCTGTACCACTGCGACACATTGCTGACAAATCGCATGCCAATGGGCATTAAACAAAAGCTGTTGGTGTTGAGTAAAAATGAGCCGTATTACCGTCCTGCAATCTGCCGGCAGCAAAACCTGAGTGCCCCAGATGTAATCCAGCATTTGTTTTGTGGGTTCACTAGTTACTCCAAATTGACTAACCGTGGATCGTAACTGCGATAACAGTTTCCAATCCAGGGCAGTTATCGTGGCTTGAAACCCTCCCCCCGCCATGGGAGAATAAACCACCGGGCAAGCCATTTCCATAGCAGCCGATCTTGCCTCCTCATCCCCCGTGTCCATAAATTCTTTCGCTACCGCCGCCCATGCCTCCCTTCGCTGCTGAGCAACGGCCCTTGCAAGGTCACTCTCCGACCCGGGGATGAGCGAACCATTAAGCGGAGGAGGTGTAGGGCTTGACACCGGGACAGGCGGCGCGGACGGCACGGCCGGAGGACACGCGGGGGGGGGGGCTGCTGCCCGAGGCAGGAACTGGTAGCGGCGGGGAGCTATTGTCTGGAGCAGGGGCTGGGGTTGGCAGGGAGCCGCCGCTTATTGCAGATGCCGGTGCCGGCGGCAGACCACCATATGGGGCAGGAACCGAAATCGGTAAGGGGGTGCTACTTAAAACAGGCACCGAAGCTGGCGGGGCCGTGCTGCTTAGAGCAGGCGCCGATGGGGGTGGGGAACTGCCGTTTAAAGTAGAACGCGATGCAGGCGGCAGATTTACAGTGGGCGTAACAGGAGGCAGCGGGGAACCAAACCAGTCCCCATAACTCCTGTTCCTTTCATGAGCTGCGCTGGCCTGCCGGGCAGCTCTTTCCTCTGCCTGGTATTTTAGCAATTCATCATGAACGACTCGCCATAACTTCCCCCACTTTCTTGCGGTCTTATCATCATCTATGACTGCCTGCCAGAGCTTATCCCCGAATATACGCCACTCCGACAATTCATGCACCGTGTGCGGATTACGAAAAAGCCCCTGTGCACACCCATAAGCTAACAACCCAGGAAGCTCTTTCTGCAAATCTATCCCCTTAACATGACGGCCTCGTAAAAAGTCAGTAAATAAATCATATGCTGCTTGCCTTTCCTTATCCATGTTAAATGATAACAGCGCGCTTCTTGCAGCTCTTTTCAGGCTTCCGGCAGCACGTATCAGCCGGGCCCCCCTGTGGGGTCACCCAGGGCCTTCGCACCTTCCCTTTTTCAGTGGTGCTTTTGCCGTCCTCAGCTGCGATAGGACCTGACTCCGCTCACGCCGCTGACCGTGGCTATTCCCG
Source organism: Agelaius phoeniceus (assembly GCF_051311805.1). NCBI lineage: Eukaryota > Metazoa > Chordata > Aves > Passeriformes > Icteridae > Agelaius > Agelaius phoeniceus. The sequence goes on from NC_135299.1 coordinate 3,502,500, forward strand.
AAGAAAGACGTCCGGGGTCACCATTTGTCGTGAACGGCGGGAGAAATGCGACACACCATATGTGTGAATAGCAAATCCCGAAGTTGATTGAAAACCCACACACATTTATATTGGTGTTAATGAAGCTTATACATATTGCAAAAGCTGAGCTCACTATTGGTTAAAGCACACTTAGATCAACCACACCTACTTCTATCTTCTAACAATTATTTTGCTTCTATGTTTGCATTCTTCTAACTTTTCTACCTAAGATAACTACATTTTCTGGCAAGCGATTTTCTCCCCCGTCTTCCCGTTTCAGAGAAGGTCACTGTGACCTTTGTCAGTGATTGGACACTGGTTGCTTAGTTCCCAGCTTGTATCCCCTATCCTTATCCATCGGTATCACATCGAAATGTCCTTTCCCAGCTAACCAATTATCCAAAAAGCTCTCTACACCCTAGGTCTCCCCTGGCGTGGTGGAGCAGCTGCTGGTGGGCGCCCTGACTGGGGGCAGTTTGTTGCCACGTGCCCAGCTTGGCCACACTTAAAGCATGCCATGACACTCGTTATTGCAGTGTGAACTGCTGCCTGAATGGGAGCTAGGTGTTCTTCCTTTGCAACGTGTCTGATCATGGCAGCTAGATTAGACCCTTGCGGCAGTGATCTTAAAATGTCCTTGGTGGCTGAGTTGCATTGCTGGCATAGGCACTCTGCCAGCACAGGACCCTTTGCCTCTGAGGGTAATGTTGAGGAGTCCAAGGCAGCCTGTAAACGATCCACAAACTGAGTGAAGCTTTCACTCTCACTCTGCTTTATTGTGGACCAAGGCGATGGTTTGGCTATTACTTTGGAAGCAACACGGATGGCTTCTCGGGCAGCACGGGTTGTTGTCATAACCTCATGTGCCCGCAAGCCCTCAGCCTGTGCCTGAGGGGTGATCATTGTAGGGTCTGTGCCATTAGCCTCTGTATACTGGAGCCGTGCAGTGGATGGTCTGCCCTGTTACCAGGGCCAGCTGCTTAATACAGTTATCCTCCCATTCCTGCTTAAAAACGATCATCCCTGCCCCATCAAAAATCATTCTGCAAGTCTGCTTAATATCAAAAGGTAACATGTCATCCCCTCCAAAAATGCTGTCAATGAGTGTGGAAACCATGGCAGAATTAATTCCCCTATCTGCAATTGCTTTAATAATTGCCTGCACGTCTTTCAGGTTTACCGGCGAATAGGTCCTTTGATTCCCGCCGGCTCCCCCCACCCGAACCGGGAACACCAGTTTCGCCGACGGAGTCCATTCAGCACACGCTATTTTTATTTTCCGCCAGTCTGTAAGCGGAGTTCGATCTTTCTCCGGTATCCCCTTCACCCATGCAGGAGCGCTGTGGCTAGTGACCTTGTATGCCGCTGCTCTCCTTCTGTTAAAACCCGAATCCGAGTTGGAACTCCCCGATCCCCTCTCGAGCTCAGAGCTCGAGTCCGAGTCCGAGCCGGAAGTCGACTGCCCGGACGTTTCCGGGCTGCTCTGCCTTTTTCTCGGGCTCCGACCCCGCCCCTTCTTGCGGGGGTCGGGCTGTTCCCTCCCCTTGGGGTCCCCCCGCCTCCTACTGGGGGAGGTCCTTGCCCTATAAGGACCTAAAGTGAACTGAGCGCTCTGATTGGCCTTACGCTCCTCCGCGGGGGCCGCCCCGTCCCCCCGCTTGCCCGCGCATGCGTTGTTAAGCAGGCTGACTGCATTTCCGCCCGCCGTGTTTTCCTTTCCGCCCTGAACACGCGGTTCGGCGCCATTTTCAAACGCATACGGAGGGGGTGCGCTTTTATCCACCCCTTCGGGGTCTGGCAATTTCGCCGCCTCCTGCGCTTCCTCCGTTAACCCCCGCCAAAACGCCCGCGCGCGTTCCCCCCCCCGATGGTGAAGCAGTCTGCTCGGGGGAATCCGGCGCTCGTGGTTCCGCGGTGCCGATCTGATCGAAGCCCTCCGCAGTCTGCGTTGCCGCACCCACCCCCAACTGTGGCGTGGCGAATAACCAAGCCTGCGCGGCTTTCCAGGTCTCCTGCTCTTCTCTAGCTTTCTGCAGAGCCTGCACGACTCTGCCCCATGACTTTAGAGCTTTCCCTGAGCCTGAGGACATAGTCTCCTCAGCTAAAACCTTTGTACAAGTATCCCATATCTCCGAATGGAGAATATCCACCGGGCTGTCTATCGCCCCCAGCTTAATAAGTCTCGGTATAGCAAGACATAAATCTTTTAGCTTACAATCAATCCCCCATTGAGCATGCATCTGAGTTACGACCTTCGCTATGGCTTCCATGGTCCACGCTGGTCTGGGGGCGTCGCCCCCACTGCACAGGCCGGTCCCCTGTCCAGGCGAAATCCCGAACTCCGGGCGCTGCGATTTTCCCGGGGTTTCGGCACCAGATGTTGCCGTTACAGCGTGGCGACCTGGTTCGGGAGGTCCGGCACGGTGACCCAAGGCCCAGGGTCACTCGGTCCAATGCTACATACACCAATGTGGTGGACAGCAAATGGCGTTTATTGAGGGGTCTCAGGGGCATTTATGGACTAAGGGGTTTCTCTACATCAGAAAGGGGTTTGGCTATACTTTCTAGGGTTAGTATGGAGTGGAAAGTTACTGGCATCTATAGGTTAGGGGGGCTACATGTTTGGCTACATTCCAAGGGTGATCCTTATCTCTGGGGAGAGGGGCAGAAGGAGTCCTGTAATTTTCCGTCACAGCCTGAAATCTTCCGAACGCCTGTCCCTTACCTACCACAGTGTGTGTGTCTCTGTGTGTGTGTCTGTGTCTGTGTGTGTGTGTCTGTGTGTGTCTGTGTGTGTGTGTGTCTGTGTCTGTGTGTGTGTGCATGTGTGTGTGTGAGTGTGTGTGTGTGTCTGTGTTTCTGTGTGTGTGTGTCTCTGTGTGTCTCTGTGTCTGTGTGTGTGTCTCTGTGTGTGTGTCTGTGTGTGTGTGTGTCTGTGTGTGTGTGTGTGTCTGTGCGTGTGTGTGTGTCTGTGTGTGTGTGTGTGTCTGTATCTGTGTGTGTGTGTCTGTGTGTGTGTGTGTGTGTGTGTGTGTGTCTCTGTGTGTGTGTGTCTGTGTCTGTGTGTGTGTCTGTGTCTGTGTGTGTGCGCGTGTGTGTGTGTGTGTGTGTGTGTGTGTGTGTGTCTGTGTGTCTGTGTGTGTGTGTGTCTCTGTGTGTCTCTGTGTCTGTGTGTGTGTCTTTGTGTGTGTGTCTGTGTGTGTGTGTGTCTGTGTGTGTGTGTGTCTGTGCGTGTGTGTGTGTCTGTGTGTGCTGGTGCTCTCATGGCTCCTGCCTGTTGGTGCAAGATGCTCTCAGGGAAGGTTGCATTCACCACCACCGCAGACCACAACAAGCGGACCCCGAACAGGGACCTTTGTCTGGTACCCCTGAAGAGCATCTCCACCATTGCTGGAATCTAAGTCACCTTTGGGTCAGCCACTACCCTAAGGCAACCTCTGAGTTTTATCAGGGCACACTGAGGGGAGAGACCTGCAACCCTCCCAGAGTCACGGACTGGAGGATCGCTCTCCTTGACAGACCCACCACGAGATCCTTTGCTGACGCACTGCTGGGTGAGTATGTTTCAGTCAGTGTCCCCCTTTTCTTTTGTTTTCTCACTTTAAATCCTGTGGGTGGGAAGACTGCAGAATAGGCAAAAAACTCGTTGTTCCACAATGGGAGATTTATATCCAAGTTACATTAGCCCTTGTTGCTTGGGGAATTCATTTTTCAAAGGAGAATTTGAAAGCTTCTGTTCATTTTCTTTTCAAATATTTTATGTTGCAAGGAAATCAGTTTCCCCACTTGAGATTTGGGGTATGGTTGGGATCAAGTTATTTGTTTTATAAATGGAGGGAAATTTTAAAGTGGGGAAGTTTTATCCTCTTTTGTTTTGTTCCATTTATGTCAAAAAGCTTTATCTTCTTTTTTTGCTATTTATGATTCAGTTAAAAAAATCAGGGGAAAATTCAGGAAAAGTTTTGGGTCCCCAGTTCAAAACCCCTTCCACTTCATCCTCTCCCCATGCCCCCAAACCCTCTTCCCCACCTGAGGAGCAATCTGCAGGCAGATGTCACTATCCAGCACATGGTTGCTGCTGTCTCCCTGATGCCTCCTGATCTCCTCTCTCCCCTTACCAGGACAGCACTGGCCGTGCCGCTCTGGACCTTCCCTTCAACCTTCCTCCTGTGCCTGCATACCCTCTTTCATCTCCCCCAGTGGCCATTACTCTACAAAATGGCGCCAGCAACATGGCCAGCTCTGCCATTTTGTCCCCTCGCGATCCAAGTTTTCCCACCCTCACCCCCCAAAATGGCCACTTTCCCACCTCTCCTCTGCCCTTTCCTGCTCCTCCATCATCAGGCTCCTCCCCTGCAACACATTCCTTTCCGCCCATTGTGTCAATGGTTGCTCCTGCGTCAGGATCCCCCCTTTCCATCAGTACCACCCTTCCCAACCCAGGCCCTGCCTTTCCCCTTGTGGTCTCCACCTTCTCCACCCTGGGCTCCACCCCTGGGGCCATGACACTTGTGGCTCCCACATCCCCGGAGCCGGAAGTGGACATGATGGTGACCGGAAGGCAGCCATCTTGGCTGCCAGCAGCCCACGGCACGGGGCCGCACCGGTTACCCAGGAGCACCGCTCCTCTACCAGCAGGCCCTCCTCCTCAGCAGAAGACAGTGATTCCCAGACTCTAACACTGAGCCTGAGGATCACTGGGCAGGGGTGTGGGAACAAGCTGCTAGGGAAGGTGACTGGGAGATGGCAGGGAGATTGCAGACCCTGGAGGCCCGTGTCCAATCCAAAAGAGGGATGAACCCAAAGCAGGAATCCGTGCCTGATAAGAAGCTCTGCAAGGCATGCAGGGACTGTGAGAGGAGGTCCCCGTTCTACAAGAATAACGAGCCTCAGCAAAAGCTGTGATGACAAGCAGAAGCGGCATGGAAAAGAAGAAGAAAAGATGCAAACCAATAACCTCAAAAAAACCCAGGTCTACACTTCCTGAACAACACAACTTCCTACCAGACTTGAATTCCACAAAAAAGACATTGTTTAATTAGTTCCCACCCATTAGATTATTTCAGTTGTATCCTAATCTTATGTACTATTTCCTTTTTGAATTATTACTTTACTACTCTTATGAGTTTTAGGTGTTGTTATGTTAAAGTGTTCCCATGTTTTATGAAGTACTTACAGAAATCCAAAAACGGAGCCTTTTAATTAAACAAAAAGGGAGAGTTGTGCAGTTGTAGGCCTGTGAGCCTACTGGGGAGAGGGCAACAGCAATGCCCTGGAGAGATGAACCTTAGGCTCCAGGCATTCCTCACAGCTCAGGGTGAGGAAAGAAACTTCCACCATAGTGCCTTTCATCACTATGGTAATTTGTCCTAGTTCTGTCCTCCCCATTGCCCCGTTGGCCTTTCCTACCCCTTTTACCCTTATATGTTCATGTTCTAGAGAGTTCTCCCTTCCTTGTCTTCCCATCAGTCTATGTCTACACCTATCCACTCTGGCATTCCTTATTGGTCCGTTTCCCTGTATACCACCCCTAAACCCTTAGATCCCTGATGCTCTCCTCCACCCCCTCTTTTCCTGTATTTCTACCCTAAACCCTCCCTTGCTGTTCTCTTTAACCCCTAGACCCCTGCAGTGTTAGACCCTAATAAACTGTCTTGGTTTGGAAAGACAGGAGTTTTCTAAGGAAGGTAGAAGCCTCCGCTGAAATGGAGAATGTAAACCCTCCCCACCCCTGCAAATTACTATAAATTTTTAATTAAGGGGCTCTCAGCACAAAAATACAGGAGCAGGAAATAACAGCTCTTTAATAGGGAAAAAAAATAAAAGGATAAAATAAACAGTGCAGTACACTAGAACAACACTGACAGAGTCAGAACCCAACCTGACACCCTGTGGGTCAGGGTGTTGGTAGCAGTCCAATTGGAAATGTGGCTGCAGTCCTCCTAAAGCGTCAGAGGTGGTTCTGTTGGAGGAAGGGGGGCCTGTAGAGAAGGATGTATTCTTCCTCCAAAGGTCCAGTGGAAGAAGAGGCAGCTGCTGTTCCTCTGGGGAATCCAGTGGAGAAAGCCGTGCTAGTGTCTCAAAACCTCTGGATTACATCTGGGTAGCAATGCTTGGCTCCTCCCTCTGGGCGGAGCATCTCACAATGGGATGTTACAGTTCTTATCAGTCATGCAGTGGCATTCAATAGTCTGTTATCAGCAGATGTTCCCTCACCAGGAAGGCGTGAATGTGGTCACTCAAAGAGAGAGATAAGGCAAACTGTCCACTTGACAAAAGATAATCTGCCATACAGATGGTAATGGAATACATCTTGCATTGCAATCTGGAACATTATCCACCCCTTATTCTATTTCCATCTGCATCACAATGAAACCTTACACACAGTTCTCACTTATGACTGGGTTTCCCTGTGGTACACAAAGGCTTCCTCCATCTTTCTGCATTACCCACCAAGTGTAACCAGGTCCTTGAGCAAAAACAATTCCACAGATGGGTTTGTCTTTGCCTGAGGTGGGAGTAACCTAAACAGTCTTTCCTAAAATACCTTTCATGTGTACAACAGGGACTTTATCACCATCTACTGTGTGCAGGGGTTTAGACTGGGCAGGACCAGCTCGATTTATGGACTTTCTGCTGTTGACTATCTAGGTGGCTTTTGCTAGGTTCATTTCTCAATTTCTAAAAGTTCTCCCCCTGAGTGCTTTCAGGGTAGTTTTAAGTAGTCCATTGCACCATTCAACTTTCCCAGCAGCTGGTGCATGGTAGGGGATATGATAGATCCATTCAATGCCATGTTCCCTGGCCCCAGGTGTTGATAAGGCCATTCTTAAAATGGGTCTCACTGTCTGACTCAATTCTCTCAGGGGTGCCATGTCTCCACAGGATTTGCTTTTCCAGGCCCAGGATGGTGTTCCAGGCAGTTGCATGAGCCACAGGGTAGGTCTCCAACCATCCAGTGGTGGCTTCCACCATGGTCAGCACGTGGCACTTGCCCTGGCGTGTCTGGGGCAGTGTGATGTAGTCAATCTGCCAGGCCTCCCCATACTTGTACTTGGACCTCTGCCCACCGTACCATAGGGGCTTCACTCGCTTGGCCTGCTTGATGGCAGCACACGTCTCACAGTCATGGATAACCTGAGAAATACTGTCCATGGTTAAATCCACCCCTCGGTCTTATGCCCACTTATTGGTGGCATCTCTGCCCTGATGGCCTGAGGCATCATGGGCCCATCGAGCTGGGAACAACTCCCCCTTCTGTTGCCAATCTAAGTCTATCTTTGACACCTCTATTCTTGGTGCCTAATTTACCTGCTCGTTGTTTTGGTGTTCCTCATTAGCCCAACTCTTGGGGACATGGGCATCCACATGGCGGACATTCACAGGCAGCTTCTCCAACCCAGTGGCAATGTCTTTCCATTCATCAGCAGCCCAGATCGGTTTTCTCCTACGCTGCCAGCTGGCCTCTTTCCACCTTTCCAGCCATCCCCACAGAGCATTGGCTACCACCCATGAATCAGTATAAAGGTAGAGCTTTGGCCATTTCTCTCTCTTTTTGCAATGTCCAGGGCCAGCCGAACAGCTTTGGGTTCTGCAAGTTGACTTGATCCACCTTCTCCTTCAGTGGCCTCTACGACCTGTCGTGTGGGGCTCCATACGGCTGCTTTCCACTTCCTGTTCATCCCTACGATGCGACAGGAACTGTCAGTGAAAAGAGTGTAGCGTGTTTCCTCTGGGGGCAGCTGGTTATAGGGAGGAGCTTCTTCAGCACATGTTACTGGTTCTTGTTCCTCTTCATCAGTCAGACCAAAATTCTCACCTTCCAGCCAGTTTGTAATTATCTCCAGAATCCCAAGGCGATTCAGGTTTCCAATATGGGCGCGCTGTGTGATAACAGCAATCCATTTGCTCCATGTAGCGTCAGTGGCGTGGTGAGAACCTTTCCTTTGAACATCAACCCCAGCACTGGTAGTCGGGGTGCCAGAAGGAGTTGTGCTTCTGTGCCAATCACCTCTGAGGCAGCCTGGACTCCTTCACAGGCAGCCAAGATTTCCTTCTCTGTTGGAGTGTAGTTGGCTTCGGACCCTCTGTAGCTTTGACTCCAAAATCCCAGTGGTCGACCTCGAGTCTCCCCAGGCACCTTCTGCCAAAGGCTCCAGGACAAACCATGGCTCCCAGCTGCAGAGTAGAGCACGTTCTTCACATCTGGTCCTGTCCTGACTGGGCCCAAGGGCAACCACATGAGCGATCTCCTGCTTGATCTGGACAAAGGCTTGTTGCTGCTCAGGGCCCCAGTGGAAAGTGTTCTTCTTACGGGTGACCAGGTAGAGAGGGCTCACAATCTGACTGTATTTGGGAATGTGCATCCTCCAAAAACCTATGGCATCCAGGAAAGCTTGTGTTTCCTTCTTGCTAGTTGGTGGAAACATTGCGGTGATTTTGTTGATGACCTCAGTGGGAATCTGACACCGTCCATCTTGCCACTTCACTCCCAGGAACTGGATCTCCCAGACAGGTCCCTTGACTTTACTCTTCTTGATAGCAGAATCCTGATGATCCTCTCTCCTTTCTCAAACACTTCCATTGCTGTGTTCCCCCACACTATGATGTCATCAATGTACTGCAGGTGTTCTGGAACTTCACCCTTTTCCAGTGCAGCCTGGATCAGTCCATGGCAGATGATGGGGCTGTGCTTCCACCACTGGGGCAGTCGGTTCCAGGTACACTGCACAGCCCTCCAGGTTAAAGCAAACTGAGGCCTGCATTCTGCTGCCAGAGGAATGGAGACAAACACGTTAGCAATGTCTATAGTGGCAAAGCACTTTGCTGCCTTGGACTCCAGCTCATACTGGAGTTCCAGCATGTCCGGCACAGCAACGCTCAGCGGTGGAGTCGCTTCATTCAAGGCACAATAGTCCACAGTCAATCTCCATTCTCTGTCAGACTTGCACACAGGCCAGATGGGGCTGTTGAAGGGTGAGTGGGTCTTGCTGACCACCCCTTGGCTCCCCAGCTCATGGATCATTTTATGGATGAGGATCACGGCATCTCAATTTGTTCAGTATTGCTGGCGGTGCACTGTCGAGGTGGCAATTGGCACTCGTTGCTCTTCCACCTTCAGGAGTCCTACCACAGATGGGCTTTCTGATAGTCCAGGCAAAGTGTTTAACTGCTTGATGTTCTCAGCCTCTACAGCAGCTATTCCAAAAGCCCATCTGAGTCCCTTTGGGTCTTTGTAACAGCCATTCTGGAGGAAATCTATGCCCAGAATACACAGGGCCTCTGGGCCAGTCACAATAGGATGTTTCTGCCACTCCTTCCCAGTCAGGCTCACCTGGGCTCCCAACAGGGTCAATTGCTGTGATCCCCCCATCACCCCGGCAATGGAAACAGGTTCTGCCCTCACATGTCCTGATGGTATCAGGGTACACTGCACACCAGTATCAACTAAGACATCGTATTTTTGTGGCTCTGATGCGCCAGGCCATCGGATCCACACCGTCCAGAAAATCCGGTTTTCCCGTGTCTCTTCCTGGTTAGAGGCAGGGCCCCTCTAACCCTGGGCATACATGGTAGAGGTTCCTTCAAGGGGATCTGACAGATCATACTCAGCAGCTCAGTCATGGGAGGTTGAGGCTACCTTCACTTTACTGGAGTTCCCTCGATTAGTGTTTCCCTCCTTGAGCTGATGCACCCGTGCTGCCAGGACAGAAATGGGTTTTCCATCCCACCTTCCCATGTCTTCCCCATGGTCACGCAGAAAGAACCACAGGTCAGCCTGTGGGCTGCACCCTCTCTCTCTTGCTGGGGGACGTTGGGCTCTGACTCTGGGGCCTGTGACTCGCACTGGTGCAATGTGGGAACTGTTCCTCCTCACCTCCTCCCTCATCTCCCTCATCTCCTCTCTGAGTTCTTGGACCATGGCAGCGACATGAGCCTGCATCGGGCCATTGATCATACTCTCATAATTTCTAAGCTTGTTGGCAACAGAACCCATTGACTCTCGTTTGTTATTGGCATTAATCGTTGCAATGAGGGTGGTGTATTGAGATGGCCCCAGATTTGCCAGACTCCACAACATTTGCCCTGTGCACCTGACCTTGTCTGGGTCATTATCATGTTGTCCATCCCTCCCAAAGAGTACCTCCAATACTGCCACTTCTCTCAGCTGTTGGATCCCTTCCTCAAGAGTCTTCTAGTGCATTCTATGGTGCTGCTCCTGCATTCTCTCCCTGTGGACAAAGCTCTCTCTGACACTCATTAAAAGCCGCTCACAGAGGGAAAGGAATCCTGGCTCCCTTACAAAAATTGGATTCATACCTGAGTCCTGAGTCAAGTGTCCCAAATTCCTTGCCTCACCACCATCCAGCTGGACACCTGTACCCATAAGGTCCCAGACCCAAAGTAGCCAGGTTGTATAAGCCTCACATCCCTGTTGTACAATGTCTTTGTGCAGAGACTTTTTTTTTTACGGAGACTTTCGTACGTCAGGGACTTGGTGATGACCTCAACTGTTGCCTCTCCTGGCGGTTGTGAAGGCCCTCCTTTCATATCCTCATCTGGGTGCTCTGCTTTCATCTTAGATCTCCTTGTTTCCACCAGGGTGACTGCTGCTGGCTGTGACTGCCTTTGCAGTTCAGCTGGAACCTGGACAGTTGTAACATCTGCGGGTTCCACTGCTGCACCATCAGACTCTCCCTCTTTGAGGCAGGGGGAGGCTTTTCACCAGCTGTGGAAATGTGCTCCTTCAGCATCTGGCCCATCTCTTTCATTAGAACCCTCATCCAGCCTGGGTGGTTCATTTCTGAGGTGGGCTGTGGGGCAGGGTCAGGCTCTGGGGCAGCAGCATCCCTGGTCTCTGGGGTAGATGTCAGTGTGGTTATCCAAGTTAATCTTCCCTTATCTCTGAATGCTAAATGTAACAGGCCTATCAGCAACACTGACCACTGTATGATATCATTAGCATTTAGAGTGGATCTGAACCCTTTGAAAACTGGTGGGGCAGACCCAAAGAGCTGGGTGAAGAGCTGGGAAAAAATTTGCCCCTGTGTCATTTCCTCACAGTAAGTACCATTATTAAAGTAACCCCAAAACCATACACTCTGTGTGTGATAGCTCTGAATCCATGTGCCTGCCTTCCAGAGGAAGGTAAAAATCCATGAATTCCTCACCTCATTAAGCCATAAAGCAAACTGGATAACAGCCACAGCAGCCTTAGTTATGGTTAGCCTGTGTTCCCAGGGATTGCCTGGGTGCTGCTGATGGGGCAGAAGGAAGAGCTCCAGGCCCTCTGTGAGGGTGATGAGGGCAGTGGGCTGTCAGCAGGGGCTGGCTTGGGGAGCTGCAATGCCTGGGCAGGGAGCTGCAATCCCTGCCCCGGCTGCGGTGGGCTTTGCTCCTTGTGTGGACCAGGGGTGGCGTGGGCAGAGCACACAGAGATTTCAGGGATGCGGGCAGGGGGATTCATGGCCGGCACTTTGCAGCTGATCCCCTTGGCCTCTCCTCTCTTGCAGCCATGGCAAGAGCTGGGTGGGATGGCTCTGGCAGGAAGGTCTCCTTGGATTCCTGCACATCCAGGTTCTGACTGTGGCTCTGTTGCTCTCTCTTCCAGCCCTTCAAGCCCTGAGTGAAGACAACAGCCCCTCCTGCATAAACACATTTGTTCAGGTGATATTTGAGGGAAGAGCTGCAGAACTCTCATCTGCTGGCTCAGAAGAACCAGTGTCTCTTTAAGACCTCCAGATCCCTTGGAAGGTGAGACCACCTGGAGACCAGAGGGGATCAGCTGGAGTTCCAGGCACAGCTGATGACTGGCACAACTGAGCCTGTGGGAAGCTCCCATAGCTCCTGCCTTCTCCCTCCCTGTTGACAGCTCCCTCCCTCCAGCCCTCAGACCCTGCCCATCCCCTTTCTTCCCTTCCAGCTCATCCCTTTGCTTCGCCTTCCATTAATAAACAGCTTGGCTTACTCACTTTACCTGTATCTCTGTGGAGGTGGAGTGATGCAAATCCGGGGCCCTGGGACACACAGGTCCCAGTTGCCGTTCTCTCTCAGGTCGTGTTTTGTGCACAGACACAGAGGAACAAGGGCGGGTCAGGCTGGAAAGGTCCCTATGCTGTAGGTCCAGTACCACAACACTGTGCAGTTCCAGATCTGAGCACCTCGGAGCCCCTGGACTTCAGAAGAGCAAACCTGAAGATGCTCTGAACCCAGCTGTGAGGGATTCTATGGCAAGCATCTATGGAGGGCAAAGGCGCTTGAAATGCTGGAAGGTTTCAAGAATAGCTTCCTGAAAGCACAGCAGTGCTCCATCCCTGCACTGGATCAGGAAGAGGGCAGAACCAGAGACCATCCAGGCTTAGCAGGGAGCTCTGGCTATGCCTAAGGGCAAATGAAGCAGCAGCATGGTGCCCGAGACTCAGACACACGGCCGTGCCGGTGCCCGGAGCGCTCTCAGGCAGTGCCGGGATCCCGGCTGTGGTTCTGGTCCCCACAAGTGAGGAATGGCAGCCCCAGGCTCAGAGCCAGTCAGAAAGCCAACCAAGGGAGACCAGAGGGAGGGCACCCTTCCAGTTTCTCTTGGGCATGGCCGCAAATCAACCCCTGCTGCTCCTTCCTCCGCCTGTGTTTGGGCTGTGCTGGTGGCAGAGCCAGCCAGGTTGTGCTCTGTGTTCCAAAGCCTGTTGAGAGCAGGCATGAAAAGCGCTGTGTGCACAGCAGAGAGTCCTGGAAGGTGCTGGCAAGAGCGTCCTGTGGGGACAGGGCTCTGGGCTCTGGCTGGGAACAGCCTGGTTTTGGTGCTGTGAGCACAGGCAGGAGTTGAGGCAGGGGAAGAGGCAGCAGGCAGCTTCTGTTTGTAGAGGGCCTGGGGTGCACATCTGAACCTCCCCCTGGACACACACTTGGGGGAATATGAGCTAGAGCTGGAGTGCCTGTCCTGAAAGGACCTGGAGTCATTCAGCCTTTACAGCTTTTCTTAAGGGTGTGTTGATGTCACCCAGGAAAGCCACACATTTGGGGAAATGCCTTTGGAGGAAAGGGGCTTGCTTCTCAAGGAAAGTGCTTCCCAGGGAGCTCCTAGTGAGGCAGGTGTGAGTGTCCCCCTTTGGCTCTCTGTGCTCCTTTAAGTCCTTGAGGCCTGTTGCACTTGGCAGAGGGGCAGGGCAAGGGAGAAGGCTGTGAAGAGCAGGTTTGGCATCTACCTGGACCTGCAGAGACCAAGCCAAGCACCTGCAGCAGGATGTGCTACCCCCCGTTTGGACAGAGGTGTGAGCAGGAGCATCTCTGTCCAGCCACAAGCCCCAAAGCTCTCTGTGAGAGCTGTGAATTAAAAGGCCTTTACACACACACTTTTCACATCTTCTCTGACTGCTGTGTTTCATCTCTTGGCAAAATGCATTTGCCTCCTGCTTGGTGGGAGCTGCTGTGGCCCAGGGCCAGCACAGAGCTGGGCTGTGTGGGCCAGGCAGCGTGGAGAGCCTTGGCTGATCTTGGTGTGTGCCTGCACTCAGAAAAGGCCTCCCAAGGTGAGGTGTCCTGCTCATTGGCTCTCCCCGTGCATCTTGGAGACAACAAGGTGGGCATTTCTGGCAGCTGGGCATCAGCAGGCCTTCAAATGGGGGCGTGTGGTGGAGTGAGCCCAGCTGAGATCCCCTGAGAGGAGCCCAGTGCTCCTTGCTCCTCTCTGCTGACCCGTGAGCGTTTGTCTGCTTTCGGCATGGCCCTGGCTGTGTCAGGGCTGCTCCATGGACACGAGACAGCCGGTCCTGTCCTGCTGGGTCCCAGCAGTGCCTGGCAGCAGCCCTGCACCCACGTCAGGATGCTGGCCAAGAGGGCCCTGGAAGCTAAGGCAGCTGATTTGAAGCTTTTGCAGATACACACAGGGGATGGCCAGCAGTGTTCCCTCAGGATACAGCAGTGCTGAGGCGCCTCCCCAGAGCTGCCTGATGCTGCCCACTCTTGTGGCACCAGTTGCTTTCCTGTGCAATGTTCTACCTCCCCCAAGAGTGAAGAGGGAGCTGGAGAAAGAGCTGGCCAGGCTGCTCTGGATCCTTTCCCAGCAGCCCTGGCTGAGTGGAGCAGTCCGAGCTGAGCGCAGAGGTGCCCATGGAACAGCCGTGCCCAGGAAGGCTCACTGGGAAGGGTGATCCAGGAACCACAGGCCTGGCAGCCTGAGCTGCCACCAGGAAGGCCTTGGAGCAGATCCTCCTGAGTGCCATCCCACGGCATGTGCAGGGAGCCAGGGCGTCTGCTGGAGGGTGGGAAAGCTCTGCAGAGGGACAGGGACAGCTGGGGCTCCTGGTGGGATGTTGAGGGCTTCTGTGTTGAAGTTTGTGGGGTGGGTGTTGGTGGGGTGTTGGGGAAGGAGTTGTCTGGAAGGTGAGAGGTCTGGGCTGGAATTTGAGTCAGTTTGAAGGCAGCATCTGTGGTTTGGCACAGCTTTGGTTATGGAGGGCAGAAAGAATATCTGTGACTATTTCTATTCATGGTCCTTTTTCCCCTGCAGGGAACAAGAGGGGAGAGCTGTACTTTATTGGCCACTTAGATATCTGTACTGGGGGAGGATCAGCCCTTTTGCCATCTACTCATTTGTTTGGGTTACTCTTGTAACACTGAGTGGTCTTTCATTCCTTGAGAGCTTTTATTCCTTAAGAAAATTAGGAGATGATAATCCCTTCATCAAAATCCATTTGCAAATCAAAGAATGGTCTTCTTTTTGGCTCTCTGTAGTGTTACGTTTTGTAAAGTGACATTCAATGGATGATAAGGCAAATGAGTTGCAAATGCTTCAGGATGGGACGCAAACTTGTAGACCAGTCACATTCTCAGGCCATCCCAATAAATTTGGGAAGTTTGCAAATTTTGGAACTACTTGAGCTGAGCAATGGGAAGTAAAACTTTCCTGAAGTGAGGATTCCTTAATGCCAGATTCTTCTGTGTCTTCATGGCCAAGATGTTTTTGTGGTGCAGGAAATGACTTCAATGAGAAAATAATTCCAGCACAGAGTAAGAGCTTCTGACAGAGACCAAGTCTTGCCAGCAGTTCCTCCAGGTGCTGCTGCCATCAGTCCCCAATGCACATGGGCTTTGGCTCCCTGTGGCACAGAAGCCCCCCGGGGGCACAGGTCTCTGGGGCAGGAGACGGGCACCAGCGCTGCCAGGGCTCGGGGGGTGGCAGCTCTGCTTGGGCGGGGACTCTGCCACAGCTGCTGCTGTCAGCGCTGCCCGGGCCCCAGGGCTCAGAGCAGCATTCGTGCCCTGGCCCACACATTCCTTGTCTGTGTCACACCCGTGGGTTTAGGATGGCCACCGGCCAGGAGGGGGCCCAAGGAGGCCGTGCCAGCTTCCCTGGAAGGCCCCGTGCCCTTCCCAGCACGGCTGTGTCGGCAGCCCTGGGTCTCCTTCTGCTGCCCTGAGCCCACAGAGCAGGGCAGCGTTTGCTGATGCTCTGAGCGCTTCCTAAAGATCCTGTAGGCTGCCTTAGACACCTGGGGCCAGGCATTCCTTCCAGCCTGGGCCACTTTGGCTGGGCTGGGGGCGGCCCCAGGGCAGGGCGCAGTGTGTGCAGGGGCCCTTTGTGACACGGTGCAGCACGGTCACTGTGGCATAGAACGGGTGTCCAAGGGCCCTTTGTGACACATGGTGACACAGGAGCTGGCGGTGACAAGAGCACACCACAGTGCTCGGAGCACGCGATGGGACAGGACGGGACAGAGCGGTGCCGTGAGGAGCCCCCGCACAGTGCCCTCGTTCCTGTCCCACCCGGAGCCTTTCCGAGGCGTTGTTCCTGCAGCTGAGCTCGAGGCCAGACCACAGGACTTGCTGACCCGTGGCCTTCCCAAGGCTTCTCTTCTGCAGGTGCCCTCAAGGGCAGTGTAGGACTTGGTGCCCCAGAGGCATCTCCCATCCCTGCCGCCAGTGCCCTCGAGGCCAGACCACAATCGTTGACAGGAGTCTCCTGTCCTGGTGGCCAGAGCCCTCGAGACCAGAGTGCAGGACTTGCTGTCCTGTAGCCTCCCTGAGGCTTCTCTCTTGAAGGTGCCTTCCAGGCACCACTGCAGGACTTGCTGACTCGGAGCTTTTCTGAGGCATCTCTCCTGCAAGTAGCCACAAATCCAGTCACTGACATGGAGCAGAGACCCCCAAGAATGCCCAAGCTGGCCTGGGTGGAAGAGAAGGAAGAAGGTCCTGGAGCTGCCCCAGCACAGGAAACCGAAGAGGTGGTGCCGTTTGAGCTGCTGCAGGAAGGTGAGTGGCAGAGCTGGGCCACAGGGTTGGTGCCTGCAGCCAGCATGGCAACATCGCATCCCATCCCATCCCATCCCATCCCATCCCATCCCATCCCATCCCATCCCATCCCATCCCATCCCATCCCATCCCATCCCATCCCATCCCATCCCATCTCCTGGGGATGTTCCCATGGACAGAATGGAACAGGGATGAAGAAGACATGGAACAGAGACCCCCAAGAGTGCCCAAGCTGGCCTGGGTGGAGGAGGAGGAAGAAGGCCCTGGAGCTGCCCCAGCACTGACTGAAGAGGTGGTGCCATTCGAGCCGCCACAGGAGGGTGAGTGGCAGAGCTGGGCCACAGGGGCTTGGCGCCATTGCATCCCATGGCATCCCATTGCATCCCATGGCATCCCATTGCATCCCATCCCATCTCATCTCATCTCATCTCATCTCATCTCATCTCATCTCATCTCATCTCATCTCATCCCATCCCATCCCATCTCCTGGGAATGTTCCCATGGACAGAATGGAACAGGGATGAAGAAGACATGGAACAGAGACCCCCAGGAGTGCCCAAGCTGGCCTGGGTGGAGGAGGAGGAAGTCCCTAGAGCTGCCCCAGCACAGGAGACTGAAGAGGTGGTGCCATTTGAGCTGCCACAGGAGGGTGAGTGGCAGAGCTGGGCCACAGGGTTGGTGCCTGCAGCCAGCTTGGTGACATTGCATGCCATGCCATGCCATGCCATGCCATGCCATGCCATGCCAGGCCATGCCATGCCATGCCGTACCATCCCCTGGGCCATGCCCATGGAGAGGACAGAAAAGGGGCCGGGCAGACACCCCGCAGTGGCCGTGCTCCATCCCCTGGGGCATCCCGGGGCTCTCCCTGCCTGGGGAGCGCAGGGCTGGGCTGTGTTCTCCGGCCTCTCTCCCGCAGCCCCTCAGCTCTGGCTGCGCTCGCTCTTTGCCAGGTGCAGCCCTGGAGCGCACACAAGAGCAGGAGCCCTCCCGTGGCCTCTTCCGTAGAACAGCGCAGGTATCTGCAGCCATCCCCACCTGGGCTGGGCCTGCTGTCACTGCACTTGGAGCATTCCCTGCAACATCCCTGGCTTCTTGCCCTTCTCCTACAGCTCGTTTGCAAATTCATCAAGAGAATTCGGGAGGAAGAGACCAGCCCCATGGGCACTGGGCTCAGAGCATATTCGCACATCTTCAAAACCAATACCAGTGCTGCCCTGCTGGATATGCTGGTAGAGGAGGGCTTTTCCAATCCAAAGCAAGTAAGCAGCCTGTGGCCAGGGTTTGATCCTCCCAGGAATTGCTTGGCCTCCCAAGCCACGCCTGCTTGTCACTGTAACTCCTTGAGGCCATGGCAGTGGGGTGGGAAGGGAAGCACTTCTTTGGAGAAGCTGGGCACATTCCTCCCTCTGGCAGCTTTCCAAGTCTCCCCGTGCCTTCTCCAGGTGCCTGCCCTGGTCAGGTACATCCACCAGTGGCTCCTGGCCAATCGGTTTGCTGAGCACAGGCTGAACAGGACCCTGCTGGATCTCACCAAAGCACAGCCCACTGATGTAGTCATGACGCTGCTGCGTGTGGCCCCGTCCTGTGACAGGTATGGGGCCCACCTGCCCAGAGGGCTCAGGCCTCCCCAGCCCATCACCCTGTACCGCCTGGCCCAGGTGTCTGACCAACAGAGAGTTCCAGGGCCGTCTGGCTGCTGCCTTTCCCAGCCCTGGCACGTCAGCCCCCGAGCCTGCTGCCATGCTCCCTTGCCGCCCCTCAGGGCTCTGTCCCCACGGGGCTGGGCTGCCTGGGTGCTGCTGGCGAGGGCCAGTGGGCAGAGGCAGAGCTGGTGGTCAGCCCGGGCCCCTAGGGATGCCCAGGCCACGGTGCTGTGTCTGAGACCACCCTGAGACAGAGCTCTAACCCCACAGAGCTGCTTTGACCATGTGGAAGAGCATCATGTGCTCGCCCAGGACTGCAGAGCCGGCGCTGCTGATACTCCTGGATGTGCTGGGGAGCTGGCCCAAGCACAGCACGTGCACCTCTGATGGGGACAAAACGGGTGTCTTTGGCCTGGCTGTGAGTTTCTGCAAGTGGCCTTTGCTGGCCCCAAGGCCGCCTCTCCAGCAGCTCTCCATCCTCCTTCCCCCACTGCATCTGCCTGCCTCAGGCGCTGGCCTGAAACCCGGCCCAGGGGCAGCTTCAGGCCCAGCAGGCCCCGTGCTCCCCCTGCATCTCTCTGGGCCTCTCCCTGCCAAGCTCGGGCCCTGCCACACGGACACCTCGGCACTGAGCGCTGTCTCGGGGGGCTTTGTCCTTTGCAGGCAACTGCGGTGATGTGGAAGATCCTCCAGGTGCCCCATGTCCCACATATAGTGACGGTCTATTTCCCCCGCCTATTTGTGCATCTGCTCTTCCAAGTGTTCTTCAGCACTCTGGATATGCCAGAGGAGGTCGATACCTTCTGGAAGGGATGCCAGGAGCGATACAGCCTTGCCACCAGCCCCAACAGGTGCTCCATGCCAGTCCTCCTGTCCCTGCCACGTGGCCTGCCAAGGAGCCAGTGCTGCCAGTGTGACCTGGGCTTTGCTCTGCACGTAGGTTTGCAGTGTGGACCCTGAAGTCCCTGCTCTGCCGAATGCAGCATGAGGGTGTGGTGGTGGCAATGGAACACAATTGTGGCTGGGACACGCTGCTGTGTGCTGACACCCACCACTATGCTGTGGGTCTGCTGGCCAGGTGAGACCCCCTTCTCCCCACTGCCTCTGACATTTGTGCTCTGTGCCTAGGGTGCCCCACACAGTCCCCAAGGTCGTGGGCCAGAGGGCCTTGTCACTGAGGGATGGCCAAGCAGACTGGAAAACGCTAGGAGAGGAGGGTGCCCACCAGGAGCTGCCTCCCAAATAGGCCAGGGCCCCTTGCAGGATTCTGGGGAAAGACCAGACCTCTGTGAGTCAGTCCTGGCAGAGGTTTGTCCCCCTGGCCCACAGTCTTGGCTCCTTTTTCTCCTGCCAGGGAGATGTGCTGTGTCTCCATCCCCTTGCGGTCCCAGATTGCTCGCTACCTGCTCCGGCTGCTCAGCACACAGGAGACACGCTGGGAGCTGCCCGCCCTGGCGTTCCTTGTGGAGGTGAGCCTGAAGGCCAGCATGACCTGGCTGAGCTGCCTCCTAGCTCTCTGCCCTCTCGGAGACACAGCCGCCTGGGACGGTGCCCGTGCCCTGTGCTGCTGCCCAGGCCCAGCCCTGTGCGGCTCCGGGCTCCTGCCGGCCGGCTCCCCTGTCACTGCCCTGTGCCTTCCAGGTCCTCGAGTGCCTGGACTTGAGTGAACAGGGTGCTAACAGAGTCCTGGAAATCTTGTCGAGGCAGCTGCGGAGCGAGAGCAGGGAGAAGTGTCGCCTGGCCCTCAGGGCCCTTCTCAAGCTCATTGAGGAGCCCTCAATGGTGAGAAGGGGGCAGCAGCTGAGGCTGAGCTGGGGAATGCAGTCACTTGGGCTTGGCTGGGCTTTGGGTGTAGGAGCAGCTGCTCCCAGTTCTCCTGCCTCCCAGTTCAGCTGCCCAAGCGCTTCGGGACAGGCCTTTGGCCTCTGGGCCCTGCAGCAGCAGGATGGCGTTTCTCAAACTTGTATTCTGCACAGACCGAAAAAATGTGGAGCCTGACTGAAAGTCTTGTGGAGCCTCTGTGGGATACAGATGGAGAGATAGTTAGCATGACAGTCATGCTACTCAGCCTTATCATCTTGGACAATGACATGCTGATGCCCAGCCCCGTCACACTGCAGCTGCTTGAGGCGCTCCTACCACTCTTTGACCACGTAAGGCTCACTGCTCCCAGCCACGGCCACTGGCTGCTGCCCGGACACTTGGTGCCCTGTGGAGATGCAGGCCTGTGCTAAGTTGGGCCCCGTGCAGCGAATGCTGAGGTCTTTTTCTCTTCCTTTCATACAGGACAATAGCCAGGTGCAGCTGCTCTCCATACTGCTTGTCCGAACATTGGTGACTCTTCCACAGGAAAAGGAAAAAAAGGCCCTGAACACACCCCTGTGCCAGAGCCTGCTGCCACTCTTCTTCCACTGTCATGATGAGAATCAGCGTGTGGCACAGGTGAAGACTTGTGGGCTGCTGCTGTCCCCCTGGCAGGGGGCTCGGCTGCCTCCTGCCCTGGCGCCTGCCGGGCTGCAGCCTCCTGCAGGCCTTGGCACAGGGACGCGGGTCCTTCGCCCTGGGCTATGAGGCCATCTCCGTGTCTCTGCTGCTCTCCAGGCTTCTCAGGAAACGCTGATTTGTGTGGCCAAGTTCCTGAAAAGGATGGATCTTGAAAAACTGGTGAAGAGTCAGAAGCTGTGGAAGTTCAGCGAGTGCCTGGTAAGGAGGGCCTGCAAGCCCCAGCCTCAGCCTGGAGAAGGCCCCTGAGGGCGGTGCTCAGTGTGCGGGGCTGGCAGCTGTGCTGCAGCCAGAGGCCGTGCGGGCTCTTCTCCAGGCTCCCGTGGGCCCGAGCCGGGTGCCCATGGAGCCCAGCCTGGCGGGGCTGCGGGCCGGCACCGCGTCTCCCCGGGCAGCAGCCGGCCCTCTGCCCCCTGCCCTCGGGAGCCCTTGGCCAGCGGCTGCTGGCCGCGCCCTCAGGGCTGTGCGGGCAGGGGAGGCCGGGGCTGGGCGCAGGCAGCGCCCGGCCCAGGGGCTGAGCCCGCGCCAACCCTTCCCTCCTGCCGCTCTCTGCAGCTGGCCGAGGACAGGAGCCGAGCGGCCGAGCACCTGCGCCGGGCCCTGCGTTACCTGCAGAGCCCACAGGAGCCCCTGCGAGAGGCGGCCATCAGGTTCATGGGTGAGCCACGAGCCCGGGCTCCCTCCCCGGCCCGCCGCAGCTCGGCCCCGGCCCCGCCTGCTGCCCCGGCAGCGCCAGCCGGGCCCGGCGCCGTGGAGCCCCGCCTGGCCTGGGCATTGCTGCTGCCGCCCTCTGGCAGCCGTGCCCTGGGGCGGCAGCGTGCGCCAAGGGCCGGGCTGAGCCCTGCCGGGCCAGCAGCCCGTGTGGCCACAGCGCCGGCAGCGCCGCTGGCAGGGAGCTGTGCCGCTGGTGCCATGACAGCCTCTGTGTTCACAGGGATGGCCGGGCGGTGCCTGAGGAGGCAGCAGGAAGAGCTCCGGCTCATCTGCAACAGTGAGCGAGGCCAGCGGGCTGGCAGCGGGGGCTGCCGGGGGGAGAGTTGCAAGCCCTGCCCCGGCTGCAGAGGGCTCTGCTCCCTGTGCGGACGAAGGGCGGCGTGGGCAGAGCACACACAGATTTCAGGGCCACCTGGGGGATTCGTGGCCAGCAGCTTCTGGCTGGTCCTATTGGTCCCTGCTCCCTCCTGGCCATGGCTAGAGCCGGCTGGGATGGCCCTTGCAGGAGGCTCTCCCTGGGTCCCCTCAGATCCGGGAACTGACCATAGCTCTGTCCCTCTCTCTTTCAGCCCTTGAACACCTGACAGAGGACACTAGCAGTGCTGTGTCAGATGTGGCGCTTGAAACATTGTATGTCCTCCAGGCACTACAGAGTGAGCGATATTCCGTCTTCCAGAGGGTGCAAGATCAGCTCCGCAGGGCATGGAGGACACGGCCTCGTCTGTCAGGGCTCGGCTGGCTGCGCTGCTGGAGCTCTGCAGAGAGCTGATCCCAGAGGCTCTGTCTGCTGAGGCCACCTGAGCCAGCAGGAATTTTCCATTTATTTAAGCTTGTTGTCTTCATTTTGTTTTTTCTTTAGTATATGAATACAGAGTGTGTTATAATACACAGACTCCCAGGAGCTTTCTTTTGCTACCCAGAGTCTGCAGGGCATAGGGGAAGAGGGGGAAAAGGGTGCTTGTGCTCAGCCAGCTGCCCCGGCGTGCAGTGATGCAGGGAAAATGGCCAGAAGCCCCTTGGCCTTTGGTGGTTCTGCTGAAGCCTTTGTGCTGCCCACAGAGCGGCTGGGCAGAGGCCGGAGCTGCGGGGATCCCTGCCAGAGTGGTGCCTGGAGATGGCCACAAGCCCTGTGCCAGGCAGGAAGCGCCATCCGTGCCCTTCCGCCCGTGTGCTGCTGGCTGCCTTGCTGAGGGCTCCCAGGTGCCTCTGGCTGGGGCTGCTCTGGAGCTGCTGTGGGGCTGCGGCGCTGCTGCCAGGCAGCTTGGCCGGGCTGGGGCAGGGCCTGAGGGGCTGGGGCGCTGGCAAGCCCTGAGCAATGGGGCTGTCAGAGGCCACAAGCAGCCCCCCGGCAGCCGCCTTGTTCCTGCCACAGTTGACTTGCAAGAGGGATCCTGGGCACTGTGGAACGAACAGCACTGGTGTTGTTGGAAACCCAAATGCAGGGAAATCCCAGACCTTTGGTCTTGTCAGCAAAGCTTAGAATTAAATCCAGGATTTGATCTGAGACCTTGGAAAGGGCTTCTGAACTCAGGTGCTAGAAGCGAGAATGAGGATTTCTAGTTTCTAGCAGAGACACGGGGAGGAAAGTTGAAGTGGAGGTGTCGGGTCCGGCTGTCTGTCTCTGCCCCAACACGAGTAGAGTGGTTCTTGGGTGGCACGCGATGCAAAGGACGAGTCTAGACTCTTCAGTTTTTTGGTCTTCAGGTTGTTTATTATTTCTTATCTACAAAATTTTTCTGTCTGCCCAACAGAGGTCTGATCTGCAAGCAGTCACAGGCACTCTCTGACCACCCACGGGGCGGTCATGTCTTTTTATACTAAAACCTACGTATACAATATTTACCTTTATTTCCCAATGCTTTTCACCCATGTTAGCAAGTGCACCTTCACCATAAACCAATCTCTAAGTGCCAACATCATCACAGGAGATGGAGGACAAGAAGAAGAAAGAAGAAGGACAAGACACGCCCTGATCCCTCCATCTTGTCTCCATAACCCCCCTGTACCAAAAACCTTAAAGTCTATATCTCACCCTCTAAATGTGTCTCTTTTACACCTTGTACTCTAAAGTGATTCTCTTGTCCTCAGACTCTTGTTACTTCTGTGGATGGATCAAAATCAAGCCACCAAACACTCTTGGCAACATTCCAGGATTTTCAAGACCCCCAAGGGTTCTACTGGCATCTCTGGACATCAGGAACGATGTGCTGAGATCCCACATGGAGGAAAGTTTAGAGTTTTAGAGTTCAAGATCTAGAAAAAATCAAAGTATTTACAATGGTAAAGAAGAAGTTTAGGATGCAATGCTGTAGGTTTGTGTGTCATAACATGATTGGCTAAGGAAGCTTATCCTGTAGCATGAGTCCATAAGACGAAATATTGAAGGATTGGCTCCAAAACACAAATATCCTTGTTGGCAGTGTCTTCTTGGCCAAGAAATCCTTCAAAGCTCTTGTAACTACAAGTCTTGCGGACCTGTGAGCTGTGCAGTGGAGACGTGAGCCAAACTCACCCTTCCTGTCTTTGTAGAAGAGAAGAAAAAGCAATGGCATCACCTAAAAAACTCAGAGGTCCGCTCTCTAGCTCATTCCAAACTCCTTCAACTCCCCCAAAGTGGGATTTAGCCAGAAATAGATGACAAGAACTCTTAGTGCTGCCTCTTTGACTCCAGAGCAGCTGCTTTAGAATCTTTCACATAACCCTGTGTAGTTATGTGCCAGAAATGTCTCCTTTGAAGAAACTTTCCCAACTTACTTGCATGAAGGTTTGTTTGAAGGGTGTTTGAGGAGAAAGGCTCCCAGCAGAGGTCTGGGCTTTGGCCGAGCTGTGTCCCCTGCTGATTGTGAAGTGTGCCATCAGCAGCAGGGCTTTCTGGGCTAAAAATATCATCAAGTCACTTGGACTTGCTCATTTTGGCCTCTAAAAGCTGGACCCAATTTTGGGGCAAATTTGGAGACCTCATCTATGGGTGGATGGAGCACCTAGGATTTTCCCAGTTGCTGGGAATGGTTCTCCAGGTCCCTGGAGTATCCAGGGCCCTGGTAAGTTCCAGCTCCACACATGCCTTGGCAATGAGAAGCAAAGGAACCCAGACCTTTTTGTGCTGCCTGTGTCATTGCACCGGGGCAATGGGATGGGCACACGAAGCCCTTGTGCTGGAGCTGAGCTGCTCTGCCCAGCACTGGTGGCCGCCATCCAAGCTGGTTTTGCTTGTCCTGGTTCCCTGACAGCTGGGGCCCTGGGCAGAGCCCTGAGAGCCTGGTCTCCCCCCAGGGAAGGAGCAGGAGCCCCTGGAGAAGCTGTACCGGGTGGGGATGCTGCTGCTGCTGCTGCTGCTGGAGACAATGAGGATGACATCAAGGGTGACAAGCTCTTCCTCAGCCTGGCCACTGGAGGCTGAAGGTGATGGACTTTGATTCTGGCACCTTCTTCAAAGGCAAACTCCACAGGGAATTTGCAGATGAGTCCCCAGCTGGGGAAATTCTGCTAGATTTGGGCATGGCCCAGCCTGGCTGGGAAGCAAAGGTTCCCCCTTTGCTGGGGCAGATGCAACTCATCCTTCAGTCGCTGCCCAGCTGCTTTTGGCAGGGCTGTGGGGATGGGCTGGGCTGGGTACGAAATGGGAGTGGGCTCCTGGCCCTGCCAACAGCCCCAAGCACCCACCGTGCCCCGGGCTGGGGCTGGGGCTGGGGCTGGGGCAGCCAGCCCGACACAAACAAAGCCCCATGGTGGGAGCAGAGGTGGGACTCCAGAACCTGTGCAGGGGCTGCTTTGCTGTGCAGGCAAGGAAGGGCTTGGGCTGCTCCACTGCCTTCGTTTGCTTTGGGATCACGGTGATTTTGGGGGGCAGTGCAGGGGGGAAGAGAGAAAGTGTGGGCTTTCCTCAGCCATGGCTGGGTTTTTCCCTACCATGTAGGAGTTGGGCCTTCCTCAAGGCCCTGACAGAGATAGGAGTTTTTACTGTTTTTCTTTTCCCTTTTTTCATCTAATCTCTTTTCAAGAATGTGTTGTTTGTTTTTCCAGAGGAAGCGTTCGAGGTGGTCCAGTGTGGATGGGGAAGTGCTTGGGAGCAGCTGTGGCGTGGATGGGCTGTGGCCTTGGAGAAGGCTGAGGACATGGTTTGGGAGCAGCTTTTCTTCCGGCCGTGGCTGGCGTGAGGTGGGTCCCTGTGTGCTTGGCAGGGTGGGATCAGAGCTTTTGGGAGATGGCAGCGAGCACAGGAGCATCCTGCTCTGGGCAGCTGCTGAGGGCTGGATGTGCCGTGGCTGGCTGCAGGCTGGGCACATGTCCTGCCCTCCTGCTCTGCTGCCAAAGGCAGCAGGGATGGGCAGCTCTGGGCACAGCTCTGGGCACAGCCAGCATGGCCTGGGCACCGCAGGCCTTGGCACAAGGGCACAGGAGCCCTCAGCTGATGGGCGGTTTCTGCTTTCTCTCCTTGCAGCTGGGCTCTGCAGCTGCTGAGGCTGCTCTGGGCTCTGCCAGGGCTCTGCTGGGCTCAGCCCTGGGCCCAGCTGGGCTGGCTCTGCCCTCACATTGCTCTGACAGCTTTGCATCAGACGAGCCCGTTGCCAGCACAGCGCCTGAGCTTTCTGCTTTGGCAGCTGAGTGAGACTCTGCTGCAGGCCCAGAGATTGCAGCTGGGGACACCCATCCAATTGGCAAGGACCCAAACTCTCCACAGTCCCAGCTGAACGCCTGCATCTGTACAGGCTGTTTTGTCTGTCCCATTCTTCCTTCTTGATTGGCTGGAATTGTGCAGTTGCACTTTCTTCCTCCTCTAGCAGTGCCACGAGTGGGCCAAAGCTGGCGAGTGGGCCGTGCTCCTGAGGCAGTGCAGTCTGGAGCTGGTGGATGGAGAATTGCCCTTCTGCACTGCCAAACCAGAGCAAAAAGCTGTCAGTGGGACTTGGTGTCTTTAAGAAATCCCTGACAGTTTCAAAGGGAATGTGCAGCTCATTCACAGGGTGAGAAGGAAGGTCATCTTCTAAAGAATTTGGGGTTTGACAGAGATTAGATTCCCAATCCTGCTTGGAGCTGGCAGGGCACAAAGCAATTTCTTCTTGCTTCACAACAATTTCACCACAATTGAAAATAACAATGTTGGAACCAAAGCCCAAAATCTTTTTTTTAAAAAAGATTTCTGAGGCCAGTAAGATGGATCCATGCCAGCACCACATTTACAAAATAAATAACTGAGTTCTCTTTTTAAGAAAGATCAGTTACCTCTTAATCCAAAGTTATGCACTATTTTTCTTTACACACTTGGGTTTTGTTTTTATCTTTCACATTCTTTTCTGTGCTTTTAATAATTTCTTTTTCTTTGTTTTTTTTTAACAGAAAACCTGTCCTATAAAAGGAATGTCCTTTGCTCCTGGTTCCCGTGTGGAGCAGCTCCCTTCCTGCTGGCTGAGTTGCTCAGGCAGAGCCCGGCAGTTCCTGGCCCTGCAGGGCTGAGGCTTTTCCCCATTGCTGGGCACAGACTGATGGAGCAGCACTGCTGCACACAGGCACACAGAGGGACCCGGAGCAGCTGCCTTTGCCCACCTGAGGCTCCAAGGCCCAAACTCTGAGCAGCCAGGGCTGGAAGAGACTGGCAGGATCTGATCCCTGACTCTGGGCCAGGGCTGCACAAATGACCCCGCAGCAGCAGCAGCAGCAGCAGCAGCAGCAGCACATGGAGCTGACTTTCAGCACAGCCCCTGCGCCTCTTCCCTCCCGTGTGCAGCGGTGTCACAGCAGCCTGAGGCACCTGGAAGCCCCCAGTGCCAGCAGGGACTTGGGATGGCAGCCCTGGGCTCCTGGAGGCTGTGTAAGGAACAGAGCTGGGCACTCCCTGTCCATGGGGAGCTTGCAGATGGAAAAGGCTGCTGTGCCCAGGCAGCTCCAAGGGCACAGAAAGGAGGGTCTGGAGCTCTGGATCTGTGCCAGTGCCACAGTCCTGGGCAGCAGCCAGCCAGCCCTGGGGAAACAGAGGGCACAGCACGAGGGACAGAAGCAGGCAAGGGCAGAGACTGGAGAGAGCCAGAGCCAGGAGCAGGAACAGCTGCTCCATTGCACTCTTGGAGAAAGCTCTTGGCTGGTTCAAAGTGCTGAAAGGCGTGAAGGGCAGAGAGGAGGCCACAGCAAACAATGCTCCTGTTTGCACAGCCTCCCCTCTCCGTGTCCCAGAAGGAATTGGATGGACTGTGTTCTTCTCTCCGAGTCGTCTCGTTCAGCATGAGCAGCTCAGCACCAGGAGCTGAAGGAGCTGAAGCCTCAGGCCACAGGAGCTGGGCAAGAGGAGACTTTCTGAGCAAATGAATGCTGCTAACATGGACCCAGCTGAATGCAGTGGATAGAATCATGGAATCACAGGATCCTTTCTGTTGGAAAAGCCCTCTGAGCTCACCCAGTGCAGCCGCTCACCCAGCAGTGCCAAGCCCAGCCCTAAAGCATGTCCCTGAACTGCCAAGGCCTGGACAGCAGCCCTGAGTGAGGCCTGAACAGCAGGCCCTGAGCCCAAGGTGGCCTCTGGATGAACCTTCCGACCAAAGGTTATCTTTGTATCTGCTCCCTGATGAAATAGGCATGGTCATTAGCACTGTGATAGATGTAGCCACTCATTAGTGAAACATGTATTGACCTTTGTGTATTTAGAAGCCAGACAAGGCCATGAAATCTGACATCTGGCCTTGTTTGGGGCTGTATGGTCAAAGTCACCTCCCTTGGTTCCTCCTGGGGCCCTGGCCAGCCTTTGGGAGAAGCCAATCAGGAGAATGAAACCAGATGTTCCCACACCAGCAGTGATGTCAGCTTGTTTGTTTACCAGTGTAAAAGCTGGGCCCTCTCACAGTGAGGTTGGAGCCTCATTGTCTGCAAAGGTGGGTGCACCTGCAGGAATTGCCAGTGCCCAGGAATGGCTGTCCAGTCCTTGGCTGTGAAAGGGTTAAAAGCACTGTGCCCAGGCATACTTGGGCAAGAATAAGAGACATTGCACCCAATATGGAAGCTTGCAAAAATTCAGCCACAAGCTCAAGACACAGGATGAATGTTGGCAAGAAACAGGGAACAAAACTGGCAGAAATGAAGGGCAGAGCTTGCTAAAACCAGTGAGGAAATTGCTGAAACAGCCAACAAGAGACTGTGCATGCCTGGAGGAGAAAGGGCACAGCGATGAAGACGTCCAGCCTTCATCAGGAGACCCCCGAGGAAGATGCGGAGCCTTCCTCAGTGCCAGCACCAGTGCGCACTGCGCCTGCGCCTGGCACATGCTAATGATGGTAATGAGTGCTGAGAGATCGTTTGCATAACCACACCTTTTCTAAGGAAAACCATGAATGTGCATAGAGTATAACCATCCATTGTAATCTCTGTGTGCTGTCAGGAGGAGATATCCCCGCACACCTGGCGCTGAATAAAGCAAATCCCCCTCCCTGGGCTTTGTCTGGGAAGTGTCTCTGGGCCCTGTTTGAGGCCATTCATGTCCGTGGGGTTCTGTCAAGTCCCAGTGGAACCTTGGTGTCCCGTTGTTCCCCAGCCTCACAATGCTCTCCTGCTGCCATGAGGTCCCTCCCTCTGTGACACCCTGCAGCCCTGGCTCCATCAGGGTCTCTGGGGTTCCTTGGTGCACGCCTTTCTCACATCTGAGCCTTGCTCCCATGGGTTCCATGGACTGACAGTGGCCCTCTGCATTCCATGGGCCCAGCTAGATCACAGCAGAGCCTGGCTTTCATCAGATTCTGATACCTGTTCTGCCAGCTGACAGGGCTGATTTAAAGAACACAGAAACCAATGGGAAGAATGGTCTTATTTTACTGTGAGTGTTAAGGCAACACAAAATTAAAATTATACATTCAATACAACTACATGCTTGGCTTTAGCAACAAGCAAAAAGAAGCAAGGTAATGCACCTAATCATTATTACAGGAGAGAAAGGATAGGGACTGAGAAAGACACATCCCCAATTGCTTAAATACTTTACCATCTCCCAGAGTCTGCAGTCGCTCGGGAGCCCCATTTCACAGCGAGGACCTGGAGAACTCTTGCAAACACTTGGGAAAACACTTGTGCATCCACCCGTAGGTGAGGTCTCCAAATTTGCTCCAAAAGTGGGTCCAGGTTTTTAGGCCCAAATCAGCAAGTCAAAGGAACTGGACTGTATTTTTAGCCCATGAACTCCTGGGTCTCCTGGCACTTTTGCTGACCAGGAGGACCCATGGCTTGGCCAGAGCCCAGTCCCTGGCTTGGAGGGTTTCCCCTAAAATATCCTACAAGCCTCTATTCATGTCAGTTGGGAAAATTTCTTAGAGTGATACATTTCTTGCAGGTAACTACACAAGATTATGTGAAAGTCTCCAAAGCAGCTGGCTTGGTGTTAAACACCTGCAGAAGCACCTTGGTCTTCTATTTTTAGCTAACTAAAACTGATGGTGTTAGTCACATAATGCCCAGGGTTTGTCCTGTAAGCCAGCTCTGGCTGAGGGCTGCCACTCAGGCCTGAGCACATCAGCAGCTGAAGTGACCACGACTGGGAATGGCAAAAACACCCCCTGGGACTGGCCCAGA
Source organism: Agelaius phoeniceus (assembly GCF_051311805.1). Taxonomy (NCBI): domain Eukaryota; kingdom Metazoa; phylum Chordata; class Aves; order Passeriformes; family Icteridae; genus Agelaius; species Agelaius phoeniceus. Next base: position 3,532,175 of record NC_135299.1, read on the forward strand.
GGCCCTGGGACTCCCTGGCATGGATCACCTCAGGAGACAGGATTTCAGGGAGCCCAAAGGACTTTTGGGAGAGCTGCTGTGGACACAGAGGGAATTGCACAGCTGGATCCCTTGCCTGGGCTCCCAGAGGACCCTTCTGCTGTGGGGCTGCTGAGGGTGGAGGAACAGCAGGTGCCCATGGCCACCCCAAAGCAGGGCCCCGTAGGCAACACGGCCCCGACCGGGGCTGAGGGACCCCATCCCTGGGATGAGTCAGGAGCTGCAGAGCTGGGAGTGCTCAGCCAGAGCCGCTGAGCCTTCAGCAGCCCCACACGGCCAGAGCGTGAGCCCAGTGGGGAGTGGGCACTGACAGGGACTGTGGGGCCTGAACCAAGGCCCAGCCCCACTGACAGCGGCTGTGCCGGACACGCTGCAGCTCCAGGAGCAGCTGGAGCCCCAGGCAGCCAAGGGGTGCCACCATGGATGTTCCTTTCTTCCCCCTCAGAAAGGACACTGGGAAGCTGGGGAAGTGTCAATGAAAGGAGCAGGGATGGTGGGAGCTGTGGAACAGCACTGACACGAGAAACCCAAACTCTCCTGAGAAAGGAGGGCAGAAATCCCTGGTGTCCAGCATCCTGCCAGAGAAACCCATTCCCAGAATTACCAACATAAAGCCATCCTCCAATTCTCTGGATTGTGCTGCTCCGGACCCACTAACACCTTCCCCCCAGAGTGAAGCTCTGAAGTGGGATTGATGGAGGAAAACTGAGCCCTGAGCCAGGCCAGGGTCGGTGCCAGGAGCATCCCCTGGCGCTGTTTGACAGCGGCTCTGCAGGAGCTGGGGATGCAAACAGGACAAACCTGAGCATCTCCCACCATCAGATACCTCAGAGCTCACACAGCAACACGGCCGTGGCTCTCCCAGACTGGATTTAGGAATGGCACACCTACTGCAGCCATTGGATCCTGATCTGCCCAGATCCCTTTGGGACTGTTATAAATGAGAAACTTGACTAGGCCAATATTCAAGCACAAACCGGTGCCAGCAGTGAGCGGGGCCCGTTGTTACAGGACTGGTTCCTATGGGAAACATCCCGCTTCCCATAGCAGACACCCTGCTCCAGTCAGGCCAGCACCCCTGGGTTAGAATTTGAAGGGTCTCAGTCCTTGGGGAGGGCTTCAAGCTCTGTCCTTGAAAGCGGTTGTGAGGCATGTTATGAATAAGAAGCTTGACTCAGCCAATATTCAAGCAGCAATCAATTTATTAATTAATATGGTCCAGTATGGGCAATACAGCACTGGGTACAGTGGGGGAAGTTTTCCCTCCAACTGCACACCGATAATTGATGGTTACAGGTATTTATAGGGGTACTCATCAGTTTTTTTCAACAGTTTCTATTTCCAATTTTTACTCATCAGCAATTTTTATTCCAAATTATTACATCAAAATTCTATACACTATTGTGATTTTAATTTCTCAGGATGTATTTTCAAAGGAGTATCCCCAGATGGTGATGGTCCCGTTTCCGAAAGAAGAAAGACGAATTCCATGTGGTGGAGTCCAGCTCCCCAGATGTGGGTCCACCTTTTAATTGCAGAGACTATAAATCTCATAACAGTCATGTCCAGCTTCCCTTTGGTTGAAACCATAAATCCTTGAGGTGATATTCATCTTCCTTTCTCAAACTGTTTTTCTCTGCTTCAATAAGATGTGAGATAAGCATATTTCCTATATATATGTTCCAAAGCTATAGTTTCAAGGATACAAGTAATATTCTAAAATTATACTTCAAAAGGTTATTATTGAAGAGCTTTTTTATGGATTAAATAGAAGCAAAAAGCAACATCCTTAACACCTTAATTCCAAAGCTCCTAAATCAACCAGGGTTAATTGCAAACAAAAGATAGGTTCAAAGGCCTTTTTCCATGCTTTATTTTCATCAGTTATTATTAGAATTCGCAACTATCCCATTGTCGATGTCCACACATTTCGCATTTGCAAGTACACACTTCGCCTGTTTGTACCTGACACAAAACACAGCTTTGCATCTCACAGGCAGATGAGGGATGTTTGGACCGTCTCTTACAGACTGACATCCCAAAATATAAAAATAATTATGCATTTCCCCTTAAAAATAAAATTTACTGAATTAATAACATTATAATTATTTTTCTTATTTATAAAAGTTATGCTATATTTGTATTACCGAATTTGAATGTTTATATTAAAAATTCATACCTTTTTAGCAAGCAAAAAATTTATTGGTCATAGGTTCTAAGGAACACAATTCCCTTCATTGATTCATTGACCAGTGTGACTGTTGATTTCTCCTTCTTTATGCTAATTAGTCCTTTTTTAAATCCTTCTGTCATCTTTTTTATCATTTTCACAGACAGGATAAAAGGGGCCACTTTGGGGTCCGTGGAGAACTTTCTGGGGCACATTTGGGGCAGTTCTGGGTCTGGGGAGGGAATTCAGAGAGAACTTGAGGGTCTGGAGGACACTTAGGGGAGCTGGGTGGGCACTTGGAGGGGCACTCAGGGATTCCGAGGGACAGTTCGGGGTCCGGGACAGCACTTGGGGGTCCAGGGGGGCCCTTGGAAGTCAGGGAGGAGAATTTGGGGCACTTCGGGGTCCAGGTGGGCCCTTGGGGGGCTCTGATGGGGCTCTCTGGGGCGCGGGGGGTGATGGGAGCTGTAGGCGCGGGTCTAATACAGTTTAACGGGGCCGGGGAGCATCACGGGAGTTCAAAGCGCAGCTGCAATGGCTCTCGGTGGGGCGCGGGGCATGACGGGAGATGAAGTCCCGGCTGGAAAAGCTCTGGACGTGCGCCGCGGAGCATGATGGGAGCCGTAGTCCCGGAAGTGGTTCGAACGCTTTGTTTAGGGGTCCGGGAAGGCACTTGGGGGACACTTTTGCGTCCGAGCCGCGACTTGAGATCCTCGTGGTAACGTAAACGGTTCGAGAGAACTTGCGGGGAGCTCGGGGAGCTCTAACCGGGCTCTTTAGGTGCGGGGTACAGCAGGAGCTTTCGGCGCGGGACTGTTCTGAGAGGCTCTGGGGCCGCGGGGGATGAGAGGAGATGAATTCCCAGAAGTGGCTGTACCGGGCATCTGTGGGGTTGGGAGCACTGGGGGGTCCGGGGACGCTTCTGGGGGGTCCCGAATGGGCGCTGAGAGATCCTGGAGGGTCCCAGGGACACTTAAGGGACAAAGAGGGGACGGTTACCGGGGGTTCTGTGGAGCGCGGGGCATGACGGGCGTTGTAGTCCCGGCTCCAATGGGGCTCAATCGGGCCGCGGGGCATGACGGGAGTTGTAAGCACAATGAAAATAAATATCTTGCCCACCCTAGGCACCTCCCCCGAGGTCCCTTTCCAGGCGCTGATTGGCTGCGGGTGGTGATGGGCGGAAGCCTCGGCAAATGGGATGCGGTGGCGGCGGGAACAGCCCATTCAACCTCTCCAGTCCCTCCCGGTACAGCCCAGTTCATCCCCAGTACTACCCCAGTACAACCCCAGTGCCCCTCCAATCCCTCCCAGGACAGCCCAGTTAAACCCCAGTTCCTCCCCAGTCCCTCCCAATACACCTGAGTGTACATTCCCAGTCCCTTCCAGTTCCTACTCAATGTCATCCACAGGATGCCCCAGTGTCTCCCAGTCTTCCTCCAACGTTCCCAGTGTCCCCTGTATGTCCCAGTCCTCCCCAGTGTCACTCCCAGTATGTCCCAGTGTCTCCCACAGCATTCCCAGTGTTCCCCAGTATGTCCCAGTCCTCCCCAGTGTTTCCAAGGACAGTTTAATTTCTCTCGGTGCCCGTGGTAGCCAAACACAGCAGTGGGGTCAGTGCAGCGCCCTTGCAGTGGCCCAGTGCAGCTTGGGCTGATGATCCACCCTCACAGCTGGCCCAGGGCAGCTCTGCAGTGGCTTTGGTGGCACCTGGGGCTGGCACACACCTGAGCAGTGTGTCTGTTTGCAGTGGGGAAACTCAGGAGTTTGAGATTGCTGCAAAAAGCACAAAAAGGGAAAACCCCTCTTAGGCTGGGTGCAGCCAACTCTCCAAGCACAGCAGCTCCCAGGGCAGTGAGGACAGACAGGATGGGGCTGGGCAATGTGGAGCAAGGTTGTCCACACTGGGTCAGAGCTCCAGGCACAGCTTCTGTGAGCAGGCCAGGGCTGCTGAGGAGAGACCCTGGGTCAATATCAATCACAGAATGCTGCAATCACCTCTGCTCTAAAGAGAAATTTAATAAAAGACACCCTTTAAATAGGAATGTGTATTCCTTACAAGTTCTTTGAAATCTTTTTCCATAACTGGACAAGGAAAACTTTAATGACCCTCTCAGGGCTTTGGTGTTGTTTGCATCAGACTCAGTGCCTGAGAGTGTCTTGAAAAAACTTGTCGAAAACTCCAAGTCAGCTTCAAACTCCAAATTTTCTTGACGTTTTAATGGATCCCACTGAGGGACTCGACTTGGAAAATGTCCCCAGGTTCCACTCCGAGCAGAACACTGGAGGCAGTGATGGCAGGTGGGGACAAGCAAGGCAAAGGTGTCTCTGTTGCTGAGCAAACCTGGATGTGTTTCAGGAATGCAAAGGGCCAAGGCCTGAGCCCCAGCCCCTGGCCAGGCAGATCCTGTCCCTCCCTCATTGCTCAGGGCCGACAGCCTGCAGGGACAGAGGCGCAGGGCAGGGACACCGTAGGACAGCCTGGGCTGCACAGGGCACAGGGATGGGCAGCAGCTGCAAGACAGCCCTGCCAGAGCCAACTTGGGCAGCACTTTGGCCATGGCTGCTGGCCCTGGGCCTGAGGCCACGAGGGGACAAGTGACCCTTGCAGGCCTGGGGCCTCATTGCCTCCTTGTCCCTGCTCAGCAGCCTGGCAGGGGCCGCCCCATGCTCCTGCCCTTGGCATTGCCCATCCCCACATGCCAGTTCCCATCCCGGGAAGAGCCCTGAGCAACGAGGGAGGGACAGGATCTGCCTTGCCAGGGGCTGGGGCTCAGGCCTTGGCCCTTTGTATTCCTGAACCACATCCAGGTTTGCTCAGCACCAGAGATGTTAGCGTTCAAAAACACATAATCACATAAGCGATTATATGCAGTGCTTTTTATTCAAGAGCTCTGGGAATCAGGGTAGTTTCCACCCAAATCTGATTCCGACCATACATTCGAGGTGAACGTGTTTTATACTCTATCATTACATAACTTTCATGTTAATTATTAAACTTATATTGTTCTATTGTATACACAGATTTCAGCTAAACATAGCCCTATTTAAATTTCCAACATAGTTTCTCACGATTCTTCTTATGTTTATAAAATAATTATATTTAATTACTAAACAATCACCACATCTAACAATTATATCTTTTATCATACTGCCTACACAGGTGCAGTGATCTGAGAAAACACAAAGCCCAATATTTTCAAAGACTATTTTTAACATTTTCCAGGGCTCCACTATCAGAGACACCTTTGCCTTGCTTGTCCCCACCTGCCATCACTGCCTCCAGTGTTCTGCTCGGAGTGGAACCTGGGGACATTTTCCAAGTCGAGTCCCTCAGTGGGATCCATTAAAACGTCAAGAAAATTTGGAGTTTGAAGCTGACTTGGAGTTTTCGACAAGTTTTTTCAAGACACTCTCAGGCACTGAGTCTGATGCAAACAACACCAAAGCCCTGAGAGGGTCATTAAAGTTTTCCTTGTCCAGTTATGGAAAAAGATTTCAAAGAACTTGTAAGGAATACACATTCCTATTTAAAGGGTGTCTTTTATTAAATTTCTCTTTAGAGCAGAGGTGATTGCAGCATTCTGTGATTGATATTGACCCAGGGTCTCTCCTCAGCAGCCCTGGCCTGCTCACAGAAGCTGTGCCTGGAGCTCTGACCCAGTGTGGACAACCTTGCTCCACATTGCCCAGCCCCATCCTGTCTGTCCTCACTGCCCTGGGAGCTGCTGTGCTTGGAGAGTTGGCTGCACCCAGCCTAAGAGGGGTTTTCCCTTTTTGTGCTTTTTGCAGCAATCTCAAACTCCTGAGTTTCCCCACTGCAAACAGACACACTGCTCAGGTGTGTGCCAGCCCCAGGTGCCACCAAAGCCACTGCAGAGCTGCCCTGGGCCAGCTGTGAGGGTGGATCATCAGCCCAAGCTGCACTGGGCCACTGCAAGGGCGCTGCACTGACCCCACTGCTGTGTTTGGCTACCACGGGCACCGAGAGAAATTAAACTGTCCTTGGAAACACTGGGGAGGACTGGGACATACTGGGGAACACTGGGAATGCTGTGGGAGACACTGGGACATACTGGGAGTGACACTGGGGAGGACTGGGACATACAGGGGACACTGGGAACGTTGGAGGAAGACTGGGAGACACTGGGGCATCCTGTGGATGACATTGAGTAGGAACTGGAAGGGACTGGGAATGTACACTCAGGTGTATTGGGAGGGACTGGGGAGGAACTGGGGTTTAACTGGGCTGTCCTGGGAGGGATTGGAGGGGCACTGGGGTTGTACTGGGGTAGTACTGGGGATGAACTGGGCTGTACCGGGAGGGACTGGAGAGGTTGAATGGGCTGTTCCCGCCGCCACCGCATCCCATTTGCCGAGGCTTCCGCCCATCACCACCCGCAGCCAATCAGCGCCTGGAAAGGGACCTCGGGGGAGGTGCCTAGGGTGGGCAAGATATTTATTTTCATTGTGCTTACAACTCCCGTCATGCCCCGCGGCCCGATTGAGCCCCATTGGAGCCGGGACTACAACGCCCGTCATGCCCCGCGCTCCACAGAACCCCCGGTAACCGTCCCCTCTTTGTCCCTTAAGTGTCCCTGGGACCCTCCAGGATCTCTCAGCGCCCATTCGGGACCCCCCAGAAGCGTCCCCGGACCCCCCAGTGCTCCCAACCCCACAGATGCCCGGTACAGCCACTTCTGGGAATTCATCTCCTCTCATCCCCCGCGGCCCCAGAGCCTCTCAGAACAGTCCCGCGCCGAAAGCTCCTGCTGTACCCCGCACCTAAAGAGCCCGGTTAGAGCTCCCCGAGCTCCCCGCAAGTTCTCTCGAACCGTTTACGTTACCACGAGGATCTCAAGTCGCGGCTCGGACGCAAAAGTGTCCCCCAAGTGCCTTCCCGGACCCCTAAACAAAGCGTTCGAACCACTTCCGGGACTACGGCTCCCATCATGCTCCGCGGCGCACGTCCAGAGCTTTTCCAGCCGGGACTTCATCTCCCGTCATGCCCCGCGCCCCACCGAGAGCCATTGCAGCTGCGCTTTGAACTCCCGTGATGCTCCCCGGCCCCGTTAAACTGTATTAGACCCGCGCCTACAGCTCCCATCACCCCCCGCGCCCCAGAGAGCCCCATCAGAGCCCCCCAAGGGCCCACCTGGACCCCGAAGTGCCCCAAATTCTCCTCCCTGACTTCCAAGGGCCCCCCTGGACCCCCAAGTGCTGTCCCGGACCCCGAACTGTCCCTCGGAATCCCTGAGTGCCCCTCCAAGTGCCCACCCAGCTCCCCTAAGTGTCCTCCAGACCCTCAAGTTCTCTCTGAATTCCCTCCCCAGACCCAGAACTGCCCCAAATGTGCCCCAGAAAGTTCTCCACGGACCCCAAAGTGGCCCCTTTTATCCTGTCTGTGAAAATGATAAAAAAGATGACAGAAGGATTTAAAAAAGGACTAATTAGCATAAAGAAGGAGAAATCAACAGTCACACTGGTCAATGAATCAATGAAGGGAATTGTGTTCCTTAGAACCTATGACCAATAAATTTTTTGCTTGCTAAAAAGGTATGAATTTTTAATATAAACATTCAAATTCGGTAATACAAATATAGCATAACTTTTATAAATAAGAAAAATAATTATAATGTTATTAATTCAGTAAATTTTATTTTTAAGGGGAAATGCATAATTATTTTTATATTTTGGGATGTCAGTCTGTAAGAGACGGTCCAAACATCCCTCATCTGCCTGTGAGATGCAAAGCTGTGTTTTGTGTCAGGTACAAACAGGCGAAGTGTGTACTTGCAAATGCGAAATGTGTGGACATCGACAATGGGATAGTTGCGAATTCTAATAATAACTGATGAAAATAAAGCATGGAAAAAGGCCTTTGAACCTATCTTTTGTTTGCAATTAACCCTGGTTGATTTAGGAGCTTTGGAATTAAGGTGTTAAGGATGTTGCTTTTTGCTTCTATTTAATCCATAAAAAAGCTCTTCAATAATAACCTTTTGAAGTATAATTTTAGAATATTACTTGTATCCTTGAAACTATAGCTTTGGAACATATATATAGGAAATATGCTTATCTCACATCTTATTGAAGCAGAGAAAAACAGTTTGAGAAAGGAAGATGAATATCACCTCAAGGATTTATGGTTTCAACCAAAGGGAAGCTGGACATGACTGTTATGAGATTTATAGTCTCTGCAATTAAAAGGTGGACCCACATCTGGGGAGCTGGACTCCACCACATGGAATTCGTCTTTCTTCTTTCGGAAACGGGACCATCACCATCTGGGGATACTCCTTTGAAAATACATCCTGAGAAATTAAAATCACAATAGTGTATAGAATTTTGATGTAATAATTTGGAATAAAAATTGCTGATGAGTAAAAATTGGAAATAGAAACTGTTGAAAAAAACTGATGAGTACCCCTATAAATACCTGTAACCATCAATTATCGGTGTGCAGTTGGAGGGAAAACTTCCCCCACTGTACCCAGTGCTGTATTGCCCATACTGGACCATATTAATTAATAAATTGATTGCTGCTTGAATATTGGCTGAGTCAAGCTTCTTATTCATAACATGCCTCACAACCGCTTTCAAGGACAGAGCTTGAAGCCCTCCCCAAGGACTGAGACCCTTCAAATTCTAACCCAGGGGTGCTGGCCTGACTGGAGCAGGGTGTCTGCTATGGGAAGCGGGATGTTTCCCATAGGAACCAGTCCTGTAACAACGGGCCCCGCTCACTGCTGGCACCGGTTTGTGCTTGAATATTGGCCTAGTCAAGTTTCTCATTTATAACAGTCCCAAAGGGATCTGGGCAGATCAGGATCCAATGGCTGCAGTAGGTGTGCCATTCCTAAATCCAGTCTGGGAGAGCCACGGCCGTGTTGCTGTGTGAGCTCTGAGGTATCTGATGGTGGGAGATGCTCAGGTTTGTCCTGTTTGCATCCCCAGCTCCTGCAGAGCCGCTGTCAAACAGCGCCAGGGGATGCTCCTGGCACCGACCCTGGCCTGGCTCAGGGCTCAGTTTTCCTCCATCAATCCCACTTCAGAGCTTCACTCTGGGGGGAAGGTGTTAGTGGGTCCGGAGCAGCACAATCCAGAGAATTGGAGGATGGCTTTATGTTGGTAATTCTGGGAATGGGTTTCTCTGGCAGGATGCTGGACACCAGGGATTTCTGCCCTCCTTTCTCAGGAGAGTTTGGGTTTCTCGTGTCAGTGCTGTTCCACAGCTCCCACCATCCCTGCTCCTTTCATTGACACTTCCCCAGCTTCCCAGTGTCCTTTCTGAGGGGGAAGAAAGGAACATCCATGGTGGCACCCCTTGGCTGCCTGGGGCTCCAGCTGCTCCTGGAGCTGCAGCGTGTCCGGCACAGCCGCTGTCAGTGGGGCTGGGCCTTGGTTCAGGCCCCACAGTCCCTGTCAGTGCCCACTCCCCACTGGGCTCACGCTCTGGCCGTGTGGGGCTGCTGAAGGCTCAGCGGCTCTGGCTGAGCACTCCCAGCTCTGCAGCTCCTGACTCATCCCAGGGATGGGGTCCCTCAGCCCCGGTCGGGGCCGTGTTGCCTACGGGGCCCTGCTTTGGGGTGGCCATGGGCACCTGCTGTTCCTCCACCCTCAGCAGCCCCACAGCAGAAGGGTCCTCTGGGAGCCCAGGCAAGGGATCCAGCTGTGCAATTCCCTCTGTGTCCACAGCAGCTCTCCCAAAAGTCCTTTGGGCTCCCTGAAATCCTGTCTCCTGAGGTGATCCATGCCAGGGAGTCCCAGGGCCTCTGGGCCAGTCCCAGGGGGTGTTTTTGCCATTCCCAGTCGTGGTCACTTCAGCTGCTGATGTGCTCAGGCCTGAGTGGCAGCCCTCAGCCAGAGCTGGCTTACAGGACAAACCCTGGGCATTATGTGACTAACACCATCAGTTTTAGTTAGCTAAAAATAGAAGACCAAGGTGCTTCTGCAGGTGTTTAACACCAAGCCAGCTGCTTTGGAGACTTTCACATAATCTTGTGTAGTTACCTGCAAGAAATGTATCACTCTAAGAAATTTTCCCAACTGACATGAATAGAGGCTTGTAGGATATTTTAGGGGAAACCCTCCAAGCCAGGGACTGGGCTCTGGCCAAGCCATGGGTCCTCCTGGTCAGCAAAAGTGCCAGGAGACCCAGGAGTTCATGGGCTAAAAATACAGTCCAGTTCCTTTGACTTGCTGATTTGGGCCTAAAAACCTGGACCCACTTTTGGAGCAAATTTGGAGACCTCACCTACGGGTGGATGCACAAGTGTTTTCCCAAGTGTTTGCAAGAGTTCTCCAGGTCCTCGCTGTGAAATGGGGCTCCCGAGCGACTGCAGACTCTGGGAGATGGTAAAGTATTTAAGCAATTGGGGATGTGTCTTTCTCAGTCCCTATCCTTTCTCTCCTGTAATAATGATTAGGTGCATTACCTTGCTTCTTTTTGCTTGTTGCTAAAGCCAAGCATGTAGTTGTATTGAATGTATAATTTTAATTTTGTGTTGCCTTAACACTCACAGTAAAATAAGACCATTCTTCCCATTGGTTTCTGTGTTCTTTAAATCAGCCCTGTCAGCTGGCAGAACAGGTATCAGAATCTGATGAAAGCCAGGCTCTGCTGTGATCTAGCTGGGCCCATGGAATGCAGAGGGCCACTGTCAGTCCATGGAACCCATGGGAGCAAGGCTCAGATGTGAGAAAGGCGTGCACCAAGGAACCCCAGAGACCCTGATGGAGCCAGGGCTGCAGGGTGTCACAGAGGGAGGGACCTCATGGCAGCAGGAGAGCATTGTGAGGCTGGGGAACAACGGGACACCAAGGTTCCACTGGGACTTGACAGAACCCCACGGACATGAATGGCCTCAAACAGGGCCCAGAGACACTTCCCAGACAAAGCCCAGGGAGGGGGATTTGCTTTATTCAGCGCCAGGTGTGCGGGGATATCTCCTCCTGACAGCACACAGAGATTACAATGGATGGTTATACTCTATGCACATTCATGGTTTTCCTTAGAAAAGGTGTGGTTATGCAAACGATCTCTCAGCACTCATTACCATCATTAGCATGTGCCAGGCGCAGGCGCAGTGCGCACTGGTGCTGGCACTGAGGAAGGCTCCGCATCTTCCTCGGGGGTCTCCTGATGAAGGCTGGACGTCTTCATCGCTGTGCCCTTTCTCCTCCAGGCATGCACAGTCTCTTGTTGGCTGTTTCAGCAATTTCCTCACTGGTTTTAGCAAGCTCTGCCCTTCATTTCTGCCAGTTTTGTTCCCTGTTTCTTGCCAACATTCATCCTGTGTCTTGAGCTTGTGGCTGAATTTTTGCAAGCTTCCATATTGGGTGCAATGTCTCTTATTCTTGCCCAAGTATGCCTGGGCACAGTGCTTTTAACCCTTTCACAGCCAAGGACTGGACAGCCATTCCTGGGCACTGGCAATTCCTGCAGGTGCACCCACCTTTGCAGACAATGAGGCTCCAACCTCACTGTGAGAGGGCCCAGCTTTTACACTGGTAAACAAACAAGCTGACATCACTGCTGGTGTGGGAACATCTGGTTTCATTCTCCTGATTGGCTTCTCCCAAAGGCTGGCCAGGGCCCCAGGAGGAACCAAGGGAGGTGACTTTGACCATACAGCCCCAAACAAGGCCAGATGTCAGATTTCATGGCCTTGTCTGGCTTCTAAATACACAAAGGTCAATACATGTTTCACTAATGAGTGGCTACATCTATCACAGTGCTAATGACCATGCCTATTTCATCAGGGAGCAGATACAAAGATAACCTTTGGTCGGAAGGTTCATCCAGAGGCCACCTTGGGCTCAGGGCCTGCTGTTCAGGCCTCACTCAGGGCTGCTGTCCAGGCCTTGGCAGTTCAGGGACATGCTTTAGGGCTGGGCTTGGCACTGCTGGGTGAGCGGCTGCACTGGGTGAGCTCAGAGGGCTTTTCCAACAGAAAGGATCCTGTGATTCCATGATTCTATCCACTGCATTCAGCTGGGTCCATGTTAGCAGCATTCATTTGCTCAGAAAGTCTCCTCTTGCCCAGCTCCTGTGGCCTGAGGCTTCAGCTCCTTCAGCTCCTGGTGCTGAGCTGCTCATGCTGAACGAGACGACTCGGAGAGAAGAACACAGTCCATCCAATTCCTTCTGGGACACGGAGAGGGGAGGCTGTGCAAACAGGAGCATTGTTTGCTGTGGCCTCCTCTCTGCCCTTCACGCCTTTCAGCACTTTGAACCAGCCAAGAGCTTTCTCCAAGAGTGCAATGGAGCAGCTGTTCCTGCTCCTGGCTCTGGCTCTCTCCAGTCTCTGCCCTTGCCTGCTTCTGTCCCTCGTGCTGTGCCCTCTGTTTCCCCAGGGCTGGCTGGCTGCTGCCCAGGACTGTGGCACTGGCACAGATCCAGAGCTCCAGACCCTCCTTTCTGTGCCCTTGGAGCTGCCTGGGCACAGCAGCCTTTTCCATCTGCAAGCTCCCCATGGACAGGGAGTGCCCAGCTCTGTTCCTTACACAGCCTCCAGGAGCCCAGGGCTGCCATCCCAAGTCCCTGCTGGCACTGGGGGCTTCCAGGTGCCTCAGGCTGCTGTGACACCGCTGCACACGGGAGGGAAGAGGCGCAGGGGCTGTGCTGAAAGTCAGCTCCATGTGCTGCTGCTGCTGCTGCTGCTGCTGCTGCTGCGGGGTCATTTGTGCAGCCCTGGCCCAGAGTCAGGGATCAGATCCTGCCAGTCTCTTCCAGCCCTGGCTGCTCAGAGTTTGGGCCTTGGAGCCTCAGGTGGGCAAAGGCAGCTGCTCCGGGTCCCTCTGTGTGCCTGTGTGCAGCAGTGCTGCTCCATCAGTCTGTGCCCAGCAATGGGGAAAAGCCTCAGCCCTGCAGGGCCAGGAACTGCCGGGCTCTGCCTGAGCAGCTCAGCCAGCAGGAAGGGAGCTGCTCCACACGGGAACCAGGAGCAAAGGACATTCCTTTTATAGGACAGGTTTTCTGTTAAAAAAAAACAAAGAAAAAGAAATTATTAAAAGCACAGAAAAGAATGTGAAAGATAAAAACAAAACCCAAGTGTGTAAAGAAAAATAGTGCATAACTTTGGATTAAGAGGTAACTGATCTTTCTTAAAAAGAGAACTCAGTTATTTATTTTGTAAATGTGGTGCTGGCATGGATCCATCTTACTGGCCTCAGAAATCTTTTTTAAAAAAAAGATTTTGGGCTTTGGTTCCAACATTGTTATTTTCAATTGTGGTGAAATTGTTGTGAAGCAAGAAGAAATTGCTTTGTGCCCTGCCAGCTCCAAGCAGGATTGGGAATCTAATCTCTGTCAAACCCCAAATTCTTTAGAAGATGACCTTCCTTCTCACCCTGTGAATGAGCTGCACATTCCCTTTGAAACTGTCAGGGATTTCTTAAAGACACCAAGTCCCACTGACAGCTTTTTGCTCTGGTTTGGCAGTGCAGAAGGGCAATTCTCCATCCACCAGCTCCAGACTGCACTGCCTCAGGAGCACGGCCCACTCGCCAGCTTTGGCCCACTCGTGGCACTGCTAGAGGAGGAAGAAAGTGCAACTGCACAATTCCAGCCAATCAAGAAGGAAGAATGGGACAGACAAAACAGCCTGTACAGATGCAGGCGTTCAGCTGGGACTGTGGAGAGTTTGGGTCCTTGCCAATTGGATGGGTGTCCCCAGCTGCAATCTCTGGGCCTGCAGCAGAGTCTCACTCAGCTGCCAAAGCAGAAAGCTCAGGCGCTGTGCTGGCAACGGGCTCGTCTGATGCAAAGCTGTCAGAGCAATGTGAGGGCAGAGCCAGCCCAGCTGGGCCCAGGGCTGAGCCCAGCAGAGCCCTGGCAGAGCCCAGAGCAGCCTCAGCAGCTGCAGAGCCCAGCTGCAAGGAGAGAAAGCAGAAACCGCCCATCAGCTGAGGGCTCCTGTGCCCTTGTGCCAAGGCCTGCGGTGCCCAGGCCATGCTGGCTGTGCCCAGAGCTGTGCCCAGAGCTGCCCATCCCTGCTGCCTTTGGCAGCAGAGCAGGAGGGCAGGACATGTGCCCAGCCTGCAGCCAGCCACGGCACATCCAGCCCTCAGCAGCTGCCCAGAGCAGGATGCTCCTGTGCTCGCTGCCATCTCCCAAAAGCTCTGATCCCACCCTGCCAAGCACACAGGGACCCACCTCACGCCAGCCACGGCCGGAAGAAAAGCTGCTCCCAAACCATGTCCTCAGCCTTCTCCAAGGCCACAGCCCATCCACGCCACAGCTGCTCCCAAGCACTTCCCCATCCACACTGGACCACCTCGAACGCTTCCTCTGGAAAAACAAACAACACATTCTTGAAAAGAGATTAGATGAAAAAAGGGAAAAGAAAAACAGTAAAAACTCCTATCTCTGTCAGGGCCTTGAGGAAGGCCCAACTCCTACATGGTAGGGAAAAACCCAGCCATGGCTGAGGAAAGCCCACACTTTCTCTCTTCCCCCCTGCACTGCCCCCCAAAATCACCGTGATCCCAAAGCAAACGAAGGCAGTGGAGCAGCCCAAGCCCTTCCTTGCCTGCACAGCAAAGCAGCCCCTGCACAGGTTCTGGAGTCCCACCTCTGCTCCCACCATGGGGCTTTGTTTGTGTCGGGCTGGCTGCCCCAGCCCCAGCCCCAGCCCCAGCCCGGGGCACGGTGGGTGCTTGGGGCTGTTGGCAGGGCCAGGAGCCCACTCCCATTTCGTACCCAGCCCAGCCCATCCCCACAGCCCTGCCAAAAGCAGCTGGGCAGCGACTGAAGGATGAGTTGCATCTGCCCCAGCAAAGGGGGAACCTTTGCTTCCCAGCCAGGCTGGGCCATGCCCAAATCTAGCAGAATTTCCCCAGCTGGGGACTCATCTGCAAATTCCCTGTGGAGTTTGCCTTTGAAGAAGGTGCCAGAATCAAAGTCCATCACCTTCAGCCTCCAGTGGCCAGGCTGAGGAAGAGCTTGTCACCCTTGATGTCATCCTCATTGTCTCCAGCAGCAGCAGCAGCAGCAGCATCCCCACCCGGTACAGCTTCTCCAGGGGCTCCTGCTCCTTCCCTGGGGGGAGACCAGGCTCTCAGGGCTCTGCCCAGGGCCCCAGCTGTCAGGGAACCAGGACAAGCAAAACCAGCTTGGATGGCGGCCACCAGTGCTGGGCAGAGCAGCTCAGCTCCAGCACAAGGGCTTCGTGTGCCCATCCCATTGCCCCGGTGCAATGACACAGGCAGCACAAAAAGGTCTGGGTTCCTTTGCTTCTCATTGCCAAGGCATGTGTGGAGCTGGAACTTACCAGGGCCCTGGATACTCCAGGGACCTGGAGAACCATTCCCAGCAACTGGGAAAATCCTAGGTGCTCCATCCACCCATAGATGAGGTCTCCAAATTTGCCCCAAAATTGGGTCCAGCTTTTAGAGGCCAAAATGAGCAAGTCCAAGTGACTTGATGATATTTTTAGCCCAGAAAGCCCTGCTGCTGATGGCACACTTCACAATCAGCAGGGGACACAGCTCGGCCAAAGCCCAGACCTCTGCTGGGAGCCTTTCTCCTCAAACACCCTTCAAACAAACCTTCATGCAAGTAAGTTGGGAAAGTTTCTTCAAAGGAGACATTTCTGGCACATAACTACACAGGGTTATGTGAAAGATTCTAAAGCAGCTGCTCTGGAGTCAAAGAGGCAGCACTAAGAGTTCTTGTCATCTATTTCTGGCTAAATCCCACTTTGGGGGAGTTGAAGGAGTTTGGAATGAGCTAGAGAGCGGACCTCTGAGTTTTTTAGGTGATGCCATTGCTTTTTCTTCTCTTCTACATAGACAGGAAGGGTGAGTTTGGCTCCCATCTGCACTGCATGGCTCACAAGGCCACAAGACTTGTAGTTACAAGAGCTTTGAAGGATTTCTTGGCCAAGAAGACACTGCCAACAAGGATATTTGTGTTTTGGAGCCAATCCTTCAATATTTCGTCTTACGGACTCATGCTACAGGATAAGCTTCCTTAGCCAATCATGTTATGACACACAAATCTACACTGCATCCTAAACTTCTTCTTTACCATTTTAACTACTTTGATTTTTTCTAGATCTTGAACTCTAAAATTCTAAACTTTCCTCCACTTCAATTTTCCTCCCCGTGTCTCTGCTAGAAACTAGAAATCCTCATTCTCGCTTCTAGCACCTAAGTTTGGAAGCCCTTTCCAAGGTCTCAGATCAAATCCTGGGTTTAATTCTAAGCTTTGCTGACAAGACCAAAGGTCTGGGATTTCCCTGCATTTGGGTTTCCAACAACACCAATGCTGTTCGTTCCACAGTGCCCAGGATCCCTCTTGCAAGTCAACTGTGGCAGGAACAAGGCGGCTGCCGGGGGGCTGCTTGTGGCCTCTGACAGCCCCATTGCTCAGGGCTTGCCAGCACCCCAGCCCCTCAGGCCCTGCCCCAGCCCGGCCAAGCTGCCTGGCAGCAGCGCCGCAGCCCCACAGCAGCTCCAGAGCAGCCCCAGCCAGAGGCACCTGGGAGCCCTCAGCAAGGCAGCCAGCAGCAGACGGGCAGGAGGGCACGGATGGCGCTTCCTGCCTGGCACAGGGCTTGTGGCCATCTCCAGGCACCACTCTGGCAGGGATCCCCGCAGCTCTGGCCCCTGCCCAGCCACTCTGTGGGCAGCACAAAGGCTTCAGCAGAACCACCAAAGGCCAAGGGGCTTCTGGCCATCTTCCCTGCAGCACTGCATGCCTGGGCTGCTGGCTGAGCACAGGCACCCTTTTCCCCCTTCAGGGCCTCAGGACCCCTCAGCCTGCTGTGCTGCTGAGCACAACCTCCCTTTTCACCCTTTCCTGCCTCTTGCCCTGCAGACCCTGGGCAGCAAAGAAAAGCTCCTGGCAGTCTGTGTATCATAACACATTCTAGAATTATTTACAGTAATCTATAATCTATAATAATATATATAATTCTATATACTCTATAATTTATTTATTTACAATATAGATAAAAAATAGAAAATAAGAAAAATCTTAAAGAAAATTACCTCTGGCTCAGGTTGCCCCAGCAAAGACGGCCTCCCAGATCAGCTCTCCTCCTAAGTCATCCGGCAGTGCAGGCAGCCGAGCCCCAACAGGCGAGGCCGAGTCCTCCATGCCCTGCGCAGCTGATCTTGCAGCCTCTGGATGGTGGAATATCACCCATGCTCTATTGCCTGGAGGACATGCAGTGTTTCAAGTGCCAGCTGTGACACGGCACTGCTCACGTCCTCCGTCAGGCGTTCCAGGGCTGTAAGAGAGAGGAACAGAGCCACGGTCAGAGCCGGATCTGTGGGGAGCCCAGGAGAGCCCCCTGCAAGGGCCATCCCAGCCGGCTCTTGCCATGGCCAGGAGGGAGCAGGGAGCAAGGGGATCAGCCCGAAGCTGCTGGCCACCAATGGCCCACGTGGCCCTGAAATCTCCGTGTGCTCTGGCCACGGGAGCAGAGCCCTCTGCAGCCGGGACAGGGCTTGCAACTCTCCCCCCGGCAGCCCCCGCTGCCAGCCCGCTGCCCTCGCTCACCAGCGCAGATCAGCTGCAGCTCTCGCTGCTGCCCCCTCAGGTGCCGCCCGGCCATCCCTGTGAACACAGAGCTTGTCACGGCGGCAGCGGCACAGCTCCCTGCCAGCGGCGCTGCTGCCAGAGGGCGGCAGCAGCAATGCCCAGGCCAGGCGGGGCTCCACGGCGCCGGGCCCGGCTGGCGCTGCCGGGGCAGCAGGCGGGGCCGGGGCCGAGCTGCGGCGGGCCGGGGAGGGAGCCCGGGCTTGTGGCTCACCCATGAACCTGATGGCCGCCTCTCGCAGGGGCTCCTGTGGGCTCTGCAGGTAACGCAGGGCCCGGCGCAGGTGCTCGGCCGCTCGGCTCCTGTCCTCTGCCAGCTGCAGAGAGCAGCAGGAGGGAAGCGTTGGCGCGGGCTCAGCCCCTGGGCCGGGCGCTGCCTGCGCCCAGCCCCGGCCTCCTGCCCGCACAGCCCTGAGGCGCGGCCAAGGGTTCCCGAGGGCAGGGGGCAGAGGGCTGGCTGCTGCCCGGGGAGCCGCGGTGCTGGCCCGCAGCCCCGCCGGGCTGGGCTCCATGGGCACCCGGCTCGGGCCCACGGGAGCCTGGAGAAGAGCCCGCACGGCCTCTGGCTGCAGCAGCGGGCAGGGGCACAGCTGCCCGGCCCCGCACACTGAGCACTGCCCTCAGGGGCCTTCTCCAGGCTGAGGCTGGGGCTTGCAGGCCCTCCTTACCAGGAGCTCAGTGAACTTCCAGAGTTTCTCTTTCTTCACACTTTTTTCAAGATCTTTCTTTTTCAGGAACTTGACCGCACAAAGCAGCGTTTCCCGAGAAGTCTGGAGAGCAGCAGAGATGCGGAGATGGCCCCAGAGCCCAGGGCACAGGAGCCGCAGCCTGGAGGAGGCTGCAGTCCGGCAGGCGCAGGGCAGGAGGCAGCCGAGCCCCCTGCCAGGGGGACAGCAGCAGCCCACAAGTCTTCACCTGTGCCACACGCAGATTCTCATCATGGCAGTGGAAGAGCAGTGGGAGCAGGCTCTGCCACACTTGTGTCATCAGGGGCTTCTTTCCTTCTTCTTCTACAGCAGACATCAAGGTGTGAAAGACAATCATGGAGAGCTGCTGCACCTGGCTATCACCCTGTAGAACAGGAAGGCAGCAAGAGCTCAGCATCAGTGATTCTGGCCCACACTGGTGCAGGCCTGCATCTCCACAGGGCACCAAGTGTCCGGGCAGCAGCCAGTGGCCGTGGCTGGGGACACAGAGCCTTACGTAGTCAAAGAGTGGCAGGAACACGTTAGCCAAATGCAGGGTGATGGGGCTGGGTATGCGGGCACCATTATCCAGGAACAGATATCCCAGTAGCATGGTGGTCATCCTGACCCGCAGGAGCTCCACGAGCCTTTCGGTCAGGCTCCACATTCTTTCGGCCTGTGCGGAAGGCAAGTTTGTGAAAGGCCACCCTGCTGCTGCAGGGCCCAGAGGCCAAAGGCCTGTCCTGAAGCACTCGGGCAGCTGAAGCGGGAGGCAGGAGAGCTGGGAGCAGCTGCCCCAGAACCCGAAGGCCAGGCAAGGCCAAGAGACTGCGTTGCCCAGCCCCGCGCTGCCTGCAGGGCTTCAGCCACTGCCCCCTTCTCACCAGCAGGGAATGGTCCCTGAGCGGGAGGAGGGCCCTGAGAAGCTGGCTGCCAATGTCTGCGCGCTCCCTCTGCAGGTGCCATGACAAGACAAGATCCATGATGCTGTCCCTGCATTCCCTCAAGTCCAGGCACTCGAGGAGCTGAAAGGCACAGGCCAGTGACGGAGGAGCCGGCTGGCAGGAGCCCGGAGCCACACAGGGCTGGGCCCAGGAAGCAGTGCAGGGCACGGGCACCGTCCCAGGCGGCTGCGGTGACGAGAGAGCAGAGAGCTGGGAGGCAGCTCAGCCAGGTCATGCTGGCCTTTGGGCTCACCTCCACAAGGAATGCCAGGGCAGGGAAATCCCAGTATGGCATCTCTTTGCTGAGCATCTCAAGGAGGCAGCATAAGATCCTTTTACACAAGGGCCTGGATGCATGGCGTATCTCCCTGGAAGGTGGAAAATGGCACTAAGACCCTGAGCCGGGGGGGAAGCCTCTCCCAGCACTGACTCACACGGTTCTTGTCTTTCCCCACCACCCTGCCATGGGACCTGGGCCCTTTGAGATGTGGCCACTCCTGGGCACCCTCCTTTGCCAGCCTTTCCCAGTCTGCTTGGCTGTCCCTCGTCCCTTTGGCTCACAGCCACGGGGACCGTGTGGGACAGCCCGGGCACAGGGCACAAATGCCGGGAGCAATGGGGACAAGGGGGGTCTCACCTGGCCAGCAGAGCCACGGCATAGTGGTGGGTATCAACGCAGAGCAGCGTGTCCCAGCCACGCTTGCCTTCCATTGACACCACCACGTGCTCACACTGGAAAAGGCAGAGCAGGGACTTCAGGGTCTGCACTGCAAACCTGTGTGCACAGCAAAGTCCAGGTCACACTGGCAGCACTGGCTCCTTGGCAGGCCACGTGGCAGGGACAGGAGGACTGGCATGGAGCACCTGTTGGGGCTGGTGGCAAGGCTGTGCTCTTCCTGGCATCCCTTCCAGAAGGTATCGACCTCCTCTGGCATCTCTTCTGTGCTGAAGAAAACTTGGAAGAGCAGATGCAAAAATAGGCGGGGGAAATACGGAGCCACTACATATGGGACAGGGGGCTCCTGGAGGATCTTCCACGTCACCACGGTTGCCTGCAAGGGACAAAGCCCCCCAAGACAGTGTTCAGTGCTGAGGTGTCCATGTGGCAGGGCCCGAGCTTGGCAGGGAGAGGCCCAGAGAGATGCAGGGGGAGCACGGGGCCTGCTGGGCCTGAAGCTGCCCCTGGGCCGGGCTTCAGGCCAGCGCCTGAGGCAGGCAGATGCAGTGGGGGAAGGAGGATGGAGAGCTGCTGGAGAGGCGGCCTTGGGGCCAGCAAAGGCCACTTGCAGAAACTCACAGCCAGGCCAAAGACACCCATTTTGTCCCCATCAGAGGTGCACGTGCTGTGCTTGGGCCAGCTCCCCAGCACATCCAGGAGGATCAGCTGCACTGGCTCTGCAGTCCTGAGCGAGCACATGATGGTCTTCCACATGGTGATGGCAGCTCTGTGGGGTTAGAGCTCTGTCTCAGGGTGGTCTCAGACACGGCACCGTGGCCTGGGCATCCCTAGGGGCCCGGGCTGACCACCAGCTCTGCCTCTGCCCACTGGCCCTCGCCAGCAGCACCCAGGCAGCCCAGCCCTGTGGGGGAAGAGCCCTGAGGGGTGGCAAGGGAGCATGGCAGCAGCCTGGGGGCTGACGTGCCAGGGCTGGGAAAGGCAGCAGCCAGACAGCCCTGGAACTCTCTGTTGCTCAGACACCTGGGCCAGGCGGTACAGGGTGATGGGCTGGGGAGGCCTGAGCCCTCTGGGCAGGTGGGCCCCATACCTGTCACAGGACGGGGCCACACGCAGCAGCGTCACGACTGCGTCACCCGGGTGTGCTTTGGTGAGATCCAGCAGGGCCTTGTCCAGCCTGTGCTCGGCAGAATCATTGGCCAGGAGCCATCGGTGAATGTACCTCACCATGGCGGGCACCTGGAGAAGGCACGGGGAGACTGGGTAAGCTGCCAGAGGGAGCGATGTCCCCAGGGTCCCCAGAGAATGCTTCACTTGCCAGCGCACTGCCATGGCCTCAAAGGCTCCCAGGGACCAGCAGGCCTGGCTGGGGAAGCCACGGGACTCATGGGGGAATTGAAGCCTGGCCCCAGGCTGCTCACTTGTTCTGGCCTGGCAGCACCCTTCTCCAGGAGCAAATCCAGCAGGGCGGCACTGGTCTCATGATTGAGGAGCTCAGAGTGAGCTCTGAGCCCAGTGCCCATGGTGCTGGTCTCTTCCTGCCGAATGCTCCGGATGAAGTTGCAAACGAGCTGTAGGAGAAGGGCAAGAAGCCAGGGATGTTGCATGGAGTGCTGCACACACGGTGCTGGGCTGAGCAGGGACAGCAGGCCCAGCCCAAGTGGGGGTGGCTGCAGGTACCTGCGCTGTGCTGCGGAAGCGGCCACGGCTGGATTCCTGCCCTTGTGTGCGCTCCAGGGCTGCATCTGGCAAAGAGTGAGCCCAGCCAGAGCTGAGGGGCTGCGGGAGAGGCCGGAGAACACAGCCCAGCCCTGCGCTGCCCAGGCAGGGAGAGCCCCGGAATGCTCCAGGGGGATGGAGCACGGCCCCTGCGGGGTGTCTGCCCGGCCCCTCTTCCGTCCTGTCCCTGGGCATTTCCCCAGGGGATGGGATGGGATGGGATGGGATGGGATGGGATGGGATGGGATGGGATGGGATGGGATGGGATGGGATGGGATGGGATGGGATGGGGCCACGTTGGCTGCAGGCTCCAGCCCTGCAGCCCAGCTCTGCCACTCACCCTCCTGCGGTGGATGGAAGGGCACCGCCTCGGTCCCCTGTGCTGGGCCAGCTCCAGGGCCTTCGTCCTCCTCCTCCTGCTCCAGCCTGACCAGCTTGCGCACTCTCGGCGCTCTCTGCTCCATGTCTGTGACTGCAGCGCGGCCCAGCAGCGAACCCAGCCGGTGCCGCTCCTGCAGGGCCTCGTGCGCCTTCCCTGCGGGCGGGACGCGGCTATCAGAGCTCGGCCCGGGGCCAGCAACGGCCCCCGAGCGCCCCTCAGCCGCCCCGGGCCGGCCATGCCCAGGCGTGCGCTCTTTGGAACGCGGCACGGGAGGCTCGGGGCCGGCGGCCGCGCTGCCGAGCGGCGGAGCTCGGGCCGGGGAAGCCCCAGCGGAGGCGGCGGCAGCGGCCGCGCCGCCTGTGTCCTCCGCGGGCCCCGGGAGGAGCCGGAGCCAGGGCCAGGGTCGGGGCCGGGGCCGGGGTCGGGGCCGGGGCCGGGACTGGACCCTGCGTCGGGTCCGGGGCCGGGCTCGGGCCAGGCGGAGCCGAAGGGTGGCGATGCCGCCCCCGCACCAGGCACTGACGCCCGCCCAGCAGCGCCACCGCCAGTACGGCCAGAGCCGGGCGGAGGCGAGAGCGCGGCGGGACGGCCGGGGCCGGGCACGGAGCAGCCCCGCCCGGGGCCGGGGGCATGGCCCGGCCCGGCAGGGGTGTGGGAGGCGGGGAGAGGAGAGGGACGCCGGGCAAGGGACCCCGAGAGAAGGGTGCCCGACCGCGGGAAAGGGAGAGAAAGAAAAACAGAAGGAAAAACAGAAAGAGAAAGAAAGAGTGATCTAAAATATCTGTTTTGCTGCTGTCGCTGCTGCTGCTGTCGCTGCTGCTGCCGCCGCTGCTGCTGCCGCCGCTGCCGCCGCTGCAACTGAAGCACCGGGGCCGTTCGTCCCCGTGTCCGTTCCCCGCTCGCCCCACGAGCCCCACGTTCGAGCCCCGCGCGCCCCGGGCACCCCCCCTGAGTCTGTCCAAACACGGGAACTTTGCAGCGGTGAGCCCAGATGCAGAGCCCTGACTCCTGCACACTGGCACAGGAATCCCCTTGCTTGCTGCTGTGCATTGTCCTGGCTGAGGGTCAAACACTGTTGGGCCACCTTCCCTTGGTGTAGGATTCCTACCTGACCCAAGCACTGCACTTACATCTCCAGTGTTGCCTTCCAGTAAAACCAGGGGAAGGAAAACTGTGTGTGGCTCATGGTATTTTCAAGTGTCTAAAAATCACTAAGTCACCGATCTTAGAGGTGCGGTGCATCTGGAATTCCTGGGATGGAGAAGTAGTGCAATATGGAAAAGGAGAGCATAGAAATAAATAGAGGAAAAGATCTTGGATTGTTTCTTTCATTTTCATTTCCCTTCTGGAAAGCTGTTTCAGTTTTCCAGGAATCTTCTCCTGTCTCTCTTCCCAAGAATGTCTCATGGAGAACAAGATCAAGCTTCTGTCACAAGATTTGCCAGCAGGAAATTATGTCACTGGTGAAATTTTCATGATGACTGTGCTGGCTTAGGGCAAATTTTGGGAGGAAACCTCCAAAAGGGGTCTGTTTTGCGGAGATAGCCAAAAACTCCACAACTTTGTGTAAGTTGTAAAGCAGGTATGTTTATTATTACAGCGCCGGATGCATGCAGAGATTACTTTCCTTAAAAGGCATGCGTACCTCTGGGAACTTCAGGTCCCTTTTTATCCTCCTCTCAAATACATATCCATACAATTTCACAATAGGTCCATACATATTCATTTTTACAAATTTTGCGTGACATTTGCCACTAGTTCTTCTTTATCAGAAAGAATTCTTAGGTGAGGTTGACCTGCTTTCACAGCAGTCTCTCTGTCTCTCTTTATCACCCTCTGTCCCGCCCCCCGTACCCCCCCACCCCTTATCTCTGTCCTTCACTGAATCAGTTTCCCTGAGCCTAGGCTTTCCAGTCAGGCTATATAGCTATGTTTTCTAACCACAGACTCAAAGATGTACATTTCACCTAAATCAAAATGGATTTCTACTCTGGAGAATTTCTACTCTGTCTCAGAAGCACTCCTCCCTCTGCTCCTCACACGCTGGCCCTGTCTGGCGTTCCTCATCCCTTTCCCCACAGCTCTCCTGCCCTTCCCCTCTGCTAGAAGGTGGACAAAGCTGCCTTGGACAGCAAAGTCAATTGCAGCCAGTGTGAAGAGAACATGGAGGAGCTGGATGAGAGGATGCAGGAGTTGCAGAGCCAGATTTCAGGCCAGGAGCAGCACTGGAACAATACCCAGCAGCAGTTCAGCGATGCAATTGAAGACAAGGTGAGGGGTACCTTGTCCCCACCACGAGGAACTGGCACCTTTGGGACTTGACAGCCTGAGGCAGCATCCCTCTGAGGATCCCCCTCCAGGCTTTTCCCTGGAGAGCTCCATGTCACATCCTGGAGCCGCTGGCTGAGGCTGTGCACCTGTTCACAGCTGGATCGCCTGGAGCTGAAGACTTTCCGTAAACACCGGGAGGACTCCTGGAACAGGAACATGGAGGAACTCAAGGATAGGCTGTTGCGTGAAAATGCTGCTGAGATTAAGAAGTGAGTGCAATGGAGATTCTGATGGCTTTGGGGACAGCGATGGCAACTGCTCCTGCCAGGCAGGGCTGTCACACACCATGCCCCTGAGCTGGGTCGTGTCCTGCCCTCCTGGCCGTGCACACGGGGGAGCTTTGGTGCCAGAGAGGGGCTGAAAGTGCTGCAGGGGCTGCTTGGGATGGTGGCATGGGTGCCTGTGCCCTTCACCTGGCATCAGCCAGCACCTTGGGGATGGGGAGAAACAGGCTCAAGAGCCCACGGTTCACCCTGCAATGGCTGTGACCCTGTGCAGTGAGCTGCCCAGCAGCTGGCTGCTGCAGGGAGCTGCTGCCTGTGTGCTGCAGGGCTGTGGCCCCAGGAGCTCAGCCAGCCCTCTTCCCTCCCGCTCCTTAGGCAGCTGCCAGTCCCTTTCTCGTGCCTGTCCTGTGACCGCATGCTCAGCGTGCGGGTTCCTGGACAGTGAGTAGCACCAGTGCCTTGGGGGCAGCGGGGCTGGCATGGGGGGAGATGGGTGCCAGCAGTGACCTGCTGTGCTGGGCACAGGGGGACAGTGTCTGCTTGGGAGGGGCTGATGTGGGGAGCCCCCTCTGCAGCCCTGCCCATCAGCAGGGGCTGTGGGGGCTCATCCCAAGGGCTACAGGCAGCGGGATGCCATGGGCTGCAATCCCATGGCTTTGGGGGTGCTGCCTCCAACAGGAACAGGTTCTTTGTCCCCTGTCACACACCTGTGACTCCTGCCCTCCCCAGGTACCCCGAGACACTCCCGTATTTGCAGCCGATGCCCCCCAGCAAGGAGCCACCGCCCAGCCAAAGGTGAGGGCCCTGAGGACACATCCCCAGTGCCTGGGCTGCAGAGCAGCCCTGACACAGCAAGGAGGGCTCTGCACCTGGGCTGGGGCAGAGCAGCCTGGGGGGACGGGGTAGGGCAGGGGAGCAGAGGGCAGCTGTGGAGGGCCAGTGCTTGCCCCAGGGCTGGGGGCTTTTGCATTCCTTGCCTTGCACTGCCCTGTCTGGCCCATCTCTCTGTCCCAAGGCTGCTGAAAGCACATCTGATGAGCTGTGTCTGTTTGCAGTCTGAGCTCAGGCTTGGAGGGGTGTTGGGGAAGATGAAACAGGAAAGCCTTATAAATATGATTGCCTGGCAAAAGATTTTGAGAATATGGAAACTATAAGCGAGATTGAAATGAAAGCAAAGCTTCGAGATCCCTTAGTTACTGAACAACGGGAAAACAACGGTGTGGCTGGCTGAAGGTAATCCCCTTTTGATGAAACAGAACCCTCTGCTTGCAGGCAGGCCCAAGGGTCTGAGCAGACCCTGCCAGCTTTGCAGAAGGGGTCCAAAGAGTAGTTTTTAGAGTTTAAAATGTAGCACAGTATGGTAATGTACTGATTCTTATAGGCTGTATGGAAATGCTATAGGATTTGTATGTTGTACTAGATTGGTTAAGTGAGAATCAGAATATTCAACACAGAAGATCATTTATTGTATTGTAACGGGAACTTCGCTCTTACTTTTCTATGCTCTTAGCTCTTACTCTTACCTCTTGTCTCTTAGCTCTTACCTTTTATCCTCATACCCCTTTTACTCTCTTATGCTTTTACTCTCTTAACCTCTCATCCTCTCTACCCCTCTCTTCTCTCAGGCCTGCTCTGAGCTGCAGCTGGCAGCTCCAAGCAGGGCCCTGCACCCACGCCCTTTGCAATAAACCGTCCACGACCTGGCTTCAGAGATCTCTCGTCTCCGTTTGTCCCGACCGTGCTACCCCCATCAATCCTACAGATGGGGATTGGGTGCCTCCTGTGAAAGGAGTTCCCAAAACCAATCCCTGCAGCTGGGACAGCCCAGCTCCTGCCAGTTGGTGTCCTGTGCACAGGGACCTGCCTGGTGCCATGGCCAGCACACCTGGCCGTGGGGACAGAGCCAGCAGATCCAGCCTGGTGGGATGGGCTTGGGGCTGCAGCAGGTGGACAGGAGCAGGCAGGTGGACAGGAGCAGGCAGGGACATGCCCCTGCAGGCAGCACTGCCAGTGCTCTCCCTGGCACAGCAGGGTGATGCCCTGCATGCCACAGGCCTGGGCACTGAGTGTCCTCTGCCCCATCCCACAGGAGGCCGCTGGTCCGTGCCAGTGTCCCCGTGTGCCGCAGAGCTCTGGGGACCATCAGAGCAGCAGCTCCACGATGCAGAACATCAAGGCTTCCCCACATACAAGTGCACAGCTGCAGCGTCTCCTGGTACATAACAAGGTAGGTGTGATGAAGGTGGGGACACAGAATGGTGACTGAGGCTTGATGGCATTGCTGACTATCCAGGGGGAATCTGTGCCTTCAGTCTCCAGAGAGACCTGAGTTGGATTATTGGGGTGTGCTGGATTGGGCCCTGCATTTCAGCCAGCTGCCCCTCTCCTCCTCAGCCTAGTGTGACCCTGCTGCACGGTGATGGACACATCTCGAGGGGCCGTAATGACCAGCATCGCACGGCAATCAGGACACAGGATGCGTCATTGACCCCCTTGCCTGTCAGGGCAAGGGGGTCAATGACGACAGGGGGCTGATTATCTGCAGGATGCCAGCTGGAGGATGAGTAGGGCTCTGTGTACAGAGCTGGGTAACGTGGCATGGGTATTTTGCATCTGGGGTAAGAAGGAAGGGGCAGAATGGAGCAGGAGGACTGGCACATGGGGCAACTGAGCTTGGAGCTGGAGTAATGTGGGAGAATGGCCATGCCCAGTGTGGGACAAGAGCTTGAGTCCTGGTGCGCTGGGGCCAGCACCTGTGGCAGCTCACCCTTGCCCTTCACCCCCAGGCCCTGCCGCCTCAGGAGAGCACCAGCCAGGCACAACTCCTCGACAGGTCTCATGGGCCCCAGGGCTCGAGCAGCCTCTGCAGCCCTGCCAGACATCAACAGCCCCCGGCCAGCTGGAAAGGACTCAGCACCCAATCCTCGACATGGGACATCTTGTCCAAAGCGAGAAACGCCTGTGACAATTGTCATAAGAAACTTGACTTTTTACTTGTATATAGTTATTAAGTAAGTTGTATATAGTTATTCGGTTAATAAAAACTGTTAAAATTATAGGCAGAGCCTTGTCTCACAGCCTGTCTCTCCCCGGGCTCCCTGGTGCTCCTTCAGCTCCTTCCCCCCTGCTGTGGCTCTGGCCCCGGGCTGAGCAGATGGAGCCCCGGGCCGGGCCCTGAGGCCGCTGCTGCTGCCGCGGCGCCTGCGGGGCAGCCCTGAGGCTCCGGGCCGGCTGTGGGAGCAGGAGCGGCGCTGCAGAGCCCGCGGCCCTCACGGGCTGCGAAGGCACGGGCAGAGGGCCGTGGGGCCCGGCTGGCACTGCCGGCGCTGCTGCTCTCGGCTGCCACCTGCAATCCTTACAGGCAGCCCTTAGGCCGGCTCAGGAGCCGCTCGGAGCCGTGCCTGAGGGCTGGCCCCGACCCCCGGCCCGCAAGGGCACTTGTCCCTTCATCTCTGCACTGCCACATTCCAAGCTCATTTGTCAGCTTCCTCCTGCCCTTCCTTTCTGCGGGGCAGCGTTAGGGGCTGGCCCAGCGGCTTTCCTCCCGCACGGCTGCAGCCCCTTGCCCACAGCTCCTTGGCGGGAGCCAGAGCTGCTTTGCAGCCGGGCACCCCCGCCGTGTCCCGCAGCCCGGGCCGGCCCCTGCCCGCTGCCGGCGAGGCCCGGCGGCTGGGCCTGGCCATCCCGGGCCAGAGCAGCTCCCTGCCCGGGGGAACACAGGGGGACATGGGGGGATGTGAAATACAAAGCTGTGTGTCGTGTCAGGTTCACGCAGGCAATGTGTGTATTTGTGATTGCGATATGTGTGGAGACCGACAATGGGACAGTTGTGAATTCTAATAATAACTGAAGAAAGTAAAGCATGGACGAAGTCCTTTGAACCCATCTTTTGTTTGCAATTAACCTTGGTTGATTTAGGAGCATTGGCATTAAAGCATTAAGGATGTTGTTTCTTGCTTGTAGTTAATCTTAAAGAGTTCTGCAATAATAACCTTTTGACGTATAATTTTAGAACATTGCTTGTATCCTTGAAACTATAGCTTTGGAATATACATATAGGAAACATGCTTATCTCAAGTCCTTAATAAAGCAGAGAAAAACAGCTTGAGAAAGGAAGATGAACATCGCCTCAAGGATTTATAGTTTCAACCAAGGGAAGCTGGACATTATTGTTATGAGATTTATAGTCTTTGCAATTAAAAGGAGAACCCACATCTGGAGAGCTGGAGCTCACCAGATGGGATTCGTCTTTCTTCTTTTGGAAACCGGACCACCACCATCTGGGGATACTCCTTTTGGGATACATCCTGAGAAAAACTAAATCACAGTAGTGTATAGAATTGTGATGTAAAATTTGGGAATAGAAACTGCTGATGAGTAAGAATTGGAATAGAAACTGCTGAGAAAGCTGATGAGTACCCCTATAAATACCTGTAAGCCTCAACTATGGGTGTGCAGTTGGAGGGAAAACTTCCCCCACTGTAGCCAGTGCTGTATTGCTCATACTTTACCATATTAATTAATAAATTGATTGCTGCTTAAATATTGGGCTAGTCAAGTTTCTTATTTATACAATCCATAACTGTAAAAGGAAAACTTCCTGCTGAACTGAAAAAGACTAGATGGAAATCAAGGCAGAGCCATGGTTTGTCAGGACTTGCTGCATCCTAATGAGCCCTGTGGTACATTTGGAGCTGAGCCCTTGAACCTCAGGGCCTGAGAGGAGATTGTACAAACCTTTCCAGGAGTGAAAGTCAGTAGAAAACCCCAAAGTGTCTCAAAGCATGAATGGGTCCAACTGAGGTCCATCCCAACACAGGCTGCTCATGGACTCCTTGAATGAGACAATTGGAGGCCAGGATGGCACAAAAACTTGTCAGAGACTCAGTGTGGAAAGGAGAATCCAAAACACCTTAAAAAAACTTGAGTATCTCAAAGCATTAATGAACCCCACTGAGTGTCAGTGCAAAGCTCTCAAGGGACTTGTTAAAGCAGATAATTGGAGGCCATGATTGCACAAACCTCTCAGAGCCTCCAAGGCAAAAGCCAAAGCCAAAGTCCTTTGAAAAACCTGCAGTCCCTGCAGGGAGCATGAAGGAGCCCCCAGGGCCATTGCTGAGTAAGGCTCCCCAGGGACTCCTTGCAGCAGATCCTTGAGGCCACTGGGATGTGGGCTAGGGGGGGATGCTGAGGGCAGGACAAGGGGCTGACAGTGCCCAGCCTGGCTGGGGCTGTGCCAGGAGGCCCCAGGGCCTCAGGACAAGGTGTCTCCTCCCAGCCCTTGGTGGCACAGACCCTGCTGTGCCCCAGGGCACCAAGACTTGGCTTCTCTTTGTCCCCACCTGTCATCACTGCTTGCAGTTCTCTGCTCTGCCTGGGGCTTGGGGACACTTGCTCAGTCCTGTCCCTCAGTGGGACCCATTAAAAGTCCAAGAAACTTTGGAGTTGGATTCTGCCTTGGAGTTCTGCAGAGGTTTCTTCAGCTGCCTCTCAGGGACTGATGTTCAGGGCCTGAGCACAAAGCCCCAGAGGCTGATTAAAGTCCTTGTGCTGTGTATGTGCTGCTGAGCTGGGCTGGGCTCCTGGCACAGAGGCAGCTCCTGGTGACCAAGAAGAGCTTCAAAAGCACATTTCTCTTGATGAGCAGCTCTTCTGCCAGCCCAGCAGGGCTGGGGCACTGCCTGCAGCCACCCTGGGCACAGCACAGAGACACAGAGAGCTTCAATCAGGGCTGGGAAGGGGCTGAGAAGTGCCTGGGGCACAATCACTGCCAGCCCTTGGCACAGGACCCTCTGGCTGCAGGACAATGCAGCTGCAGCTCCTGGAGCCATCTCCTCAAGCTGGAACATCCCAATGCCTGCAGAGCCTGTGAGTACAACTCTGGGTATTTCTGGTGCAGGGGACTTGAAATGCTCATGAAGCTCTGACCTATTTCCAAGACAAGGATTTTAAAAGAAAAAAGGATATTCCTAAGACTTTGTATTCAGTTTCCTACTATTGGAGCATGGCAGCGAGGGGGGGTTAAATATTAAAGTTTGATTAGGAATTATTAATTATGAATTTTGACAAGAGCTTCAGACATCCGCACTGTTCCTTTTAGTGATCTATAGGTTCACAGGAGATCCCTAATGTGCTCTCAGCCACTCTGCCCAATGCCAGCAGCAGCATCACCTTTGCTGGAGCCATCAGGCTCAGTCTGAGCTGTCCTTTCTCCAAGCTGCAAACAGAACCTGCCCCCAGCCAGTGCCCTGCAAACAGGCAGGGTTCTGTGGGGCCAAGGAGAGTGCACAGAGATTTGGGGTCTGTGAGTGCTGGCAGGGAGAGATCAGGCACAGGGAAACACCTGGAGGAGGGAAATCTGCAGGAAGCAGAGAGAAGATCAGGCAATGAGAGAAAACAAAGCCCAGCAATGCTGTGGCAGGGAGAGTTTAGAGATGCCCACAGGAGCCCCGGCAGTGCAGCCCCTCCCTCTGAACAAGCCCCCTCCCTCCTGTGCCCCAGCCAAGCCTCTGCCCTCAGGCCCGGGGCTCCAAGGCGTGCAGCCCCTCCTGTGCAGGCAGAGCTGCAGCAGAGCCGTGGGGCAGCTCTGCAGCCCCGGGCCCAGTTCCCTCTGCAGAGCACAGGGCTGGGAGCAGCTGCCCGGCCCTGGGGGCTCTGGCAGGGGACACAGCTGGCTCAGGGTGACGCTGTCCCCAGTGCCCGCCTCTTGGCAATGCTGTCAAGGCAGCCAGGGAAGGAGCTGCATCTCCCACAATCCAATGCCATCAGAAGGACATTTGGAAGTCTCCCTGAGATTTCAGTCCAAGCTGGGAGCTTCAATCCAGGGTGCAAACCTGTCCTAGAGCATCTCTGAGTTATGAGATTGATGGGGAGAGGCAGAGGTGTTGTGACACTGAAAATGCTGCTGGGTTGCTGAAATGAGCAACGTGAGTCCTTGGCTACAAATGTGGAGCTGGGCTGTGATGAATCCATCTGCTCTAAGCAGTACCTGGTGATGTTTAAGGAGAACTTGAGACTGCACATATCCTCCTATTTGAGAAAAGTGAAAGCCCAGAGAAGCTCCAAAGAGAATGAAGTGACACAACGTCTCCCCTCACTTTCCACTCATCATCTTGCCTCAGGGAACTCACTGTGTTCTCTCTGAGGGCAGCAGAAATGCTCAGAAATTCTGATATCCAAGAATGCCAGGAGAGATATGGGGGAGATTAAAAAGAAAACCTCAGAACCCTTGAACACAAAAGTGTGTCTGTGTTATAGAGGACGGTGAATAAGAAATGGCTTTGATTTTGGTTACAGGTATGTCTTCTAAATGTTTACTGTCCTTTTCTCCATGAACAAGTGCCCATGTG
The DNA here is from genome assembly GCF_051311805.1 of Agelaius phoeniceus. Taxonomy (NCBI): domain Eukaryota; kingdom Metazoa; phylum Chordata; class Aves; order Passeriformes; family Icteridae; genus Agelaius; species Agelaius phoeniceus. The sequence goes on from NC_135299.1 coordinate 3,564,245, forward strand.
CAACCCCAGCAAATGTCCAACAGCAGCTCCATCAGGCACTTCCTCCTGCTGGCATTGGCAGACACGCGGCAGCTGCAGCTCCTGCACTTCTGCCTCTTGCTGGTCATCTCCCTGGCTGCCCTCTTGGGCAATGGTCTCATCATCAGCGCCGTAGCCTGCGGCCACCACCTGCACACGCCCATGTTCTTCTTCCTGCTCAACCTGGCCCTCGCTGACCTGGGCTCCATCTGCACCACTGTCCCCAAAGCCATGCACAATTCCCTCTGGGACACCAGGAACATCTCCTACACAGGATGTGCCACACAACTCTTTCTGATTTACTTCTTCCTTGGATCAGAGTATTTCCTCCTGACCATCATGTGCTACGACCGCTACGTGTCCATCTGCAAACCCCTGCACTACGGGACCCTCCTGGGCAGCAGAGCTTGTGCCCACATGGCAGCAGCTGCCTGGGTCAGTGCCTTTCTCAATGCTCTCATGCACACGGCCAATACATTTTCCCTGCCCCTGTGCCATGGCAATGCCCTGGGCCAGTTCTTCTGTGAAATCCCACAGATCCTCAAGCTCTCCTGCTCACACTCAAACCTCAGGGAACTGGGGCCCATTGCTGTTAGTTCCTGTTTGGTATTGGGTTGTTTCATGTTCATTGTTTTCTCCTATGTGCAGATCTTCAGGGCTGTGCTGAGGATCCCCTCCGAGCAGGGACGGCACAAAGCCTTTTCCACCTGCCTCCCTCACCTGGCTGTGGTCTCTCTGTTAGTCAGCACTGCCATATTTGCCCACATAAAACCCCCCTCCATCTCTTCCCCATCCCTGAATCTGGCCCTGTCAGTTCTGTACTCGGTGGTGCCTCCAGCCCTGAACCCCCTCATCTACAGCCTGAGGAACCAGGAGCTCAAGGCTGCAGTGTGGAGACTGATGACTGGATGGTTTCAGAAACATTAAACTGCTGGCCAATTTCTGCAAATCACTTGTAATAAAAGTCATCTTTGATACTTCCTGTTTGTTTGGTTGTGGCTTTTTTCTTTTACTTTTTTCATATTGTCCACAAAAAAGCCATTTGTTTTGCCATTTCTCATTTTGTTTCTCTCCACTTTCCCTTGGCCACAGACTGTGTCAATGAGGGGCTGCGCTCTTGGTGGCTTTAAAGGAAGTAATGGATCTCCCAGCAGAGTTTTCTGCAGAGATGCCCTTTTGTTGCCTTCTCTGGAGCTGCAGCAGCAATGTCTGTGTGCAGAGCTGGGGCAGATCAGTGCTGGCCCAGCAGCTGTGCCCAGCAGCAGCAGCAGCAGCACTTGGTGTTGCCAGTGCTGCTGCCGTGGCCCTGCCCCGCTGCCCTGGTGGCCCTGGTGTTGCTGCAGGGCCTGAGTGCTCTCGGGGCCGGGCACAGCCCTGGGGGTGGCAGTGCCGGGGCTGCAGCAGGGACAGGCCATGGGCACTGCTGGGGCAGCGCTGAGGCCTCAGGCCAGGCCCTGGGGGCTCCAGGCTCCTTGCCCAGGCTCTCTCCAGAACACGGCCAGGCCAATGCTCAGCACAGAAAAGCCCCGTGAGCAGCCCCAGGCTGGCCGTGGGCAGGCTGGGGGCAAACAGCATGGCTGGGGCTCTGCAAGGGCCCTGGGGCAGACGGGAAGGAGCAGCAGAGCAGTGGCTGATCCATCCCCCGTGCGCTGCACAGCCCAGGGCAGCGTCCCAGAGCATCCTCATGCAGCTGCCAACAACATCCCCCCTCTGCAGCCCTGGCCTCTCCCCCAGCTCACACAGGTGCCCCATCTTTGCAGGCACAGACACGGCAGCACTGCCTCAGCAGCCCCTGTTTGCATTGCTCACAGCAGGGGCAGCACCCCCATGCTGTTGCTGTGGGGACATGAACCTGAGGGAGCACAAATGCCATCAGCCCCTGGGGCCAGCAAGGGCTGGGGGACACCAGGGAAACCACTCAGCTTTGTCCTGGCCTCTGCAGTCAGCCAGAAAGTTTGTTCCCATCAGCTGGGAGTTTCCTGTGCCACTGCAGACACTGTTGCTCAGAGCCAGGGCTGCCTGGCAGCCACCCCCAAACTGCCCTCAGCATTTCCTAGGCTTTTTACTCTTCCCTTATACAAATTGCTTCCTCTTGCCCACCTCTGTTCCCTCCCCTGCAAACAGCCCATCCCTGTTTGCCCTTTCCTCTCTGGCCCCACTCCCCATTGCAGTTCCTGACCTGGCCCCATGGGAACATCCCTTGGGCAGCAGGATCATCTGCTGCAGGAATTTTCTGCAGTCTCCTGCAGTGCCTGGTGCTGCTCCCTTGCCAGAGGCACCCCAGGCCAGGGGGGCACATCTGGGCTGCTGTGTCTGGCTCTGGGGCTCCCTGTTCTGGGCAATGAGGAGGAGCTGCAGAGGCTCTGCAGGACTGACAGGATGAGCTTTGGGGTGTGAGGAGAAGCTGAGGGACCTGGGCCACTGGAGCTTCTGAAGAGGAGGCCCAGGGCTCATCCTGCAACTGCTCCAAGGGTGGTTTCAGAGAATCCCAGAATCAGCAAGGTTGGAACAGGCCATGGAGATCATCAAGTCCAACCTGTGCCCTGACACGGCCTTGTCTCCCCTGAGCCTCCTCTTCTCCAGGATAAGCAACCCCAGCTCCCTCAGCCGCTCCTCACAGGACTTGTGTTCCACACCCCTCCCCGCCGTGTTGCCCTTCTCTGGACACGCTCCAGCCCCTCCATGTCCTTCCTAAATTGGGGGGCCCAGAACTGGACACAGCATTCGAGTTGCTGCCCAACCAGTGCTGAGCACAGGGGAAGAATCCCTGCCCTGCTCCTGCTGGCCACACCATTCCTGATCCAGGCCAGGAGCCATTGGCCTTCTTGCCCACCTGGGCACACTGCTGCCTCATGTCCAGCCTGCTGTCCATCAGTCCCTGCAGGTCCCTTTCTGCCTGGCTGCTCTCCAGCCCCTCTGTCCCCAGCCTGTAGTGCTGCAGGGGTTGTTGTGGCCAAAGTGCAGGACCCGGCATTTGGACTTGTTAAACCTCACCTTGTTGAATTTGGGCCCTGGATCCAGCCTTTCCAGGGCCCTGTGCAGAGCCCTCCTACCCTCCAGCAGATCCACACTCACACCCAGCTTGGTGTCATCTGCAAATTTGCTGATGATGGACTCAATCCCCTCATCCAGACCATCAGTGCAGATATTGTAATCCACGCTGGCTGGCTCTGATCCCTGGGCCATCCTGTGGGTGCCCTGTGATGGCACTCAAGGTGATCTGTTCCATAACCTTGCCAAGCACCCAGGTCAGGCTGACAGGCCTGGAGTTCCCCAGATCCTCCTTCCAGCCCTTCCTGGGGATGGGCTCACACTGGCACCTCCAGTGCTCTGGGACCTCCCTGCTGAGCCAGGACTGATGGTGAATGATGGAGAGCAGCTTGGGGAGCTCATCCACAGCTCCCTCATCCCCCTGGGATGGATCCCATCTGATCCCATACACCTGTGAGCATGGGATCCAGGAGCTGCTTCCTCCTGGATTCCAGGGGGATGTTCTGCTCCCTGTGCCCATCTACCAGCTCAGGAGAACACTTGTCCTGAGGACAACCTGTCCTAATACTGAAAATTGACAACAAGATATTAAGTAGCTTAGTCTTTTACTTATCTTCAGTTACTCTATTCTCAACTGCAATCAATAAAAAAGAGTAGAGGTTCTCCTTCTCCCTCCTTTAGCTATAAACTTTTTTTATAAAAACATACTTTATTCTTTTTACGGAAACCATCAGGTTAAGTTCTAATTGAGCTTTCACCTCTCAACTTTTCTTTCTGCATAACCTAACAATATACTTAAACACTTCCTGAGTTGCTGGCCCTTTTTCCCTGAGTTCCCACAAAAGCTCAATGGACAGCCAGGACAGTCCTTTTCCTCACCATCTCATCTTTTGCCACACTGGGACAGGCAGCTCCTTCCCCCCTAAGATTACTTTCTTGAAATGTGTCCATCCTTCCTGGACCCCTTTGTTTTTAATGTCTGTTTCCCTTAAAAGAATCAGTACCTGATTCGGTACACCCCAAATCAGCATCCTAAACAGGCCAAAGTCTTCCCTTCCTAATTCCAGTGTCATCAATAAAGAGATTCAACTGACCAGGCCCCAACCCTGAGCTGTGGGGACAACCCTGAATGTGACTCCATTTCTGAACTGCTCTGAGTGGCAGGGATTGGATGAGGGAAATGGTGGTGTGGGGGTGGGGGTAGGGACAAAGTCTGATTGACTGTCAGCCATGAAGGGTCTGGATTTTCATACCTGTTCAAACTTCATGAGGAGGTGCTAGGGATAAATATCAACTGAACATTGCTGATATAAATCTATAAACCGGAAAAGGTAAAAGGACAAAACAGTACTCTCTGCATTGTTTTCAATATTTTATATTCACCTTGAATATACTTCTGAAATCTGACTAATTAGCCACAGAAGAATTGAAAACTTAAATTTTTCCTAAGGTCTTTTCTTCTTCAGGCGTTTTGAACAAATATTTCTGAGCTTCTCTCACTGAATTCCTGAACTAAAGAGTTCAAGAAAGAAGAGGCCTCTGGAGTAGGAAATTCAACAGCAACCTCCAAGTGGCTGAGGATCCATCCCCATCAGAGCAGCAATGAACAGAAATGGGCACAGCTTTGTGGCTGCTGTCCCAGCTTTGGCATGGGCCCTGGGCCTGGAGCAGGAGCAGCTCTTGAGGGCCCCAAGGCCGGGGCTCTTGTGCTGCCCTGGGCAGATGGGATGGCAGCAGGGGCTGCAGAGCCCTCAGCACCTCAGGGGAGAAGGGCAGCCAGGGAGCCTCCTTTGGCCTTGGCCAAGCACCTTCCCCCATGGCTGGGGCTGAGTCCTGTGGCAGCTGCAGCTGCTGCTGTGGCCTTGGCAGGGGCTGAGGCCGTGGGGCCAGTGCCCAGAGCAGCCTGGCCTGAGCAGAGCTGTGGGGCCAGAGCCGGCTGGGCTGGGCTCAGAGAGGCCCTTGGTGCTGCCCAGAGCTCAGGGCAGCTGGCAGAGCTTTCAGGGAGCTGGGCTGGGCTCAGAGAGCCTGGCCCAGAAACCATCAGTGTCCATCTCAGCCTGGCTGAGTGTGCAGGGGCAGGACTCAGGCCAGGCCTTGCGGGGCAGGGCCAGCGCCTGTGCAAGGCATTGCAAACAGGCAAGTGGCCCAGACAGGAGGCTGCTCTGTGCCCTTGGTGGCACGGACAGAGCAGGGAGGGGGCCCAGGACATTTGTCAGCGCCAGCCTCTGTTCCCAGCCCTTGGCAGCCCTGGCTGCTGAGCCCAGCTTTGGCCTGGGCTGAGCTTGGCTGTGGCCCAGCTCCATCCTCCTGTGGGGCTCAGGGCCTGTTCCTGGCCATGGCCAGCCCTGGCCAGCCTCTCTGCTGGCCCAGAGGCCGGCAGAGCCCGGGGCAGGGCTGTCTGTGCAGCCCCACAGGTGCCACGGGCTCTGCAGGAGCTGGCAGAGGCTGCCCAGCAGGGAGGCCATGGGGCACAGAGCCCCAAGGCTGCTGTGGGCACCACGGCATAGGGGCTGTTCCCAGCCGCAATGCTCCTGGCCTGGGCTGGGACTGCACAGGGGCTGGGCCACCATGGCTGGGCCAGCACAGGGCCACAAAGGGGCCACGCAGCTGCTGACGGGGCTGACAGCAAGGCCAGGCACACACAAGCAATTGCTGAGCATGGCCTGCACTGGCCAGGCCTGACTGTGCCAAAGGCAGAGCTCAGCTGCCCTTGGGGGCTGCAGCAACACTCCAGAGCCCAAAGAGTCTCCATGGCTGGGCTGGAGACCAAGGCTGCAGGAGGGAAATGCAGGGCTGCTGTGGGATGGGGAGGCCATTGAATTCCAGCACACACCTCAGCTCTCTGATGATCCTGGCACCATGCTGGGCCCTGTTTCAGACTGGAGCAGAGCAGATGTTGATGGGACAGGAGCCCTGTGGGGCTGTCAGGGACCTGCAGCTTGCAAGGTGCTCTGCTCTCCCTCAGGTGCTCTGGGAGAGATCCAATCCCAGCTGGGCACTTCAGGGCACAAGTGGCACTGCCTGTTCATGGGCACACAGCTGATGTCAGCCTGGAAAGGGGCACACGTGTTAATGCCTGTTAGTTTCCTAATATACAAGAAAATTGTTATTATCTAGGTAATCTGAGTTCTTTTGAGAAATGGCAAAGTTTTCCCATCAGGAACAGGAATTTTCTGGATCTACTGGATTGTTCTACTAATTGCAGGAGAAGAAAGGATGATGATTCCATCTACTTGTGTCACCAATATTCAGTGTATTACTTAATCTCCTTTTTTCATGAGGTGTTTTTCACTCTCCTGTTGAAATGGCCATGTCTAAGTGGCCATCTCTTCACTAGACTGGCTGGATCTATGTCCTTTCCATTGCTCCCAGATTTCGCCCTCCAGATGCTCTCTGTCATTCAAGTGCCTCTCAACTGACTGGTTTCATGCTTTGGGCTCCAGAAAGTTGCCCAGTCTTTCTGATGTTAAAATAAATACCATATTAGTCAACATCTTAATTGTGTTTATATCTATCACAAAATTGTGTTTTCTTATGTCCTTGTCTAGAACTTTTCCTTTTCGGAAATCCCTTGGGGACCTGGACATGTCAGATGTTGCTGGGACATCCGAGAGAGCTGAGGGAAGAGCTGTGATGGTTATTAAACTGTTCAAATGTTGAGCTTGTGTTTGTTGGCAAGAAACCTTTCTGTGCCTCTGAGTGTCACCAGGCCCTGAGCCCAAAGGACACAAACCTGATGAGTTGTGGTTCCCACTGCAGGGGCTGCACTTGGACCTTGGCTCTGCACAGGAGAGCTCTTCATCCCCTTTCTCTCTTTTCCTCCCTCTGGGCATGGAGGGAGCTCCTGACTTCAGCGTGTGACTTGTGTGTGCAAAGAGCAAATCTGGGCAGAATCGGGGCAGGGAGGGTTTGGGGGGACCTTGGGATCTGTGCTGGGCACAGAAGGTGTTTTCCATCGCTCTGAGACTGTCTGCTGTGGAAAGCGGATTTAATATCCAGCAGAGGAATGACTTTGGCATTTGATGGAGCTGTGCCTTCCCTTGGCTTTGTTGGCTGACAAGAAATGAACATCGCTCTGTGTCTCGGGCAGCTCCTTCTCCAAGGAAAGCAGGTGGGAGTTGGAGCCAAGGAGCTGAAAGCTGCAGGTGCAGCCTGGGCTGGAGGGAGCTCAGATTTCCACAAGGCTGCTCTGAGTGCCAGGGCTTGGATGGGGAAAATGGTGGGCTGGGGGTAGGGACAGAGTCTGATTGATTGTCAGCCAGGAAGGGTCTTGATTTTCATATCTATTCCAACTGCATGAGGAGGTACTTGGATTCAATGTCTATTGGAGATTGCACATATCAGTGAATTAACAGGAAAACAAAACTAAACAGGACCTAAAAAATCTTTTCTCACTGTCTTTTTAAATATCATGTATTCAGTTTCAATACACTACTGAGATCTACTTAACCACACAAGATTTGAAAATTAAAATCAAATGATTCCCAGAGGCTTGGCTTGTTCAGGTGTTCTGAATGTTAATGAGCTCTGGGACACTGAATTCCTGCACTGAAGAGCTGAAGGCTGAACAAGCCTCTGGAGCAGTGAAATTCAGCAGCAGCCTCCAAGTTGCTGAGGATGTCAGCAGCCCCCACTGAGGCCATCCCTGCCCAGAGACCGTGGGGGAATGGGCAGACAAGGAGAGCATCCCTGGGGCCGGGGCAGCACAACTCGGAGGCACCAGCGGCTCCAGCTGGGCAATGGAGTGTGGAATGTGGCCAGGAAAGCCCTGCCTGGGCTGGGCCAAGCAGGACACACAAGCCCTGACTCCCATCCCCCAAACAACTCTCTCAAGGGGACATTTAAAAGGAATTTACAGTTGTTTGTGTCCTCTGAGTTGGATGTGCTGGAGAAATACCAACAAGGGATTTTCAGGAACTCAAAGCAACAAAACAGACTTTACTGGCAAATTTAGAAAATCTGAGAAACTTTGGCAAAAGGTTTAATACAACATTCAATCAATGCAAAACACTTCTCAAAGCATTAACTTGGCCCATTCAACTTCACAAACTCTAAGCCTGTTCAATTTTAAGTTAATCAAAATTTGCAATGGGACAAAAATAGAAGAAGATGCAGGAAGAGAGAAAAATGTGATATAGAGAGGCACACACACAGCTACCAACTCCTGGATTCCAGCACTGTTCAGATGGAAATTCCAAGAGGATGCAGGGTCAAGATGTGTACTTGCCTTGTAGTCATACTTAAATACCCCTTGGTCTTCCTGGGCCCTTCTTCCAGGTGGGACTTGGGCTCATTTGGTCCCTCAGGAGCTGGGCTGGGGGCTGCAGAGGTGGCTGTGGAGCATTGCCTGTGCTGTGCCAGGGACTGGCAGCCACTGCTGGGCTGGGATAGAGGCTCTGGGGGGATTGGGGTTCCAGGGCAGGGCTGGGGTTCCAGGGCAGGGCAAGGCTGCCCCTGCACCTTCCTCCCCCACACACATGAAATGTTTCCAGCCAAGAATCTCCTCCAGTCTGTCACAACAGAGAATGTTGGATGTGGAACCCCATTTCTGGCCATGGACACCTGGATGAGAAGGACAGTTCTTTTCCATAGGAAGGAAAGCACGCAGCTCCAGTGTTTGGAAGGCAGGTGAGAGCCTCACAAAGCCAAGGTCAGCCAGACTTGTCAGGAATGGCAGATTTTGTCTGGGAGCAGTCTTTGAATATAGGGAATTTGGCGGTGACTCTTTGTGTCTGTGTGCACACAGGAGTGCCTGTGCTGGGGAAATGTGGCAGAAATGCTGCTCTCTGAGGAGTTTGAGAGCCTTGGATAGCTGAGTCAATCAGGCCTGTAAGTAAGATTACATCATGAGGAATAAGTTAAATGCTGTTAAGAGCTTTTTTTTGCTAAGTAAAGTTTAATATGATATAAGCTAAGTTGAATATTGTTTTGTGCAGAGCTTTTTGGATAATTGGCTAGCTGAGAAAGGCCACTTCGATGTGATACCGTTGGATAAGGATAGGGGAAACAATCTGGGGATTAAGTAATCAGTGTCCAATCACTGACAAGGGTCATGGTGACCTTTGCTGCAACATGAAGATGGGGGAGAAAATCTTTTGCCAGAAAATGAAGATAGCCTAGGTAGAATAGCTACAAGAATGTAAACAGAGAAACAAAATAATCATTAGAGCATAGAAGTAGGTGTGGTTGATTTAAGTGTGTTTTAACCAATAATGAGCTCAGCTTTTGCAATATGTATAAGCTTCATTAACACCAATATAAATATGTATGAGTTATCAATAAACTTTGAGATTTGCTGTTTACGCATATTGTGTGCTGCATTTCTTCCGCCGTTCACAACAGAGATCCAATCCCAGCTGGGCACCTCAGGGCACAAGTGGCACTGCCTGTTCATAGGCACACAGCTGATGTCTGCCTGGAAAGGTACACAAGTTTTAATGTCTGTTAGTTTCATAATATACAAGCAAATCTTTATTATTTGGGTCACTTGAATATTTTAAGTAATGGCAACATTTTCCCACCAGGAACAGGAATTTCCTGGATCTACTGGATCCTTCTACTGATGGCAAGGGAAGAAATACAGATCATCCTTGTCATGGTTTGACACTGGCACAATGCCAGTGCCCCCATGAGGATACCCTCTCCCTGGTTTCTGCTGTGAGATGTGACCAGGAATAAGCAAAGCAGGCTCTCACTGAGAAATAAAAGAAAACAAAACTTTATTAACTTCACTACAACTATAGATAAAAAGGAACACACACAGGGAAAATGAAAACCTTACAAATACATTTTCTGCTCCCCCCACCAAATTTCCAATACACTACATCCATTCCCCAAATCACCAACTCTTGGTCCAGCACCACCCTTCAGACAATCAATCCTCAGTTCATCAAGAGGAGAGGAGTCCTTCTTGTACCATGGGCTTCCCCTGGAAACACAGTTGAAGCCTCGTGTGTTTCCGTGTCACTCGTGGCACGGCCCAGAGTACATCTGCCGTCGTGACCTCTTCCTTTCATGTCCAGTGCTCTCACCACTGAACACGGACCAGAGCTGCTTCTAGGGTTGTCTTTTTAAGGATGCTTTGTCCCGATCCAAAAAGAGCATAGTCTCTCCTTTGGGACACCTGTCCCCCCCATATTTTTTCACCCCCTGGGGCCGAGGGGCACCAACACTGAACCCTCTTGGTTCTGAGGCATTGCCTCCCCCTAGATGCAGTCTCTGTATCACAAGGAACATGGTTCTGTCCATGGCTGTACAAAAAGAGTCCAGCAAAAGCCACTCCATCATCTCTTCCCACTAAAATTCTTCTCTATTCTTTCACTATCTCTCGCTTGCCTAGACCTCTCTCACACTTGCACATTTCCTTCCGCATCTTCCACTCTATCTCTCTTCTAGGAAAGGTCATGTTGTGTAAAGTTCTCATTCTCTGAGAAGGAGTTAAAAGCTCCTACAAATGGCCGGCTGCACCCCCCCTTCTTCTCCATCCCAGCCGTGCTGCTGGCACAGGCCCATGTTTATCAAGTTTCAAGGTAGCACAGTCTCAAGCACAGGCTGTACTCTCTCTCTCTCTTGAGGGGGCTGCCCGATGCCTCCTGGCGCTTCTCCCACCCTTCCATCCTCGGGGGCCTCTTCACGTCCCCTCTCGGTCCAAGCCTTGGCCTACCTCACCCGGCCGCATGGCTCCCCTCCCCCGCCCAGCAGCAGCAGCTGGGCTGGGGGAGAGACCCGAACTCACCGGAACCCAAGAGAGCCTCCCAGGGGAGAGCTCTGCTTTTAACCCCGTGTTCTCAGAGGCGGATTCAATGTCCTAATGGTCAGGTTAAATGCCAATATTAAAGTCTGAATATCCATTGGCCCAACCACAGCATCCCAAAAACCACATTTCCTGTCAAACCACCACAATCCCCTCTACCTTTGCCACTGACATTCAGTCTAATATTTAATGACCCCCTTCCTTGAGGTGTTTCCAGCTCTTCTGTTTAAATGGCCGTGTCTAAGGACATCTCTTCACTAGATCAGCTGGATCTATGTCCTTCCTGCTGCTCTCAGATTTCCTCCTCCAGATGCTCTCTGGTCATTTGAACACCTCTCAACGGACTGGTTTCATGCTTTGAACTTCAGGGAGTGGCCAAATCTTTCAAGTTTAAAAAAAATATGAATTGAGTATCTCACTGTGGTTATACCTATCACAGAATTTCCATTTCTTATGTATTTGCTTAAAAACTATTTCTGTTCAGAAAGCTGTTGGGGATGGTGGACATGGCAAAATTTTCCCACCAGGAACAGCAATTTCCTGGAAGTGTACTGATGGCAGGAGAAGAGCTACTGATCTTCCCCTCTGCTTGAGTCTCCAATAATCTGTGTATTATATCATCTCCCTTTTCCTTCAGCTGTTACCAGCTCTCCTCTTTAAATGGCCGTCTCTCTGTATATCTCTTCACTAGACACACTGGATCTTTGTCCTTCCCATTGCTTCTAGATTTATTCCTCCAGTTGCTCTCTGGTCATTCAAGTGCCTCTCAACTGACTGGGTTCCTGCTTTGAGATTCAGGCAGCTTCCCAATCTTTGCAATATTCAAATAAATATCACATTAGTCAACATCCTAAATGTCTTTACATCTATCATAGAATTTTAATTGTCTTTATCTAAACCTTTTCATTGTCTTTATCTAAAACTGTTCCAGTACAGAAATCCCTTGAGGATGGGGGACATGTCAGATGTTGCTGGGACATCCGAGAGAGCTGAGGGAAGAGCTGTGATGGTTATTAAACTGTTCAAATGTTGAGCTTGTGTTTGTTGGCAAGAAACCTTTCTGTGCCTCTGAGTGTCACCAGGCCCTGAGCCCAAAGGACACAAACCTGATGAGTTGTGGTTCCCACTGCAGGGGCTGCACTTGGACCTTGGCTCTGCACAGGAGAGCTCTTCATCCCCTTTCTCTCTTTTCCTCCCTCTGGGCATGGAGGGAGCTCCTGACTTCAGCGTGTGACTTGTGTGTGCAAAGAGCAAATCTGGGCAGAATCGGGGCAGGGAGGGTTTGGGGGGACCTTGGGATCTGTGCTGGGCACAGAAGGTGTTTTCCATCGCTCTGTCTGCTGTGGAAAGCAGATTTAATATCCAGCAGAGGAATGACTTTGGCATTTGATGGAGCTGTGCCTTCCCTTGGCTTTGTTGGCTGACAAGAAATGAACATCGCTCTGTGTCTCGGGCAGCTCCTTCTCCAAGGAAAGCAGGTGGGAGTTGGAGCCAAGGAGCTGAAAGCTGCAGGTGCAGCCTGGGCTGGAGGGAGCTCAGATTTCCACAAGGCTGCTCTGAGTGCCAGGGCTTGGATGGGGAAAATGGTGGGCTGGGGGTAGGGACAGAGTCTGATTGATTGTCAGCCAGGAAGGGTCTTGATTTTCATATCTATTCCAACTGCATGAGGAGGTACTTGGATTCAGTGTCAATTGGAGATTGCACATATCAATTTATAAACAGGAAAAAATCCTAAACAGGACCTAAAAAATCTTTTCTCACTGTCTTTTTAAATATCATGTATTCAGTTTCAATACACTACTGAGATCTACTTAACCACACAAGATTTGAAAATTAAAATCAAATGATTCCCAGAGGCTTGGCTTGTTCAGGTGTTCTGAATGTTAATGAGCTCTGGGACACTGAATTCCTGCACTGAAGAGCTGAAGGCTGAACAAGCCTCTGGAGCAGTGAAATTCAGCAGCAGCCTCCAAGTTGCTGAGGATGTCAGCAGCCCCCACTGAGGCCATCCCTGCCCAGAGACCGTGGGGGAATGGGCAGACAAGGAGAGCATCCCTGGGGCCGGGGCAGCACAACTCGGAGGCACCAGCGGCTCCAGCTGGGCAATGGAGTGTGGAATGTGGCCAGGAAAGCCCTGCCTGGGCTGGGCCAAGCAGGACACACAAGCCCTGACTCCCATCCCCCAAACAACTCTCTCAAGGGGACATTTAAAAGGAAATTCTATTTTTTTGTGTACTCTGAGTTAGATGCACGAAGAAATATCAATAAGGGAGTCTGAGGAGCTCAAAACAACCAAACAGCCTTTACTGGCAACTTTAAAAAATCAAATAAATTCTCGCAAAAGGTTTAATAGGATATTCAATCAACAAAACAACATTTCTCAAAGCATTAACTTGGCCCATTCAACTTCACAAACTCTGTTCAATTTTAAGTTAATCGAAATTTGCAAGGGGACAAAAATAGAAGAAGTATTTTTCCTTCTCAGAGAGATAGAAAGAAAAATAAGATTCAGAGAAGCACACACACAGCTACCAACTCCTGGATTCCAGCACTGTTCAGATGGAAATTCCAAGAGGATGCAGGGCCAAGATGTGTGCTTGCCTTGTGGTCAGCCTTCAATACCCCTTGGTCTTCCTGGGCCCTTCTTCCAGGTGGGACTTGGGCTCATTTGGTCCCTCAGGAGCTGGGCTGGGGGCTGCAGAGGTGGCTGTGGAGCATTGCCTGTGCTGTGCCAGGGACTGGCAGCCACTGCTGGGCTGGGATAGAGGCTCTGGGGGGATTGGGGTTCCAGGGCAGGGCTGGGGTTCCAGGGCAGGGCAAGGCTGCCCCTGCACCTTCCTCCCCCACACACATGAAATGTTTCCAGCCAACAATCTCCTCCAGTCTGTCACAACAGAGAATGTTGGATGTGGAACCCCATTTCTGGCCATGGACACCTGGATGAGAAGGACAGTTCTTTTCCATAGGAAGGAAAGCACGCAGCTCCAGTGTTTGGAAGGCAGGTGAGAGCCTCACAAAGCCAAGGTCAGCCAGACTTGTCAGGAATGGCAGATTTTGTCTGGGAGCACTCCTTGTATATAGCGAATTTGGAGGTGGAAACCCAATCTCAGCCATGGGAACCTGGAGAAGCAGGACAGTTCTTTCCTATAGAAAGGATAACATGGAGCCTTCCCCAGTGCTTTGGGGACAGATGGGAGCTGACCCTTTTGAAACCAATCCCAGCCAGTCTTGTCCTGGCAATATTCCTATGTGAACAATCCTTAGATATAAGGAAATTTGGAGGTGAAACTCCAATTGTTGCCATGCGTGCCTGGAGGAGAAGGGCAGTTCTTTTCCATATGAAGGAAAGCACGGAGCCTCAGTGTTTCAGTAGCAGATGAGAAGAGACCCTCAACATGCCAAGGTCAGCTGGACCAGTCATGCGGCCCCTGGGAGGCCAAACCAGCCAGACCCGTTCTGTGTTCCCTTGCTTTTATGGGGCCCAATATTTTCACAATGGCCCCAACAATTTCATGGGGCCCCTCAATGTTATCATGGTCCCAATGATTCCATGAGGCCTTGCAGTGTCACAATGGACCTTTGGACCCTGGGGTTTTGCTGTGTCACAATGGTCTCCTTTGGCTCCACAGTGTCACAATGGACCACTGATGACAGGAGGCCCCTCTGTGTCACCCTGGAGCTTTGGTTCCATGCAGCCGTGCAGTGTCACAAAGGCCTCTTGGTTTCAGGAGGCCCCGCAGTATCACAATGATCCTCTTGGATGTATGGGGATCCTCAGTGTCACAATGGTCTCACTGGTTCCATGAGGCCTCACAGTGTCACAATGCTTTGCTTATTCCATGGGGCCTCATAGTGTCACAATGGTCTCTGTGATTCCATGAGTCCCCTGAGTGTCACTATGGTCTCCTTGGTTCCATGGTGCCCCACAGTGTCACAATGGCCCCGTGGTTCCATGAGGCTGCCATCTCTTAATGGTGTCTCCATTGTTACATGAAGCCCTTCAATATCAAAATGGACCTTTTTCCATGAGGCCCTGCAGTGTTACAGCGGACCCTTGGTTTGATGGGGCCTCTCAGTGACACTACAGTCCCTACATTTTTATGAAGTCACACAGTGTCAGTACGGTCCCCTTGGTTCCATGAGGCCCAGCAATGTCACAGTGCTCTCCATGATTCCCTGAGACCCCACAGTGTCACAATGGTCCCTTGGTCTCACAGGGCCCCACAGTGTCACAATGGTCCCTTGGTTCCATGGGCCCTGTGCTGCTGCATTCCCCCCTCCCCTTCTCAGGCCACCCTGCCAGCTGAGAAATGCTCCTTGGGCCTGGGCCTTGGCCAACAGCCCCTGGGCTCAGCTCCTCTGCAGCTCATCACAAACACTGTCTGCTCCAGGCACTGCTGCTGCCCAACCAGCTCCTGCTTTCTGTAGGAGCAGCCCTGGGAACTGCTTTTGTTCCCTCAGTGGCACAACATCCCTGTTCTCACCCTGCCAAAGAAAGCTGCTGATGCCAAGTGTGGCCAGGATGAACCATTGCTGGGACTGAAGCCCCTCTCTTGGGGCCCTGCAAACAGCGCTCCAAAAGGAGCCCTTGGGCCAGCGACTCCCTCTGAGTGGGGCCTCTCCCAGCTGGGAACTCTCCCGTTTGCTGCACTCGGGGATCCCCAACAACGACGGAGCCTGGGCCGATCCCCCCACTCCTCCAGGCTCAACCGTTCACCCACCAAAGGATCCACAGGGAGCATTTCCTGCCCTCAGGGGAATTTCTCACAGGTGCCTTTCACTGACTCTTTGTGTCTGTGTGCACACAGGAGTGCCTGTGCTGGGGAAATGTGGCAGAAATGCTGCTCTCTGAGGGGTTTGAGAGCCTTGGATAGCTGAGTGGTCAAATATCCAGATATCAGTAAGTAATGTTAAGTCACAAGGCCTAAGCTAAGTTAAATGCTGCTAAGAGTTGTTATTTTGCTAAGTTGTTCTGTTTAATTTATTTCTTAGCTAAGTTGAATAATAAATGGTATTACTCTGTTAAATTGCTAAGTCATATGTTTTAAGTTTGGTTAAGTAGTGTTAAATGCTGTTCTTTTGCTTAATTGTGAAATTGAAGGTGTCAGTTAAGGTTAAAGTACAAGTTAAGTCCTGTTAAGTTTGAGCTCTGTTAATTGTTTAGGCCATATTCCTTTTATTCTTGCCTTCACTGTCCTTGTGTCACACATACACAGGGACAGTCCTCTGTTCATTTCTGGTTTGATTGCCTGGATTTTATTTGGTTTTGTTGTTGCTTTGTTTCCTTGGTGTGCCTGAAGTGTCCAGTCAGGAGCACAGTGACTCTTGCCATGGAACTTTGTGCTGCTGTTGCTTAATATTAAACCTGGTTTTTGATGCTCCCGTGCTGGGGATTTTTTCAGCACTCTCAAGGCCTCGTTCATACCAGGGTGAAGGAGCCCTGGCCCAGGCTCTGGCCCTGGGGGACACGGGGACGCTGCCGGGGGGTCTCTGTCCCCCTGTGCCACCCCCAGGGCCCTGGCCCCCGTCCCCGTGTCAGGCTCTGGGGTCGATCTCGTGGAACATCCTCTGGGGGAGGCTGCGGCCCCGGGGGCGGGGGGACCTGGGGGGACAGGGGACCCCGCTGTGCACGAGCAGGGTTGGACTGCTCTGGGGGGAACTGTGAGGGGGGCCGGGACAGAGTGACCTCCTCACACAGCCCCCTGTGATGTCACACAGCCCCTGTGACGTCACAGGGCCAATTCAAATATGTCACTTTGTTATGTCATACTGCAGTGCTGTGATGTCACAGAAGACTGTAATGTTACAAAATTACCCTGTGATATCACAATCTGTTCTGTGATGTCACAGCCAGTTCTATGATGTTACACAGCCACCTGGTGATGTCACAACCCACTCTCTGATACCACAGATCCATACTCTATGGTGGCAGAGTCTGCTCTATGGCCTCACATCCTACTCTGTGATGTCACAACCTGCTCTGTGATGTCACAACCTCCTCAGTGATGTCACAAAACCCTCAAGACCTCATTTACATTGGAACACTGAAGTTTCTTGTACTTTGAAGATATCCCTGTCAGGGACACAACTGAGAAAGTGTCCCCAGGTTCCAGGTAGAGCAGAACCCTGGAGGCAGTGATGACAGCTGGGGACAAGCAAGGCAAAGGTGTCTCTGGTGCTGAGCAAACCTGGATGTGTTTCAGGAAAGCAAAGGGCCAAGGCCTGAGCCCCAGCCCCTGGCAAGGCAGATCCTGTCCCTCCCTCGTTGCTCAGGGCTCTTCCCAGGATGGGCACTGGGATGTGGGGATGGGCAATGCCAAGGGCAGGACCATGGGGCGGCCCCTGCCAGGCTGCTGAGCAGGGACAAGGAGGCAATGAGGCCCCAGGCCTGCAAGGGTCACTTGTTCCCTCGTGGCCTCAGGCCCAGGGCCAGTAGCCATGGCCAAAGTGCTGCCCAAGTTGGCTCTGGCAGGGCTGTCTTGCAGCTGCTGCCCATCCCTGTGCCCTGTGCAGCCCAGGCTGTCCTACGGTGTCCCTGCCCTGCGCCTCTGTCCCTGCAGGCTGTGGGCATTCCCCAGCTGCCCCACCTGGCTGGGCCCTTCCTTTGCTGACAGCTCTGCCTCCTGCCTGCCTCTGCCTGCCCACACAAAGACTTGGGCTGCTTCGGGCCCCTTCTGGGGGATGTGCTGCACCACATCCCTGCCCTGGTTGGAAAATTCTTTTGTTTGGTGTCCAGCCTGGGCCTCCCCACTTGGTATTAATTCTTCCTTTCTCCAGCTGTTCTCTACTATGTGAAAAGGATCCACCATCTCTGAAATCACTCTTTAATCCCTCCCAGGCCTCTCCTCTACTCCTCTACTATCCTCAGTTTCCACCCCACTGAGCACAGAGCTCCTGTGTCCCTACAGAGTGGTCAAGTGCTTGAGGCCAAGAGCACCTGGACAAGAGGCACAGTTCTTTTCTATAGGAAGGAAACCACAGAACCCCAGGGTTCTGAAGGCAGATGAGAAGCAGTCACCAGAGGCCAAGGCCAGCGAGACCTGTCTGTCCTTGCAGCTTTTGTCTGAAAGCAGCCTTTGGATATATGGGGAGTTTTGGGTGTGGAATTCCATTTCAGCCACGGGTTCCTGGATTGGAATGACAGTTCTCCATAGGAAGGAAAGGGCAGAGCCCCAGTGTTCCAAAGGCTGATTAGAGGCAGCCCCAAGGAGGCCAAGGCAGCCAGATCTGTTGTCAGGGAAGAATCCTTGGAGAGACAGAATTTGGGAGGCCAAACCCCACATTTGTCTATTGGGCTTTGGACGAGAAGGACAGTTCTTTTCCATAGGAAGGAACGTGCAGAACCCCAGTGCTTCAAAGGATGATGAGAGCTGGCCCTTAGCAAGCCGAGGGAACCTAGATAGTCCTGAAAGCTTTTGTCTGGAGCTGTCCTTGGATTTAAGGAATTCTGGAGGCAAATTCTCAGTTTTGGCCATGGATGCCTGGACATAAAAGATGTTTTTTCCCATGAGAAGAAAAGCACAGGCCCCTGGTGTTTGGAAGGCAGATGAGATGTGGCCCCCAAAAGGCCAAGGCCAGCCAGAGCTGTCTGTCCCTCCAGGTGACCAATGGGAATAATCCTTGGATATAATCAAATTTGGAGGAGGAATCCCATTTTCAGTCATGAACCCCCGGAGGAGAAGGACAGTTCTTTCCCACAGGAAGGAAAGCACACAACTCCTGGGTTTCAGGGGCTAATGAGAAGCAACCCTCAATATGCCAAGGTCAGCTGGACCAGTCAGGCAGCCCCCAGGAGACCCAGCCAGCCAGACCTGTTCCGTGTTCTTGGATCCTTGGGGTCCTGCAGCATCACAATTGCCCCTTGGTTCCATGAGATCCCGTAGGATCACAACAGATCTTTGTTTCCATGAGGCCCAGTGATATAACAATGGTCTCCTTGGCTCCACAGTGGCACAATGGCCCCTTGCTTCCATGAGGCCTTGCAGTGTCAAAATGGTTTCCTTGTTTCCTGTAGAGAGCTTTTTGGATTATTGGTTAGCTGAGAAAAGACATTCCGATGTGATACCGATGGATAAGGGTAAGAGAAACAAGCTGGGAACTGAGCAACCAGTGCCTACTTACTGACGAAGGTCACAGTGACCTTCTCTAAAACGGGAAGACGGGGGAGAAAATTGCTTGCCAGAAAATGTAGTTATCCCAAGGTAGAGAAATTAGAAGAATGTACACATAGAAGCAAAATAATTGTTAAGAGATAGAAGTAGGTGTGTTTGATCATAGTGTGCTTTAACCAATAATGAGCTCAGATTTTGCAATATGCATAAGCTTCATTAACACTAATATAAAAATGTGTAAGCTTTCAATAAACTTCGAGATTTGCTATTCATCGCATATGGTGTGTCGCATCTCTCCCGCCGTTACGACAAATGGTGACCCCGGACGTGTTCCTTCGGGACTAGCCACGGTCGGAGGCGTAAAAGTCAAGTGCAGGTCCTTTCGCGGCTGGGGACGGCAAAAAACACCGCTGAAAAAGGAAGGTGTTCAGGCCCCGGGTGACCTCAGAGGAGAGCCCGGCTGCTACGTGCTGCCGGACCTGAATAGAGCCGCAAGAAGCGCGCAATCGTCGTTAAAATGGATAAAGACAGGCAAGCAGCATATGATTTATTTACTGACTTTTTACGAGGGCGTCAGATTAGAGGGATAGATTTACAGAAGGAACTTCCTGGGTTGTTAGCTTATGGGTGTGCACAGGAGTTTTTCGTAATCCACATACAGTGCATGAATTGTCGGAGTGGCGTATATTCGGGAATGAGCTGTGGCGTGCAATCATAGATGAGGATAAGACCGCGAGAGAGTTGGGAAATTTATGGCGAGTCGTGCATGCTGAATTCTTGAAATACAAGGCAGAGGAAAGAGCTGCCCAGCAGACTAGTGCAGCCCGTGAAAGCAGCAGGAGTTGCAGAGACTGGTTTGGGTCCCCGCCGATACAAGCTCCTGCTCTAAACAGCAGCTCCCTGCAGCTATCGGCTTCTGCCGCGGGCAGCAGCCCCCCCGCGCGTAGTCCAGCCGTGCCGTCCGCGCCGCCTGCCCCGGTGTTAAACCCTGCACTGCCTCCGCCTCCTCCCGCTCCGGACCCACACCCTCCGCTGCCCTGCCGCAGCGCACAGCCCGCAGCCGCCCCGCCGGAGAGGCTCGTGCCGGCCCCGGCCCTGGGCAACTCAGCAGCTGCAGCGCGGCCACCTCCCGCTCCGCAGCCGCCAGCACCGCTCCGCAGCCGCCCCGTCCCCGAGCCGAGGGGGGGGCGGCAGGACGGGCCTTCCACCCCCCGTGCGGAAGCGGGCTCCGGTGAGTCCGCCCGCCCCGCGGCTGCCCAGCGCAGTTCTGCTTCCCGGCCACCAGCTCTCCGCGCCTGGACACAGATAGCAGCTATCACCACTTCGGCTAAACCTGCCTTCAGCCCGCAACCGCTGGGAGCCTCAGAGTAGACCTAGCAACAGCAGCAGACAGTGACTTTGGTAAATATTCACCCACAAAAGTCCCAACAGGAGTAAAGAGACCACTCATTATTGATGGATTATCTGTGAGAGTTTTGCTTTTAGGACATTACTCGGCTACAGTGTTGGGATTGTTTGTTTTATCTAGAATAATGGACGCTGGCTATGTAGGGGAGAGTTCTATTATGCTGTATATTCTTTTTCCACCTATGCGAATCGAACAATGAACTGTTAGATGAACTTTGACCTTTGTTAAAGGGAACTGATCCAGCACAGCCTGTTCGTATAACCCCTGAACGGGCTGAAACACTGCAGCAGATATTAGACCGTGTTACACAAGGCAGTGTTCAGAGACGTGATTTTGATCTCCCTGTACAGCTGACAGTTTGGTGTAAACAAAAATTTTTACTGGGTGCACTTACTTAGCATAACAGAAAAACGGGGGAGATACGGGCCTTGGAATGGATATCTCCTCCACTTCAACAACATAAAACCCTTTTTCAGAAAATTGACATTTTAACTGATTTGCTCAAAAAGGGTCGTGATAGGACAGTAGAGTTAGATTTAATGCCCAAAAAGATCAGTAAAGCCCTTATCGGATGCTATAACTGCTTACACAGGTGCAGGAAGAAAATCCAAACAACTGTTACTCATTATATGTTTAGAAAACTGGACTGGATGTCATGTAACATTTAGAATTATAATTTAACCTGAATGTTAGTTTGCACAAAAAAACAACTCCCTCCAAACAACAAAAACAACAGAACTTCCACTCAAAACAGATACTAAAATATATAATAGACTTCCAACCATAATATTAATATTATTATTATTATTATTGTGGACAATTTTGATAAATAATTACCAAAAAGAATATATTCATCCCTACTGTTTAAGCATCAATTGACTTTTAAAACATAAAGCATAAACACTGATGTTTGAGGCCTAGAAAACATTCATTCTATTGTTTGAATAATGATTTCAGTCTACAGGAAAACTGTTGCTTAGCTTTTCCTGTAACATCGAACAAAGAGTATTTTGCACTTAGTTGTTATCCTTTTTCTTTGTCCAAGTGAGAACACAATATGTCATTTAAAATATTCTCTCATTTAATTTACATTTTAATCTGAAAGAGAATATGAGTTTAAAAAATCATACCACAGCATTAACGTCCCTTTGTACTTAGAAACATATTTCTTGTACCTGTTCAATTTAAAGCAAACCTGCAATACTCTAAGCACCTGACTCAACTTGTAACTTCTCCATCACTTCTTATATTTTTTTTCCCTCTGAAAATAACCAGTGTGAGCTGTAGCTTGTCTCACATGTGTTAAGTTCTTCACTGGCTTTGCATAAGGAGATTCACAAGCACATGAGTTATTCTACACTGCTTATTTGTCTCAAATATCCGATCCAAAACACATTATCTGATTTGTATTTCTTAATATTTTATAGGTGAGTTAGTTCTGAGTTATTTTTCTCTGTTTCCTGTGTTTAACCAAGATGCTGAAAGACTTTGTTGATACGTTAGACTTCACTGAAACAAAGGCTTCACACAGATCAGGCCTTGGTATTGATGGATGGCTCAAATCTTTAAACTTAGGATTATGGTTACGTTCACTTATTAAGGTTAGCATTGTAATAGCTATTGTAGCTTTGCTGTTAGTATTAGACTTGTCTTGTTTTTGTATATGCTTACAGAATATGGTGAGAAAGATGATAACTACTGCATTTAATCAAACTATGCTTGTTCAACAGAAAAACAGGGGAGATGTAGAGAGCTTTTTGGATTATTGGTTAGCTGAGAAAAGACATTCCGATGTGATACCGATGGATAAGGGTAAGAGAAACAAGCTGGGAACTGAGCAACCAGTGCCTACTTACTGACGAAGGTCACAGTGACCTTCTCTAAAACGGGAAGACGGGGGAGAAAATTGCTTGCCAGAAAATGTAGTTATCCCAAGGTAGAGAAATTAGAAGAATGTACACATAGAAGCAAAATAATTGTTAAGAGATAGAAGTAGGTGTGTTTGATCATAGTGTGCTTTAACCAATAATGAGCTCAGATTTTGCAATATGCATAAGCTTCATTAACACTAATATAAAAATGTGTAAGCTTTCAATAAACTTCGAGATTTGCTATTCATCGCATATGGTGTGTCGCATCTCTCCCGCCGTTACGACAGTTTCCATGGGACTGAGAATGCCACAATGGCCCCTTGGTTCCATGAGGATGCAGAGCCCCAAATGGCCCCTTGGTTCTATTGGGTTCCTCAGGGTCACAATGGCCCCTTGGTTCCACCAGGCCTGGATGTGTCACAATGGTCCCTTGCTTCCATGAGGCCTTGTAGTTTCACAATGGCCCCCTGGTTCATGAGGTCTTTGGTATCACCATGGTCTCCATGATTCCATAAGGCCTTGCAGTGTCACCACAGACCACTGGTTTCACTGAGCCCCACAGTGTCACTGTGGTCCCCTTGGCTCCAAGAGGCTCTGAAGTGCCACAAAGGCCCTTTGGTTCCACAAGGCCTCCAAGTGCAAAAATGGCCTTTTTGTTCCATCATGCCCCAGAGTGTCACAATGGTATCCTTGGCTCCATTGGACCCTTCATCCCATGGAGACCCAGAGGGATCTATGGAGTCCCCTTGGTTCCATGAGGTCCTGCCATGCCATAATGGCCCCTTGGTTCCAGTGGGTCCCAAAGTGTCAGAACAGTCTCCATTGTTCCATTAGGCCCCACAAAGTCACTGTCATCCCCTTGGTTCCACAGGGTCTCACAGTAGAACAATGGACTCTTGGTTCCATGAGGTTCCTCAGTCACAATGGTCTCCTTGGATCCACAGTGTCACAGTGGCCCCTTGGCTCCATGTGGCCACGCTGTGTCACAATGGCTCATGGTTCTATGAGGCCAAACAGTTTAACAACGGATCCTTGGTTCCACAAGGCCTTGCTGTGTCACAATGGACTTCTGGTTCCATGAGCTTTCACACTGCCCACAGCAGTCTCCTTGGTTCTGCAGGGTCACCATGGACCCATAGTTCCACCAGGCCTTGCTGTGTCAGAATGGCCCCATGGTTCCCAGAGGTTTCTCATTGTCACAATGGTCTCCTTGGATCTGCAGTATCACAATGGACCATTGGTTCAATGTGGCCCCAATGTGCCAAAATGGATTTTGGTTCCACGGGGTTCCATGGTGTCACAATGGACCCTTTGTTCCATGAGTTTGGTTCTGTGAGGCCTCGCCACAATCAAATAGCCGAAATATCAGAATAAGACTCATTAAAACTAAATTGCTGTTTAAGAGAGTATCATTTATTCAGGTCTGAGGTCTAGTTAGGGAAAACTCCTAACCCTATGTGGACATGTAATTCTACCAGCGTCATTAAATGTGTATCACAATTTACCCATTACCATAAAATCCACCCCAAGTTCCCAGTTTCAGTCCTTCTTTTTTCTGCCATTACATTCTTGAGCCAGATGTCTTCTTGTCTTCCAACCATCCTTGCTGGGAAAGCAGCCCCTGCATGGCTTGTTCCTGTGCTGAAAGTTCACAAGCACAGTAAAAATTGAATTAACCCTTCTGGTATCAAGGCCAAGGCTTTGTGTGGGCAGGCAGAGGCAGGCAGGAGGCAGAGCTGTCAGCAAAGGAAGGGCCAGCCAGGTGGGGCAGCTGGGGAATGCCGACAGCCTGCAGGGACAGAGGCGCAGGGCAGGGACACCGTAGGACAGCCTGGGCTGCACAGGGCACAGGGATGGGCAGCAGCTGCAAGACAGCCCTGCCAGAGCCAGCTTGGGCAGCACTTTGGCCATGGCAGACACAAAGAGCACCAAAGCCCCAGAGGGTCATTAAAGTCCTTGTGCTGTGTCTGTGCTGCTGAGCTGGGCCGGGCTGCTTGCCCAGAGGCAGCTCCTGGCAAGGGCAGCAGAGCTGCAGAGAGACAGCTCTGGCCAGAAGCAGCTCCTGTGCACAGCCCAGCAGGGCTGGGGCACTGCCAGGGCCCCTCAGGAACACCAGCAGGGCACAGACAGAGCTCACAGGGGCTCAACACTGGCAGGAGCTGTGGCATGTCCCAGACGGGGCTGTGTCCCAGCAGCTCCTCTGTGGCTGTGTCATGGAGGCACAGAGCAGCTGTGATGTCAGCAAGGGGCTGTGTGACAGCACAGAGTGGGCTGTGTGAGGTCACAGATTGGGCTATGACATCACAGAGTTCTTTCTGTGAGGTCATTGAGCAGCTACACCACCATAGAGAGACTCTGAAACATCACAGAGCAGGCTTTGACATCACAGCATGGCTGTATGACACCATGGAGCGGGTTGTGAGGTCAAAGTGTGTGCTGTGACATTAAAGACTGGCAGTATGACGTAACAGAGAGGGTTTTGTGGCATCACTTAGGGGGTTGTGAAATCACAGAGATGGCTGTGACATCATAGAGTAGGATGAGGGGCCATAGATCAGACTCTGCCATAATAGAATGTGGCTCTGTGACATCAGAGAGTGGGTTGTGACATCACAGGGAGGCTATGTGACATCGCAAGGGGGCTGTGTGACATCACAGGGGTTGTGTGAAAACAGAGGAAGCTGGGTGACATCACAGGGGCCGTGTGACATCACAGGCGCTGTGTGACATCACAGGGGCTGTGTGAGGTCACTGGGGAGGTCACTCTGTCCCGGCCCCCCTCACAGTTCCCCCCAGAGCAGTCCAACCCTGCTCGTGAACACCGGGGTCCCCTGTCCCCCCGGGTCCCCCCACCCCTGGCGCCGCAGCCTCCCCCAGAGGATGTTCCATGAGATCGACCCCAGAGCCTGACACGGGGCCGGGGGGCCGGGGCCCTGGGGGTGGCACAGGGGGACAGGGACCCCCCGGCAGCGTCCCCGTGTCCCCCAGGGCCAGAGCCTGGGCCAGGGCTCCTTCACCCTGGTACCAACGAGGCCTTGAGAGCGCTGAAAAAATCCCCAGCAAGGGAGCAGCAAAAACCAGATTTAATATTAAGAGACAGCAGCACAAAGTTCCTTGGCAAGAGTCACTGTGCTCCTGACTGGACACTTCAGGCACACCAAGGAAACAAAGCAACAACAAAACCAAACCAAATCCAGGCAATCAAACCAGAAATGAACCAAGAACTGTCCCTGAGAGTGTGTATGACAAAAGGACAGTGAGGGCAAGAATAAAAGGAATATGGCCCAAAAGCTGAACAGAGCTCAAACTTAACAGGACTTAACTTACACTTTAACCTTAACTGATACCTTCAACTTGACAATTTAGCAAAAGAACAGCACTTAACTTTGACGCCAGCCGGGAGTTTATTTACAGACGTGAACGAGATGGGGCTGCTATATGGAAAGTGTCTCGAGCTGTTTATTTTTTCAGCATCAGTCTCATTACATGATTATGATAATGGGAAGATGCTAGCAGCTCACAATCCAGGCAGCAGGCCAGAAAACTTAATGTTACAACATACTTTATAAGCTTCTTGACCAATCACACAAAGCAAAAGCATATTGACAGTAGTTCTATCCAATCACAATAAGCACACGTACCATTGGTTAAAACAATGCTTGATTATTTAGAATACAATACCTGTTTGTAAGAGACAACACACAGAGCTCCATTATTAAGCTTTAACCTTCCTAATATCTTGCTAGATAAACTTGCTGCAACTTAGAGAGCTATTCAGACAAGCATTAATACATAGGCTATTGTTCTATTTGCCCTTGTCTTTTCTACAGTTTAAATAATTTTTCTGCTGAACTATCTCATGATTGTTGCTTTAGCACTGTTCACAATTCTGCTGTATCTGAGGCCTGCCTTTTGCAGCTTTCCTAGAACCCTGTAATTTTATGGATTCCACAAACAGTATTTAACCTAACTAACAACCTATGACTTAATGATTTAATGGTAGAATAACATTAAACAATATTCAACTTAGCTTATATCATATTAAACTTTACTTAGCAAAAAAAAAAAAAGCTCTTTACAGCATTTAACTTATTCCTTATGATGTAACCTTACTTACAGGCCTGACTGACTCAGCTATCCAAGGCTCTCAAACTCCTCAGAGAGCAGCATTTCTGCCACATTTCCCCAGCACAGGCACTCCTGTGTGCACACAGACACAAAGAGTCACCGCCAAATTCCCTATATTCAAAGACTGCTCCCAGACAAAATCTGCCATTCCTGACAAGTCTGGCTGACCTTGGCTTTGTGAGGCTCTCACCTGCCTTCCAAACACTGGAGCTGCGTGCTTTCCTTCCTATGGAAAAGAACTGTCCTTCTCATCCAGGTGTCCATGGCCAGAAATGGGGTTCCACATCCAACATTCTCTGTTGTGACAGACTGGAGGAGATTGTTGGCTGGAAACATTTCATGTGTGGCGGAAAGGAGGGGGCAGGTCCAGCCTTGCGCTGTCCTGGAACCCCAGCCCTGCCCTGCCCTGGAACCCCAATCCCCCCAGAGCCTCTATCCCAGCCCAGCAGTGGCTGCCAGTCCCTGGCACAGCACAGGCAATGCTCCACAGCCTCCTCTGCAGCCCCCAGCCCAGCTCCTGAGGGACCAAATGAGCCCAAGTCCCACCTGGAAGAAGGGCCCAGGAAGACCAAGGGGTATTTAAGTATGACTACAAGGCAAGTACACATCTTGACCCTGCATCCTCTTGGAATTTCCATCTGAACAGTGCTGGAATCCAGGAGTTGGTAGCTGTGTGTGTGCTTCTCTGTATCTTTTTTGCCTTTCTGTCTTTCGGTCCTTTCCTTCTATTTCTGTCCTTTTGCAAATTTGAGTAATGTAAAATTCAAATAGCTTAGAGTTTGTGAAGTTGAATGGGCCAAGTCAGTGCTATAAGATGTGTTCTGTGTTGATTGCATGTAGTATTAAACCTGTCGCTAAAATTTCTCTGATTTTTTAAGTTGCCAGTAAAGGCTGTTTGGTTGTTTTGAGCTCCTGAGAATCTCTTGTCAGTATTTCTCCAGCACATCCAACTAAGAGTACACAAACAATTGTAATTCCTTTTAAATGTCTCCTTGAGAGAGTTGTTTGGGGGATGGGGGTCAGGGCTTGTGTGTCCTGCTTGGCCCAGCCCAGGCAGGGCTTTCCCAGCCACATTCCACACTCCATTGCCCAGCTGGAGCCGCTGGTGCCTCCGAGTTGTGCTGCCCCGGCCCCAGGGATGCTCTCCTTGTCTGCCCATTCCCCCACGGTCTCTGGGCAGGGATGGCCTCAGTGGGGGCTGCTGACATCCTCAGCAACTTGGAGGCTGCTGCTGAATTTCACTGCTCCAGAGGCTTGTTCAGCCTTCAGCTCTTCAGTGCAGGAATTCAGTGTCCCAGAGCTCATTAACATTCAGAACACCTGAACAAGCCAAGCCTCTGGGAATCATTTGATTTTAATTTTCAAATCTTGTGTGGTTAAGTAGATCTCAGTAGTGTATTGAAACTGAATACATGATATTTAAAAAGACAGTGAGAAAAGATTTTTTAGGTCCTGTTTAGGATTTTTTCCTGTTTATAAATTGATATGTGCAATCTCCAATTGACACTGAATCCAAGTACCTCCTCATGCAGTTGGAATAGATATGAAAATCAAGACCCTTCCTGGCTGACAATCAATCAGACTCTGTCCCTACCCCCAGCCCACCATTTTCCCCATCCAAGCCCTGGCACTCAGAGCAGCCTTGTGGAAATCTGAGCTCCCTCCAGCCCAGGCTGCACCTGCAGCTTTCAGCTCCTTGGCTCCAACTCCCACCTGCTTTCCTTGGAGAAGGAGCTGCCCGAGACACAGAGCGATGTTCATTTCTTGTCAGCCAACAAAGCCAAGGGAAGGCACAGCTCCATCAAATGCCAAAGTCATTCCTCTGCTGGATATTAAATCTGCTTTCCACAGCAGACAGTCTCAGAGCGATGGAAAACACCTTCTGTGCCCAGCACAGATCCCAAGGTCCCCCCAAACCCTCCCTGCCCCGATTCTGCCCAGATTTGCTCTTTGCACACACAAGTCACACGCTGAAGTCAGGAGCTCCCTCCATGCCCAGAGGGAGGAAAAGAGAGAAAGGGGATGAAGAGCTCTCCTGTGCAGAGCCAAGGTCCAAGTGCAGCCCCTGCAGTGGGAACCACAACTCATCAGGTTTGTGTCCTTTGGGCTCAGGGCCTGGTGACACTCAGAGGCACAGAAAGGTTTCTTGCCAACAAACACAAGCTCAACATTTGAACAGTTTAATAACCATCACAGCTCTTCCCTCAGCTCTCTCGGATGTCCCAGCAACATCTGACATGTCCCCCATCCTCAAGGGATTTCTGTACTGGAACAGTTTTAGATAAAGACAATGAAAAGGTTTAGATAAAGACAATTAAAATTCTATGATAGATGTAAAGACATTTAGGATGTTGACTAATGTGATATTTATTTGAATATTGCAAAGATTGGGAAGCTGCCTGAATCTCAAAGCAGGAACCCAGTCAGTTGAGAGGCACTTGAATGACCAGAGAGCAACTGGAGGAATAAATCTAGAAGCAATGGGAAGGACAAAGATCCAGTGTGTCTAGTGAAGAGATATACAGAGAGACGGCCATTTAAAGAGGAGAGCTGGTAACAGCTGAAGGAAAAGGGAGATGATATAATACACAGATTATTGGAGACTCAAGCAGAGGGGAAGATCAGTAGCTCTTCTCCTGCCATCAGTACACTTCCAGGAAATTGCTGTTCCTGGTGGGAAAATTTTGCCATGTCTTAAGAGTACTCAAATGACCCAGATAATGAAAATGTGCTTGCATATTATGAAATTTACATGTATTAAAACCTGTTCCTCTTTCCAGGCAGACATCACTTGTGTGCCCATGAACAGGCAGTGCCACTTGTGCCCTGAAGTGCCCAGCTGGGATTGGATCTCTCCAAGAACACCTGAGGGAGAGCAGAGCACCTTGCAAGCTGCAGGTCCCTGACAGCACCACAGGGCTCCTGTCCCATCAACATCTGCTCTGCTCCAGTCTGAAACAGGGCCCAGCACGGTGCCGGGATCATCAGAGAGCTGAGGTGTGTGCTGGAATTCAATGGCCTCCCCATCCCACAGCAGCCCTGCATTTCCCTCCTGCAGCCTTGGTCTCCAGCCCAGCCATGGAGGCTCTTTGGGCTCTGGAGTGTTGCTGCAGCCCCCAAGGGCAGCTGAGCTCTGCCTTTGGCACAGTCAGGCCTGGCCAGTGCAGGCCATGCTCAGCAATTGCTTGTGTGTGCCTGGCCTTGCTGTCAGCCCTGGTAGCGGCTGCGTGGCCCCTTTGTGGCCCTGTGCTGGCCCAGCCATGGTGGCCCAGCCCCTGTGCAGTCCCAGCCCAGGCCAGGAGCATTGCGGCTGGGAACGGCCCCTGTGCCGTGGTGCCCACAGCAGCCTTGGGGCTCTGTGCCCCATGGCCTCCCTGCTGGGCAGCCTCTGCCAGCTCCTGCAGAGCCCGTGGCACCTGTGGGGCTGCACAGACAGCCCTGCCCCGGGCTCTGCCGGCCTCTGGGCCAGCAGAGAGGCTGGCCAGGGCTGGCCATGGCCAGGAACAGGCCCTGAGCCCCACAGGAGGATGGAGCTGGGCCACAGCCAAACTCAGCCCAGGCCAAAGCTGGGTTCAGCAGCCAGGGCTGCCAAGGGCTGGGAACAGAGGCTGGCGCTGACAAATGTCCTGGGCCCCCTCCCTGCTCTGTCCGTGCCACCAAGGGCACAGAGCAGCCTCCTGTCTGGGCCACTTGCCTGTTTGCAATGCCTTGCACAGGCGCTGGCCCTGCCCCACAAGGCCTGGCCTGAGTCCTGCCCCTGCACGCTCAGCCAGGCTGAGATGGACACTGATGGTTTCTGGGCCAGGCTCTCTGAGCCCAGCCCAGCTCCCTGAAAGCTCTGCCAGCTGCCCTGAGCTCTGGGCAGCACCAAGGGCCTCTCTGAGCCCAGCCCAGCCGGCTCTGGCCCCACAGCTCTGCTCAGGCCAGGCTGCTCTGGGCACTGGCCCCACGGCCTCAGCCCCTGCCAAGGCCACAGCAGCAGCTGCAGCTGCCACAGGACTCAGCCCCAGCCATGGGGGAAGGTGCTTGGCCAAGGCCAAAGGAGGCTCCCTGGCTGCCCTTCTCCCCTGAGGTGCTGAGGGCTCTGCAGCCCCTGCTGCCATCCCATCTGCCCAGGGCAGCACAAGAGCCCCGGCCTTGGGGCCCTCAAGAGCTGCTCCTGCTCCAGGCCCAGGGCCTATGCCAAAGCTGGGGCAGCCACAAAGCTGTGCCCATTTCTGTTCATTGCTGCTCTGCATGGGATGGATCCTCAGACACTTGGAGGTTGCTAATGAATTTTATTACTCCAGAGGCCTCTTTCTTGAACTCTTCAGTTGAGGAATTCAGTGAAAAAGGCTCATAAACATTTGTTTAAAAGACCTGATCAAGAACAGCCCCGAGGAATAATCGAAGTTTTCAATTCTTCTGTGGCTAATTAGACAAATTTCAGAAGTGTTTTCAATGTGAATCTGCTGTATTGAAAAAAAAAGGGAAGAGAACTGTTTTATTCAGTATTCTTTTCCGGTTTATAGATTGGTATAATCAATGTCCAATTGATATTGACCCCCAGCACCTCCTAATGCTGTGTGAAGAGATATAAAAATCAAGACCCTTCATGGCTGACAATCAATAACACTTTGTCCCCACCCTCTCCCCACCTTTTCCCTCATCCAACCCCTGGCACTCCTATGGATCAGGAATGGTGTGGCCAGCAGGACCAGGACAGTGATTCTTCCCCTGTGCTCAGCATTGGTTGGGCAGCGCCTCAAGTGCTGTGTCCAGTACTGGGCATCCCAATTTAGGAAGGACATGGAGGAGCTAGAGCGTCTCCAGAGAAAGGCAACAAGGCTGGGGAGCGGTCTGAAGCACAAGTCCTGTGAGGAGCAGCTGAGGGAGCTGGAGTTGTTTATCCTGGAGAAGAAGAGGCTCAGGGGAGACCTCATCACTCTCTACAACTGCCTGACAGGAGGGTGCAGTCAGGTGGGGGTCGGGCTTTTTTCCCAGGGAACAGGGACAGGACAAGAGGACACAGCCTTCAGCTGCACCAGGGGACATTTAGGCTGGACATTAGGAAATATTTTTAAAACAAAGGGTGATTTGGCATTGGAATGGGCTGTCCAGGGAGGTGGGTGAGTCGCCGTCTCTGGAAGTGTTTAAGAAAAGACTGGATGTGGCACTGAGTGCCATGGTCTGGGTGACAAGGTGGTGTTGGGTGCCAGGTTGGACTTGATGCTCTCCAAGGTCTTTTCCAGCCTGGCTGATTCTCTGATGATTGTGACACTGCAGGGCCCTGGGGAAGCAAGGGGGCCATTGTGACACTGCAGGGCCTGGTGGCACTAAGAGGACCATAGTTACACTGTGTACGACCTGGCAGCACAGAGCCAAGGGGCCATTGTGACACTGTGGGGCTGAATGGAAGCAAGGAGTCCATGGTGACAGTCTGGGTCCTGCTGGAACCACAGAGGCCACTGTGACCCTGCAGGGCCTTGTGGAACCATGCAGAGCATTGTGACAGAGCAGGACCTGGTGTCATGATGGGGCCATTGTGACACTGCAGGGCCCCATGGAACCAAGGGGCCAGTGCTGCTCCTCAGGGACTCCTGGAATGAAGGAAACATGTTTGACACCGTGGTGGCCCTTGGGACCAAGAGGCCATTGTGACACTGTGGAACCAAGGAGAGCATTGCTGCACGGCCAGACCTCATGGAACCAAGGATTCATTGTGACACTGCAGGGCCAAGGATCCAAGGGACTTTGTGACACCAAGGGGTCCCAAGGAACCAAAGGGACATTGTGACACTGGGAGGCCTCATGAATCATGGACACCATTGGGACAGTCTGGGGCCTCATGGAACCATGGTGAGCCCAAGTTGGCTGGGAGTGTGGACCTGCTGGAGGGTAGGAGAGCTCTGCACAGGGCCCTGGACAGGCTGGATCCAGGGCCCAAATGCAACAAGGTGAGGTTTAACAAGTCCCAGTGCCGGGTCCTGCACTTTGGCCACAACAACCCCTGCAGTGCTACAGGCTGGGGACCGAGTGGCTGGAGAGCAGCCAGGCAGAAAGGGACCTGCAGGGACTGATGGACAGCAGGCTGGACATGAGGCAGCAGTGTGCCCAGGTGGGCAAGAAGGCCAATGGCTCCTGGGCTGGATCAGGAATGGTGTGGCCAGCAGGAGCAGGGCAGGGATTCTTCCCCTGTGCTCAGCACTGGTTGGGCAGCACCTCGAGTGCTGTGTCCAGATATGGGCCCCCAATTTAGGAAGGACACGGAGGGGCTGGAGCGTATCATGAGAAGGGCAACAAGGCTGGGGAGGGGTCTGGAACACAAGTCCTGTGAGGAGTAGCTGAGGGAACTACTGGGGTTGTTTCTCCTGGACAAAAGGAAGCTCAGGGGACAGAAGGCAGTGTCAGGGCACAGGTTGGACTTGATGATCTCCATGGCCTGTTCCAACCTTGCTGATTCTGGGATTCTCTGAAACCACCCTTGGAGCAGTTGCAGGATGAGCCCTGGGCCTCCTCTTCAGAAGCTCCAGTGGCCCAGGTCCCTCAGCTTCTCCTCACACCCCAAAGCTCATCCTGTCAGTCCTGCAGAGCCTCTGCAGCTCCTCCTCATTGCCCAGAACAGGGAGCCCCAGAGCCAGACACAGCAGCCCAGATGTGCCCCCCTGGCCTGGGGTGCCTCTGGCAAGGGAGCAGCACCAGGCACTGCAGGAGACTGCAGAAAATTCCTGCAGCAGATGATCCTGCTGCCCAAGGGATGTTCCCATGGGGCCAGGTCAGGAACTGCAATGGGGAGTGGGGCCAGAGAGGAAAGGGCAAACAGGGATGGGCTGTTTGCAGGGGAGGGAACAGAGGTGGGCAAGACGAAAAATTCTGAACCAGGGAAGAATAAAGAAAGCAAAGGTGAAGCCAAGGAAATGCTGAGGGCAGTTTGGGGGTGGCTGCCAGGCAGCCCTGGCTCTGAGCAACAGTGTCTGCAGTGGCACAGGAAACTCCCAGCTGATGGGAACAAACTTTCTGGCTGACTGCAGAGGCCAGGACAAAGCTGAGTGGTTTCCCTGGTGTCCCCCAGCCCTTGCTGGCCCCAGGGGCTGATGGCATTTGTGCTCCCTCAGGTTCATGTCCCCACAGCAACAGCATGGGGGTGCTGCCCCTGCTGTGAGCAATGCAAACAGGGGCTGCTGAGGCAGTGCTGCCGTGTCTGTGCCTGCAAAGATGGGGCACCTGTGTGAGCTGGGGGAGAGGCCAGGGCTGCAGAGGGGGGATGTTGTTGGCAGCTGCATGAGGATGCTCTGGGACGCTGCCCTGGGCTGTGCAGCGCACGGGGGATGGATCAGCCACTGCTCTGCTGCTCCTTCCCGTCTGCCCCAGGGCCCTTGCAGAGCCCCAGCCATGCTGTTTGCCCCCAGCCTGCCCACGGCCAGCCTGGGGCTGCTCACGGGGCTTTTCTGTGCTGAGCATTGGCCTGGCCGTGTTCTGGAGAGAGCCTGGGCAAGGAGCCTGGAGCCCCCAGGGCCTGGCCTGAGGCCTCAGCGCTGCCCCAGCAGTGCCCATGGCCTGTCCCTGCTGCAGCCCTGGCACTGCCACCCCCAGGGCTGTGCCCGGCCCCGAGAGTACTCAGGCCCTGCAGCAACACCAGGGCCACCAGGGTAGCGGGGCAGGGCCACGGCAGCAGCACTGGCAACACCAAGTGCTGCTGCTGCTGCTGCTGGGCACAGCTGCTGGGCCAGCACTGATCTGCCCCAGCTCTGCACACAGACATTGCTGCTGCAGCTCCAGAGAAGGCAACAAAAGGGCATCTCTGCAGAAAACTCTGCTGGGAGATCCATTACTTCCTTTAAAGCCACCGAGAGTGCAGCCCCTCATTGACACAGTCTGTGGCCACAGGGAAGGCGGAGAGAAACAAAATGAGAAATGGCAAAACAAATGGCTTTTTTTTGTGGACAATATGAAAAAAGTAAAAGAAAAGAAAAAGCCCACAACCAAATGAAGAAGAAGTATCAAAGGTGACTTTTATTACAAATGTTGGGCAGAAATTGCCCAGCAGTTTAATGTTCCTGAACGCATCCAGTCATCAGTCTCCACACTGCAGCCTTGAGCTCCTGGTTCCTCAGGCTGTACATGAGGGGGTTCAGGGCTGGAGGCACCACCGAGTACAGAATCCAGACAGTGCCAGATCCAGGGATGGGGAGGACATGGAGGGGGGCTTCTGGTAGGCAACTCCTACAGTGCTGACAAACAGGGAGACCACAGCCAGGTGAGGGAGGCAGGTGGAAAAGGCTTTGTGCCGTCCCTGCTCGGAGGGGATCCTCAGCACAACCCTGAAGATCTGCACATAGGAGAAAACAATGAACACAAAACAACCAAATATCAAACAGACACTAACTGTAAGAAGTCCCAGTTCCCTGAGATAAGATTTTGAGCAGGAGAGCTTGAGGATCTGTGGGAATTTACAGAAGAACTGATCCAAGACATTGCCATAGCACAAGGGCAGGGAAAATGTATTGGCCATGTGCAGCAGTGAATAGAGAAAGGCACTGGCCCAGGCAGCTGCTGCCATGTGGGCACAAGCTCTGCTGCCCAGGAGGGTCCCGTAGTGCAGGGGTTTGCAGATGGACACGTAGCGGTCGTAGCACATGATGGTCAGGAGGAAATATTCTGCTGAGATGAAGAAGAGAAAGAAAAAGAGCTGAGCAGCACATCCTGCATAGGAGATGTTCCTGGTGTCCCAGAGGGAATTGTGCATGGCTTTGGGGACAGTGGTGCAGATGGAGCCCAGGTCAGCGAGGGCCAGG
Organism: Agelaius phoeniceus; assembly: GCF_051311805.1. NCBI lineage: Eukaryota > Metazoa > Chordata > Aves > Passeriformes > Icteridae > Agelaius > Agelaius phoeniceus. The sequence goes on from NC_135299.1 coordinate 3,599,299, forward strand.
TTGAGCAGGAAGAAGAACATGGGCGTGTGCAGGTGGTGGCCGCAGGCTACGGCGCTGATGATGAGGCCGTTGCCCAGGAGGGCAGCCAGGGAGATGCCCAGCAAGAGGCAGAAGTGCAGGAGCTGCAGCTGCCGCGTATCTGCCAATGCCAGCAGGAGGAAGTGCCTGATGGAGCTGCTGTTGGACATTTGCTGGGGCTGCACATGGGCATCTGTTCATGAAGAAAGGACAGTGGCAAGTCAGGAGAGGCTGCTTTGGGCCAAACCTGGGCAATTCCCTGCAGACTGTCCTGCTGGAACTCACCCAGCCTTGTTCCTGCTCTGGGAAATCGTTCATCCAGGTCCCTGCCTGAGCTCCAGTTGTGCTGGCTGAGTGTGCCAGGAGCAGCCAGGCCTGTGCATGGGGGCTCTTGAGGACCCATCCCTGCCCTGATGCCCTGTGTGTGTGGCCATGCGGCAGAGGGACAAGGCTGGATATTCAGGATTTGTCAGGGAAATCACTCCTAATGAAGAAAGTCTTGTTAGCATCTGCACTCACAGTCCTATAGGACATGGATGGCAGGAGCTGGTTTAAGGAATTGTTTTCCTACCCACACATCATTCCTGGCTCTCTGAGGACAGCAATCCCCAGCATTTCTGCTGCACTCAGAGTTTGCCACTGAGAGATGGGAGAGGCAAAGGATTCCCCGTGGCTCAGGGAAGGTGAGGGGCTGGATGGGCTTGCTCCCAACTGCCCTGGCTTTGCACCTTTGGCTGCAATCAGAGCACAATCACACTCCTGGGTCACCCTGGGATACTCCAAGAGGCTGGAACTCCAAGAGATCCAGGCACAGATCTGCACCCAGGAGGGCAGCTCAGAGCCTGGCAGGGCACAGCAAGGAGATCCCTGGCTGTGCCCATGATGGGATCTCAGGGAGGGGGCTCAGCTCATTCCCCTTTCCCATGGACTGCTTTGCCCACAGCCCCACAGGTGCCAGGGAAGCTTGGACACCCCATTCCCATGGACAGCCCTGCCTGGCAGGAATGCCAAGGGCAGTGCCTGACTCAGCTGCTGCAAATGCCAGAGCCTCCCTGAGAGCAGCAGATAACAGTGCCAATGTCAGGGCAGGGCAGAACCAAGAGCAGATGTTGTGGTGCTGTGCCTGAGAGGGCAGGGCAGAGACAGCCGGGCACTCAGGACAGTGTTCCCATGCCCAGCTGTGCCCGGCACCTCCCACACACCAACAGTGCCCTCCTGCCCCAGCCCTGCTCTCTTCAGCCCCCTCTGCTTCCCTGAGCATCTCCCTGGGCCTGGACATTCCATCCTGAGAGATGCCTTGTCCCTGCCAGTGCTCACAGAGCCCATCCCAGCCTGTGTGCCCTGGCTGGGGCCCTACAGAAACCTGCCTGTGTGCAGGGCCCTGGCTGGGGCAGGCTCTGTGTGCAGCTGGGCAAGGGCAGCTCAGGAGAGCCCTGCTGGGCCCTGCAAAGGTGATGCTGCTGCTGTGCAGGGCTGAGGAGTGGCTGAGGGCCCTTTGGGAGGCTCCCAGCAGAGACACTGACCACCCAAAGTTACAGTTCTGGACTCTCTCCATAAATGCTCAAACATTCCTTGGATGATCCTGTGTGTCCCTCTCAACTCAGAATGTTCTGTGAGTATCTGATTACAATTCCTGTTCTGCTTCTCTCATCCCCTTGTTGTCTATAATCAAAAAAGAAAAAAAAAACCAAACCTTTGCAACAGTGTTAGAACAGTAAAGTAAAAACCAGACATAAATTGGAAGCTTCCAGGTGTCCCAGTGGGGATGGGGCACACCTGGGGCCTGATTTCAACAACTTATTAAGGTTGATTAATTAGGATATTTAACAGGAACATCCAATAGCAGATTCAGTTGCCCCAGTTACACACCCTGGCTCAACCCATTGGAGTAGGTCCAAGGGCTTATTTACCTTCACTTTTTGTTATGACTGCTCATTTATCTGGTCAATAAAAAAAATGGTTTTGTAGGTTCTCTTCCTGATAATAGGACTATTTGATAATAAGACTGATAAGACAGTATTTCAGGAATGTATTTAGACAGTGAGCTTATTTTTCTAAAATCTCAGAGAATGGTTAGGAAATGTACTAGAGTTAATTAAGGATTATAATTATATAAGTATATAAGAGCAGTTTAATATAGTGAATAAGAATTTAGTAGTGTTAAGTAAGGATTGTAGATTTTTAACTATATAATAGTAATTTACAGAGCTATGAATGTATCAAAAATGTATAAAAAGCAATAATCTTTTTGCCATCACCCCAACTTTCCCACCCTGCTCCAAGCAGGAAATTGAAAACACTCTCAGGAAAGCTCCCGATTTTTACAGCAATCCCAGGCTTACCTTCTTTGGGAAGTGCCCTCCAGAGCAGTGCCCAGGCTGGTCTGGAGCTGGGAGCAGCCCTGCCCCACCCAGCCCCTCTCAGCAGCAGCCCCTGCCCTGCTCAGGGCGGCTCCTTCCCCCCAGAGCTTCTCCCCAGCGCTGGGAGCAGCTGCCAGGGCTGGCTGAGAGCTGTCCCTGGCAGGCAGCAGAGTCCCTGCCCCAGCACAGCGCCCTGGGCTGCAGGACCCTGCTCTGCAGGACAGCCCTGGGCACCCCTGGCTGCAGCCCTGGCTGCTCAGCCCTGCAGCAGAGCCTGGCAACAGGAGCTGCCTTGGGCTGTGCCTGGGCTGGGACAGCAGGGAAAGCCAGCCCTGCCCTAGGGCCACAGCCCTGCCCTGGAGCAGCCCTGAGAGTCCTCCTGAAAGGTCCTAAAAGCTGTGGGATGTGCCAGCTCCAGGGGATCCCTGCAGGAACTGCAGCTTCTCTTCCCACAGCCAGGGAATGACTGTTTCAAACCTGGGCTGTTTTCTGCTCTAGTGAGCCCTGAGTGAGCTCTGCCCTGTGCTCCCAGCCCAGGCTGAGTTTAACCCCTCTGTGCCTCTGTGCTGTGCCCGGGCTGGCTGCAGGCAGTGCCCCAGCCCTGCTGGGCTGTGCACATGAGCTGCTCCTGCCCAGAGCTGTCTCCCTGCAGCACTGCCCTTGCCAGGAGCCGCCTCTGTGCCAGGAGCCTCTCTGCAGGTTTTTCAAAGGACTTTGGGTTTGGCTTTTGCCTTGGAGTCTCTGAGAGGTTTGTGCAATCATGGCCTCCAATTATCTGCTGTAATTAGTCCCTGGAGAGGCTTTGTCAGTAACAAAACTCAGTGGGCTCATTAATGCTTCAAGGTACTTCAGTTATTTGAAGGTACTTGGTGTTTCCCTTTTGATACAGACTCTGTGAGAGGTTTGTGCAATCATGGCTCCAATTATCTGCTTTAATGAGTCCCTGGAGAGCTTTGTACTGACACTCAGTGGGGCTCATTAATGCCTTGAGATACTCGAGGTTTTTAAGGTACTTTGGATTTTTCTTTCCACACCGAGTCTCTGAGAGGTTTTGGGGCCATCCTGGCCTCCAATTCTCTCCTCCAAGGAGTCCATGAGGAGCCTGTGTTGGGGATGGACCTCAGTGGGACTCATTCATGCCTTGAGACACTTTGGGTTTTGTTGTGATGAGGGAAACTTGGATGCTCAATATGAGTGTTTAGCAAGCTTCATTTATTGAAGAGAGCATCAGACTTTTATGCACAACAAGCAATAAGCTCATACATATTCTGCAAGCTAAGCAATCTATTGGCTATTCTACAATATCAGCTCTTCCTCATACCTTAGGGGTTACATCTTTCTTTTCTCATGTCTCTCTCACTACTTGTTATTGTACCACAGCCATGCTCAAGGACACAGTGTTTTGCAGGTGCAGGGACCCAGATTAGCTGCATCCTCCCAATTCTTGGTCGAGAGCGTGGCCCCTGTCACGTAGTCATTCCTCCACACCTTATTCTCTTCCCCTCAGATTTTCCCACACCCTCCCCAGGCCCTGCTCTGGAGTAGCGTTGGCTGTGCCACCCTGGATCCTCTTTTCCAAGGTGGTGATGGCCGCACCACTTGGAACATGTTCTCCCACTCTTCACCTTCTCTTCCTGGCCCTGATCTCACCTCTGGCTCCACCTCTGGAGGCTGTGACCACTCCATCACAGTACACATCTGTTCCAGGGAAGATGGAACCAGAAACCCCACTGCAGAAGCCGTCCTTTTCTTTACTCCCCCAAAATGGTGATGCCCATAACCGTCCTAGCAGAGCCCCAGACAACTTGCTGCAGTGACCCAGCACAAACATCAGGGCTTCCACTCCTTCTCCCGAGAGGATCTCCCACTTCATTGCCTCTGCCGGCACCATAGGGCCCCTCCAAAGCCAGGCCAGTCCATCAAACAGTTTGGGACCTGTGTTTCAGCATCGAGAGCCTCCTTTGAATGCAGCCATTGCCATCTGGACTCCCCAAAGAAACTTTGTGTTCAACCAAACTGTGCCTGTGCCAGTGCCCACTGCCATGGATTGCAGTGGCAGGCATCTCCAGCACGCCATGGTAAACTGCACTCAACAAAGTTTGACACCCAGAGCTCCCAAGCACAGCTGGTGGAGAAGGAGAAATCATCACCAAGCCTGCTCCAGACAGCAAATTAATGTAACTGTGCAAGTTTTCTGTAGAAACGCTAACACTTCCCCTTTTATTCCCCCTTCCTGGTAAATATATTTCCAGTTGTATTTATATCATTTTAATTTTAAGCGAGTTCTAGATCATGTTTATATCACAAAAGATATGTTTGTTTGATTAACCTTTTCCAACCCCCCAGTCTTCATTAAAAAGGAGTAGCTTGATTTAATAGTACTAATTTAAGTGATGTAAGCTATTAAATACCAGAATTATTATTTCATTTGTTAATGTTAATTTAGTTTTTACAGACTATTATTATCTCTTTTCATTTTAATATATACATAAATGTAAATAGTTCTCAACTAATATTACAAGAAGTTAATATGACACAAACAATCCTAACTCCCATTACTCATGTTAAGTTTTTAAATCCCTTTGTTTTAGTTAATTGGAAAAATCAAGTTTCCAGAATATACTCTTTATACCCTATTATCCTTTATGCAAGGAACCCCCAGAAAAACAATATCTCATGATAAATGTATAAGTCTAATTTGATGCTTGATTTTTCACTGGTTTAAAAAGTTTTTTACAAATGATGAGTTTCATTTTGTGTTTTTATAAATTATGTGTTTTACTTTCATACTTGATGTTGCAAATTACAATTTTTGTTAGCAGAAAAGTAACAGAAGTTTTAATTAGAGTGAAAAGCAAGTGAAAAGAAGGTGTGCAAGCTGTTTGATTGTAAGTCAAGAAGTGATAGTATAGAATACTTGAAAGATGTTTAAAGGGAAGAGAAAAAGGGGAAAGAGGAAAAAAGGAAAAAGAGAAAGTAAGAGAGTGAGCAAAAAAGAGAAGGACTAATTTACTAAGAATAAGGGTATTAAGTTGAGAGCAAAGAAATGAAAGAAAAGGCTTTAGTTAAGTGTTATTTTAATTATTACATTAAACTTACTTTCTTACCTATACCTTTTAATCTTCTCGTGTGTACCCCCTTCATGTTTAGTCTTTCCATTAAGATTGTTTACTGTCTCAAGTTTAGCTAAAATTATCAGTTTTATAATTGTTATTGTCATGTTAATAGTGTTTTACTGTTCATTATTATGTCCCTGGGAATCCCTTTATGAGTTGTCATAATCCCTCTGTAAGTTACCCCATAAGTATTAACTAATTTAAGGGCTATAACTTAAATTATTCCCCTGTTTCTAAAAGAAAGCAAAAGGGGGAGGTGTGGGGTTCCCCTGCCCCAGGAGGTGGGGATTCTACGCAGACAGAGAGCATCGGGCGAGGGGTGTGATTTAAAGAAGATTCCACCCCTCCATCCTGTGGGCCGTGACCCCGGAAGCCCAGGAAGAAACACTCCACTCCATTTTGTCAAATAAGGAATGGCCCCAGAATGTTCTTCTTTTTCTGTACTTCCATTAGTTTAAATTCTACTGCAATGTCCCCGCCTTAGTTTTTTCCATTGATTTTTTTTCCTTAGTTTTTTCCTTGATCCACCCCTTTGCGGTCCCCTGCTCCTCTTGCTATTGGACCCCAACCCTAAACACCACCCCTACCCTGTCATGTAAAATCCATGACCCTCCGCCCCTCGTTTCTTGTCTTGGTCCCTGGCACAGTAAAGGATCCTGGGTTTTGCTAAACCCAGACCCGTCCTGTTGCCTTCCTGTCCCTGTTGGTCACCGGTGGCTGCCTGAGGTCTGAGACTCTGGGGCCCGGGGGAGTTGTTACACCACAGGCCCCTGGACACGAATGCCAGCCCTTTGCCATAGGAAACAAAACTCACTGCCCCAGTTTCCTGATGTCAGTTTGCAGGAGGCGCTTGGCACTGCCAGGGCAGCCCAAGTTGGAGGTGGTGGCAGGTTGGATCTGGGAGACACCCTGTGCCGTTTGGGATTTCAGGAGGCAGCAGCCCAACTGGGGCCACAGGCCCCTGGGCTGAACGCAGGCCTTTCTCCATTGGAAACAAAACTCACCACCCCAGTTTCCTGATGTCATTTTGCAGAAGGAGCTTGGCACTGCCAGGGCAGCCCAAGTTGGAGGTGCTGGCAGCTTGGGTCTGGGAGATGCTGTGCGCCATTCGGAATTTCAGGAGGCAGCAGCGCAGTTGGGGCCACGGGCCCCTGGACACGAATGCCAACCCTTTTCATGGGAATCAAAACTCACCAATCCAGTTTCCTGATGTCAGTTTGCAGGAGGCGCTTGGCACTGCCAGGGCAGCCTGAGTTGGAGGTGGTGGCAGGTTGCCTCTGGGAGACACCCTGCGCTGTTCGGGATTTTAGGAGGCAGCAGCCCACTCGGGGTCACAGGTCCTGGACATGAACACTGGTGAAGGAAAGATCCAATGTTAAAAACATCACCCAGGCAATGCTCTTTTGACAAGTTCTGCCCTGAGCTTTCCTTAAGAAGATCTGAAACGTTCAATGTCACCAACAAAGGCTCCTGCAATGGCTGCTGGCCAGCAGAGCAGGGCTGTCAGCTGTGAAACAAGTGCTGCCACAAGCAGCAGCTCCCCCAGGGCAGCAAATCAAGAGCTGGGAAGGAGCTGATCTGACGGCCAAATCTCCTTAGCTCCTTCTGAAAGAGCAGGAACAGTTCCTCATTCCAATGTGGTGGAATGCTGGGCACCACACCTCCAGGTGAGGACTGGACACAAGTTTGCTCCCACTGAGTGCTGTGATGGTTTCTGCAGGAGCTCTGGGCCCCTGTGCTTGCCATGCACAATGAGGAGAGAAGGAGCCAAGTGCACTGATGTGGAAAATGGATATGTAAAAAGTTTTTAGAGCCTAATAGAAGGCCCACACAGTATGAATCTGTATATAAATCTTGAGACAAGAAATGCTGACTTAAAAATGCCATGGAATAGGACAGATATTGTTGAGAGAGAAATGGAGCTAGAAAAAAATTTCAAAAGATTGCCTTGCAAATAAGACTTTGGAAAAATAAAGCTATGAAAATGCATTGTAGTGGGACCCACAAGGGGTAGTTTGAAATAATTGGCTTTAAGGCATCTACAACATGGTGTGGAAAAAAAGCAGATAGACCAAGAAACACTTAAAAGGTATTATAATTAGGAAATAGTCAGCTTCTGATTGTGATGGCATGAATTATAACATCTGTATTGTCTCACCCTTCTCATGAGACTGAAAATGGAATAAAAGTTTTTAAAACACCTCTCAGTTGTCCCATTTCTAGGTCCAGAAAAGAGTATTATCCAACACACTGACACACCTTTGCCTCGAGCATAACCCAGCCGGCACCAAACACACTGAAAGTTTTCCCCTTTGGCCCGTGTCTTGAAACATCAGGTCTGCTGTTTGACAGCTCAGGTTGGTTTGGTCTCAAGGAGTTTCCCTCAGAAATACTGGGTTTGTCTTCCTCTGTGCCTTTCCCGCAGCAGCCTTGGGGATGCTCCTATGTGAAGCCATCTGTCTCACACAGTTTGAGACAACTTAAAACAGGATATTGTGCAATAAGTCGTCTCCGCTATAGTGTTCCAACAATCCCTTTCCAGCAATAGAAAATTATTACTAATAGATGAAAGTGGAAAAACCCCAACAGTTTATTAACAAACAGAATCCCCCCATGACACGTGTTCCAAGAAGGCGCTGGGTTCTCTCTCAGGAAGAACAGGAGCTGTCACGGAGCAGTTCCAGCAGCTGATGGGAGCTCGGTGGCTCGTCCGGCATTGGCTTTCTCCCATGGCAGAGCTCCCTGGAACGGTCAGGGCAGGGGAAGCAGCTGGGCTGGAGCCCCTCGCTGTCTTTTCTCCCCAGCGCGGCTCAGCTCACAGACTCTCGGGCTGGGAGCGGGGCCGCTCCGCGTCGGCTGGCACCATGTCCCTGGGCTTGGACAAACAGTTTTCTGCCAGGAGAGCCCTGCACACTGCTCCACAGATCCCTCATAAAGGCCCAAACCAACTCCAAACACTCTGTCTGCAGCAGCTTTTCACAAAGGGCTGCAGAAATCCAGGACAGCTGCAAGTGAGTGTCGCAAGGCTCTTGTCTTGTTCCTGACAGCAGAATTCTTGATGATCTTATGCAATTTTATTCAGATGTAACATGAGAGCTGAGTTTTTTTTGTTAAAATATTTCATGATGAGTAACAAGCCTTGGGAGCATGAGGTACAGGACTGACACGTGAAAGCATGAGCATATCCTCCAAAGTGGCCAGTTTAATTGTCCATTTTATTACTCTTGTATTTACTCCACACTAATAAGGAAAACCAAGCTTTGCTTGGAGGCAAAACAGGCATGGGATACACTACGGTCCCTCGCAGGCTCACCAGGGCTGAGAGTGACAAAGCAGGCAGTCTGCTTCATTGTGAACGACTACAGAGCTACATCCCAATCTGGTTTAATTAGTGTGGTATTATTAAGAGCTCCTTTTCTGCATGAGATACACAAAGGAGATCCCAAAGGATTTTCATGCAAGCATGCAGTCAAGAACTGGTCCTGCTATCCTAATGAAGGATGGCTTTGGCAATTACACTCTTCCCATTCATCTTTTGATGCAGACACTTCAGGTTTTCCCCCACACCCCTGCAAGGCTGGCAGTCACTGTTTCCCATTTCCTGTTCTTCCCTAGAGATGGTGCAGTGGCTGCTTTGAAACAAAAAGCCCTGAGATCTGGACAGCTCGAAGGAGCACGAAATGCTAATTAAGTGCTCATATTGGTAATACCCAGGTCTGCACTTCCCAGTCCTCTGAAGCAGCAGCAGCAGGACCATGCATCATTCCTGTTGGTGGATGTTCATGTTTCTGGTGTGCAAGAGCAATGGCTTTGAGGAGGGACAAAAATGCCCCTATTCAAACAGTGGGTGTGCAAGGAGATGTGAAGTTTCACAGCCTTTTCTAGGATATTTCAGAAAGATCTAAGAGAATATTGTGGCATGGAGTAGGTCCCTAATTTTGTCTCCAGAGAAATCCCCAAAGGGCACATTCACTCTGCTGCTGATGGCAACCCCATAAGCTCATGGACCCGTTTTCCCTGCAACGTGCCACCCTGCCTGGGCTTTACTAGGCCAGGACTAGACCCAGAGCTCAGCAAACACATGCAGCCAGGTGACATTGTGTAACATCAGAAGCTAGCAACCAAGAGTACAGTTTGTACTGGGCCCAGAAGTGTTTTTCCCTAAGAAAAAGCAAATTGAAATGTGAAGTTTCAAACTTCAAATGATTATGAAAGGAAACTGCAGAATAATTTCTGGAAGGGCAGCATTGTCAATGATCATGCAGCCCACCAACAGCTGGAGCTGAATCCAGAATTGCTTCTTCCAGCTGTGCAGTAATTCATTACACTGGCAAGCACTGGTCCATGGGAACAAATGATCCCCTAGCTCTGGGCTGAATGGCACCCAGGCTGCAGTACAGATTGGAGGAACCCTTGGCACTTGTTATTGGCCTCCCAGTGCACTCATCCTTGTGCAAACAAGGTGCAAACAACACAGCTGGACTGCTGTCCCAGGTAAATATACATACAGGTGACTTTTCCCTGTGAGCTAGATCTGTGTGAGATTGCAAAGGAGCAAAGCTTTGGGATTTGGGCACACTTCTTTTGGTTTCTTTGCTCAGGCCTTTGGTGAGCACAGAACACACCTAGGTAGAAAACCTTTGACTATACAAGATCTTTTGGATCCATTGTCCCCCAAACAGGTCAATGGTGGCCCCGTTGTAATGCCAAATAACAAAGAGCAGCACAAATGACACAAAGAAAACATGGCCAAAAAGGAAGAGGAGAGGCTCAATGAGGAAAGGATGTGGTGAGACACTGGCACATTGAGTGAGCTGCACTCCCATAATCTCTTGGCTAGCAGGTCCTGGTCTCACATTCTCCTCTTGGTTTATTTAAGTTTTATTTGTTTATTTACTTTTTTTCATCATCAAAATTATATATAGTTAAAAATACGTCATCAAATTTTACAGATACAATCAAAACACATTAATTCAAAACTACATCTAAAGATCAGAACATATGTACAGCTGTAACTATGAAGCCTAATGCATCAATCCTATTCTTCAAACACTCTTCATGCAGGCAGCAGCTTTTTCCTGAGCTTGGAGGAAAGAGAGCTCTTCTGGACGGGAGGCGAGGACTTTGTGGGCGAGGGAACATCAGAAGTGTCCGGAGAAAACCTCTTGGCAAGAGGGCAGCCAGTCAGGCCTGCAAAGTGGAGACGCAAAATAGAACAGAGGCCACCATACAAACCTAAAGCATCTGAAGCTCCGTATTTCATGGGACACATTTCTGGCAAACTTCTAAACAGCTGCACAGGGAAACATGCTCCTGCTGGCAGACACTTGAGGCAGGCCAGGGCAAAACCCTGAGCCACTTCCCCAGAGCTAGCACAGGCACAGCCTGGCCTCTGGGCTGCCCTGGGACAGCAGGGAGCCCAGAGCCCTGTGCTCTCCAGGAATGGCTCAGCTGCACATGCACCCTCCTGCTCCTCTGCCTGCCCCACAGCTCAGCAGCCCCACAGCTCCAGGGGCAGCAGCACAGCTCCTTGCAGGGGCACATGCAGGGCACAGCTGTTCCCTGGCAATGTGCACAGCCTCTCTGCGCTGCCACAAGACCCTTCCTCCCAACAGAGAGTGGCCCAGCTCCCCCCTCACCTCTGTCTGAGGCTGAGCCATGATTCCCTTCACCTTGTCCTCAGTCTGGAGTTGCTTCAGGCCCCCCATGCCATGACTAGGAAGAGCAATGGAGAGAGCGGGGGCAGATGCAAACCCTTCCTTTGGATTTCGTCTTTTTTGGCACAGCTAAAAAGGCAAATCCAGAGGTGTCCAACTCAGCGCTTCCTCAGCCTTCTGGAGAACATCTCGCCCTCACCAGCCCAGCATTTTGGAGAGGTTTTCCCGCACGTGTGGAGGCTTGCTGGCAGCACATTTCTTCAGCTGGGTGCCCATCACCTTGTAGAGGGCAGAGGCGAGCTTGGTGGCCACGGTGCGGACATTGGCGCTCCGCACAGGCAGCGCCTTGTTCTCCAGGAAGGACCAGAGCACGGGCAGGGCGTCGCGCTGGACGACTGCAGGGCTCCTGGCATGGACCCACTGCACAAGCACTGCCGGGACAGAGACACAGCTCCTTAGCCACCAGCCTCAATGCAAACAAGGATCTACCTCTGCTTTTGCTTCTGGCAAGCCTCTCTGGCCAAGATCAGCAAAACAGCACACAGAGCCCCTTGATCCAGAAACGGGCAAAGCAGCTGATCATCCTGGAAACAGAACCACCAACCCCTCAGGACTAAATGCTCCACCAGAGCCTTGTCCCTGTGGCAGACTCTGCACATTTATTAAATTATTTCACAATCTCTTTCTGCATGAACAATGAATGAAATGTCCAACTGCCTTTTATTTCCATTAGGAACTTGTCTAAACCCACACTGAAGATTTGGAAATGCACCATAGAGAGGAAATGGAGAGATTTCTAATAAAGGGATGATTCCATTTTTGTAACTTTGATGTCAAGTTCCAAATGTCTAATCTGGCTCTTCCCTGTGCTCAGTGGCACACAGCAAAGGGCAGGATTAGAACACACCTCAAAACTCCAGCCCACCAGAGATGGCTGCTCCTTGACAGCTGGATTAGAAACATCAATGACCAGCTGGTGTCTTTGGCAGAATGCTTTTGGGGCTTCCAAGAAATAGCTGTTTCAAACCTCAGGGTGTCTTAGATAATTACCCAGACCCCATTGGTGTGGCATTTGAGCATCTCCACATTTTATTGCCACTTCCCCTCCCAATGTTAATGGCATTTTTTTCTTTTAATGTCCACTGAAATAGGGGCATAGAGAAAGAAAAATGCTACACAGGGGACTGAAATGTAACCAAAACACGAGTGTTTTCTCATATTGTCTCTGAAATGTGCTCTCTGTCCATTTTCTGAACTGAACAGTATCAAACACAAAAATTTACTACCAACAGGCTTCTTGCATGGCAGATTTGGCTGAGAGACTAAAACCTGAAATGCTCTGGAGACCATTCTTATTTCCTGATCAGACAAAATGTTATCTAGCAGCCATTTAATATTCTGTGGTGGAAGAGACTTCATTTTCTCAATGCTGTTAATCCACCAGCAGTCATCAACATTGAAAGAGCTCCTGCAAGTACCCAAAACCATTTCTGCTAAGCAGGAAAGGGTTATGGTACCCATTTTAAAATGGGAATTCATTTGAGTTTAAATGCAATTAAAGACATCGGTGACTACTGAACATGAGGAACAGCTGTCTGTTCCTACTAAATCTCAGAGACAACATCTGCTCTTTCTAAAGTAGTCCTAATTTATGGTTAATTCCTTTATTTGAAAAAGAGATCAAAAGAACTGCTAAACTAAATTCCCTATTGCTGGAGATCTACTTTATTCAATTGCTTTTTAAAGGGCCTTTGACATTCCCAATCACCGAACATGCCCTTTTGAGATTCCTAATGGAGACACAAAGTGTATTAAACCTTGCATTTAAAGATGTTGGCATAATTAGCAGTGGATTTAGCCCCAGTTAAAGCAAGGCGATCAATCCTCTTCTCTACCATATATTGAGATTATCCTTTTTCCATTCCTTGGCTATTGCTGACATAGCAAGCTCCTCTGAGGAATCAATTATCAGCTGCATTTGTAGCATTTTGGACAGCGCTGGCACAGGCAGACACTGTTTGCACACCCTGAAAGGCTCAGTCCAAGGCCACTTTGACAGCACAGGCAGGGAGCCTCAGCACTCTGCTTCTGTCCCTGTGCCCCAGAGGCTGCCTTGCACTGAACCTGTGCCTCTGATACCTCTGTTGAGTTTTGACCTGAGCTGTGACCCCCAGGCTTGGCACGGTTCAGCCTCAAAACTTTCCAAGAGAAAAACAAGAATTCTGTGAGGACAAAACAAACTGATGCCCTGAAACAGCATTTGCCACCATTTTCCCTCAAAGATCACAGATGTCCCTGAGCTTCCCAGAGAGGAGCCAGCTGGGGTATTTGTAGCCCCTCCCTTTGCTGGAGGTGGTTCTGAGATGCCCCAGTGAGAGCTCAGCCCTGAGGCCGAGCACTGCCCCCATCTCAGATGCTGCCCAGCCCTGCAGCAGCCAGGGAAATCCTGCCAAATCCACCTGCCTGGGCTATTGGGCAGCAGGGACAAGCTCAGCACCTCCTGATGTGGAGGAGCTGCTCTGCTGTCTGTTCAAGGCATTCCCTGTAAACACTCCCTGGGCAGAGCTCTTGGCTTAGAAGGGGAGGCCGTACCTGTGATACACTCGGTGACATCCAGCAGAGCTTGGCCACTCAGGTGATTCCATTGGTAGCTGAACTCTTTCAGCAGTGACACTTTATCTACAAGGGAAACACATGGTTCTGCTCACTTTTCTCAGGTCATAGGAGAAGGGACAGTGAGGAGGGAAAGGGCAGGGCCAACCCCATTTTATAAAATAAAGTACATTTCTGTGGATTTTTGAATCCTTTTCTTCTTTCCTTCCAGCATACTTGGCAGGGTTTAAAATTCCAAAAGAAAAGCTCTCCTTTCACATTTGTAAATCCAAACTTGTCTGCTGTAGCAGGAGCTGTGTTAAAACATTTCACATCAGGGACCTCAAGAGTTCAGTCACATGGAAGCAGTGAAAAGGTTTTGCATCCCAGAGCAAAAAGGAAGAAGCCCATACTAGGGTCACAGAAAGGCACTGAGTCAGGCAGTTCCTGAGTTCACAGAGCAGCTGAGGAGGAGAAAGTGGAAACTCCTCTTGAAGACCTGCCTCTTCAACACTCCTTTTTCCAGGCATATTCCCCCAGTGAACATTCTCAGAGCTGACATAAATGTGTGTGGCAGAGGAATTTAGAGCAGCCCTTGCCTATGTAGTTAATTGCTGTGGCCATCTTGCCCCATGCAAAACAACATGTGGAACAAGGCATCATTGACAGCTGGGTTTATACCTGTTTGTTCTAAAGAAATGAACTTGGTGAATCATAAGTTCCCCTTTGAACATAGAAGACAAAGAAGAAAAGTGGAAAATAGGCAGCTGATGCCTCTAATGTAGAGCCTTGCAGGTGGCTGCTCTGCAGAAGCTCTGATGGGTCAGTGTCCCTTCATGCCAACAGCAAAGCTGGTCATTTGGGAAGTCAGCCACAGGGCCCAAGCACACTCCAAACCCCCTTTGCCTCTGAACCGTAGCAAAGCTGTAGCCCAGGACTTGCTCTTCAGACAAGCAGCACAGAGCCAAGGGCTGTTGGGACTGTTGGGAAATGCTGATCACATTCCAGCCTGTTGGGGATGGTGCATAAGGACTGCAGCTGCACAGCTTCTGGTGGGTGTCAGCTGGAGTGTTCCATAGACAAGAGCAGCTGTCAAGGCACTCAGCGCTCTCTTGTGCAGGAGAGACAGAGACACAGTTGAGGAGAGTCCCTGCCAGGGCTCAGCCTTACCCAAATGAGCAATGGATTCTTCCAGTGCTTTCACAGCTGCAGCACGAACCCTGGGATCCTTTGAGTTCAGGTTCTTTGTTATTCCTTCCACCAAACCAATGATCACCGGGTTCAGGGCATCTTTCAGGACTCCTGTGATTTCAGCCAGCACGTCCAGCGCCCTCTGCTTCACTTTCTTGTGGCTGTCAGATATCCTCAGGACAAAATAATCAAAAATCTGTGAAGAGAACAAGCAACATGAAAGCTGGATTCAAATGTCCTTGTTTGAAGAGTGGCTGTAACAGTCGGCAATGTCAAAGATGAAAGTGATCCTTTCTGTCAGGTCAGCACTTGCTTGCACAATTTCACTGTTTTCCTGTGGGCCACTCACTGGAATGGTGGTGCAACCTCATGCTGGTTGAAAGATTTTCTTCTGTTTTTAAGAGGTTGGGCTGGGGACAGAGTAGCCCCTATGGTATTTCTCTCCATCTATAAATCATTAAATCAATTCCATTTATTAATGCTGAAGAGTACCTTTGCTTTGAATGGAAGCAGATGTTTACAATGCCTGGTTTTCTATACAGTTGCCTCAAGTACTGAGGGCAGTTCTGATTTTGCCAAAACTATGGCTGGAGGAGATCTAAGTTTTATTTTGTTTGTCTCAGAGCCAGTGTCTGGAGAAGTGCAGGGCTCTGGTCAACTCTTCCAGGATCCAGACCATTTCTCTAAGTAACAGGTAGACTTCCAAAATGTAATGTGCTGTACAGCTCTCATTAGAGCAGGTTCAGTCCCTTGACAGCCACATTATCAGGCACCTTTTCCTGGAAAAAGGGAAAAAGCAGCTGCTGGGAGGAGAAGGCAGAGATGAGTCCTTAGCTGTTTCCATCCTTTTCCAAAGAGAAAAAAAGACTCCCCAAGAAGGGTGAGCACTGTCTTTACCAAGAGGAATAGGAACAAGGATGGAAATGAGTAGCCAGAGTTGTGCCTGTGTAAGACAAGATGGAGTATATAGAAGTGTTGTTTTTGAAAAACCAACTGGGTTTAAACCAACCCAGCCTGATACTTCTGTTCCCTATGCAAACCCATTTTTGGTCTAGAGAACAATTGCCATGCTTTCAGGGGCTGGATTCCCTTCACTTAACCCAACTGGGAGTAGGAGACAGCAGCAGTTACACCAGCAGAAAATTCTGCCATCATCTGATGAACAGCATCAATAGGCACCTGCCAGACAAATACAGCTGGACTGAAATAACTTGTCCTGAAGCCTGGACCTGAATTACATTTGTCTGGGTAAGAGGGACCAGCGTGTCCCAAAAATCCAGGACAGAGTGTCAAGACACACTGAATTAACTTTGCTGCTACAGGCTTAGGAAAGGAGCTAAAGGAAAGGAGCAGTGAAGATTACCTACGTACTTGGACAATGTTAGTGGAGATGAGCTGGGGGCTGGTTTTGCACAGGTCTTGGAGGAGTTCCACTCCCTCTATCCTTGTCTGAAACCCCTTGGCTTCCAGGAGATGGTAAAGCTTCTGGAGCAGCTCCGTTTCTTCCACAGCTGGAGGTGACGTGACCTGGGCTTTTGCACGGTGTAGGAGGTGTCCATCAGAGGGAGATTTCACCCTGGAAAATAAAACCAAATGAGGACCTGTTGGTTATAATTATTGTAGCATGGCATCCCCGTCATGGAAATAATTAGCATTGACTCCATGATTCCAGAAGGCTGATCAATCACTTTATTACACTATACTATACTATACTATACTATACTATACTATACTATACTATACTATACTATACTATACAGAAACTCATCACCCTTACAGACAGTCTGATACAGACAAGCCAGATTGGTCAATTGAATCCAAAACACCATCACCAGTAGCCAATTAGAAATTACCCTTTAGTAAACAAATCTCCATAACACATTCCACATGTTCACAACAACAGGTGCAGCAAGTGCAGATAAGAATTATTTCTGATTCTTTTCTCTGATCTTCTCACAGCCTTCCCCAGGACAATGCCTGGGAAAGTTGTGCCTGCTGCTCTCTATGGAGAGAGCTGCAGCCACAGACAATACCTTCAGTTAATTGTGAGCAAAACATCTTGAGCAGCTTTCCTATTAGGCGATTTCAAGCTGGAAAGTCATGAGGGTCTGAAGAACAATGTGGACCTCATGGCAATCATTACAGGAGACAATCTGCAAGTGACATTCTTGCTGGAGCTCACTGAGGAAAACCAAGGATGAGATGCATCTGATCTATCTTCAGATGGCTGCCAGGGCACACAGGTCACATTGCTTTGTGGAGAAAGAGAGACACTGCTTCCAATTCTAAATGCCTCCTCATAAGGGACGTGTGTGTCTTAGAATAAGGAAACTCATCACTCTGGAGAAGTGTCTCTACACCAGGCATGACAATCTGGAAAAGTACCTCAGATGCATCTGAACAAATAAACAGGGCTATATTTGAAGGATTCAGAAAATCAGTAAGAGAGATAAAAATGGAAGCCAGACATCCCAGAACTATGCTCACATTTCATTTGCTTCCCTAGAATGTAGATGCACAGGTTAACAAACCCACTGGGAACAATTCTCCTGGATCAACCTGTCTCTTCCATGAGCACGGGAAGATGCTAGCTGTGCTACTGAGGCATGTGGTCACTTTCCTGCCACTGCTGAGCAGGACAGAGCTAAATTCTGTTATCAGAGGAGAACAGGTACAAGCAGCTCTGCAACTGCCATGAAGAGACAGCAAGGAGCAATTCCTGTCTTAAATGCTGATTGCAACACAGGGGGAAATAAACCAAACATGCTGTCCATCAAGCAAATTACATGAAGGACAGGAATATCAAGACAAAAAGTCCACATTGAGACACCTGTTGACTGAAGTTGTTCAGGAATTGCCTTGCTCCTTACTACTCAAACTTGGTACTGTTTGAGGGTAAGAAAACCATGATTCAGCCAGGCCAAACCACATGGATGAGGACTGCATCTTTGTGGAATGGCATCTTGCTTCCAGACTGAGATTTCTCATCAAAACACCCATCTGAAAAAGACTCCACTCAGATGAAAAAAAGCCCTGTTTGAATTTACTTGTCCCAAGTCAGGCAGTGGAAACTTGGCCCTCTCCCAGCCTCCACAACACTGCCCTTGCCACTGCACTGCATCGTCTGAGCTGCAACCAATGGGTGTCTTTTTGTCTCTCCATTTTTGTGGAAACCCCTCCAGAGAAGTTGTGTTCAGCACAATGCAGAAGTAGACATTTTTTATCCTAGAGCATTTGGAGGGAAAGGAAACAATCTGTGGCATTGGTCATCTCTGCCAGAAAGTTTTTCCTGAGGAAGAGACATGTAAAGCTTGTCATGTGCTTTGTCTCATCTAACAAAAGTGCTCAGTACCGTTTGCTAGAAGACAACGTGGCCTGGGGCTTCTTTGAGCCATTGTTCCTCTCCTTCACCGGCTCCTTGACAGATGGGCCTTCACCCTTCTGGTTTGCCATCCCCTACAAAGACATAGAGAAACCCCATCAATCTTTGGAGTATAAAATTGGAAATTCCCTGTTGAAAACACAAGTTAGAACCAGGATCACTGCTACCAAGGCTTAGGGAAACATTTCCTAACTTACAGATGGAAACAGACCAGAGATTCAGTGATGCCAACTCTTTGTTTTCAGTAGCCCAAGGCAGGTTATGGGTGCTACCACACTGAGCAGCAGTTTAAAATACCAAATTCCTTAGTCTTGAGCATAAATGGGAATAATGCAAACTGGCAGGCAATGAGTGTTCGTGAAGGAAGCAGCAGTAAAAACTGGACTCTTTGGGGGTTGGCCCATTGTGTTGGAAGTCGATTTGGTTCAACACTCACTCCCCCTGTGCCTGCACAAAGGCAGGCTCCCTTCTATAATGTCGATAGAAAAATAAAATCCCCCCCCAAACAAACAAAGGATTTTCCACTGGATGCTGCTGAATTCACCAAGCTTCTTCCAGCTCCACAGGGCTTGACAGCAGGGCAGCATTCCCAAAAGACAGACAGTCATTGTAGTAACTAGGATTGACTTGGACATCTTTTGTATATTTGCAAATTTTCTTGGTACTACTACTTCCAGTGTCCTTTGCAAAGACTCTGTTATGTTCAGAAGCACAATTCTCACTTAATTCCTTTACAGGGGCAGAGTAGGGAGAGCATGGTGGAGGCTTACGCTTAAATGTAAACCTATTTTCTCCTCTTTCCCTTTCCTCTTTGTGACCGATATTGAAAATATTCAAAACCCCACTTTTTCCCTAATAATATCAATTCCTTTGTGATCTGCAGATGAACAGGCTGAGGATTAACAGCTCATTCCCAGGAGCAAAATGATTCAGCAGAAGAGGAATGAGCTAAAGACAGATTGGGTATGTTTGATCTCATATTAGCAGTGGCGATACTTGCACAAAGGAGACATTTCTCCTGCCAAGCACTTACTTTCTTCTTAATTCTTGTCAGAATATCTTCCAGGTCACGGGTGGAAAGAGATTGTTCCAAAAGCTTTTTAAATTGTTGATGATTGAGCAACATCTTCACCATCTCCTGTCCATAATGCCTAAGGAAGGAAGGAAGGAAGGAAGGAAGGAAGGAAGGAAGGACAGAAGAAAGGAAGGAAGGAGGCAAAAAGGAAGGCAGGAAGGCATGAAGGAAGAAAGGAAACAAAAGAAAAGTGAACAAACACAGGAAGAGTGTTAACAGAAAAGGCTGATACCTTAAACTCATCAGGTGCAATCCTTGCACAAGAAGGCATTACCTACTCAGCAAAGAGGGAGATTTACCTCACTTGACATTGCACAGTGCTGTCAGCTGAACACAAGAGGCGAGAGGAGAATGTGGGGCAACAGAAAAATACCATTTCACTCTGAAACTGTGGGTGTGCTTCTGTGGCATCAAAGGATCTCAGGAAACAAGCAAAACACATCTGCTTTGTTGTCAGAGCCTATTAGCAGTGTCTTGCTGCCATTGCACAATATTTTGCCTTTCTTTAACTGGCAGGGAAGCCAGAACAAAACACCTCATGCATCCTATTGATTATTCTATACTATGTGTTTGCACAGGGGCAGCTAGTTGCTCTGGTGTTCTTGGAAGCTATTCATGGGAATTTCATCATCAAAGGAAGGGGATTTTGGTGGTTTGGGTTGATTTTGCCACAGTTTTCTTCAAGAAGAAGTGTGGAGTTCACTGAGCCACAGATAACAGCATTCTAGAAATCTGCAGGACAGGTTTAGAAAGACTGAAGACCCCTGAAATATTTCTAGGAAAGTCTGAAGTTAATGAGAAATGGATGTTTGGGATCCTTCAGTGATGAACATTAGCCAACACTTTGGCTTTGTGTTGTGCACCTAAGACCAAACAAAACTGTTGGACTGGCTGATCTGAGCTCTTTTGATCTCAGTAAAGAATCCTTCAAGCCACAGGAAAAAGTTGGCAATGCTCCTTTTTGCTGGCCAACCTCAGGTTTCCCAGTACAGCCATTTGCCCAGGCAGCCCAGAGCAGTGGTCACAGTGCCAAGGCTGACAGAGCTCAAGAAGTGTTTGGACAATGCTCTCAAGCACATGGAGTGACTCTTGGGGTCAATGCACATGTCCAGGAGCTGGACTCGATGACCCTGATGGGTCCCTTCCAACTCAGCATATTCCATGATTCACACCATGAGGTAACTTCATATTCCCTTTAGTTTCCACTCTTTTGTGGTTTCACCTTTACAGCCAGACACAAAACGGTTTTCCTGTTTTAGGAGGTGAAATGAAGATCATTACCTTGTGTCCTTGTGACAGTCCTGAGCAAGCTTCCCTGCCACGTGTGCCAGCCTCTCAGCCCAGGCTGTGCCTGCGAGCTTGGTGACTCCAATTGTCTGCATCAGGGACAGGAGGAGTTGGGCTGCACACTGCCGCACCGGGGCGGGGCGGCTGCTGGGGAGGAGAGAGCAAACCCTGGGCCACAGGGACCAGGAACAGCAGCAGCACAGGCCTTGGCCAGAGCCTGCTCCCTGCCCTTGCTGGGGGAAGGAGCCTGGGCTCTCCCTGCACCTTCAGACACCTGCAGAAGGTTCTGTCCTCAGGTAAACACAAAGTTAGCATTGTACACAAGGCCTGCCTGCATGGAAGAGGGAGGAATTCAGTCTCCCTGCACTATCTGAGACTCAATTTCTTTCTCAGTATTTATTCTGAGAAAGATTAAAGAAATAGATGACATATGAATAATTTAGAAATTAAGGACAATTGATGCTGACCCATCAGAGGGCAACCAGTACACAGAGCTGCAGCAGGATTGAGGCTCTTTCCACCCATTTATCCCCAAATCTGCAGACCTTTGGAAAACAACAAATGCAGGGAAAACACATTGTGGGCTGTGAAGTTGCAGAATATCCAGCAATGCAGCCTGTTTCTTCTGTGAGGCTTGGCAATGGATCCATCTGAATGTTTTACCCTATTCCAAAGCTGAGGAAAGGGTGGCAGGCAGTTTAGCCAGGCTGTCCTGTTCTAGAGAGTGTCTCTTGGGAACTATCACCAACATTTAAGGCAGCATTTGCTTCAACTGTCCCATGGCACTCGGCCTGTGAAGGTGCCTTTAGAGTGATTCATCATCTCAAGGCTAACATGAAACATCAGTTTGACTAGAAAGTAGAGCTCTAAGGCCAGGACAGTCATACAAGACTCCTTTGGCAGGGGCTGCACCTGCTCTGCAGGCTGTGCCACACCCAGCAGATTGTCCCCCATGTGCTCCATGCCCCAGCAAGGACCCTCCTCATTTCTCAAGTTAATGGCATCATGAGGATACGTGGTTTTCCCCAGGGCCTCTGTGGTTAGTGCTGTGAAATACCAAACACTGCTCACAGCTGCAATTGCAATTGTCCCTCTTCCCACAAAAGCACAAGGCTCTATCCTTGGCCTTTGCAGGCACTTTCCCTTCCCCACCAGTCACCATATCTAGGAAAATCTGACAGACTGGGAGAACTCCAGGAAGCAGCAGGAAGCTGAGTCAGAGAAGCTTTAGTTTGGATATCAGGAAAAAGGGTTTTTCACCCAGAGGGTGGCTGGGCACTGGAACAGGCTCCCCAGGGCAGTGGTCACAGCACCAAGCCTGACAGGGTTGAAGAAGCATTTGGACAACAATCTCAGGCACTTGGTGTGACCCTTGGGCTGTTCTGTGCAAGGCCAGGAGCTGGACTTGATGGTCCTGATGGGCCCCTTCCAACTCCCCCTATTCTACAGTTCTGTGATACTGAGAACTAATAGCCTGCAGGAGGGCAGAAATAGGTGACAAGAGGAAAGAAGTGAGGGTAGTTGGAGAATCAAGTCACTGAGTCCACAGAAGATGCAGGATACAGGACCTTTCCCTCCCACCATTCCCATTCTCTGTCTCATCCCTTCTCCCTCCCACACACACGAAGGTGAAGAACATCACTAAAAGAAGAAGAACCTACTTGACTCCCATGTCCATGAGAGCAGTCATTGCTCGTGCAGGAGTCACATTCTCCACCACGATCCCCAGGGTCTGACTGGCTGCTTTCTGCACAAATTCTGGCGAGTTGGACACCATTTGGAGAAGCACCCGAGCAACCTCATCCACCTCAGAGTCCATGTCCTTCTTCAAGGTCACAAAGAGCTCTCCCAGAGTGACAATTGCAGAGTAGGACACCTTGGAACGGAGGTTGGTCACCTGGGAAAGTCATGAGGGGAAGTATGAGAATCACCTTGAAAAGAAAACCAGTTGCCTTCAACAGAAGTCCCAGGAAATGACAACACATCCCACTGTGTCCAGAGAAACATACAAGTACAAGAAGAACAGGAGAGCGCAAGCACAGAAAGGCACTTACTCTGGCACCAATTTCTGGCCTCAGACCTGCTAACTGCAGGCCTAAAAAAAAAATTTCACAAAAGTGTTCTACTTAACCCTTCTAAAATGTCCACAGCTTTGATTTTAGGCCCTTTCATTAGAAAATTAAAGCAAGAGCTGCTTTCAAATCATAAAGGCACAAGTGATAAAAATAAAAGAGTCAGGTGCTCCTGTTCAAAAAAGCAACACCAGCAGCTGAAGCACTCAGCCAAGAAACAGAAAACACAGGCTCTGGTCTACAGAATAAGTTGCAGTGTTGAATTACAGCTTGGGCAGAGATTGGGACTCTGGCAAATAACGTCATTAGTGTCTCAGTTTCTGCCTTTGCACATTGCATTATAAAGGCACCACACTCAAAGATGAGTGTCAGATACCCGACCTGCCAGTAAATACAGCTGCATGTACCCACAGATCCTACAGATAGCTGACAGACATTAGAAATATCAGGTCTAAAACCAGAAATGAAGGCAGACCTTGAGCACACATGGAGATGAACAAGCGCATACCTACTCTACACACTGTGTATGAAGTATGGGGGACAATTCAGAACAATGTTCTCACCTCACTGGTAACTGCCAAGCAAATGTCACGAAGTCTACAAAGCAGGACCTCTGAATGGGACCCAGCCAGGTGTTGGATGGTGAAGAGTCCCTTCTCCTTCAGCTCCCTGAAAGGCAGAAGATTGATTTTTCTCTCCACCAAGGCAGCACCCTCTGAAATGACCAGGCTGGCAGCTCAGTTGAACAATGGGAGGTGCTTTTCAAGGAGTGCTTAATGAAATCGTGGAACATGTTGCCCCAGGATGCTGTGGCTGTCGAAAGGATTCACAAACCCAAGAGGCAAAGAGAGGGGTTTCAGAGTGGCCATTTAAGAAGACAGACTTTCTGAAATCTCTGGCACATGAGGCCCCTCTGTCACTGCTTCCTAGAAGCTGTGAGACCAGGCCATGCTGCTGTTTCTTGTCACCTCCCTGTACCTGTCCCTGAGGCACAGTGCCACCAGGCTGTTATTGGGGCATTTTCCTTCTTTGTCAGCCCCAGCAGGCATTCAGCAGGGAGAGTCTGCACTGCCACTCTGGAGCTGAGTTTCCACTCTACAATCTAGGCCTCTCTGTCACCCCCTCCACTCCACCTCACACATTCCCCAAAAAAGCAGCAGGATGACCTAGGAGATTCCACCCCTGGGCAAAAACTGTTGAAACTCTGGCTTTTCCCAAAACCCCCTACCTAAAACAACCCCCACAACAGCAACAGGCTATTTAAAAGGAGCAAACAACTCTGTCTCTGAGCATTCTCTTTGTGCAGGCCCTCCGCTACAGGAAGGTCTGTGAGGCATCAGGGCTGCAGCCCAGGGCTGGTGACTGATCCCACAGGCACCCCTGAGTGCCATCTGGACCCCCCCCACCTGTAGAAGCTCTCTGCACCTCACAGGGCACCAAAGAGAAATGGGGAAGAGAAAGCAGAAGTGAAAGGGCAAAACAAAGGTGACTCCACAAGGAGATGCATCGTGGCAGATTTTTCATGCTTATCCTGATGTGAATGGAGTCCTTACTCCTGTGTGAATGAAGCATCCACCAGGGAGTGATCAAAAAGACATCAAAAAGAAAACCAGTATCAGCTAAAATTTGTAGGGTTATCACCTCTGGGCCTCCTTCTGCCTGTGTATAATTTTGGGACACATTGGGAGTATTGGCAAAACATCTCAGGTCCATATGAAGCAGTGAGAGGGAAAAAGTTGAATTCCAAAAGTGCAAGATTCCTAGAGGGTTTTCTTTCTTTTTCCTTCTCTTCTGCCATGAGCCCTTCAGGAGTAATGACAGGCTGAGGGACTTGAAAGCACAACTCAGTCCATTTCTCAGAAAGAGGAACTCCCTGGAGCTGCTTCTGGGACTCCCATGCAGGAGGTCACAGGGAGACCCTGTCACCTGCCATTGCTGTCAGCAGTGGGAGCAGAGAGGAATCTTACTCAGTCCCACTGGGCCAGTGGCCCAAGGCACCCAAAATCTCTACACTCAAAACTGCTGCCATCCTGCTTCTGCCTTCAGCCAGCAAATCATCTCCTTCCAGAGCTTTCTCTCTTCCCTCAAGGTTTCCCTTGCAGCTCCATGGAGCAGCAGGCAAAGCGAGGAAACAGCCCGGACCTGCTGCAGCTGCAGCACTGCTGCAGAGCAAGGCCAAGAAAAGGCTGCTCTCCAATCTTCATCCTCTCCCTGCTCTGCAGGGGTTTCACCAGTGCCCTTTGGCCGTCTGGGCTCTCGGGGCTCTGAGGCACGAGCAAGACACGCTTCCGACCGACCTTAACGCCGAGAGGGACACAGAGGGAACGGGGCCTTTCTTACCAGTCATCGCTGCCCAGCAAGGAGAGTGCCTCCTGCAAGGACCGCTGTGGGTCTGAAGAGGCTCTGTCCTTCTGCCCACACCCACGGAGCGGCTCCTCTCGGTGCTTGGCACCAGGGGCCGTCTGCGAGGTCACTGTGAGGAGAGGGTCGGCCATGGGCGCTGCAGCCCCGGGCAAGGCCCCGCCATGGAGCGGCCTCAGCCCCATCTCCCAGCCAGGGCTCCGTGTACTACAAACTGGCACTGGCTCAGAGGCTTCCCTGCTGTCTGGCTCCTGGGGCTCCTTGCTTGCTCCCAGCCTCCCCCAGCTGGGCCCAGCTCCAGGCTGAAGCTGGCAATTGCCCCGCAGTGCCAGCTCCCAAGTGCCACAGGTGCCAGATGGTGAGTGAACAACTGATAGTGGTGGTTCTTGTAGGAGCACAGTCAGCACAGCCTGGCAGACTGCCCTGCAGCTCATCTCTGCAGTCCCAGCTGCCTCCTGGCACCAGTGCTGTAGTTTGGACTATCAGGATGGGCAAAAGCCAGAGCTTAGGCCTTTACCACTACTTTATTCAGCTCAACTTTCCAATAGATCTCTAAGAATCAACTGCTCTAGTACTTCCAAGCTGGAGTAACTCAAAGCAGATTTGCTGTTCACTCTCAGGACAGACTATGGAGCCAAGATCCCAGCAGTGCTGGCTGAGGCAGGAAGCAGTTTGTGCTCCTCATGCAAGGAAAAACCCGTGTGGAAAAAGCTGCCACGGAGCAGGCTTACCTGAGGAGCTGTGCGGGAAGCTGCCATCCCCATGGATGATGGGTGTATTGGGCAGTAAGGGAACGTTGTCCTGCTTCCTCATGACCTTCTTCCTCAAGTCACTACCAGGGTGTGTTCTCTGCACTCTAGAAGCTGTGCCATCAACAGGTGGTAGGCTAAAGGCTGCAGGGACCAAAGAGGAGCTTGTAAGTGGATAGTGCTGCTCAGGGTGATGATGGAAAGGGCCAGAAAACTTGCTGGAGCTGCGTAACATCTCTTTGTTATCCCAAAGAACTTCAAGTATAACAATGAAATACCACTTTATACCAAGTATAACACTAACATGGGACAATGAGCACAGAATCCTAGAAGATTTTGGGTTGGAAGGCACCTTTAAGCACTATCTAGTCTAACTCCTGTGAGCAGGGACATCTTCATCCTGATCAGGTTCCTCAGAGCCCCATGTAAGATGGCCTTGAACATCTTCAAGGATGGACCAACAACAGCTTCTCTGGGAAAACCCTTCCAGCTTTTCATTCCCTTCATTACAAAAAAAAAATCTCCCTAATATCTAATCTAAATCTACCCTATTCTAGCTTAAAATCAAACTGAAGTGATGCTTTCCCTAAGAAACAAGGAAACCCAGCATTGCTTTGCCTTTGTTCTCCTGTTGCAGAGGCTGGCAGGGGCAGTTGCCAAAGCAAAGTGCAGATAACCTTGGGTGCTGGCCTGGGGCTGAGTGCTGCCTCCTCAGGGCCCCGCTGCCGCCCTCGGGCAGCGCTCACAGCCCTGCAGGCAGAGCCCCTCAGCCGGGATTCAGTCGAGAACGCTGCTGCCTCCTGGGGCTACAACAGAAGCCCTGGCTGGGGCTTCAGCACAGCTCTACAGCACCAGCTCATCAGCAGGGAGGGGCAGGAGAAGGATCTCTGGTGTCTTCATTACAAGGAGCTGAATTTTGTTTCTTCCAGGCTGCACCCCAGTTGAAAAGCATTTTTTTGGACTCCCCTTCCCTGGAGGCTGCTCTCCATGAGAGAGTCTGAAGCCCCAGTGTACTTTGCAAGACAGAATTTTCTACTCTTAAAAAGACTTTAGAGGTCAAGGGAGGAAGCTGATATTCTGTTACTGACTCAGTGAGGTCATGGGCAAGACACTTCATGCCTCTGTATTTTTCTTTGAGAAACAGAATTCAATCCCAAGCAAGCTTCCACTCAGATGCAAGCAGAACAGCTCCCCGGTCTGATTGCAAGACTGTGCAAAGGTCAAGCAAGTGGTCGAAAAGGACCACCACAAGTGTAGCCACCACTTACTTGCTTCAGCTGCATTCCCAGGCTCAACTGTCTCAGGAATAGGCTGCAAGGATGTTTTCCTTTGTCTCCTTTTCTTCATCTCTCTCTCAAAAAGCTCTGCGTCCTTCCGCTCCAAGTTCTTCTGAGCCAACATGCACAAAGCAGCACGGATCTAGGTGCAATGGAAATACATCATAGACTGCAAGCAGAGACACACAAACCACACACAACATCTCATCAGGAGCACAGAGTCCACAGAGTGCCATAGGCTTCAATGCAGCTCCATCCACATTCCAATAGTTTCAGAGGAATGTCTCCTGTCCTCACCTTGGCAATTACACACAGTGAGGGGGAACACTTCAGTGCCACAACCTTCCACTGCTGCAACTGCAACCTATGTCAGGAAGCCCTGCTTGAAGCATCAAAGTCATAGGAGTGCTCCAAGACAGAGGAAGAGCTGACATGGCCAGTGAGCAGGCAGTTCAGTTCCTACAGGCCATGGCAGGAGAATAAAAACCATGTGCAATACCCAGCAAGGAGGGCTAATGAGCTGTTGCTTAACACTCATGGCCAGGAATTGCAGCTGTTTCTCACTTCCTGGCTTCTGAACAACTCAGCTCTGAAGGGCTCTGAAGGACTTGGTCTCTGAGACCAGGAGACCAAAAGGAGGAGTCATGTGAAAACAAGTTGCAGAAACACTGATGATAATGAGCAGAAAACTTGAGAATGAGAGGGCTGTGAGATACAGCCACAAAGGTGACCAGGAAAAATCAACTTCTCCCATTTTCTTTTGCAGCCTTGCTTACACCCAACATTAGAATCTTTGCTTCTCTGCTTCCGAGGGTGCACTTTGCCCACGTGCACTGATGTGTAGCTTGCTCTGCCATTCAGAACTTCTCTAAAACAGCCTTTGCACATACGAATGCTTCTGGCATGACCTTAGCACAATCTCCAAACCAGGGACCTAGGCACCACTGGAAATAGCCAAGCAATGGTTCTGTAGCTGTCCAATATATTCCCAAGGGAATCCCCATCCCCCAAGAGTGGCAGATGATTTTCAGTGACATTTTGGGTCAAGCACCAAACAGCCACTGGAAAGGAAGTCTGCTCATCCCTGTCATTATCTCTTACCTTTCCAAAGCCATCCCTCAGCTCTTTGTCCCTCGTTAGACCAGGACTGGTGGGATGATCTGTCTCCTTGGCCTGGCTCAGTGGGAGGCCTGGGAATGGAAGCAAAGCTTTGTGTAAATCTCTGGCAGACTTCAAGCCCCCAAAAATGCAATGCTGGGCAACAGGCAAGACAGGTTCCAGAGTGCAGAGCTCTCAAGACACAGAGATTGTGACTGAGAGCAGCAAGGTACAATGCCTGGACCCTCTCCCAAGGGAAGGGCTACTGGCAGCAGACATGACATGGCTCTGTTGGCCAGCAGACTGAAACCTGCTGCATGATGAAGGCCTCAGCCCCTGCATGCTGGAGAGCCTCTGTGTCTGATAGAGAAGGGCAGAGACAGAGATTGCTCTTGACAGAGATTCTTTTCTGCCCTTTTTCACGCTGATTTTAGTAAACATCATCTTTCCAGTTCCTGAAAGAAGCCCCAGGTTCTAATACCTGGATGCATTTAGATCAACCTTGTCTTCTTTTTGTTGGAATATTTTAGAGGACATTCAAAGAAAATCTGAGCATTGCAGGACTGTTACCCAAATGTGAACTGTGTTCTTGACACTAGATATTTCATTTTCCTCAAGGATTTTCATTCTAAACTGTATGAGCTTGGGCCACTTTTGGGCCAGCCTGACTAAAGGCTGATTTTCTGTCACAGACATCTTTTATGAAAAAGCCTTTCCTTAGGATTTTTCCTCCTGAGAAGCTGAGAGGCCTCAGGAACAAAATGTAAACAATGGTTATCTGCTGCTGTGGAATGCAACAGGTGGATCTGTGATTCGCCCATGTTGATTGTTTCTAATTAATGGCCAATCACAGTCAGCTGTCTCGGACACAGAGGAAATCCTTCTGAGGAAATCCTTTCTTCTATTCTTTTAGTATAGTTTTTCTTCTATTCTTTTACTATAGTTTTAATGTAATATATATAATAAAATAATAAATCAAGCCTTCTGAACAATGGAGTCAAATCCTCATCTCTTCCCTCAACCTGAGACCCCTGTGAACACCATCATAATTTTCTAGTTGCAATTCTATACAACAGCTTCATGGAGGATAAATTAAGTGGCAACGCAGTAGAAAAAAAGCAATGTCTTAAATCAGGACTTTCTGTCCCTGCAGAATGGTCAGCATAATAAAAAAAAGGAGACTTAGATAACAGCTCTTTCAAAGGAGGGCCTTGGAAGGTAAAAGCATTTGGGATATTGGCAGGGAAACTACAGATCCCAAGGTAACCTCCTTGGGACCACTGCTGTCACTCAGGCCAGCAAAATGGACACAAACAATATAACAGAGGTGACGATGCAATCTAAAGCATCTGAAGCTCCATATTTCCTGGAACACATTTCCGGCAAACTTCTAAACAGCTGCACAGGGAAACATGCTCCTGCTGGCAGACACTTGAGGCAGGCCAGGGCAAAACCCTGAGCCACTTCCCCAGAGCTAGCACAGGCACAGCCTGGCCTCTGGGCTGCCCTGGGACAGCAGGGAGCCCAGAGCCCTGTGCTCTCCAGGAATGGCTCAGCTGCACATGCACCCTCCTGCTCCTCTGCCTGCCCCACAGCTCAGCAGCCCTGCAGCTCCAGGGGCAGCAGCACAGCTCCTTGCAGGGGCACATGCAGGGCACAGCTGTTCCCTGGCAATGTGCACAGCCTCTCTGCGCTGCCACAGGACCCTTCCTGCTGCCAGCAAGCAGCCCAGCTCCCCCCTCCCCTCTGCCCTTGTCCTCCCTGGCAATGCCTCTGGGGCCAGCGCGGCTCCGCGGCCTCTGCCGGGGCTCCTGGGCCAAGGCCCCTGAGCTGCCCGGGAGCCCAGACCTCCATTCCCAAGGCCAGGCTGCGGCACAGGAGGCTCCAAGCCCAACAGGTCAGCCAGTTCCCTTGGGAACAGCGGCATCCCAGCTCCTATCTTGCACCAAGAGCTCTTTCCCTTCTTCTTCTGGGTGTTTGCTGTAGGCTCAGAAGAAGCTGACATTCAGGTACAAGACAAGAAATGAGTTAATTGAACTCATGCCTTTACAATCAACCCATCTAATGGGTGAGGAATTCAAAGCATATTTTGGTTACTGAAAAGATTGCTTGGTTTTTTTATTTTTTTGTGAAATGAGCATCAGTTTAATTTCTCTGAACAATATGGAGCTGGCAAGCCAAGAGCGAAGGGCTCTACTAGTTCATGTGGTGCCCATTGCCTCCCCACTACTACAGGACCCCTTTCCTTCCAAACAGTTGGCAATTCACAGTGCTCTCTAGAATCTGACACTGGCAATGAAGTAATTGTTTTCAAAAGGTCCCACTCAATTCCAGGTCGGGTATTGCATTTTTGGGATTTTATATTACTCTTTACAACAAAAGAAGTGCTGGGACACACACAGTGGCACCACGTTTTAGATGCAAAAGAAGCTTTGCTTCCTCCATTAGATGTGCCCAGTATTCTGTGAGCCTGGCTTTGTAGGGAACAAAGTGTTCATCCCAAAGTTCCGTTTTTGCTCTACTTACTTGTTCCAGGCGTTGATTATCCCCTGCTGTCTTTTCAGCAGAGACACCCAAACACAACATAAACATGACCTGCCTCAAAACATTTCTGATCTTGGCTAATACTGTCAATTCAAAATATTCCTAATGGAAATAGCAGAGGGTAGGTCATTTTGAAATACTCTTCAACAGAGCAGTTAGAATTAAGAGAACTAGTTCTTTACATGGCTGCACAGAGAATAAAATCCTATGGCAGCCAAGGAGGATGAGTATCTTAAACCAGGATTCTTTCAACCTGTAGAATGCTGTGGTCAGTAATAAAAATGAGACAGGTAAGGTTTAATGAGATAGGAAATTTCTAGGCCAGAATTGATCCAGCAAAAATGTCACCTTACTTACTGAGCATTAAGCATTCCAGCTGCATATGAGCAAGTAAAGAGTCATTCCAAAGGGGCCACAGCCAGGATTTGGCAGAACTAACCCTGATCCCCAAAGGGACCAGGGGATCTGATCCCTTTTTCTGCATCAGCAGAATTATTTCTCCAAGTCTCATCTCTCCTATCATTACACACCCAGAGATGACACAGGAACAACAACAGTGTCATTGGGGCTTTCAACTTGAAAGCATTGCCTGACCCAGATGCACCAGGGACTGCATTTTGTCTGGCACAATTCCACTTGTCAGGGATCAGGCAAGGCAGGGAAAGGGACAAGGCAGAAGGCATCTCCTGCCCCAGCCTCAGCCTGCAACACTGACACAGGCAGAGAGAGCCAGGAAAGAGATTTGTCACTGTGAACCTGCCATAGGTAGCTGAGGGCTTGTGCTGTCACAGCATGACAAACTCACACCCTGCATAGGCTGCATCCATTTGGAAGCCACCTTCTCCATCATAGGAAGTTTCCAGATTTCTGCCAGTGCAAAACCAGGCAATGTCCATGAATCCTCTTCAGATCTCACAGGGTTCAGCTCAGAAACTGCCCCAAGGAAAGGTTTTCTGCTTCAAAAGCAGGAGGAAGGAGTGGGAACATCTCTCATTTCATGATAAATGCCTTCTTTTTCCCTACTAGTTCTGACACTAGAAAGGCTGCAGGGAGATAAAAGGCATGTGCAGGGTGGAGAGGAAGGTATCCTCTTCCAGCTCGGGCCCCCAGGTACCACTCAACATTTCACATTGGAGGAATTTTCACTGCACCAATGGAGCACAGTCCCAGGGACTGGGCTCTGGGAGAGTCCACTGAGCCCATCAAAGAATTGAAATGAATTTAAAGAATTTTTTAAAAGAATAGGATTTACCCAAGCTTTTCAAATGTCACTTCAGAGTCAAGACTACAATGGTCATTTTAAGACAGACGTGCCCTGTACCTACCTGCATGTTCAAAGCTCTTCTCTTTGTTTATGCTGCTGGATCCTGGCCTGGAGAAAATGGAGGACAAAAGAACATGTGAGGAGGTAGAAAGAGAAGGGAGGGAATGGGTGTACCATGAAAGGAGGCAAAACTTTTAAACATGGTCACTATGATGAAGGGAGAAATGCAACACACAAACCCAACAAGATGCAAAGCTGATTAATTGTCCTTAAGATTTCAGTTGCTGGAGTCACAGAGAGCTGGCCAAGCTCTGGCTGAAACACAGCCATCATTCTTCAACTTGCATCAGAACTCCCCAGTTCTGCTGCCTCTCCTTTTGGAGCCAAGTGGCTCCTACAGCCTCTCTGAAGCAGCAAGGGCTGCTGAGCTGAGACACGAGTCCGTATGGAGGGCAGCTACTTTTGTACAGCTGCCAAAGCTTGACTTTGCTTGCTCGTTCCTTACCCTGGTGACAGCCTTGTGCTACATGGGATCAGAGCACTGCTGTCTCCTGAGAATGATATTACACCTGCTGGCTCTTTCAAGAACAAAGAGGCTGTTTCCAACTCAGCTGCTAGCGGAGGATATTCAGATCACACCTTAAAAGCCCCACTGAAGATTCTCAATTGGCATGATACTTCTGTGACTCCCACTTTATTGTTAGCACTTGGATAAGGGTAATAGCTACATTTTCTCTTGCATATCCAAGCCAATATTTTTCCATCAGGTACAGACCTAGAACTCTTCTCTAGCACCTTGCCCTCTTTGATCTTAAGCCCAGATCAAGATATTAAACATCAATCGGATTATACATCAGATTTTACATCTATACTGAAAAATTTATCTGGCATCTTATTTCACAGTGGAGGCCCAGGCACAGTCAAGTTACACCTGATGTTTACAGAAGCAGCACCTGAATTTGCAGACACCTCTCCAGTAGCCAATATTTGCCCAAGCACAGTCTCCTGGTTGCAGAATTTGACAGTCAAGGATCACAGCATTCAAAGACCTGCAGGACCCCATCCCATGCAGTACAGTTCCCAAATGTGACCACAACCATTACAGAGAGATTCAATAGCCAAGCCCAGCAGAGGACCCATCAGGAGGTGCTTTGAAGCCCTGCCTCCTCTTCCCCACCACCACCTCTGCTCTTGGGGCATTGCTGTTGTCTTTGACATTGTGCTGGATCATCATAGATGGGCATAATCGCGAATACACAGAGGTTTGCCTAAATACATGGGACACCTGACTGGGCAAAAAACCCACACGAGATGGGAAGAGAGAGCTGAACAGCACACTGCAGCAGCAGACACCTTGGCTCACCTCATCTCCTGGGACTCCTGGAATTCCAGCTGGGGAGAGCTTTGCAGAGACCCTGCAGTGCTGCCCACAGGGGGACTCACTGCCTTGCGTATGGGGGGGATCAAAGGCAGTGCCAGTGACCCCTTCTTCATATCCCCACCAATGGAATACAGCAAGGAAGTCTGGAAAGAGTAGAACACAGTGCTCAGATCAAGCATCCAGCCTTGCCCCCATTCATGCCTCAAGACATTTAGATATGCCCTCAATTGGGACCTGGCAGGAAAAGCCAAACTGATGAAGCAGCTTAGCCCAGGATGGGGAATGAAAATGGAGGAGGTGAGGGAGAGACCATGTCCCACATTTGCCACCTCTCCCCTCATGCTCACTTTTCACTAAGGGTTGCTACATTCCCAGCTGGCATCCACGTATTGGACATCAAGATGTTCTGAGGTGCCCCTGCCTCCACTGGCCTTTTGGATGGCATGGCAGTGGCTTTAGATCACTGTTCTCTCCCTGCCCCTGAGGTGTCTCACAGCCAGTGCTGATCTCCAGCCCAGTTCCCACAAAGCCATTCTGCAGGATGCCAAAACCTGCTTTTCTCAAGCCCCTCATTTCTCCTGCTGCTGCCCTTCCCTCCTGCACTTCCACAGCAGCCTTTGAGCCCAGATGCTGCTGAGCTCTCGGGATGCTGGCTGCTCTCCAGCTCCCACACATCCATCATCTCAGGCTCCCTGGCACTGAGGAAGTTCAGCAGAGCTCCCTGCCCTGCTGCTCTCTGCAAGGTCTCTGCCTGCCCACATTGCTCCAGGGCCCCCATGCCATGGCCAGCAATGGGGCTGGGGGCAGCAGGGGCAGATGCACACCCTTCCTTCAGATCCCATCATTTCTGGCCCAGCTAAAGAGCCAAACCAGGACCTGTTCAAACTTCAGTGAGGGGGTCAGTTCCTGTCAGGGATACACTGGGCCCTTTCTCTGCAAGGCTGAAATCAACTACCAGAGTCCTTGATTGGACATTCTCTCTACCAAAGCTGTTGTTCATCTGCCTCCTCCTGCACCCCATGGCAGACCCAAAACAACTGCAGGTCCTCGCCCTGCTGCAAAGGCAATCGTGGGACTGGGCTCTGGGCTGCTCTCCCCATGGCCACCTCCCATCCCTTCCCTCTGCACAAAGCCATGCCAGAGCACACAGCTGCCCAGAAGCTGATGAAGTCCTGAAATAGCATCAGGGACAACTGTGCAGAGGGCATGGCTGTACAAGTCAAAAGCTGAGACAACCTTGAACTGCCTTTGCAGGACTGCCTGTTCCAGCAAACACCTTTTTCCATCCTAACCAGACACAGCTGACACAAACTACCACCAAGACACAGAGACGGTTCAAAGAAACCCATTGTTTACTAAATCTAGGAGCACAGCCTGTCCAGAGTGGATAACTTTAGCTGCTCTGACTGCTTGTTGGTGTTTTCTCAGCCATAAGACAGAGGAAGAACCACAGCAGAGCCCAGAAACCATTGTAAGACCTCTCCTGTTATTGATCCACACTGAGGACGTGAAGGCTGCACTACACACCCATTGCAGAGACAGCCTGAAGCAGCAGTGTCCAGCTGAGCTCTTCTTTGGCTCAGCTGCTCCCCTGGGCTAACAGCACAGGAAAAGGTCTCTAAGCTCTGCCTCCAGCACATAAACTGAAAATCTACCTCACAGGACTTAGTTTGGGCTCCTTACCTTAGAACTTTTTCCTTCTGAACTCTGCTCCTGGTTTTCTCTACTGTCATTATCATAGCCAGTGCCTGCTTCCTTGTTCTCTCCTTCCACACTGTCCATTTTATTATTGTTAGAAGAATGAGAGTTGATCCGGATGGGGGGCAATGGCTTTGAGGGAAGGACCCAAGGCCGGAAAGACTTGGAGAAAATGAACCTAGTCACGCCTGCAAAGTGGAGGAATTCTCACTGCACCACCAGAGAACACTCCCAGGGACTGGGCTCTGGGAGAGTCCACTGAGCCCATCAAAGAATTGAAATGAATTTAAAGAATTTTTTAAAAGAATAGGATTTACCCAAGCTTTCCAAATGTCACCTCAGGGTCAAGACTACAATGGTCATTTTAGGACAGACGTGCCCTGTACCTACCTGCATGTTCAAAGCTCTTCTCTTTGTTTATGCTGCTGGATCCTGGCCTGGAGAAAATGGAGGACAAAAGAACATGTGAGGAGGTAGAAAGAGAAGGGAGGGAATGGGTGTACCATGAAAGGAGGCAAGCCTTCTTAGCATGGTCACTCTGATGAAGGAGGAAATGCAACCCATAAACCAACAGGATGCAAAGCTAATTCACTGTCCTTAAGCTTTCAGTTGCTGGAGTTACAGACAGCTGCCCAAGCTCTGGATGAAATAATGGCCAAGTCCAGCAGAGGACCCATCTGGAGGTGCTTTGAAGCCCTGCCTCCTCTTCCCCACCATCAGCAGTCATTCTTCAACCTGCATCAGAACTCCCCAGTTCTGCTGCCTCTCCTTTTGGAGCCAAGTGGCTCCTACAGCCTCTCTGAAGCAGCAAGGGCTGCTGAGCTGAGACATGAGTCTGTATGGAGGGCAGCTACTTTTGTACAGCTGCCAAAGCTTGACTTTGCTTGCTCGTTCCTTACCCTGGTGACAGCCTTGTGCTACATGGGATCAGAGCACTGCTGTCTCCTGAGAATGATATTACACCTGCTGGCTCTTTCAAGAACAAAGAGGCTGTTTCCAACTCAGCTGCTAGCGGAGGATATTCAGATTGCACTATAAAAACCCCACCAAAGATTTTCAATTGGAATGATACTTCTGTATCGCCTTCCTTATTGTTATCAATCAGATAAGCTTGACAGCTACATTTTCTTACACATATCCAAGCCAATATTTTTCCATCAGGTACAGTCCTAGAACTCTTCTCTAGCACCTTGCCCTCTTTGATATTAAGCCCAGATCAAAATAATAAACATCGATCAGATTATACATTTATACCCCAAAACATATCCGGAATCCTCTTTCACAGTGGAGGCCCAGGCACAGTCAAGTTACACCTGACGTTTACAGAAGCAGCACCTGAATTTGCAGACACCTCTCCAGTAGCCAATATTTGCCCAAGCACAGTCTCCTGGTTGCAGAATTTGACAGTCAAGGATCACAGCATTCAAAGACCTGCAGGACCCCATCCCATGCAGTACAGTTCCCAAATGTGACCACAACCATTACAGAGAGATTCAATAGCCAAGCCCAGCAGAGGACCCATCAGGAGGTGCTTTGAAGCCCTGCCTCCTCTTCCCCACCACCACCTCTGCTCTTGGGGCATTGCTGTTGTCTTTTACATTGTGCTGGATCATCATAGATGGGCATAATCGCGAATACACAGAGGTTTGCCTAAATACATGGGACACCTGACTGGGCAAAAAACCCACACGAGATGGGAAGAGAGAGCTGAACAGCACACTGCAGCAGCAGACACCTTGGCTCACCTCATCTCCTGGGACTCCTGGAATTCCAGCTGGGGAGAGCTTTGCAGAGACCCTGCAGCATTGCCCACAGGGGGACTCACTGCCTTGCGTATGGGGGGGATCAAAGGCAGTGCCAGTGACCCCTTCTTCATATCCCCACCAATGGAATACAGCAAGGAAGTCTGGAAAGAGTAGAACACAGTGCTCAGATCAAGCATCCAGCCTTGCCCCCATTCATGCCTCAAGACATTTAGATATGCCCTCAATTGGGACCTGGCAGGAAAAGCCAAACTGATGAAGCAGCTTAGCCCAGGATGGGGAATGAAAATGGAGGAGGTGAGGGAGAGACCATGTCCCACATTTGCCACCTCTCCCCTCATGCTCACTTTTCACTAAGGGTTGCTACATTCCCAGCTGGCATCCACGTATTGGACATCAAGATGTTCTGAGGTGCCCCTGCCTCCACTGGCCTTTTGGATGGCATGGCAGTGGCTTTAGATCACTGTTCTCTCCCTGCCCCTGAGGTGTCTCACAGCCAGTGCTGATCTCCAGCCCAGTTCCCACAAAGCCATTCTGCAGGATGCCAAAACCTGCTTTTCTCAAGCCCCTCATTTCTCCTGCTGCTGCCCTTCCCTCCTGCACTTCCACAGCAGCCTTTGAGCCCAGATGCTGCTGAGCTCTCGGGATGCTGGCTGCTCTCCAGCTCCCACACATCCATCATCTCAGGCTCCCTGGCACTGAGGAAGTTCAGCAGAGCTCCCTGCCCTGCTGCTCTCTGCAAGGTCTCTGCCTGCCCACATTGCTCCAGGGCCCCCATGCCATGGCCAGCAATGGGGCTGGGGTAGCAGGGGCAGATGCACACCCTTCCTTCATATTCCACCATTTCTGGCCCAGCTAAAGAGCCAAACCAGGACCTGTTCAAACTTCAGTGAGAGGGTCAGTTCCTGTCAGCGAAAAGGTCTCAGAGCTCTGCCCACAGCACATCAACTGAACATTTACCACACTGCACTTACTTTGGTCTCCTTACCTTACATCCTTTTCCCTCTGAAATCAGCTCCTGTTTTTTTACCCTGGACTCATCCCAGCTGGTGCCATTTTTCCTGTTCTCCTGCTCTCTGCTGCATGTTGGGCCTGGCTTGGTAGAAAGAGAGCTCTTCTGGATGGGAGGCAATGGCTTGGAGGGAAGGAGCATGGAGGCACTTGCCAGGGAAAACCTCTTGGCAAGAGGGCAGCCAGTCAGGCCTGCAAAGTGGAGACACAAAATAGAACAGAGGCCACCATGCAAACCTAAAGCATCTGAAGCTCCATATTTCATGGGACACATTTCCTGCAAACTTCTAAACAGCTGCACAGGGAAACATGCTCCTGCTGGCAGACACTTGAGGCAGGCCAGGGCAAAACCCTGAGCCACTTCCCCAGAGCTAGCACAGGCACAGCCTGGCCTCTGGGCTGCCCTGGGACAGCAGGAAGCCCAGAGCCCTGTGCTCTCCAGGAATGGCTCAGCTGCACATGCACCCTCCTGCTCCTCTGCCTGCCCCACAGCTCAGCAGCCCTGCAGCTCCAGGGGCAGCAGCACAGCTCCTTGCAGGGGCACATGCAGGGCACAGCTGTTCCCTGGCAATGTGCACAGCCTCTCTGCGCTGCCACAAGACCCTTCCTCCCAACAGAGAGTGGCCCAGCTCCCCCCTCACCTCTGTCTGAGGCTGAGCCATGCTCACAAGGGAAGTGAGTTAGGGGAACTCCCACCTTTATCATCAACAAATCTAATGGGTGTGGCACTCACGGGGAATAATTTCTAATTATTGAGAAAATTTATTCGGTTTTATTTCTCATGGAACTGGCCTGCATTTAATTTTTCTAAAGAGTATTGAGTTAGCAAGTCTGAAGGTAAAGGTGGAAGGCTCCAATGATAAGAGGGGAAAAAAGATTCTTTCTTAAGGCTGGCCTGTGAATCCACTGGAAAAACCCACACTAGCTGTGACTGCTTGTTCTGCAAACCACAAAAACCTTCCCACAAGCAGGCAGGCCTTATTGGTGTTTCTAGTGCACCGTAATACCATCCTCAGGGTTGGGCCCAACCAGTGAGCAGAGGAAGAATGGGAAATTTATCTGTAGTGAGACCTAACGTTGATGGCAAAGAAAGCAACAGGACTTGCATCTCATGACCATGTCCAATCTGTGGTCAGCTGTGGCCACAGTCCTTGTCCTGGCTGACAGTATGAGTTATTTTGCCACTGTCAAAAAGGAGAAAGCAGAGTAAACTAATGATAGAATGTTGTGATGCCTCAGGGCATCCTTGCAGGATCATCTGTAGCTGTCAGCCACCTACTCTGACACAGAGCCAGCACTGACCACCACAGACCAGTTTTCTCTGAAATCTGGTGGGATTTGTTTTCCATTTGGCTTCAGCCTGTCAGCTCCTTTCTATCCTCACCTTTTCCTTCAGGGGTCTTTCCTTTTCTGGTAAAATCCATGTTTGAACCTGTGCCTCTGCCTGTCAGAAGTGCCTGGGTTGGAATTTGGGAACGCTCTCAGAGCAGTCAGTGCTGGGAGCTTGGGCCCAGCCTTTGAACAAGGCCGGGTAACTCCAATCGCCAGCGCTCGGCACAGAGAGGCAGAGCCAGACGTGTCTGCTGCCACGTCAAGCCAGGGGCCGTGTCAAGCACAACCTGCACTGCCCCAGCGTGGGGCTGCCCCTTTGTGACACGCTCACCATGGTTCTCTCATTTCCATGGCTGCAAAACACCAGCCAAACTCCATCCCCTTCCATTCCCTTCCCAAGGGCAGCCAGCCCTAAGCCCAGCCTGGCCAGGCCTGAGGCTTTCACACTGTCTAGGATATAGACCCTTTCCAAAGCTACTTTTCAAGGCCTTTATTTCTGTAATTCCCACTCAGTTCTGGGTTGCAGCTTGTTGGTGGGGGATTTTGTTTATTTGTCTTCACATCAAACCAAGTGGTGGGACACAAACAATGGCACCAGGAGGTGGAAGTTAAAGAAGCTTTGCACTCCCCAGTAGATGACCCCATAATTCAACTGGCCAATAGCTGTAGGGAACAAAGTGACCATCCAAACGTTCCACTTTTGCTCTGCTTCATTGTTCCATGGCTTTATTCCCTGCTTTCTTTATTGCAGAGACACCCAAGCCCAACATAGACATGATCTGCCTCAAAATATTTCTGATCTTGGCAGTTCCTGACAATTCCAAATTTCTTAACAGAAACATCACAATAGGCAGGTCATTCTGAAATACACTCCAACAGAAAAGATAAAACTAATCATGCTTGATTTGGGAGAACTAAGCCTGAGCCATGGGACCCGTGGGTCTGATCCCCTTTTCTGCATCCACAAAATCATTTCTTCAAGTCTTATCTCTCCTATCTATTGAAAGAAGCTTTGCACTTTGCATTAGATGCCCCCAGTATTCAGTGGGCTGATATGATCAGTGTATCTGTAGGGTGTAAATTTGCCATGCAGAGTTCTCCTTTGTTGCTCAGGGGATTTATTCCTGCTTTCTTTCCTGCAGACAGACCCAAAACCAACATTACAACACCTGCCTAAAAGCAATTCTCATTTGGACTGTCCCTGAAAATTCAAACCTACCCTCAGAGCATTTCTCTGTCCCCAGGGACAGGCTCCAAGGCTGGGCTCTCACCTGCACGGAATGAAGAAGAGCTGCTGCCCTTGCCAGCGGCTCCAGGGTCTCACCATCAGCGCTTTGAATGCAGCTTTTGTACACACTCTGCCTCTCTGAGCCCAGCAGCATTCCCGGGCATCAGCAGTGCTGCTGCAGGCCAACATCCTCTAGGCACAGCTGCAGCAAGGAGATTGCAACAAGGCCTGGCTGCAGGAGTCTCCAGCCTGCAGCAGCCCTTCCCCTGTGGTGGAATGATCGTGCGCTGCCATGGGGGGGCAAAGGGGCTGAGGGGCTCTTTGCAGATGAGGGTCTCCTCCATGTGCTGCTGCTCGCTGGGCTGATACAGCTGCTGGTGCCCTCCCCCACAGCTGTACCAGGAGCCTGCCTGGGAAAATAACACTGCCAGTGCCAGTGCCAGCCACCCATCCCTGCCATGGCCCTGCCCACAGAGCGTCCTGCCCACCAAACTGCTCCAGTCAGGTGATGTCAGACACCATCAAAATACATTCAAACAACGTATTTTCCACATTCTGGCAAAATCATGGCCATACAGGCCACGTGCTGGAGGCAGACTGCTGTTGGAAGAATGGGGGAAGCCCCAGCAGCTGCTCTCCCCAGGCTGGATGGCCATGGCAGCAGAGGCAAGTCTCTCACCGTGCCCACTGCTCTGGGACCCAGTGCTTTGGACATGTTCCCACTGAACTCAGGCTTCTGCTACAGCAGCACCATGACTTCACACATTTGATAACAAAGAGTTGGAATGGCACACAGGATTCCCCAAGAGCTACCAAAAAAAAAAAAAAAAAAAAAAAAAAGAGGAGTAGGGGAGGAGGCAAGTAAGTGAGTTAAAATAGTTTGCTCCTTTTTAATACAAGCATACCTGGATTTAGGCAGGGACACTGGGATAATCATACTGGGGCCTGGTTTGTAAGCTTTGTTGTTGCAGTGTGATGCCATTTCCTGTTTCAGCTCCCAGGTGTGGCAATACCTTCTCCCTTCCCCTCCCCCTTGCCTCCTTGCTAAGTGCTGTCAGTCAATTTGTCAATTTTAACATTCCAGCAAGGCCGTTGTCTGGTTGGTGCAGTTCAAAAGAAGCCCCTCAGCCCTGGGGTCATTGGCTCGTCCAAGTGTCATTGTCCCCTGAGCCTTCCCCCCCTCCCACCTGGTTGGTGGCTCACCTACCCCTTCCCCTCCCCCTTTCCCCGGGTTTAAAAAGAGACAGGACCGTGCGGTTGGGATTCTGTGGAGCTGTTACCAAGATTCAGACATCTGTGACCCTGGAATAAACTCTGGATTAAACCCTCTGCAGAATCTATTTCCTTTTCCTCTTCACCTATCCTGGAGCCTTTCCATCAGAGGTAAACTGAGTTTTACCATGCCTGGACTTGTTCCGAGTGCCTAACTGCAACTTCCAGCCAGCCAAAGGTGTCTCTGAGGTGAAACACCACAGCTGCCGCCTTTGGCCCAGCAGCCAGGGTCAGACAAGCCCAGGCACATTCCACCCGGTAATATTGGGATAACATTCCAATACTTTGTCTCTAGCAATTCCCACCAGTCTGCAAGCATGTTTCAGCAGAAACGGGTAGATAAGACTTTACAGCACATGCAGGAGCAAGTCTGAGCAGGAACTCAAAGTACAAGACAAATACTCCCAAATCAACCACCCATGGGGAAAGGAAGAAAAGCAGATGAAACAAGTGCCATTGTGGCTGAATTGCCTGCATTTATCCCATGGTCAGACCTTTCTGTACAAAAGCACCTCAATTCAAACACACAGCTTAAGATCAAGGAATTCAAGTGTTTCGAGAGCATTTAAAGCCTGATTTCTATTACTTTCAAGGAAAGATAGATGCTAAATTCCTTAAAAACACAAATGTGGGTCTATTTGGGAGTGCATCCTTCAAAAGCAGGAATGGAAGTTTAGAATTGCAGAACTGTTTCCACTGGAAAAGACCTTCAAGATCATAGAGTCCTCCCAATAACCTGAGACCACTAACACTGCCAAGGTCACCACAAAAGCATATCCCAGGAAATGTCGTGGGATGGGACATCCTCCTTGTGTCCTTTGTCTCCCCAGGAGCCCCTTGGAAAGAGAAATGCCCACACAGGCTTTATCTGATTCCTTCTCAGCCAGCCTTTCCCTCACTCCCCGATCTCATTTGCTCCACAGGCTTCACCAGCTCGCTCAGCTCAGAGGAACTGTCAGAGGAGAAAACACTGTCTGGTGTGGGGCTGTCTGATCCCTGTCTCATCTTGATTCCATCTGCCCCGCTCCCTCTCCCATCAAAGAGACCGAAGGATCCCCCCAGCCCCATGGTTCTGCACCAGATCCCGGCCACACTCCTTGGTGGCCCCGGGGAGGCTCCAGAGCCCTCCCTGTGTGCGGGACAGCTGCTGCAGCACCGCTGCGCCTGTGTGCGAGCAGCGCCCAAGGAGCAGCTGCGCCAGTTCAGAGTCTGAAATGGAATCCTCAGTGCACACAATTGACAACTGGCATTTCAGGGCTGGCAGGAGAAGCTAAATCCATCTGCTCCCTGCCCTTTCTAGCCATGGCCATGCTGATGCAATTGGAAGAATTGCCCCTGCCCAGGAAGATCTCAGGTGCAAGAGAGGAGCAAAACCAGGTGTTTCTGAGGTGCTAGCTGCCAGTGCCTCAGGTTTTCCTTCCAAGTTCTAAGGGGTTTGGACTATTTTTACCATTTCATACTTTCTGTGCGTCCCTGTGAGCGAGTAAGAACCACAAACCCTCTCCGTCAAGGCCTTGAGGGACTGCCAAAGCAGAACTTGTTCGTGCTCTTTTCTCCTGGTGATTTTATAATCCCGTGCAGCCTCTGATAGCAAACCCGTGCTGTAGAGAAAAGATTGACATTGGAATCCTGGGGCACTTTCTGGGTGGGTGTTTGAATCTGCTTTTCCAGGCTGAGCACGGTGAGGCCGAGGCCTGGGGCCCTCCAGCCAGCGCCAGGAGCCCCCGGGGCAGCGGTGAGGGGCGGCCCTGAGGGGCGGCACAGGGGGCATTTCCCCCGAGCGGGCGGGCGGGCGAGCGGCGGGGAAAGGCGCCC
Organism: Agelaius phoeniceus; assembly: GCF_051311805.1. Taxonomy (NCBI): domain Eukaryota; kingdom Metazoa; phylum Chordata; class Aves; order Passeriformes; family Icteridae; genus Agelaius; species Agelaius phoeniceus. The sequence goes on from NC_135299.1 coordinate 3,642,842, forward strand.
TGGGCACAAGGGCAGGCACAAGGGCCCCGTCTCTATGCAGTGCGGGCGGCCCAGCGCCAATCACTGCTCCCGGAGCCGCTGCCAGGGCCGGGTCTCCTCCCCGCCGCTGACCCTGCACCTGCAGCGCTGCCTCCACCTCTGCCGGGCTCCCCGGCACGGACGGCAAGGACGTGGACACGCTGCAGCAGGGGCCCAGCAGGGACACCCAGATGGTGCCAGGGCTGCAGCTCCTCTCCTGCAAGGAAAGGCTGTCACAGCTCGGCTTCTTCAGCCTGGGAAAGAGATTTAGACTTGATCGAGCTGTGGTCTTCCAGTACCTGAGGGCTGTGACTGTGGTCACAAGGGTTTTCAGGATGAAGAAGAGACGAGAATGTTGACTCCATGATCAGAAGGCTTGATTTATTATTTTATGATATATGTTACATTAAGACTATACTAAAAGGCAATAGAAAGGAAAAGGTTTCTTCAGAAGCTAGCTAAGCTAAGAATAGAAAAGAATGAATAACAAAGATCTGTGTCTCAGACAGAGCAAGAGCCAGCTCTGCCATGAGTGGTCAGGAAATCCCAACATCCACAGGAGACCAATCACAGGTCTACCTGTTGCATTCCACAGCAGCAGATAACCATTGTTTACTTTTGGTTGCTGAAACTGCAGCTTCTCACAAGGAAAAATCCTAAGAAAAGATTTTTCATGAAAGATGTCTGCGACAGAGGGCAACCTGCAAGAAAGCTGGACAGGGACTTAGTACAAGGGCAGGCAAAGACAGGACAAGGGAGAATGGACTCAAATGGAGAGAGAGTCGGTTTAGGTAAGGGATTCAGAAAAAAGACTCTCCTGGAACAGGCTGCCCAGAGATGGTGTGCGTGTCCCATCCCTGACAGTGTTCAAGGCCAGGCTGCATGGAGCTCTAGACAAGTCGGTCTAGTGCAAGGGGTCCCCAGCCACAGCAGGGGGGTTGCAGCTATGGGATTTTTCAGATCCCTTCCAAGCCAAACCATGCCACAACTCCATGATTCTGGGATTCTTCCCCTCCTTATCCTCTGGCAGAAAAAGAAACTTGGCCTCAAGTTCCACACTGCAAACCATGTCTTTTGGTAGCCTGCAACTATGTCAACAGATGATGAAAAGAGATGACGTTACTGATACGATTTCCCTTTTCTACTTGAAAATTAAATGCTCTGCTCCTGTCCACTCTGGCAAAATTGTCAGAAGAGGAAATTCTTCCCCATGAAATGCTTCGTCTCATGCAAAGAAGAAAGAAGCCACAAGCCAACACTCTTCTTTATTGCTACATTGTTTTATTTGGTTACTTCTCTAATAGGAAGTACTTTGGGGTGTGATTTGTTTGTTTCTCTCTCTCGTTCCTCAGGGTGTGCGGCGGCTCCTCCGTTGGGTTCGTGGGGGCAATGGAGGAACGGCTGCGAGCTCCGGCGGCTCCGCAGCAGCAGCAGCGGCAGCAGCAGCAGCAGCGGCAGCAGCAGCAGCAGTGGCAGCATTAGCAGCGCTTCTCTCGATCGGTTTTCCGCTCGACTTTTCACTTGCTCCCCATCCCCTTCTCCCTCTCACACTCACTCTACTCCCATCCCGTCCCATCCCATGCCGTCCGTATTCCGCCTCTCCCAGCCCGGCTGATGCCGCGTCCTGCAAGGTGCCCCTCGGCAGGGCCGCCCCGTGCCCGCCCCTGCCCGGCCCGCTGTTGTTCCGCCTCAGCCAGGTTCTCTCCATCCTGGCTGTGGCGCTGCTGGAAGAGCCGCTCGCTCTGGTCCTGGCGGAGCAGCATGTTTTTTGGCTGCACCTGGTGAGGGCCCCGGCCCTGAACGAAGCCCCTGCCACGGTTCCGCCTGCAGCCGCCCCGCTGCCGCCTGGCTCCCACCCCATGGCCGACAGCGTGGCCGGCAGCTTCCCTGCTCCGAGCTCCGCCACTCGCCAGCTCGGCCGCCAGCCCCGAGCCGCCGCAGCCCGGGGCGGCTCAGCAAGCAGCAGCGCGCCGGGCGGGTGGGTGCCCCGGGCAGAAGAACGGGAGCGCAGTGCCGCCCGCACGGGCGGAGAGGCCTCCCCTAGAGCAGCTCTACCTGGAGGGCCCGCTGCTGGGCACCAGCGGCTGCAGCAGCGTTTACTCCAGGACCCAGCTCACCGATGGCACCCCAGTAAGAGACGGGGCCGGGTCAGAGAGTGGTGGCGGGTGGTGGGCAACGAGCTCAGCCCGCCGCTCGCCTTGGCTCGCAGGCAGCCAGCAAGTATCCCAGGAGCGCATTTCAGAGTGGGCGCGGCTGGTGAGTGAGCGGGGCCAGCGGGAGGAGCTGGCGGGGCGTGCCGGGCAGGACTGAGGCAAGGCCTGGCAGGGCAGCAGCTGGAACGTTGTGAGGGGAGTGAGCGTGGAGTGAGCGGGGGCCGCGCAGCACCCCGGGCCGGGCCATGGCGAGCCACGGCGGGGCCGGGCAGGGGCTGCCTGAGGCATGGCGCAACATCGGCCCCACTGACGGCATTGCAGTCCCCCCCGCAGCGCAACGGCGCCCTTGTGCCCCTGGAGCTGGCGCTGCTATGGATGGTGTTGTGGCCTGGCTTCCACGGCATCGTGCAGTTCCTGGACTGGTTCGAGGTGCCCGAGGGCTTCGCGCTGGTCATGGAGCGTCTGCAGCGCTGTCAGGACCTCTGGTACTTCCTGCACGAGCGGCGGTTCCTGACGGAGCCCGTGGGGCGGGGGCTGTTCCGCCAGGTGCTGGAGGCCATGGGGCACTGCAGCAGCCGCAGCGTCCTGCACAGCCACATCAAGGCCGAGAACGTCCTCGTCAACCTGGCCATGGGTGAGGCGAAGCTCATCGACTTCGGGTGCGGCACGATCCTCCAGGACATGTTCTACACCCGGATGTCAGGTGAGCCCGAAGCTGGCTCCCAGACAGGTAGCAGAGGTTCCCCTTTTGGCTGGCAGAGGGGCAAGAGGGAGGGAAGGAAGGAGGGGGAATCCTTCTTCAGCCAGCTGCAGCCAAGTTGCTTTTTGGCAGGGCAGGGGCTGGCTGTTGTGGAATGGGAGCTGGCTGGGAGGGAGGGAGCAGCATGGGCCTGATGAGCTGCACCCGTGTCCCATAGGAACACTGGAGTACAGCCCACCGGAGTGGATCCTCTTTGGCTGCTACCATTGTGAGATGCAAAGCTGTGTTTTGTGTCAGGTACAAACAGGCGAAGTGTGTACTTGCGAATGCGAAATGTGTGGACATCGACAATGGGATAGTTGCGAATTCTAATAATAATTGAGGAAAATAAAGCGTAGAAAAAGGCCTTTGAACCTATATTTTGTTTGCAATTAACCCTGGTTGATTTAGGAGCTTTGGAATTAAGGTGTTAAGGATGTTGCTTTTTGCTTGCATTTAATTCATAAAAAAGCTCTGCAATAATAACCTTTTGAAGTATAATTTTAGAATATTGCTTGTATCCTTGAAACTATAGCTTTGGAATATATATATAGGAAATATGCTTATCTCACACCTTATGGAAGCAGAGAAAAACAGTTTGAGAAAGGAAGATGACCATCACCTCAAGGATTTATGGTTTCAACCAAAGGGAAGCTGGACATCACTGTTGTTAGATTTATAGTCTCTGCAATTAAAAGGTGGACCCACATCTGGGGAGCTGGACTCCACCACATGGAATTCGTCTTTCTTCTTTCGGAAACGGGACCATCACCATCTGGGGATACTCCTTTGAAAATACATCCTGAGAGATTCAAATCACAATAGTGTATAGAATTGTGATGTAGTAATTTGGAATAAAAATTGCTGATGAGTAAAAATTGGAAATAGAAACTGTTGAAAAAAACTGATGAGTACCCCTATAAATACCTGTAACCCTCAATTATCGGTGTGCAGTTGGAGGGAAAACTTCCCCCACTGTACCCAGTGCTGTATTGCTCATACTTTACCATATTAAATAATAAATTGATTGCTGCTTGAATATTGGCCTAGTCAAACTTCTTATTCATAACAAAACTTTGTTCCTTTAGCCTGGCTGCAGAGACCCCCAGGGCATTTTCTGCACCCAGTCCCAGCCCCCAGCGCTTGCTGAAGGCGCTCCCTGAAAATGTCCTGGAGCTGCCAGGGCCCTGTCCTTGCTGTCACCTGCTGGGGCTGGCCACGGACAGAGCTCCTGGACTTGCATTTCCAGCTGCTGTGCAGCCAAAGCCGAGGGATCTGCAGCTGCCTGAATGCAACAACTGCAATAGGATGCCCTCTCCAGGGGGAAATCTCCCCCTCCTGTGCCAGCCCAAGGCAATGCTGAATATTCCTCCATTTTTTAGATCTTTTTAAATATTTACCTCAAATAGAAGAAGAAAGGTCTTAGCCAGGCCTGGTGTCTTCTCCCAGCGAGTCATTTCAAACCATGAAGACATAACAGAGGAATATTGACCAATATGACCTCATTTTCTCTACTGTTGGATATGCTGATATTTTTATTTAGCCTTACAAGATAAAAATTTATTAAATTCTTCCTGTGGAGAAACTGAGGCACAGGAGAAGACTGGGATTCATCTGCATAATTTGGGTGTCTGTTATTTATTCATCTTGATTTAATTATCATCATAAATTCAATTATCATCAATTAAATCAATCTAATCAACAAACTGAATAGAGTTTAGAGTGTGAATCGCTTGACAAAGTGCATGTCTGGTTTAGGGTGAAATAAATCACAGAATGGTTTGGGTTGGAAAAACCCTTCAAGATCATCCAGTTCTCTACAGCCTGAGTGTGATTCAGCTGCCTTGGCACTGAATTTACTGAAACTTTAGTCAACCAATCTATGCATTTACATATTGCTGGTCAACAGGACAGGGAGCCAAGAGGAGCCCCATTCCCTCCTACAGCCCACTGGACACTTTGGGACACCTAAAATAGCTCCAGGAACCAAAGACCAGGCCAACGAGGTGACTCCACACATCACTTCTGCAGCCAGGGCAGAGGGACCTGGGAGATCATCCAAATCATGGAATTGCAGAATTGCAAAGGTTGGAAAAGTGCTCCAAGTTCATCCAGTCCAACTGTCAACACCATTAAACCCTGTCCTCATCCACATCCCCTTTGAACACTTCCAGGGATGGTGACTCCACCACTACTCTGAGAAGCCTGTTCCAATGCTTGACAACGTAAACTAAAATTCCCAGATGTTAGTGCTCAGAGTAATTTCCCCAAGGTTAATTCTGATGCCTAAATATACTGAAAACACATCATCCAGCACTGGGGGTCACGAGCTGTTCACTGTGGCCTGGGATACTTGATGGGGCTCTGGAAAGAGAGGAAAACAGCTGGAAAAGGAATTGTCCAGCCCTTGGTCACTCATTACAGTAATGGATTGAGGAAGACCTCAAAAAGGAGAAAATGAGGCTCAGGGGAGACCTTATTGCTCTCTACAGCCACTGAAAGGAGGCTGAGTGAGGTCAGGGTTGGTTTCTTCTCCCAGGAAAGAAAAGCACATGGAGAAAGGGCCTCAATCTGTGACACAGCAGGTCCAGGTTGGATATTATGAAAGATTTCTTCACTGAAAGGATGGTTAAGCATTGGAATGGACTGCCCAGGGAAATAGTGGAGATAATCATCCCTCAAGTGCTCAAAAATGAGTAGACACTGCACTTGGTTTGGTGGATGTGGTGGGATTCAGTCAAAAATTGGACCTGATGATCTTGAAGGTCTTTTCCAACCTGAAGGATTCCATGAAAGCAGAACTGCTGCAAAGCCTCCAGCTCCCTGGCAGGCTGTGGCTCTGTGTGTGGCTGTCTGGGCTGCGAGCACGAGGCGTTGGATGTCTGTTTATTTGTATTATTTATTAAGCAAATTATTTCTATGCCCAGCATCTGGAAACACGCCATAAATAAAACACAGCAGAGTCTTAAATTTTGCTGCTATTTACAGGCAAATGTCCCTCAGCCCTCCCTGCACTGCCACAATAAACCTCTGTAAATAACATGCCCAGCTTGCTGTCAGTGCCAAAAGACATTGCAGAGCAAATCCAGCCTCCTGCCATCTTCTGGAGGAGAATTGGCAGGAGTCACGGACACCAAAAATGCAGCTCTGCACCTCCAGGAGAAACTGCCTAATGAGTGTGGAGCACAGGAAGAGCAGATCCTCTCACATTTGGGGGTTGCCACATGATCTCTAAAGACAATTCTATCTCCAGCTGTCTTCCAAATGGCTTTGAGCAAGGCTCCAAGAGGGAATTTTTTAGGTAGGGGCATTTCCCTAAGGAACTAAAATCTGTCATGACATGCAGCACAAAATATAAATCCACACACTGGGTCAGGCTGGGCTCCAAGTTCAGCCTAAAGTCCAGACTCTTCCACTCTTCACCAGCATTGAAGATTCGATTATGGAGAGATGGCTCTGATTGAATTAAGGTGCCAAGGAGATCATCTACCAAAGTCAAAACCAGGGATTTTATTTAACAATAAATGTGGGGTAGAGAAATTGAAGCAGATTGGAAACAGGAGAGTGAGAAGGAAAGAGAGGGAAAAGTGAGGGTGGGGTGGATTGGGGAAGAGATCAAACAGTGGACAGTACAAGACTCTTGTCTTCAGCAGTGTCCCATCAGTCCCTCCTCACCCTGTGCTTCTCTGCACTGGGGTCCCGGTGGTTCTTGTGGAGGTGAGGACCCCAGGCCATCCATCCAGGGTTTACACCTTTCTCCACTCTATTTTAAGGGCACCCAGGGAGGCACTTTCCTAGTTGCCCTGTGAAAGGAGAGTGGGTTTGCCTTCATTTACCTGCAATGCTGAGGCCCAAGGAGCATTTCTCAGCTCCCAAACCCCCCTCCCTGGGGGCAGGGTGGGGATGCACCCCCACAATGCAGCCCGGGCCTAAAGTCAGCTTCTGTGGAGTGCACGAGGCAGCGCTGTCATCCTTCCTCAGCCGGCTCTGCCTGACCAGGCTGCCTTGCTGTTGGCTTGGGGTTGAGGGGCTGGGGCCAGCAGCAGGACCTACCTTTGGCAAGTGTTTGCCTTGGCCACCACCCACCCATCCATGGGTGTGTGCCCAGGGTTGGTCTGTCCCTGCTGCCGGCGGCTCTGGGACCGGCCGCTGCCCCCGGGAGCTGGGCGTGCTCAGGGGAGCCGGCGTCTCTGGGCATCGTCCTAGTGCGGGCCCCGGGCTCACTGCTCTGGCTGCCCCCTGAGGCAGCTGAAGGAGAAAAGGCGGCGCAGAGCCCGCCAGGCCGTCCTGGCCATGGAGCGCCGTGGCCGCGGGGCCGGGGGCTGCGGGGCGGCTGCGCTGCCAGCGGGGCGGGCAGGAACGCTGCGTGCCAGGGGCTGGGCAGGCTCCGGGCAAGCTCCTGCCGGCGGCTCCTGCCCGCAGGGCTTTGCCTGGGCAGGGGCGGCCTGGGCACGGCCAGCCTCCATGCCTGCTTCTTCTGCCTCTTCCGCAGGGTCAACAGGCAGGGCACAACCCACAGACACATTGGGGTCTTTGAGCAAAGCCCTGTGGAGAGGCTTGCTGTGCCCCTGGTCGCTGAGGTCACTGTCTGGAGACGTAGGCACTGGCTCTAACTCTCGGTCTCGCAGTGGGAGTGACAATGGGCTCTCTACCTCTCTGTCCCTCTCTCTTGCCACTTCTTGCTCCCCCTTCTCCAGGAGCTCTTTCAGCAGTTTCCAGGCACGGTGAGTCCTCAGAGTCAGAGCACAAGTCTGCAAACAGCTCAGGAGACACAAGCAGTGAGCAGTTTTGTGTCTCTGCTGTGACATCTCTGGTCACACAGCAAGAGCTGAGTGGCACCAAGGGGTCTACAGCTGGTTGGTTCCAGGGTGGCACCTGATGGATCCCTGAGGTCATAGCTGGACATCATGGGGCTTTCTTCATTGCTTATGGAAGAGGAGGTGTCTCCAAAGAACTCTGTATGCCTTTTCTCTTCCTCCAGCTTCTCCAGCTCCTCTCTCTTTTCTCTCCTAAGTTGTAGCAAATCCTCAGGCCCCATGCACAGCTGCTTGTGAAGCGCAGCATGCTTGGCTGGCCGACCAGTTGCCCTTTGCTCACAGGGGTCTTCAGAGAACGGAGAAGCTGAGAAGCCTGAGCTTTCCTCAGGCTCTGATGTGAGGAAGAGCTTGCTGTGGCCCTTGTCACAGGGATCTCCAGCCAGGGCAGAAGCTTCTGCCTCTACCTCATTCTCCTTCAAGAACAGGGCAAGGCACAAACTCTGCAGGTCACTGTCCCACTGTGCTGCAGCCTGTGCTTCTGGGAGCTCTTCCTCCTCTCGCTTTTGCTCCAGCCCCTTGACAGGAGTGTCCCAGGGCTGCGAGTTTCCAGAGACAGAGCTCTGCTCTGCCAACTGGGCAGGGGAAGGGAGCTCAGAGCACTTTCCTGCCTCTTCTGTGGAGCCTTTGGTTGAGCTGGAAGCACTGGGCAGCTCCTGGGGCTCTGCATCCACCTCTTGGTGGGCACTTGACTGTTTGTGACTGCAGGTGGACATGACAGACTTGTCTTCTGACAGGTGTGGGCTGAGGCCTCCAAAAAGGTCTTTGTAGGTGTGGCCACCATGCCCTTCCTGCACCTCAATGCCCCCCTCTTTCGCAGAGCGCCCCAGGTGCTTCCAGGCTGGCCGGGCCCCAGTGCGGAGCGGCGCGCCACGTGCAGGTGTCACGGGGGGCAGGCGGTGGCCCTGCCTTGCCCCTGACCCCTGCCAGAGCCCTTCCGTTCTGCTCCCCAGGGAAGGCGTTCCCTGGGCTCTGCCTGCAGCCAGAGTGCTCCATGGAGAAGGTGGCACACACTCTGGCTGGCCCCGGGCCATGGGGCCCACAGCACAGGCTGTGCCTCTGGGAGAGGATCCAGAGGCTGCTGCTGCAGGTGCTGCTGGCAGAGGGGCCAGCTTGGCACTGTCAGTGGACACCCTGGACATTTGACCACTGAGCCGGCCTGGAGGTGCCAGTGTCACCTTAGGGTCGTGGAGAGGTGGCAAGTCCGACACGGACAATCTCTGTGGCCCTGTGACACGGCTGTGGGGCACTGAGCGCCTGCCCTCCTGGCTGCCCCTGTGTGTGCAGGACCAGGTGGGGCTCCGTGACCGGATGGGTTTGGGTAACAGAGTGGGCCCAGGAATGGGCGTGATGGTCATCCAGGTGACCTGAGGAGCTGCCTGTGGCTGCTTGTGGGTCACCTGTGGGAAGCAGGAGGAGGCACAGGATGGAGCTGGCTGTGTGGGCACGGTGTTCCCCATCAGGCCCGGGCCTGGCCCCAAGGCAGGTGCTGGCCACAGCAGCCAGGCCGGGCCGGGTTCCCAGCTGGGCTCGCTGCCTCTGGGCATTGCTGTGCCTGGGCCATCCCAGTGCTGTCCCCTCCGCAGAGCATGGCCTGGTGCCAGGCCTGGCTGTCTCTGCCCCAGGGCTTCCCCCAGGTCCCACTGCAGGCTCTCCCTCCATCCCTGTCCCTCACCTGTTGCCGCTGGTACAGCAGTGGCTGCCCCTCATGGGGCTGGCCATGGGCATTCACCTCCTCCTTCTTCCACATTGTGGTGAACACTGGCCACAACCGCCCAGGGGAGCTGCTGCCTCCAGAGAAGCTGCTGCCTCCTCAGAGAGCTGCTTTCCTGGGCGTGGCCACTGCAGGGATTGGCAGCCCCAAGGCCCATGGCATGCACCCGGGTCACAATGGCCTCTGGGCCCAATGTCACCGCGGGTCACAAAGGCCTGGTGGGCATGGCCGCCCTTTCTCCCTGAGGCCTGGAGATTTCCATGCTGATTCCCCTGGGCACAAAGGCCTTTTTAATGCCTTTGCCCCACAACTTTGCCAGCTCTTGTTCCTCTCTCAGTGTTCTGCAGCTCTGTCTTGTTCCACCATGTGTTCCTCCCTTAAACATCCCCAAGGAAGCCCTGAGCCAAAGTGCCAAAGGGCTTTTCCCACCCAGCCCACCCTGGGTCCCAGCCCTCAGGCCTGACCTCTCATAGAAAGATCATCAAAAGCTCCATTTGAACTCAATCTGATGGCTATTGTGAAAGGCTATAGAAAGTATGTTTTTAAAAAAAATATTAATAACAAAGGAGGGCCAAGGAAAATGTCCATTCATTATTTCATAGGGTGGGTGGGGAAGGGTGGAATTATGGTCAGGTATATGCCAGGGGCATCCTGGTATTCTGTGTCAGCCATAGTGTGGCCAGCAGGACCAGGGCTCTGATTGTCCCTCTGTGCTGGGCAGTGGTGAGGTCACACCTCATATCCTGTGCCCAGCTTTGAGTCTCTTTACCCTATGCCTACATTTAATAAACATTACCATCTCCTTGAGGGGTAAGAAACTCTTGTGTCTTTGTCATAACTATGTGGCATATTGCAGATTAGAGGTAAGGGTACAATTAATTGATAGGATTTCTCATTTATGGGTCAGAAATAGTAAAATTATGTAACATTACATGTGCTGAGTTTATTGTAGGTGGTTTACATGTTTGATAGATATAATTTGGTTTATCTTCTGACAGGGTATACAGGATGATTATATGTCGTGAAACGGCGGGAGAAATGCGACACACCATATGCGACGAATAGCAAATCCCGAAGTTTATTCAAACCCCACACATATTTATATTGGTGTTAATGAAGCTTATACATATTGCAAAAGCTGAGCTCATTATTGGTTAAAGCACACTTAGATCAACCACACCTACTTCTATCTTCTAACAATTATTTTGCTTCTATGTTTGCATTCTTCTAACTTTTCTACCTAAGATAACTACATTTTCTGGCAAGCAATTTTCTCCCCCGTCTTCCCGTTTCAGAGAAGGTCACTGTGACCTTTGTCAGTAATTGGACACTGGTTGCTCAGTTCCCAGCTTGTTTCCCCTATCCTTATCCATTGGTATCACATCGAAATGTCCTTTCTCAGCTAACCAATTATCCAAAAAGCTCTCTACAATTATAAGCAGTGAACACAATAAAGCCAAAACTAACAAAACTACAATTGGATGCAACATTAAATTCAAAATTCCAGTTGCTCTGGGTAGCCATCCAAAAATAGTTTCCCACCAGCAATGTTCTCTATTTTTCTTCCCTCTTTCCAGGACATGGTGCATCTTCTCTGCCTGACGATGGGTGGTAATGCGGGTTCTTGGACTCAGATCATCATATTGCAACAGTTTCTTGCCAATGCCAGATTCACTCCAGGCAATGAAACTTGACACAGTGTGCAGTTGGATTGTAGCAATTGCTGAGTTGTGAGGGAGCTGAATTGTTCAAGCTGCATCCCATCGTTTTGCTAAAACTACAGATATCGCTATTAGAGAGATCAGATGTCTCTCAGGTGGTGTTTTCTGTAAACATAGAATCACACCAAGTTCTCATACAGATACATCCATTTCCAGCATATGCAAGTACAGTCACTGGGGTTGCAACAGGATATTGACATTTTCTTAAAAGTCAAGGCAAATGTCAGTTGTTAATAGTATTATTTTCACAAATAAATCCTTGCTGCTCCTGTCCATCAGGCATCAACATCCACAGTTGGCCATTTGCTCCCATTTGGGGCTCACACTTGTATGTTCTAACAGATAGAGGACAGTTCCATTGGGATTTAATCAGCACTATAATTGGGTATAAGGCATAGAGTATTGTTAAAAGAAAAGCTGTGGCTTTACCATCAATGGGATAATAAGTGTCATTAACAAGATGTCACCAAGATTAGAAACACTTTCAAAGAGAGTGTGATAATCCCAAATTACCTTTTGTTTATCAGTGGTCAAGGTGCCCTCATTGCCTTTCCTTTTAATTGCTATTACAGCAGATTGCAACCACATCTGAGGAAGACATGTGGTGCATAGTGTAGAATTTAACTAAAGTTCTATTTATTATGATTTATGCTTATCGGTTGGCATAAATATAGTGAGGCTCCTCAGCATGTGATTCAAGCTGTGGTCAATGTGTATTTTGGGTTCTCTTTTGAGAACAATGAGCAATCCAGGAGATCATGTAAAAAGTCAACAACAAGGAATTTATTGAACAATAAATGGGCAGGAGACAGATAGAAAGGGATAGGAAACAGGAGTGAGAAGGAAAAAGGGGAAGATGGAGGATGGGGTGGGGAAGGAAAGAGTAGGGGTGCACAGGTGTGGGGAAGATCAGGACTGGGGTGGGGAAGAGATCAAACAGAGTACAAGACTCTTGGCTCCAGCAGTGTCCCATCTGTCCTTGGTGACCCTGGGCTTCTCTGCAATGGGGTCCCGGTTGTTCTTGTGGAGGTGGGGAAACAAGGTCATTCACCTGGGGTTAACATCTTTCTCTGGTCCATGTTGTGGGTATCCAGGGAACTGTTTTCCTCTTTGCCATGTGAAGAGAGAATGGGTTTGCCTTAATTTACCTGCAATGCTGAGGCCCAAGGAGCATTTCTAAGCTCCTAAACCATCCTCCCTGGGAGCAGGATGGGGCTGCACCCCCATAGTGCCACTTAGCAGGTGGGTTGTGTTGTGCTTGTTAGTCCACACAGGTGCTCAGAGGGGTTTTTCTTGGCTGCGGTGTGAGGTGGGGGCTTTAAAAGAGGCCTCTGGGGAGCAGGGTGACCTGGAGTGGGCAAACAGGGGCATGGCAGGGTAGTTTGTGGGCAAACAGGGGCAAGGCACGGCTCTGAGGGCGTGGCAGGGCAGTTTGTGGGCAAACAGGGGCGTGGCACGGCTCTGAGGGTGTGGCATGGTATTTGCGCAGCAGTTCACACCGGCAGGGTTGCGGGTTTCCAGGAGTCCCCTGTTCAAAAGGTTTGCTGTGTGTTGCTGTCGGTGTTTTTGTTGTTTGGTTCCAGAGTTGCTGTTAGTAATGGTCTTCACATGATCAAAACCCCTAGTTAGTGCAAATCTGTGTAACCAAATGGAACCCTCCAAAAAGGATGTGTCTGGACAGACTCATTCCTGTGCGGAGTGTTTGAGCTTCTCTGTGGTTTCAGGGGGGTTGAGGATGGAACTTGCCTGAGGTGTGAATAGGATGATCTTCTCACATTGGTGGCTGACCTTAGAGAGGAAGTTAAAAGACTAAGGAGTATCAGAAAAAGTGAAAGGGAAATAGATCAGTGGATTGCCCTTCCATCCTTGAGGGAGGCCCACCAAGGGTCAGAGGACTCCTCTGCCTTCCACTGTCAGGCAATAGAAGAACGCTTGGTAGATGAAGGGGACTGGAACTGGGTCCCTGCTTGAGGAAAGGGGCCCTTAATAATTATAGTATTAACAAAAAACTCCTTTTATCACTAAGTATTAATAAAAACTCCTCCCAATCCCCATCCCCTAGCCAGGTCCACTTCAGAATAGGTATGAGCCCTTGGATCTGGAGCATCAGCCAAATGATTTAGAAGAAAATTATCTGCCCAGTGAACATGCCAATTATGATTGATCTGCGAGAGGGATTGTCACCTCTAACATCCAAAAGGAAAGAAGGGTAATCATGGTGGGTGACTCCCTTCTGAGGGGAACAGAGGGCCCCATATGTCAACCAGACCCACTCCACAGAGCACAGAGAGGTCTGCTGCCTCCCTGGGGCCTGGATATGGGATATTACTGAGAGACTGCCTGGGGTGATTCAGCCCTCTGATTATTACCCACTGCTGATACTCCAGGCTGGCAGTGATGAGATTGAAAAGAGGAATGTCAGGACAATTAAAAGGGACTTGAGGGCGCTGGGACAAGTGGTTGATAGGACAGCGACACAGGAAGTCTTTTCCTCAGGCCCTTTGGTGGCTGAGAAAAACGGTGAAAGGAATAGGAGAGCTCACATTATTAACAAGTGGCTCAATGGTTGGTGTCATCAGCAGAATTTTGGATTCATTGATCACGAGGCAACTTTTACAGCACCTGCTCTACTGGAACCAGATGGGATCCATCTCTCTGTTAAAGGCAGAAGATTTTTTGCTCGTGAACTGGCAGAACTTCTTGAGAGGGCTTTAAATTAGGTTTGAAGGGGGAAGGAGATGCAGCTGGCAGTCTGGAAGCAGGCCCAAGGGTGGCAAGCCTGAGTTAGGGCTGAAATCAGCAGTCCAGCTGAGGTGCATGTATACCAGTGCATGCAGCATGGGTAACAAACAAGAAGAGCTGGAGGCCATGGTGCAGCAGCAAAGCTGTGATGTAATTGGCATCAGGGAAACGTGGTGGGATGACTCACATGGCTGGAGCGCTGCACTGTAATAAAGCCTCATCATGGCGTTATTATAAAGCAGAGCACTAGGGCTCAGGAGCTCAGTCCCTGGGCAGGAACTGGGTGCCCGAATCTAGCTCGCTCATGCCAAGGCCACAGGGCTACCATCTAGCAAGCATGGTGATTATCAGCTCCATAGTGATTGCAAGCTCTCAGGATTTCAGCTCTGCTTACTAGGTAGTGGTGCCCTGGGCTGGAGGCTGCAGCAGACGGAGAGAGAGGAGAAGGAGAAGGCGCAGGCTGTTCCACGAAGATGGCATTATTTGGGGAGGTCCGTGAAGGGTCTCTGCTCTTCTTCTTTCTCCCCTAATGGGGTACAGTATGCTTCTTTTATAGGGTTGGAAAGGATCCAAGCTTGACCAATGGGTAAGGAGTTAACATGACATTGCCTTATAGGGTTACAGAGGTAGGATAAGGGGTGGAGGACAGGAAAACAGGAATTTTCTTTTGCTGTTTCAGCATTCCTATTGTTCATATCCTCCATGGTGCTTTTCCTAAATCTATGGAGTTTACTACAACTCCACTTTCTGTTTTTACAAAAAAGGCGTTTGCTATAGTTCTTTTGAAACAGTGAACAAGGCACGAGAACATAGCTAACACAATAACAACTACAAGGAGAATCAACAACATTCCCTTAACCAAGGATGCAGCCCATCCTGTTAATCCCCATTGCCCGAAAAGTTCATTGACCCCATCTGGGATTCTTTATACTTTCAAGTCCTTCACGAGATCTTTCAGTTTCTGGATGTTTGCATGGATGGATTCCGAGCATGAAGAGAGGTTGAAGCAGCACATCCCTTCAAAGTCTTCACCGCCGTGTCCATGGGCAAGCAGCAAGAAGTCGATTGCTGCTCGATTTTGGAGAGAAGCCTGTCTTGTGGTTTCTTCTTCCTTTAAGAGATCACTCAAGGCTGCAGATGTAGCGTTAGCTTGTTGACTTAGCCAGCACCCAAGGTGATTGATTTCACCGAGGGCTTTAGCTGCAGCTACCCAGGGTAAGAACAGGGAGACAGCAATATTTTTTAGTTTGTTCCAATCGTATAATTTAGGATCACAATTTTCATCAAATTCAGTGTAGGACCTTTTTTGTCGTTTTGATTTGCTTTCTTTTTTCCAATTATGTAACAGGGTGATGTTTGGAGTAAGGGTAGAAAGTTTTCTAAGGGTACAGGGACCTCCCTGGAGTCGGGAAGGGATCCCAGCCCATACTCTGTCACCACAGATGAGAAACATTCCCTTGGGTAATACTTTGGGATGGAGAGAGGACACAGAAATCACACGAGCCGTGTAATTGCACCAATCGTGAGAGTTATAGGCTTTGTTATTTGGTGATATCTCTTTTCGATATGTGTTTTTGTTCTGGTCAATTTCTGGCCAATTGTTTTTTGGACGTCTAAAGTAAAATTTGACACAGTATGTGGCCTTGGAGGACCCCAACAGATCCAATTCTTGGGGTTCCTCTCGAGCATCTGGCAGAATTTTTGTTCACTCGTCCCAGGTATCAACCACATTGGGTCTCTTACCTGTGGTGCGGAGGATCTCTGAGTTATAGACAGGCCAGTCATCTGCTACAAAGGGAATTCCTACTAGACATGTAGAAAGTGGATTATCAATGCTTCCCATGGACAAGCACATGTTGTCCTGTTTTAATGTTTTTGCTAAGGTTACCCAAACATTATGGCTGGGCTGTGGGCTAATCCAGCCGAAGGCACGTGGTAGGGTGAAGAACATCCAGGCAGCAGTGAGGACAGCAGCAACGGAGATATTTTTCATCTTTGGGCAGGAATAGGGCTTCTGATAGGGAATATAGGAAAAATTTGTTATCTTTATGATGAGAGGGTTTTCTGCCTTGTTCTTTTCTGTGTTCCCTTCCTCCCCCCCCCCCATTTTTCTTTTAATTTCCAAGCTACACTAAGGGAGGAGGAGTGGGTAGAAGGTTAAGGGGTTTTAAAAGGTTAGAGAGAGGGAATAACAGGGTTTTTTTTTTTCCTTTTTCTTTCTTTAAATACAAAAAAAAACCCCAGTGTAACAACATATAGTTAAGAGAACACTTTTGTGTTAAGGCTATCTATGGTCTGATGCAGCAGACTGTTGTTTAGCTTTCAGTTTTGTCTGCTGTCTTGTAATGGGGTGGTCTGTTCTTGTGTTTGTGGGTATTCGGTGACGTCTTTGTCTCCAGGCAGAGCTAGTTTGGTTTTGAGGTGGTCTTGTGTTTGCCTCAGGAGAGTTCCTGTCCCCGTTTGCAGGAGTAGTGTTCGCAGTGCCTAAGTATGGCTTTATGTTTTTTCCTGGGTACCACCTTGGACCGGATGGTAGTAGCACGCACGCATATCCTCTACCCCAGGTAATCAACTGGTGAGGCCCAGAAATTTGGTGTGGTTCAGGGTCCTTCACGAGCACAGGTGGTTTCTCAGTGAGCTTTGCTTGGGTGGTATTTGCAAAGTGGCAAAGTATTGGTGGGTCAGGCTCTGATGCTGTACAGTTCAGGAAGTTGATGACGTAGAGAGCCTTGCAAAGTCTTTCCACTGGAGATGTGATTCTCGTGTCTCTGTTCTGTTGATCGAGGACTCTTTTGAGGGTTTGATGTGTCCTTTCCACGATGGATTGTCCTGTGGGGTTTACAGGTATGCCGGTCTTGTGTGCTATTCCCCATTCATTGAAGAACTCCTTTAACTTGCGGGAAGTGTAGGCTGGTCCATTATCTGTTTTAATCTCTTTTGGTACACCCAGAGCGGCAAAAGCGAGGAGAAAGTGTTTTATTATGTGCATGGTAATTTCTCCTGCATGTGATGATGCAAATACTGCTCCTGAAAATGTGTCGACTGATACATGCACGTATTTTGACCTTCCAAAAGGTGCGAAGTGAGTTACATCTGTCTGCCACAGCTGGCAGCTGTTCAGACCTTGGGGATTGACTCCCATCCCCATGGATGGTATCTGATAATTCTGACAGTTCGGACACGTAGCCACAATAGCCTTTGCCTGATCTTTTGCGAGCTTGAACATTCTCATAAGGGCAGGTATATTTTGATGAAAAAATGCGTGTGACAACTTTGCCTGGGCAAAGATGTTAGGAACATTAGCAGTTTCTACTGCCATTGCTAATGCATCCGCTTTTCTGTTGCCTTCTGCAAGAAAACCTGGGAGGTCTGTGTGTGACCTCACATGCATTATATGGTAAGGTTGCTTTCTGTGGGAGATTACGTATATTAATTTAGAGAGCAGTTGGTACAACTTGGGATTAGAGACCTCTTTGAGAAAAGCATGTTCTGCTCTCATCGCTATCCCAGTGACATAAGCTGAATCTGTAACCAGATTGAAAGGCTCGTTTTTAAACTTTTCAAAGGCTCTGACAACAGCTGCTAATTCTGCGTTCTGTGGAGATCCCTCCACTATTTGTATGTCAGAGTGCCAATCTTGAGTTTGGGGGTCTCTCCATGTAACCACTGACTTGTGGGAAGACCCTGAGCCATCTGTAAAGAGGGTTAGAGCCTTGAGAGGTTTTCTACCTTGTATTCGTTTTGGAATCAAATGGAAGGTTACATCAGGGTTAAAAAGTTTGTGTTTTGGGATCTTAACTGAAACTTGGTCCGTGTAGCTATCCAGGGCAAACTGGAGGTGTAGAGAGCTTTTTGGATAATTGGTTAGCTGAGAAAGGACATTCCGATGTGATACCAATGGATAAGGATAGGGGAAACAAGCTGGGAACTGAGCAACCAGTGTCCAATTACTGACAAAGGTCACAGTGACCTTCTCTGAAACGGGAAGACGGGGGAGAAAATTGCTTGCCAGAAAATGTAGTTATCTTAGGTAGAAAAGTTAGAAGAATGCAAACATAGAAGCAAAATAATTGTTAGAAGATAGAAGTAGGTGTGGTTGATCTAAGTGTGCTTTAACCAATAATGAGCTCAGCTTTTGCAATATGTATAAGCTTCATTAACACCAATATAAATATGTGTGGGGTTTGAATAAACTTCGGGATTTGCTATTCATCGCATATGGTGTGTCGCATTTCTCCCGCCGTTCACGACAAATGGTGACTCCAGACGTCGGGACTAGCCACGGTCGGCGGCGTGAGCGGTGTTCAGGTCCTATCGCAGCCGAGGATGGCAAAAGCACCGCTGAAAAAGGGAAGGTGCCATGCCCCGGGTGACCTGATAGCAGAGCCCAGCTGATACGTGCTGCCGAAGCTGGAAAAGGGCTGCAAGAAGCGCACTATTATCGTTAACATGGATAAAGACAGGCAAGCAGCATATAATTTATTTCCTAGCTTTTTATAAAAGCGTACGGTTACGGGTATACATTTGTAGGAAGAGCTTCATGGGTTGTTAGCCCATGGTTATGCTCAAAGACTTTTTCGGACTCCTTGCACAGTGCATACATTATCAGAGTGCCGTATATTTGGGGATTAGCTGTGGCAGGCAGTCATAGATGCTGATAAAGCCGCGAGAAAGTTGGGAGATTTATGGCGGGTCGTGCATGCTGAATTCTTGAAATACCAGGCAGAGGAAAGAGCTGCCCAGCAGACTAGTGTAGCCCGTGAAAGAAACAGGAGTTACAGAGACTGGTTTGGGTCCCCACCGACATCAGCGCCTGTTTTAAGTTGCACCCCCTCGCCGACTTCGGTTCCTGCCCCATATGGCAGTCCCCTGCCGGCACCGGGATCTACGTTAAGCGGCGGCTCCCTGCCGACACGAGTTCCCACTCCAGACAGCAGCTCCCTGCAACTATCAGCTCCTGCTCCGAGCAGCGGCCCCCCCCCCCTGCGCGTACTCCAGCCGTGCCGCCCGCAGCCGCCCCGCCAGAGAGGCTCGTGCCGGCCCCGGTCCGGGGCGACTTAACAGCTGCAGCGCGGCCGCCTCCCGTCCCGCTCCGCTCCGCAGCCGCCCCGACCCCCGAGCCGAAGGGGGGGGCGGCAGGACGGGCCTCCCACCCCCCGTGGAGCAGCGGGCTCCGGGAGGTCCGCCCGCCCCGTGGCTGCCCAGTGCAGTTCTGCTTCCCGGCCACCAGCTCCCTGCGCCCGGACACAAGCAGCAGCTGTCACCACTTCGGCTCGACCTGCCTCCAGCCCGCCACCGCCGGGAGCCTCGGAGTGGACCTGGCAGCAGCAGCAGACAGTAACCCTGATAACTACTCACCCAGAAAAGGTTCCAACTGGGGTAAAGGGACCACTCATTATTGATGGATTACCTATGGGAGTTTTGCTTTTAGGGCGTTCCTCGTCTACAGTGATGGGATTGTTTGTTTTATCTGGAATAATAGACGCTGGCTATATAGGGGAGAGTTCTATTATGCTGTATACTCTTTTTCCACCTATGCAAATCAAACAAGGAACTGTTGAATGAACTTTGACCTTTGTTAAAGGGAACTGATCCGGCACAGCCTGTTCGTATAACCCCTGAACAGGGTGAGACACTGCAGCAGATATTGGACTGTGTTACACAAGGCAGTGTTCAGAGACGTGATCTTGATCTCCCTGTACAGCTGACAGTTTGGTGTGGACCAAAAATTTTTACTGGGTGCACTTATTCAGCGTAATAGAAAAACAGGGGAGATATGGGCCTTGGAATGGATATCTCCTCCACTTCAACAACATAAAACCCTTCTTCAGAAAATTGAAATTTTAGCTGATTTGCTCAAAAAGGGTCGTGATAAGACAGTGGGGTTGGATCACTAAAGCCCTTATCGGATGCTATAACTGCTTACACAGATGCAGGAAGAAAATCCAAACAACTGTTACTCATTGTACATATTTATATGTTTAGAAAACTAGACTGGATGTCATGTAACATTTAGAATTATAATTTAACCTGAATGTTAGTTTGCACAAAAAAAAAAAAAAAAAAAACTCCCTCCAAACAACAAAAACAACAAAACTCCCTCTCAAAACAGATACTAAAATATATAATAGACTTCCAACCATAATATTAATACTATTATTATTATTATTATTATTGTGGACAATTCTGATAAATAATTACCAAAAAGAATATATTCATCCCTACTGTTCAAGCATCAATTGACTTTTAAAACATAAAACATAAACACTGATGTTTGAGGCCTAGAAAACATTCATTCTATTGTTTGAATAATGATTTCAGTTTACAGGAAAACTGTTGCTTAGCTTTTCCTGTAACATCGAACAAAGAGTATTTTGTACTTAGTTGCTATCCTTTTTCTTTGTCCAAGTGAGAACACAATATGTCATTTAAAATATTCTCTTATTTAATTTACATTTTAATCTGAAAGAGAATATGGGTTTAAAAATCATGCCACAGCATTAACGTCCCTTTGCACTCAGAAACATATTTCTTGTACCTGTTCAATTTAAAGCAAACCCACAATACTCTAAGCACCCGACTCAACTTGTAACTTCTCCATCACTTCTTATATTTTTTTCCCTCTGAAAATAACCAATGTGAGCTGTAGCCTGTCTCTCAGGTGTTAAGTTCTTCATTGGCTTTGCATAAGGAGATTCACAAGCACATGAGTTATTCTACACTGCTTATTTGTCTCAAATATCTGATCTAAAACACGTCATCTGATTTGTATTTCTTAATATTTTATAGGTGAGTTAGTTCTGAGTCATTTTTCTCTGTTTCCTGTGTCTAACCAAGATGCTGAAGGACTTTGTTGATACATCAGACTTCACTGAAACAAAGGCTTCACACAGATCAGGCATCTAAACTATTTGTTCATTTCAAAAGTGGTATTTTGGCTACAGTATATTTTTTCCACTTGTGTAGTAGAAATATCCCTCTGGCACAGTCGAATGTGATAGGTCCTATTTTGGGAGGTCAGGGTCCCAACCAAGTGTGAGAGGATTGTCTGAAAAACTTAAAGAAGCTGAAGCTGAGGAGAAAGAGACGTTCTTAAGAGTTTGTGACAGGCATGATGGCTGAGTGGCCCAAAAGGGTTCCTGAGAAAATCAAGATGGGATGGAAACTTTATGTTGTTGCTTTATCAAATTTTGCTTCTTTTGGGGACAGTGTAGACCATCAGGCATGGGCCCCACCTCAGCCCAAAACTAACATATGGGTCACCCTGGCAAACCTAACTAAACAGGAGACTATTTGCCTGTCATTGTCTTCTCCTGGCAATCCTTTCACACCTTGTTTGGTTGGATTACCAGCAGATCCCTGGCCGTGCCCTTTACATGTGCCAACTTGCAAGGCCAGCAATGCTAGGATGAGTGTGGACAATTGGGATCAATGGATTTCCCGCTTTCCTCTAGCTCCACAGGAGCCCCAAGAGTTAGAGTGGTTAGGGTCAGTGATGGCAGATGCATGCATTCATTTTAACCATAGAAGTCTGCTGTCAGTCAAGAACCATTCTAATGTTGTAACTTCCAGCATGGCTGTCTACCGGAATGCATCGGCCTGGTGCAGTTATACAACCAAGAGAGTGTCAGTCTCATCAAATGACCCTATTCAGTTGCCAGCAGGATATTTCTTGATATGTGGAGACCGTGCTTGGGCCGGTATCCCATCAATGCTGCACGGGGGACCATGTACGCTTGGACAGCTGTCTCTACTTACACCTAACATGTCCATGATACTGAACATGAGCTGTCGCCATCGTAGAGGCAAATGAATGGCTCATGCTTTTGCAGCTGACTGCCGAGATGATGTAAAGTTTTAGTCCCCAGCGGCCATAGTTGCAGCATCTTTCTTAACTCCAGGGGTATCGGCAGCAGGTGCTCATGCTATTTTAAATAAGTTAGGGTGTTGGCTTGCTAAGCAAACAAATGCAACTTCTTTAGCAATTTCCAGTCTTTTGCTTGATGTAGATTCTATTCGCCATGCGATGCTTCAAAATAGAGCTGCAATTGATTTTCTCTTACTTGCACAAGGCCATGGCTGTGATGAATTTGAGGGCATGTGTTGCATGAATCTCTCTGATCATGCACGATCTGTACACTCACAGCTCTCTGAGTTACGGAAGTTAACTAAGAACTTACAGGTGGAATCAGGCCTTGGTATTGATGGATGGCTCAAATCTTTAAACTTAGGATCATGGTTATGTTCTATTGTTAAGGTTAGCATTGTAGTAGCTATTGTAGCTTTGTTGTTAATATTAGTTTTTCCTTGTTTTTGTATATGCTTACAGAATATGGTGCGAAAGATGATAACTACTGCATTTAACCAAACTATGCTTGTTCAACAGAAAAACGGGGGAGATGTAGAGAGCTTTTTGGATAATTGGTTAGCTGAGAAAGGACATTCCGATGTGATACCAATGGATAAGGATAGGGGAAACAAGCTGGGAACTGAGCAACCAGTGTCCAATCACTGACAAAGGTCACAGTGACCTTCCCTGAAACGGGAAGACGGGGGAGAAAATTGCTTGCCAGAAAATGTAGTTATCTTAGGTAGAAAAGTTAGAAGAATGCAAACATAGAAGCAAAATAATTGTTAGAAGATAGAAGTAGGTGTGGTTGATCTAAGTGTGCTTTAACCAATAATGAGCTCAGCTTTTGCAATATGTATAAGCTTCATTAACACCAATATAAATATGTGTGGGGTTTGAATAAACTTCGGGATTTGCTATTCATCACATATGGTGTGTCGCATTTCTCCCGCCGTTCACGACATGGAGGCTTTCATTGGTCTGGAGCAAATCCTCAAAGTCTGTAAGAGTTATTGGTAAGTATATGCATTCGAACTCACAACCTGAAAGAGAGCGAAGGCAAGTCCTTGCCTTTTTTATTAAATGTGCTATGACCTCCTGGTAGGTGGTGAGTGTCTTTGTGGGCTGGCTATGTGTAAAGACCCATTCCAGTATCAACAAAGGGTCTCGAAGCTGGGAGTCCCATTGGAAAATCAGTCCATGGAATCGAGGTGCTTTTCCCAGGATGATGAACTGGAAAGGCAGGCTGGGCTCAAAGCGATGGGCTTTGCGTGAAGACAGGGCTTCCTGGACTTTGGTGATGGCATTTCTGGCTTCTTCTGTGAGAGTGCAGAGAGAGTCCAAGTCCTTAGGTCCGCGAAGAAGGTTGAACAGGGGAGCAAGGTCCTCTGTTGTAATTCCTAGCAGTGGACGTACCCAGTTGATGGATCCGCACAGGCTGTGTAAGTCCCTGAGGGTTTTTGGGTCATCATTTATGGTGAGCTGCTGAGGTACGATGGTCCTTTCCCGGATCTGGACTCCAAGGTAAGTCCATGGCTTGGTGTACTGGATTTTGTCCTCACGAATCTCCATTCCTGCCTTTTCTATGGTTTCAATAGTCTTTTTAACTGTATTGTCCAAGTAAGCTTTGTCTGAAGCACACACCAGGATGTCATCCATGTAGTGATGGATGATAGCATTGGGGAATGATTTCCGAATGGGGGACAGGATGTGAGCCACGTACCACTGGCAAATAGTGGGCGAGATTTTTAGTCCTTGAGGAAGATAACGCCAATGATATCTTTTGAGCGGGGCCTCCTTGTTAAGAGAGGGAACGGAAAAAGCAAACCGTGGAGCATCCTCAGGGTGCAGAGGAATGCTGAAGAAACAGTCCTTAATGTCTATGATAGCAAGTGTCCAGTCTCTAGGCAGCATCGATGGGGAGTGCAGGCCAGGCTGGAGGGGGCCCATGTCCTTGATGACCTCATTGATTCTGCGAAGGTCGTGGAGGAGCCTCCACCTGTTTGTCCCAGGCTTTGGTAGAACAAAGACTGCAGAGTTCCAAGGGCTGTTGGACTCCACTATGTGGCCTTTTGCGAGCTGTTCTTCCATGAGGGTGTTTAGGGCGCGCAGTTTGGCTTTATTGAGGGGCCACTGTTCAATCCAGAGTGGCTTGTGACTTTTCCAGGTGAGACGAGGTGTTTCTGGCAGCGCGCTTAGCTCAGTGGCCCCAGTTAGAAATCCTGAGTGGGAATATGTAGGGAAGCTCCCCACTGGGATAGAACATCTCTGCCCCAAAGGGTGATGGGGGCCCTTACCACAAATGGACGAATGGTTGCCAGCTTGCCTTCAGGCCCTTCCACAAGGATGTTGTTCTTGCTTCTCATGGACACTGTAGCTCCGCCAATCCCTGAAATCATGCCTGCAACAGGTTGTAGATCCCAGTGTGCTGGCCATTCTGAGCGGGCGATGGTGGTTACATCAGCACCGGTGTCCAGCATCCCTGGCAGGTGGGTCTTCTCGCCTTTGCAGGTGAGGCCGCACTCGATGGTAGGCTTGGAGGGTCCCATGACTTGTGCCCACATAGCTGTAGGGTTGAGAGGAATCTGTTCCCTGTGATCCTTTGGGAGTAAAAAGGCTTGTGCTATTGGAGTTCCCTTTGAAAGAAAAAATGGTGAGTCTATGCAGTATACCTGGACGAGAATCTCTTGTCCTGGCTGCACTGTCAGCACTTCTGGAACAATGAAGACCTCCTTTGGGCTATTAAGAGAGTCACCTATAATTAAAATGTGTGAAGAACCACCTTTTGGCCCATATTTGCCTGTGGGAACACAGTGAACATTCTCGTTATTAAAGTCAATGGACAAAGCAGTTACCAGTTGACGGCGGGTTCCCATCTGGGTTGCCCTGTGGGTTGGATCCTCTTCTTGTGGTCTGGAACGTCATGGGATGGTGCGTGGTTGGGTCTGGGTGGCCTTTGATTTGTTGTCAGCGCCCGGGGCTCGACCGGGCGGCGCAAAGGAGTTTCCCGAATGCTGCTGGTAGCGCTGCTGATTCTGGGGTCTTTGGTAATTGTTACGGTGGTAT
The DNA here is from genome assembly GCF_051311805.1 of Agelaius phoeniceus. Taxonomy (NCBI): domain Eukaryota; kingdom Metazoa; phylum Chordata; class Aves; order Passeriformes; family Icteridae; genus Agelaius; species Agelaius phoeniceus. The sequence continues at coordinate 3,667,658 of NC_135299.1, forward strand.
CGGGGGTGTGATCTCTCTGGGCAGTCCTTTATGTAATGTCCAAGATCTCCACAGTGATAGCCTTTAGCTTGGTCTTTAGAAGCTATTACTGCATATGCCCCAGAAACTCCTTCAGCAATACCTTTAGCAACTGCTTGGGCCACTGTATTTTCCGTGGACATGTGACGTGTACAGCATTCCAGCATCTGCTCTATGGTGGGGTCTGTATCCATGGGTAGAGACCTCAAAATGGCTTTGCATTTTTCATTTGAGTTACACAAGACAAGTTTACATAAGAGTTCCTTCTTTGCCTCTGTGCTCTCTATCTGTTTCTCCAGAGCATCTCTAAGTCTGTCCACAAATTTGATAAAACTTTCATCTGTCCCTTGTTTAATAGTAGAAAAATGCATTGTTGGCATTGACTCATCATGCACGAGAAGTAAAGAGGTTTTTGCTGCGAGAGCGATGTCCTGCAGTGCCTCTTTATTCAAGGTTTCCAATTGGTCTGCTGGTTTCTGTAAGTCACCTTCACCAGCTAGTTGGACTACGGTAAAATTCGTCTTATTAGCATCCGCAGAATATGAATCTGATAATGTTTTTAAATGTCTTTTCCAATGCCTGTCCCATAACAAATATTCTGCTGGGGACAGGAGGCAGTGTGAAATATTTTTTACATCGTGGGGAAGTAAGACGTGCTGAGAACATGGCTTCTAAGAAATTTCTAAAAATATGTGAGCTTCGCCCATGTTCTTTGGCTATATTTCTTAATTGCACTAGTTCCTTGTTCGAGTTAGCTTTCCACGTCTTTATAGTGGATTCTCCACCATTCCGTCCTTGCTTATATTCTACCGGGAAAGCATTAATTTTCTGTGCCAGCTCCCAGTCCCCAACTTTTGTTGCTTCTATTTTAATAAGAGCCCATGGATCCATGTGGATCATATCAGAATCAGATTCACTGCAAGAGCTCTGGTCCTCTGAGGAGGACTGAGGGAGGGTTGCTATCTGTGACTTGCGCTTTTTTTGTTTAGAAGCGTTTTTCAAAGGTTTCAATGGCTGGGGGGGGAGACATGGCATGACCTGGATGGGGGGAGGCGCCAGTGGAGCTGGGATCGCAGCACAGCACGCACAGGACCGGGTGGGGGGGGTAGCACTTTGGGGGGTCTCTGGGATTCCGTTCGGGTGGCATTGAGGGTGGGCGGGGGGTTGGGGGGACGCGTGGTGGGGGCAGGGGGGCTGGGCGGGGTGGGGGTGCGGGCATGGGGGGAATGAGGGGAGGCAGGCAGTGGGACCGGTCTGGGGTGCTGCAGTTACAGGGTGGGTTGGTAGGACTGTGCTTGTGTGAGGTGCCCCTGCTGTGGCAGGCAGGGAGGAGGGGGAGGGCGGCGGGGATGGACACGGGCTCGGGAGCGGCGGGGGTGTGGCTTGGGGAGCCCTCGGGAGGGGCCGGGCCGGTCGGAGCCGGGCCGAGGGGAGCGGGGGCGGCGGGTGCGGCCACGGGAGGGATGGTGGGGGACACCAGCGCGGGGGTGGGGGGGTACGCAGCGGAGGGGGGCAGAGCCGACGCAGGGGTGGAGGGGGCGGCAGAGGCAGGAAAAGGGACCCCCGGGACCGGAAGCAAGGAGGAAGCCGAGCCAGGGGTAGGGGGGATGTGTGGAATTATAGATTAGATAGGATTCGCGGAGTTGGGCAGCGCAGGTCCCGCAGGGGTGGAGGATGTGGGAGGGGGAACTGGGGTGGGCAGCGTAACCTCTGCTTTAGGAGTAACGGAGGCGAGGGGGACTTTAGGACCTAAGGGGTGGTGTGAGATATGCAAGTGACATTCCTCTGAGTCCTTATCGATCTTGTTAGTATTTGAAGAGGAAGTGTCTGTTAAGCCCTGCAAGATTTTTTCTCTGTTAAATTTTTCAACGGTTTTAGTTATTATATGGAATAAAGGCAAATAGTTAGTTACAGAGAAATCCTGGTTTGTTTGGGAGATATATATTGTGTTCCCGATCATATCCTAAAATGAATTTTCAATGACTGCTTTCTTATCAGTATCAGGGTATTGCGAAATAATCCAAGTTACAAATTTTTTAAGGTTAGTTTTTGAGAGCTTGCCTTTAGAAAAGGAGAAGTTGTTAGCAGATAAGATTTCTAAAATAGTTAAATATATCTCTCTCTCGGTTTTACTTAGTTTTAATGTACTAAAAATTGTACCCATGTTAATGGTTAGCCCTTCCAGCAGAAAAAACGCAAAAAAAAGAAGAAAAAAAAACGAAAAAAAGAAGTTTTGGAGCCCCGAAGTTATGTGCGCAATATTAGCTAATACTTACAGTTCCTGGGGTCCAAGATCTGTGGAAGGGGTCTGCTGCATCAGTTCTACTCGGAACTTTCTCTCGTTCAGATGTAAGTTTTGAGTGTCGAACTGACCCTCCTGGGGAAAGGATTTTCTAAAACGAAAAGTCCCTTCACAGAAGGAGCGGCTTCCCAAACAGGCAATCACAGAAAACGCCAGGGGGGCTTCGTTGCTCAGCTGACGGATATCGCCTCTGGGGGGGTCCGAAGTCCGAAGTAGTTGGGCCGCCACTTTAATAAAGCCTCTTATTTGGCGTTATCATAAAGCAGAGCACTAGGGCTCAGGAGCTCAGTCCCTGGGCAGGAACTGAGTGCCCGAAGCTAGCTCGCTCATGCCAAGGCCGCAGGGCTACCATCTAGCAAGCATGGTGATTATCAGCTCCATAGTGATTGCAAGCTCTCAGGATTTCAGCTCTGCTTACTAGGTAGTGGTGCCCTGGGCTGGAGGCTGCAGCAGACGGAGAGAGAGGAGAAGGAGAAGGCGCAGGCTGTTCCACGAAGATGGCATTATTTGGGGAGGTCCGTGAAGGGTCTCTGCTCTTCTTCTTTCCTCCCCTAATGGGGTACAGTATGCTTCTTTTATAGGGTTGGAAAGGATCCAAGCTTGACCAATGGGTAAGGGGTTAACATGACATTGCCTTATAGGGTTACAGAGGTAGGATAAGGGGTGGAGGACAGGAAAACAGGAATTTTCTTTTGCTGTTTCAGCATTCCTATTGTTCATATCCTCCATGGTGCTTTTCCTAAATCTATGGAGTTTACTACACCACTGGATGGCTACAAGCTCTTCAGGAGAGACAGGAAAGGGAGAAGAGGTGGAGGGGTGGCCCTTTATATTAGGGAGGCTTTGGACACCATAGGTATTGAAACTAATGATGATGAATGTTGAATGCCTGTGGGTGAGAATTAGGGGGAAGGCCAACAAGGCTGACATCCTACTTGGAGTCTGCTACTGTCCACCCAACCAGGAAGAAGAGATGGACAACTTATTCTATAAACAGCTAGAGAATGTTTCTGGATCATCAGCTCTTGTTGGTGATTTCAACCTGCCAGACATTTGTTGGGAAATCAATACAGCTGAAAAGAGGCAGTTCAAAAAATTTTTAGCGTTTGTGGAGGACAACTTTTTGTTGCAGCTGATGGGTAAGCCCACCACGGAAGGGACTGTGTTAGATCTGTTGTTTGCAAGTAGAGATGGACTGGTGGGAGATGTGGTGGTTGGAGGCTGCTTGGGGAACAGTGATCGTGAAATCATAGAATTCTCAATATTTGGTGGAGTCAGGAGGAACATCAATAAGGCTTTTACATTGGACTTCCAGAGGACAGACTTTGGCCTGTTTAGGAGACTTATTCAGAGTTCCTTAAAAACAAAGGAGTTCAGGAAGGATGGGCATGCTTCAAAACAATGATCTTGAGGGCACAGGAACAGACTGTCCCTGTGTGCCAAAAGACAAGTTGATGAGGCAAACATCCAGCCTGGGATGGACAAGGAGGTTTTGGAGGAACTTAAGAATAAAAAGAGGATGTATCATCTTTGGAAGGAGGGTCAGATCTCTCAGGAAATATTTAAGTGGGCTGCTAGAGCATGTAGAAAAAAACCTAGGGAGGCCAAACTCAGTTAGATCTTAAAATGGCAACTTTTGTAAATGTCTAAAGTTGAACGACGTAGCTGGGGTTGTATTCAATTCCTATCTTAAGAGGTGGGGCAGTTATCTTCTGTTAATTGGGCAGTTTTATTTATCTTTCCCTCAACCCTCTTGGTCAGGGTGAGAGGCCAGAAATGGAGGCCATTTTCCATGGGGAAAACGAAGTCATTGGCCCAGGCTCTGGGTGTCAGATGAAAGGTGGTGTCTGGGGCTCTAAGGACTTGCAGGGTCCTAGTTGCTGGCAGCTTTCGTTCTGGAAGGATCCAGCAGAGTTTGTAGATTCCTGGCTTGGCACTGCCCTGCCTGCCAGGCCAAGTGGCCACAAATGAAGGCCATTTTCCATGGGAAAAAGATGTCCTTTCCCCAGGGTCTCAGTAATATGTTCAAGGTGGCGTTTGAGGCTCTAAGTACTTCCAGGGCCCTAGTTGCTGCCAGCTTTTCTTTTGGAAAAGTCCAGCAACGATTGCATCATTCTAGCTAGGCTCCCACCTTCTGCCAGGGTGAGTGGCTGCCAAGGGAGGCCATTTGCCATGGGAAAAAGAAGTCCTTTCCCCAGGGTCTGGGTGTCAGATGAAAGGTGGCCTTTGGGGTTCTGAGGACTTGTAGGGTAGTACTTACTGGCTAGAGTAGAGGAAATGGATTCTATTTGAATATCTGTCTAGAGGCTTTGCCCCACAGGTCCTGGTTGTCCTTGATGGGCTGCAGCTGTGAGCATTGAAGAGAACTGGGATAAAAGGGGGCGGCGTAGCCATTCAGGGAGAGCCTTGAAGGAGCCCTGAACTGGGAAAGAACAGCATGCAGAAGAAAGCGTCTGTGCTGTGAAGATCTGCAGCCATAAGAACACACCGAGGAGGTATGGACTTTAGCAATCTGAGAACAGCATGATGGGACTCTAGAGAAATAGAACAACAACAAGTGGCAGCTTTAGATTTGGAGCAATCCAGCAAAGCTTGCAAATTTCTTGCTGGGCACCACCCTCTTGGTCAGGGTGAGAGGCCAGAAATGGAGGCCATTTTCCATGGGGAAAACGAAGTCATTGGCCCAGGCTCTGGGTGTCAGATGAAAGGTGGTGTCTGGGGCTCTAAGGACTTGCAGGGTCCTAGTTGCTGGCAGCTTTCGTTCTGGAAGGATCCAGCAGAGTTTGTAGATTCCTGGCTTGGCACTGCCCTGCCTGCCAGGCCAAGTGGCCACAAATGAAGGCCATTTTCCATGGGAAAAAGATGTCCTTTCCCCAGGGTCTCAGTAATATGTTCAAGGTGGCGTTTGAGGCTCTAAGTACTTCCAGGGCCCTAGTTGCTGCCAGCTTTTCTTTTGGAAAAATCCAGCAACAATTGCATCATTCTAGCAAGGCTCCCACTTTCTGCCAGGGTGAGTGGCTGCCAAGGGAGGCCATTTGCCATGGGAAAAAGAAGTCCTTTCCCCAGGGTCTGGGTGTCAGATGAAAGGTGGCCTTTGGGGTTCTGAGGACTTGTAGGGTAGTACTTACTGGCTAGAGTAGAGGAAATGGATTCTATTTGAATATCTGTCTAGAGGCTTTGCCCCACAGGTCCTGGTTGTCCTTGATGGGCTGCAGCTGTGAGCATTGAAGAGAACTGGGATAAAAGGGGGCGGCGTAGCCATTCAGGGAGAGCCTTGAAGGAGCCCTGAACTGGGAAAGAACAGCATGCAGAAGAAAGCGTCTGTGCTGTGAAGATCTGCAGCCATAAGAACACACCGAGGAGGTATGGACTTTAGCAATCTGAGAACAGCATTATGGGACTCTAGAGAAATAGAACAACAACAAGTGGCAGCTTTAGATTTGGAGCAATCCAGCAAAGCATGCAAATTTCTTGCTGGGCACCACCCTCTTGGTCAGGGTGAGAGGCCAGAAATGGAGGCCATTTTCCATGGGGAAAACGAAGTCATTGGCCCAGGCTCTGGGTGTCAGATGAAAGGTGGCGTCTGGGGCTCTAAGGACTTGCAGGGTCCTAGTTGCTGGCAGCTTTCGTTCTGGAAGGATCCAGCAGAGTTTGTAGATTCCTGGCTTGGCACTGCCCTGCCTGCCAGGCCAAGTGGCCACAAATGAAGGCCATTTTCCATGGGAAAAACGAAGTCCTTTCCCCAGGGTCTCAGTAATATGTTCAAGGTGGCGTTTGAGGCTCTAAGTACTTCCAGGGCCCTAGTTGCTGCCAGCTTTTCTTTTGGAAAAATCCAGCAACGATTGCATCATTCTAGCAAGGCTCCCACTTTCTGCCAGGGTGAGTGGCTGCCAAGGGAGGCCATTTGCCATGGGAAAAAGAAGTCCTTTCCCCAGGGTCTGGGTGTCAGATGAAAGGTGGCCTTTGGGGTTCTGAGGACTTGTAGGGTAGTACTTACTGGCTAGAGTAGAGGAAATGGATTCTATTTGAATATCTGTCTAGAGGCTTTGCCCCACAGGTCCTGGTTGTCCTTGATGGGCTGCAGCTGTGAGCATTGAAGAGAACTGGGATAAAAGGGGGCGGCTTAGCCATTCAGGGAGAGCCTTGAAGGAGCCCTGAACTGGGAAAGAACAGCATGCAGAAGAAAGCGTCTGTGCTGTGAAGATCTGCAGCCATAAGAACACACCGAGGAGGTATGGACTTTAGCAATCTGAGAACAGCATTATGGGACTCTAGAGAAATAGAACAACAACAAGTGGCAGCTTTAGATTTGGAGCAATCCAGCAAAGCTTGCAAATTTCTTGCTGGGCACCACCCTCTTGGTCAGGGCGAGAGGCCAGAAATGGAGGCCATTTTCCATGGGGAAAACGAAGTCATTGGCCCAGGCTCTGGGTGTCAGATGAAAGGTGGCGTCTGGGGCTCTAAGGACTTGCAGGGTCCTAGTTGTTGGCAGCTTTCGTTCTAGAAGGATCCAGCAGAGTTTGTAGATTCCTGGCTTGGCACTGCCCTGCCTGCCAGGCCAAGTGGCCACAAATGAAGGCCATTTTCCATGGGAAAAACGAAGTCCTGTCCCCAGGGTCTCAGTAATATGTTCAAGGTGGCGTTTGAGGCTCTAAGTACTTCCAGGGCCCTAGTTGCTGCCAGCTTTTCTTTTGGAAAAATCCAGCAACGATTGCATCATTCTAGCAAGGCTCCCACTTTCTGCCAGGGTGAGTGGCTGCCAAGGGAGGCCATTTGCCATGGGAAAAAGAAGTCCTTTCCCCAGGGTCTGGGTGTCAGATGAAAGGTGGCCTTTGGGGTTCTGAGGACTTGTAGGGTAGTACTTACTGGCTAGAGTAGAGGAAATGGATTCTATTTGAATATCTGTCTAGAGGCTTTGCCCCACAGGTCCTGGTTGTCCTTGATGGGCTGCAGCTGTGAGCATTGAAGAGAACTGGGATAAAAGGGGGCGGCGTAGCCATTCAGGGAGAGCCTTGAAGGAGCCCTGAACTGGGAAAGAACAGCATGCAGAAGCAAGCGTCTGTGCTGTGAAGATCTGCAGCCATAAGAACACACCGAGGAGGTATGGACTTTAGCAATCTGAGAACAGCATTATGGGACTCTAGAGAAATAGAACAACAACAAGTGGCAGCTTTAGATTTGGAGCAATCCAGCAAAGCTTGCAAATTTCTTGCTGGGCACCACCCTCTTGGTCAGGGCGAGTGGCCAGAAATGGAGGCCATTTTCCATGGGGAAAACGAAGTCATTGGCCCAGGCTCTGGGTGTCAGATGAAAGGTGGCGTCTGGGGCTCTAAGGACTTGCAGGGTCCTAGTTGCTGGCAGCTTTCGTTCTGGAAGGATCCAGCAGAGTTTGTAGATTCCTGGCTTGGCACTGCCCTGCCTGCCAGGCCAAGTGGCCACAAATGAAGGCCATTTTCAATGGGAAAAACGAAGTCCTGTCCCCAGGGTCTCAGTAATATGTTCAAGGTGGCGTTTGAGGCTCTAAGTACTTCCAGGGCCCTAGTTGCTGCCAGCTTTTCTTTTGGAAAAATCCAGCAACGATTGCATCATTCTAGCAAGGCTCCCACTTTCTGCCAGGGTGAGTGGCTGCCAAGGGAGGCCATTTGCCATGGGAAAAAGAATTCCTTTCCCCAGGGTCTGGGTGTCAGATGAAAGGTGGCCTTTGGGGTTCTGAGGACTTGTAGGGTAGTACTTACTGGCTAGAGTAGAGGAAATGGATTCTATTTGAATATCTGTCTAGAGGCTTTGCCCCACAGGTCCTGGTTGTCCTTGATGGGCTGCAGCTGTGAGCATTGAAGAGAACTGGGATAAAAGGGGGCGGCGTAGCCATTCAGGGAGAGCCTTGAAGGAGCCCTGAACTGGGAAAGAACAGCATGCAGAAGCAAGCGTCTGTGCTGTGAAGATCTGCAGCCATAAGAACACACCGAGGAGGTATGGACTTTAGCAATCTGAGAACAGCATTATGGGACTCTAGAGAAATAGAACAACAACAAGTGGCAGCTTTAGATTTGGAGCAATCCAGCAAAGCATGCAAATTTCTTGCTGGGCACCACCCTCTTGGTCAGGGCGAGTGGCCAGAAATGGAGGCCATTTTCCATGGGGAAAACGAAGTCATTGGCCCAGGCTCTGGGTGTCAGATGACTGGTGGCATCTGGGGCTCTAAGGACTTGCAGGGTCCTAGTTGCTGGCAGCTTTCGTTCTGGAAGGATCCAGCAGAGTTTGTAGATTCCTGGCTTGGCACTGCCCTGCCTGCCAGGCCAAGTGGCCACAAATGAAGGCCATTTTCCATGGGAAAAACGAAGTCCTGTCCCCAGGGTCTCAGTAATATGTTCAAGGTGGCGTTTGAGGCTCTAAGTACTTCCAGGGCCCTAGTTGCTGCCAGCTTTTCTTTTGGAAAAATCCAGCAACGATTGCATCATTCTAGCAAGGCTCCCACTTTCTGCCAGGGTGAGTGGCTGCCAAGGGAGGCCATTTGCCATGGGAAAAAGAATTCCTTTCCCCAGGGTCTGGGTGTCAGATGAAAGGTGGCCTTTGGGGTTCTGAGGACTTGTAGGGTAGTACTTACTGGCTAGAGTAGAGGAAATGGATTCTATTTGAATATCTGTCTAGAGGCTTTGCCCCACAGGTCCTGGTTGTCCTTGATGGGCTGCAGCTGTGAGCATTGAAGAGAACTGGGATAAAAGGGGGCGGCGTAGCCATTCAGGGAGAGCCTTGAAGGAGCCCTGAACTGGGAAAGAACAGCATGCAGAAGAAAGCGTCTGTGCTGTGAAGATCTGCAGCCATAAGAACACACCGAGGAGGTATGGACTTTAGCAATCTGAGAACAGCATTATGGGACTCTAGAGAAATAGAACAACAACAAGTGGCAGCTTTAGATTTGGAGCAATCCAGCAAAGCTTGCAAATTTCTTGCTGGGCACCACCCTCTTGGTCAGGGCGAGTGGCCAGAAATGGAGGCCATTTTCCATGGGGAAAACGAAGTCATTGGCCCAGGCTCTGGGTGTCAGATGAAAGGTGGCGTCTGGGGCTCTAAGGACTTGCAGGGTCCTAGTTGCTGGCAGCTTTCGTTCTGGAAGGATCCAGCAGAGTTTGTAGATTCCTGGCTTGGCACTGCCCTGCCTGCCAGGCCAAGTGGCCACAAATGAAGGCCATTTCCCATGGGAAAAAGATGTCCTTTCCCCAGGGTCTCAGTAATATGTTCAAGGTGGCGTTTGAGGCTCTAAGTACTTCCAGGGCCCTAGTTGCTGCCAGCTTTTCTTTTGGAAAAATCCAGCAACGATTGCATCATTCTAGCAAGGCTCCCTCCTTCTGCCAGGGTGAGTGGCTGCCAAGGGAGGCCATTTGCCATGGGAAAAAGAAGTCCTTTCCCCAGGGTCTGGGTGTCAGATGAAAGGTGGCCTTTGGGGTTCTGAGGACTTGTAGGGTAGTACTTACTGGCTAGAGTAGAGGAAATGGATTCTATTTGAATATCTGTCTAGAGGCTTTGCCCCACAGGTCCTGGTTGTCCTTGATGGGCTGCAGCTGTGAGCATTGAAGAGAACTGGGATAAAAGGGGGCGGCGTAGCCATTCAGGGAGAGCCTTGAAGGAGCCCTGAACTGGGAAAGAACAGCATGCAGAAGCAAGCGTCTGTGCTGTGAAGATCTGCAGCCATAAGAACACACCGAGGAGGTATGGACTTTAGCAATCTGAGAACAGCATTATGGGACTCTAGAGAAATAGAACAACAACAAGTGGCAGCTTTAGATTTGGAGCAATCCAGCAAAGCATGCAAATTTCTTGCTGGGCACCACCCTCTTGGTCAGGGCGAGTGGCCAGAAATGGAGGCCATTTTCCATGGGGAAAACGAAGTCATTGGCCCAGGCTCTGGGTGTCAGATGACTGGTGGCATCTGGGGCTCTAAGGACTTGCAGGGTCCTAGTTGCTGGCAGCTTTCGTTCTGGAAGGATCCAGCAGAGTTTGTAGATTCCTGGCTTGGCACTGCCCTGCCTGCCAGGCCAAGTGGCCACAAATGAAGGCCATTTTCCATGGGAAAAACGAAGTCCTGTCCCCAGGGTCTCAGTAATATGTTCAAGGTGGCGTTTGAGGCTCTAAGTACTTCCAGGGCCCTAGTTGCTGCCAGCTTTTCTTTTGGAAAAATCCAGCAACGATTGCATCATTCTAGCAAGGCTCCCACTTTCTGCCAGGGTGAGTGGCTGCCAAGGGAGGCCATTTGCCATGGGAAAAAGAATTCCTTTCCCCAGGGTCTGGGTGTCAGATGAAAGGTGGCCTTTGGGGTTCTGAGGACTTGTAGGGTAGTACTTACTGGCTAGAGTAGAGGAAATGGATTCTATTTGAATATCTGTCTAGAGGCTTTGCCCCACAGGTCCTGGTTGTCCTTGATGGGCTGCAGCTGTGAGCATTGAAGAGAACTGGGATAAAAGGGGGCGGCGTAGCCATTCAGGGAGAGCCTTGAAGGAGCCCTGAACTGGGAAAGAACAGCATGCAGAAGAAAGCGTCTGTGCTGTGAAGATCTGCAGCCATAAGAACACACCGAGGAGGTATGGACTTTAGCAATCTGAGAACAGCATTATGGGACTCTAGAGAAATAGAACAACAACAAGTGGCAGTATTAGATTTGGAGCAATCCAGCAAAGCTTGCAAATTTCTTGCTGGGCACCACCCTCTTGGTCAGGGCGAGTGGCCAGAAATGGAGGCCATTTTCCATGGGGAAAACGAAGTCATTGGCCCAGGCTCTGGGTGTCAGATGAAAGGTGGCGTCTGGGGCTCTAAGGACTTGCAGGGTCCTAGTTGCTGGCAGCTTTCGTTCTGGAAGGATCCAGCAGAGTTTGTAGATTCCTGGCTTGGCACTGCCCTGCCTGCCAGGCCAAGTGGCCACAAATGAAGGCCATTTCCCATGGGAAAAAGATGTCCTTTCCCCAGGGTCTCAGTAATATGTTCAAGGTGGCGTTTGAGGCTCTAAGTACTTCCAGGGCCCTAGTTGCTGCCAGCTTTTCTTTTGGAAAAATCCAGCAACGATTGCATCATTCTAGCAAGGCTCCCTCCTTCTGCCAGGGTGAGTGGCTGCCAAGGGAGGCCATTTGCCATGGGAAAAAGAAGTCCTTTCCCCAGGGTCTGGGTGTCAGATGAAAGGTGGCCTTTGGGGTTCTGAGGACTTGTAGGGTAGTACTTACTGGCTAGAGTAGAGGAAATGGATTCTATTTGAATATCTGTCTAGAGGCTTTGCCCCACAGGTCCTGGTTGTCCTTGATGGGCTGCAGCTGTGAGCATTGAAGAGAACTGGGATAAAAGGGGGCGGCGTAGCCATTCAGGGAGAGCCTTGAAGGAGCCCTGAACTGGGAAAGAACAGCATGCAGAAGCAAGCGTCTGTGCTGTGAAGATCTGCAGCCATAAGAACACACCGAGGAGGTATGGACTTTAGCAATCTGAGAACAGCATTATGGGACTCTAGAGAAATAGAACAACAACAAGTGGCAGCTTTAGATTTGGAGCAATCCAGCAAAGCATGCAAATTTCTTGCTGGGCACCACCCTCTTGGTCAGGGCGAGTGGCCAGAAATGGAGGCCATTTTCCATGGGGAAAACGAAGTCATTGGCCCAGGCTCTGGGTGTCAGATGACTGGTGGCATCTGGGGCTCTAAGGACTTGCAGGGTCCTAGTTGCTGGCAGCTTTCGTTCTGGAAGGATCCAGCAGAGTTTGTAGATTCCTGGCTTGGCACTGCCCTGCCTGCCAGGCCAAGTGGCCACAAATGAAGGCCATTTTCCATGGGAAAAACGAAGTCCTGTCCCCAGGGTCTCAGTAATATGTTCAAGGTGGCGTTTGAGGCTCTAAGTACTTCCAGGGCCCTAGTTGCTGCCAGCTTTTCTTTTGGAAAAATCCAGCAACGATTGCATCATTCTAGCAAGGCTCCCACTTTCTGCCAGGGTGAGTGGCTGCCAAGGGAGGCCATTTGCCATGGGAAAAAGAATTCCTTTCCCCAGGGTCTGGGTGTCAGATGAAAGGTGGCCTTTGGGGTTCTGAGGACTTGTAGGGTAGTACTTACTGGCTAGAGTAGAGGAAATGGATTCTATTTGAATATCTGTCTAGAGGCTTTGCCCCACAGGTCCTGGTTGTCCTTGATGGGCTGCAGCTGTGAGCATTGAAGAGAACTGGGATAAAAGGGGGCGGCGTAGCCATTCAGGGAGAGCCTTGAAGGAGCCCTGAACTGGGAAAGAACAGCATGCAGAAGAAAGCGTCTGTGCTGTGAAGATCTGCAGCCATAAGAACACACCGAGGAGGTATGGACTTTAGCAATCTGAGAACAGCATTATGGGACTCTAGAGAAATAGAACAACAACAAGTGGCAGTATTAGATTTGGAGCAATCCAGCAAAGCTTGCAAATTTCTTGCTGGGCACCACCCTCTTGGTCAGGGCGAGTGGCCAGAAATGGAGGCCATTTTCCATGGGGAAAACGAAGTCATTGGCCCAGGCTCTGGGTGTCAGATGAAAGGTGGCGTCTGGGGCTCTAAGGACTTGCAGGGTCCTAGTTGCTGGCAGCTTTCGTTCTGGAAGGATCCAGCAGAGTTTGTAGATTCCTGGCTTGGCACTGCCCTGCCTGCCAGGCCAAGTGGCCACAAATGAAGGCCATTTCCCATGGGAAAAAGATGTCCTTTCCCCAGGGTCTCAGTAATATGTTCAAGGTGGCGTTTGAGGCTCTAAGTACTTCCAGGGCCCTAGTTGCTGCCAGCTTTTCTTTTGGAAAAATCCAGCAACGATTGCATCATTCTAGCAAGGCTCCCTCCTTCTGCCAGGGTGAGTGGCTGCCAAGGGAGGCCATTTGCCATGGGAAAAAGAAGTCCTTTCCCCAGGGTCTGGGTGTCAGATGAAAGGTGGCCTTTGGGGTTCTGAGGACTTGTAGGGTAGTACTTACTGGCTAGAGTAGAGGAAATGGATTCTATTTGAATATCTGTCTAGAGGCTTTGCCCCACAGGTCCTGGTTGTCCTTGATGGGCTGCAGCTGTGAGCATTGAAGAGAACTGGGATAAAAGGGGGCGGCGTAGCCATTCAGGGAGAGCCTTGAAGGAGCCCTGAACTGGGAAAGAACAGCATGCAGAAGCAAGCGTCTGTGCTGTGAAGATCTGCAGCCATAAGAACACACCGAGGAGGTATGGACTTTAGCAATCTGAGAACAGCATTATGGGACTCTAGAGAAATAGAACAACAACAAGTGGCAGCTTTAGATTTGGAGCAATCCAGCAAAGCATGCAAATTTCTTGCTGGGCACCACCCTCTTGGTCAGGGCGAGTGGCCAGAAATGGAGGCCATTTTCCATGGGGAAAACGAAGTCATTGGCCCAGGCTCTGGGTGTCAGATGACTGGTGGCATCTGGGGCTCTAAGGACTTGCAGGGTCCTAGTTGCTGGCAGCTTTCGTTCTGGAAGGATCCAGCAGAGTTTGTAGATTCCTGGCTTGGCACTGCCCTGCCTGCCAGGCCAAGTGGCCACAAATGAAGGCCATTTTCCATGGGAAAAACGAAGTCCTGTCCCCAGGGTCTCAGTAATATGTTCAAGGTGGCGTTTGAGGCTCTAAGTACTTCCAGGGCCCTAGTTGCTGCCAGCTTTTCTTTTGGAAAAATCCAGCAACGATTGCATCATTCTAGCAAGGCTCCCACTTTCTGCCAGGGTGAGTGGCTGCCAAGGGAGGCCATTTGCCATGGGAAAAAGAATTCCTTTCCCCAGGGTCTGGGTGTCAGATGAAAGGTGGCCTTTGGGGTTCTGAGGACTTGTAGGGTAGTACTTACTGGCTAGAGTAGAGGAAATGGATTCTATTTGAATATCTGTCTAGAGGCTTTGCCCCACAGGTCCTGGTTGTCCTTGATGGGCTGCAGCTGTGAGCATTGAAGAGAACTGGGATAAAAGGGGGCGGCGTAGCCATTCAGGGAGAGCCTTGAAGGAGCCCTGAACTGGGAAAGAACAGCATGCAGAAGAAAGCGTCTGTGCTGTGAAGATCTGCAGCCATAAGAACACACCGAGGAGGTATGGACTTTAGCAATCTGAGAACAGCATTATGGGACTCTAGAGAAATAGAACAACAACAAGTGGCAGCTTTAGATTTGGAGCAATCCAGCAAAGCTTGCAAATTTCTTGCTGGGCACCACCCTCTTGGTCAGGGCGAGTGGCCAGAAATGGAGGCCATTTTCCATGGGGAAAACGAAGTCATTGGCCCAGGCTCTGGGTGTCAGATGAAAGGTGGCGTCTGGGGCTCTAAGGACTTGCAGGGTCCTAGTTGCTGGCAGCTTTCGTTCTGGAAGGATCCAGCAGAGTTTGTAGATTCCTGGCTTGGCACTGCCCTGCCTGCCAGGCCAAGTGGCCACAAATGAAGGCCATTTCCCATGGGAAAAAGATGTCCTTTCCCCAGGGTCTCAGTAATATGTTCAAGGTGGCGTTTGAGGCTCTAAGTACTTCCAGGGCCCTAGTTGCTGCCAGCTTTTCTTTTGGAAAAATCCAGCAACGATTGCATCATTCTAGCAAGGCTCCCTCCTTCTGCCAGGGTGAGTGGCTGCCAAGGGAGGCCATTTGCCATGGGAAAAAGAAGTCCTTTCCCCAGGGTCTGGGTGTCAGATGAAAGGTGGCCTTTGGGGTTCTGAGGACTTGTAGGGTAGTACTTACTGGCTAGAGTAGAGGAAATGGATTCTATTTGAATATCTGTCTAGAGGCTTTGCCCCACAGGTCCTGGTTGTCCTTGATGGGCTGCAGCTGTGAGCATTGAAGAGAACTGGGATAAAAGGGGGCGGCGTAGCCATTCAGGGAGAGCCTTGAAGGAGCCCTGAACTGGGAAAGAACAGCATGCAGAAGCAAGCGTCTGTGCTGTGAAGATCTGCAGCCATAAGAACACACCGAGGAGGTATGGACTTTAGCAATCTGAGAACAGCATTATGGGACTCTAGAGAAATAGAACAACAACAAGTGGCAGCTTTAGATTTGGAGCAATCCAGCAAAGCATGCAAATTTCTTGCTGGGCACCACCCTCTTGGTCAGGGCGAGTGGCCAGAAATGGAGGCCATTTTCCATGGGGAAAACGAAGTCATTGGCCCAGGCTCTGGGTGTCAGATGACTGGTGGCATCTGGGGCTCTAAGGACTTGCAGGGTCCTAGTTGCTGGCAGCTTTCGTTCTGGAAGGATCCAGCAGAGTTTGTAGATTCCTGGCTTGGCACTGCCCTGCCTGCCAGGCCAAGTGGCCACAAATGAAGGCCATTTTCCATGGGAAAAACGAAGTCCTGTCCCCAGGGTCTCAGTAATATGTTCAAGGTGGCGTTTGAGGCTCTAAGTACTTCCAGGGCCCTAGTTGCTGCCAGCTTTTCTTTTGGAAAAATCCAGCAACGATTGCATCATTCTAGCAAGGCTCCCACTTTCTGCCAGGGTGAGTGGCTGCCAAGGGAGGCCATTTGCCATGGGAAAAAGAATTCCTTTCCCCAGGGTCTGGGTGTCAGATGAAAGGTGGCCTTTGGGGTTCTGAGGACTTGTAGGGTAGTACTTACTGGCTAGAGTAGAGGAAATGGATTCTATTTGAATATCTGTCTAGAGGCTTTGCCCCACAGGTCCTGGTTGTCCTTGATGGGCTGCAGCTGTGAGCATTGAAGAGAACTGGGATAAAAGGGGGCGGCGTAGCCATTCAGGGAGAGCCTTGAAGGAGCCCTGAACTGGGAAAGAACAGCATGCAGAAGAAAGCGTCTGTGCTGTGAAGATCTGCAGCCATAAGAACACACCGAGGAGGTATGGACTTTAGCAATCTGAGAACAGCATTATGGGACTCTAGAGAAATAGAACAACAACAAGTGGCAGTATTAGATTTGGAGCAATCCAGCAAAGCTTGCAAATTTCTTGCTGGGCACCACCCTCTTGGTCAGGGCGAGTGGCCAGAAATGGAGGCCATTTTCCATGGGGAAAACGAAGTCATTGGCCCAGGCTCTGGGTGTCAGATGAAAGGTGGCGTCTGGGGCTCTAAGGACTTGCAGGGTCCTAGTTGCTGGCAGCTTTCGTTCTGGAAGGATCCAGCAGAGTTTGTAGATTCCTGGCTTGGCACTGCCCTGCCTGCCAGGCCAAGTGGCCACAAATGAAGGCCATTTCCCATGGGAAAAAGATGTCCTTTCCCCAGGGTCTCAGTAATATGTTCAAGGTGGCGTTTGAGGCTCTAAGTACTTCCAGGGCCCTAGTTGCTGCCAGCTTTTCTTTTGGAAAAATCCAGCAACGATTGCATCATTCTAGCAAGGCTCCCTCCTTCTGCCAGGGTGAGTGGCTGCCAAGGGAGGCCATTTGCCATGGGAAAAAGAAGTCCTTTCCCCAGGGTCTGGGTGTCAGATGAAAGGTGGCCTTTGGGGTTCTGAGGACTTGTAGGGTAGTACTTACTGGCTAGAGTAGAGGAAATGGATTCTATTTGAATATCTGTCTAGAGGCTTTGCCCCACAGGTCCTGGTTGTCCTTGATGGGCTGCAGCTGTGAGCATTGAAGAGAACTGGGATAAAAGGGGGCGGCGTAGCCATTCAGGGAGAGCCTTGAAGGAGCCCTGAACTGGGAAAGAACAGCATGCAGAAGCAAGCGTCTGTGCTGTGAAGATCTGCAGCCATAAGAACACACCGAGGAGGTATGGACTTTAGCAATCTGAGAACAGCATTATGGGACTCTAGAGAAATAGAACAACAACAAGTGGCAGCTTTAGATTTGGAGCAATCCAGCAAAGCATGCAAATTTCTTGCTGGGCACCACCCTCTTGGTCAGGGCGAGTGGCCAGAAATGGAGGCCATTTTCCATGGGGAAAACGAAGTCATTGGCCCAGGCTCTGGGTGTCAGATGACTGGTGGCATCTGGGGCTCTAAGGACTTGCAGGGTCCTAGTTGCTGGCAGCTTTCGTTCTGGAAGGATCCAGCAGAGTTTGTAGATTCCTGGCTTGGCACTGCCCTGCCTGCCAGGCCAAGTGGCCACAAATGAAGGCCATTTTCCATGGGAAAAACGAAGTCCTGTCCCCAGGGTCTCAGTAATATGTTCAAGGTGGCGTTTGAGGCTCTAAGTACTTCCAGGGCCCTAGTTGCTGCCAGCTTTTCTTTTGGAAAAATCCAGCAACGATTGCATCATTCTAGCAAGGCTCCCACTTTCTGCCAGGGTGAGTGGCTGCCAAGGGAGGCCATTTGCCATGGGAAAAAGAATTCCTTTCCCCAGGGTCTGGGTGTCAGATGAAAGGTGGCCTTTGGGGTTCTGAGGACTTGTAGGGTAGTACTTACTGGCTAGAGTAGAGGAAATGGATTCTATTTGAATATCTGTCTAGAGGCTTTGCCCCACAGGTCCTGGTTGTCCTTGATGGGCTGCAGCTGTGAGCATTGAAGAGAACTGGGATAAAAGGGGGCGGCGTAGCCATTCAGGGAGAGCCTTGAAGGAGCCCTGAACTGGGAAAGAACAGCATGCAGAAGAAAGCGTCTGTGCTGTGAAGATCTGCAGCCATAAGAACACACCGAGGAGGTATGGACTTTAGCAATCTGAGAACAGCATTATGGGACTCTAGAGAAATAGAACAACAACAAGTGGCAGTATTAGATTTGGAGCAATCCAGCAAAGCTTGCAAATTTCTTGCTGGGCACCACCCTCTTGGTCAGGGCGAGTGGCCAGAAATGGAGGCCATTTTCCATGGGGAAAACGAAGTCATTGGCCCAGGCTCTGGGTGTCAGATGAAAGGTGGCGTCTGGGGCTCTAAGGACTTGCAGGGTCCTAGTTGCTGGCAGCTTTCGTTCTGGAAGGATCCAGCAGAGTTTGTAGATTCCTGGCTTGGCACTGCCCTGCCTGCCAGGCCAAGTGGCCACAAATGAAGGCCATTTCCCATGGGAAAAAGATGTCCTTTCCCCAGGGTCTCAGTAATATGTTCAAGGTGGCGTTTGAGGCTCTAAGTACTTCCAGGGCCCTAGTTGCTGCCAGCTTTTCTTTTGGAAAAATCCAGCAACGATTGCATCATTCTAGCAAGGCTCCCTCCTTCTGCCAGGGTGAGTGGCTGCCAAGGGAGGCCATTTGCCATGGGAAAAAGAAGTCCTTTCCCCAGGGTCTGGGTGTCAGATGAAAGGTGGCCTTTGGGGTTCTGAGGACTTGTAGGGTAGTACTTACTGGCTAGAGTAGAGGAAATGGATTCTATTTGAATATCTGTCTAGAGGCTTTGCCCCACAGGTCCTGGTTGTCCTTGATGGGCTGCAGCTGTGAGCATTGAAGAGAACTGGGATAAAAGGGGGCGGCGTAGCCATTCAGGGAGAGCCTTGAAGGAGCCCTGAACTGGGAAAGAACAGCATGCAGAAGCAAGCGTCTGTGCTGTGAAGATCTGCAGCCATAAGAACACACCGAGGAGGTATGGACTTTAGCAATCTGAGAACAGCATTATGGGACTCTAGAGAAATAGAACAACAACAAGTGGCAGCTTTAGATTTGGAGCAATCCAGCAAAGCATGCAAATTTCTTGCTGGGCACCACCCTCTTGGTCAGGGCGAGTGGCCAGAAATGGAGGCCATTTTCCATGGGGAAAACGAAGTCATTGGCCCAGGCTCTGGGTGTCAGATGACTGGTGGCATCTGGGGCTCTAAGGACTTGCAGGGTCCTAGTTGCTGGCAGCTTTCGTTCTGGAAGGATCCAGCAGAGTTTGTAGATTCCTGGCTTGGCACTGCCCTGCCTGCCAGGCCAAGTGGCCACAAATGAAGGCCATTTTCCATGGGAAAAACGAAGTCCTGTCCCCAGGGTCTCAGTAATATGTTCAAGGTGGCGTTTGAGGCTCTAAGTACTTCCAGGGCCCTAGTTGCTGCCAGCTTTTCTTTTGGAAAAATCCAGCAACGATTGCATCATTCTAGCAAGGCTCCCACTTTCTGCCAGGGTGAGTGGCTGCCAAGGGAGGCCATTTGCCATGGGAAAAAGAATTCCTTTCCCCAGGGTCTGGGTGTCAGATGAAAGGTGGCCTTTGGGGTTCTGAGGACTTGTAGGGTAGTACTTACTGGCTAGAGTAGAGGAAATGGATTCTATTTGAATATCTGTCTAGAGGCTTTGCCCCACAGGTCCTGGTTGTCCTTGATGGGCTGCAGCTGTGAGCATTGAAGAGAACTGGGATAAAAGGGGGCGGCGTAGCCATTCAGGGAGAGCCTTGAAGGAGCCCTGAACTGGGAAAGAACAGCATGCAGAAGAAAGCGTCTGTGCTGTGAAGATCTGCAGCCATAAGAACACACCGAGGAGGTATGGACTTTAGCAATCTGAGAACAGCATGATGGGACTCTAGAGAAATAGAACAACAACAAGTGGCAGTATTAGATTTGGAGCAATCCAGCAAAGCTTGCAAATTTCTTGCTGGGCACCACCCTCTTGGTCAGGGCGAGTGGCCAGAAATGGAGGCCATTTTCCATGGGGAAAACGAAGTCATTGGCCCAGGCTCTGGGTGTCAGATGAAAGGTGGCGTCTGGGGCTCTAAGGACTTGCAGGGTCCTAGTTGCTGGCAGCTTTCGTTCTGGAAGGATCCAGCAGAGTTTGTAGATTCCTGGCTTGGCACTGCCCTGCCTGCCAGGCCAAGTGGCCACAAATGAAGGCCATTTCCCATGGGAAAAAGATGTCCTTTCCCCAGGGTCTCAGTAATATGTTCAAGGTGGCGTTTGAGGCTCTAAGTACTTCCAGGGCCCTAGTTGCTGCCAGCTTTTCTTTTGGAAAAATCCAGCAACGATTGCATCATTCTAGCAAGGCTCCCTCCTTCTGCCAGGGTGAGTGGCTGCCAAGGGAGGCCATTTGCCATGGGAAAAAGAAGTCCTTTCCCCAGGGTCTGGGTGTCAGATGAAAGGTGGCCTTTGGGGTTCTGAGGACTTGTAGGGTAGTACTTACTGGCTAGAGTAGAGGAAATGGATTCTATTTGAATATCTGTCTAGAGGCTTTGCCCCACAGGTCCTGGTTGTCCTTGATGGGCTGCAGCTGTGAGCATTGAAGAGAACTGGGATAAAAGGGGGCGGCGTAGCCATTCAGGGAGAGCCTTGAAGGAGCCCTGAACTGGGAAAGAACAGCATGCAGAAGCAAGCGTCTGTGCTGTGAAGATCTGCAGCCATAAGAACACACCGAGGAGGTATGGACTTTAGCAATCTGAGAACAGCATTATGGGACTCTAGAGAAATAGAACAACAACAAGTGGCAGCTTTAGATTTGGAGCAATCCAGCAAAGCTTGCAAATTTCTTGCTGGGCACCACCCTCTTGGTCAGGGCGAGAGGCCAGAAATGGAGGCCATTTTCCATGGGGAAAACGAAGTCATTGGCCCAGGCTCTGGGTGTCAGATGAAAGGTGGCGTCTGGGGCTCTAAGGACTTGCAGGGTCCTAGTTGCTGGCAGCTTTCGTTCTGGAAGGATCCAGCAGAGTTTGTAGATTCCTGGCTTGGCACTGCCCTGCCTGCCAGGCCAAGTGGCCACAAATGAAGGCCATTTTCCATGGGAAAAACGAAGTCCTTTCCCCAGGGTCTCAGTAATATGTTCAAGGTGGCGTTTGAGGCTCTAAGTACTTCCAGGGCCCTAGTTGCTGCCAGCTTTTCTTTTGGAAAAATCCAGCAACGATTGCATCATTCTAGCAAGGCTCCCACTTTCTGCCAGGGTGAGTGGCTGCCAAGGGAGGCCATTTGCCATGGGAAAAAGAATTCCTTTCCCCAGGGTCTGGGTGTCAGATGAAAGGTGGCCTTTGGGGTTCTGAGGACTTGTAGGGTAGTACTTACTGGCTAGAGTAGAGGAAATGGATTCTATTTGAATATCTGTCTAGAGGCTTTGCCCCACAGGTCCTGGTTGTCCTTGATGGGCTGCAGCTGTGAGCATTGAAGAGAACTGGGATAAAAGGGGGCGGCTTAGCCATTCAGGGAGAGCCTTGAAGGAGCCCTGAACTGGGAAAGAACAGCATGCAGAAGAAAGCGTCTGTGCTGTGAAGATCTGCAGCCATAAGAACACACCGAGGAGGTATGGACTTTAGCAATCTGAGAACAGCATTATGGGACTCTAGAGAAATAGAACAACAACAAGTGGCAGTATTAGATTTGGAGCAATCCAGCAAAGCTTGCAAATTTCTTGCTGGGCACCACCCTCTTGGTCAGGGCGAGTGGCCAGAAATGGAGGCCATTTTCCATGGGGAAAACGAAGTCATTGGCCCAGGCTCTGGGTGTAAGATGACAGGTGGCATCTGGGGCTCTAAGGACTTGCAGGGTCCTAGTTGCTGGCAGCTTTCGTTCTGGAAGGATCCAGCAGAGTTTGTAGATTCCTGGCTTGGCACTGCCCTGCCTGCCAGGCCAAGTGGCCACAAATGAAGGCCATTTTCCATGGGAAAAACGAAGTCCTGTCCCCAGGGTCTCAGTAATATGTTCAAGGTGGCGTTTGAGGCTCTAAGTACTTCCAGGGCCCTAGTTGCTGCCAGCTTTTCTTTTGGAAAAATCCAGCAACGATTGCATCATTCTAGCTAGGCTCCCACCTTCTGCCAGGGTGAGTGGCTGCCAAGGGAGGCCATTTGCCATGGGAAAAAGAAGTCCTTTCCCCAGGGTCTGGGTGTCAGATGAAAGGTGGCCTTTGGGGTTCTGAGGACTTGTAGGGTAGTACTTACTGGCTAGAGTAGAGGAAATGGATTCTATTTGAATATCTGTCTAGAGGCTTTGCCCCACAGGTCCTGGTTGTCCTTGATGGGCTGCAGCTGTGAGCATTGAAGAGAACTGGGATAAAAGGGGGCGGCGTAGCCATTCAGGGAGAGCCTTGAAGGAGCCCTGAACTGGGAAAGAACAGCATGCAGAAGAAAGCGTCTGTGCTGTGAAGATCTGAAGCCATAAGAACACACCGAGGAGGTATGGACTTTAGCAATCTGAGAACAGCATTATGGGACTCTAGAGAAATAGAACAACAACAAGTGGCAGCTTTAGATTTGGAGCAATCCAGCAAAGCTTGCAAATTTCTTGCTGGGCACCACCCTCTTGGTCAGGGTGAGAGGCCAGAAATGGAGGCCATTTTCCATGGGGAAAACGAAGTCATTGGCCCAGGCTCTGGGTGTCAGATGAAAGGTGGCGTCTGGGGCTCTAAGGACTTGCAGGGTCCTAGTTGCTGGCAGCTTTCGTTCTGGAAGGATCCAGCAGAGTTTGTAGATTCCTGGCTTGGCACTGCCCTGCCTGCCAGGCCAAGTGGCCACAAATGAAGGCCATTTTCCATGGGAAAAACGAAGTCCTGTCCCCAGGGTCTCAGTAATATGTTCAAGGTGGCGTTTGAGGCTCTAAGTACTTCCAGGGCCCTAGTTGCTGCCAGCTTTTCTTTTGGAAAAATCCAGCAACGATTGCATCATTCTAGCTAGGCTCCCACCTTCTGCCAGGGTGAGTGGCTGCCAAGGGAGGCCATTTGCCATGGGAAAAAGAAGTCCTTTCCCCAGGGTCTGGGTGTCAGATGAAAGGTGGCCTTTGGGGTTCTGAGGACTTGTAGGGTAGTACTTACTGGCTAGAGTAGAGGAAATGGATTCTATTTGAATATCTGTCTAGAGGCTTTGCCCCACAGGTCCTGGTTGTCCTTGATGGGCTGCAGCTGTGAGCATTGAAGAGAACTGGGATAAAAGGGGGCGGCTTAGCCATTCAGGGAGAGCCTTGAAGGAGCCCTGAACTGGGAAAGAACAGCATGCAGAAGAAAGCGTCTGTGCTGTGAAGATCTGCAGCCATAAGAACACACCGAGGAGGTATGGACTTTAGCAATCTGAGAACAGCATTATGGGACTCTAGAGAAATAGAACAACAACAAGTGGCAGTATTAGATTTGGAGCAATCCAGCAAAGCTTGCAAATTTCTTGCTGGGCACCACCCTCTTGGTCAGGGCGAGAGGCCAGAAATGGAGGCCATTTTCCATGGGGAAAACGAAGTCATTGGCCCAGGCTCTGGGTGTCAGATGAAAGGTGGCGTCTGGGGCTCTAAGGACTTGCAGGGTCCTAGTTGCTGGCAGCTTTCGTTCTGGAAGGATCCAGCAGAGTTTGTAGATTCCTGGCTTGGCACTGCCCTGCCTGCCAGGCCAAGTGGCCACAAATGAAGGCCATTTTCCATGGGAAAAACGAAGTCCTTTCCCCAGGGTCTCAGTAATATGTTCAAGGTGGCGTTTGAGGCTCTAAGTACTTCCAGGGCCCTAGTTGCTGCCAGCTTTTCTTTTGGAAAAATCCAGCAACGATTGCATCATTCTAGCAAGGCTCCCACTTTCTGCCAGGGTGAGTGGCTGCCAAGGGAGGCCATTTGCCATGGGAAAAAGAATTCCTTTCCCCAGGGTCTGGGTGTCAGATGAAAGGTGGCCTTTGGGGTTCTGAGGACTTGTAGGGTAGTACTTACTGGCTAGAGTAGAGGAAATGGATTCTATTTGAATATCTGTCTAGAGGCTTTGCCCCACAGGTCCTGGTTGTCCTTGATGGGCTGCAGCTGTGAGCATTGAAGAGAACTGGGATAAAAGGGGGCGGCGTAGCCATTCAGGGAGAGCCTTGAAGGAGCCCTGAACTGGGAAAGAACAGCATGCAGAAGAAAGCGTCTGTGCTGTGAAGATTTGCAGCCATAAGAACACACCGAGGAGGTATGGACTTTAGCAATCTGAGAACAGCATTATGGGACTCTAGAGAAATAGAACAACAACAAGTGGCAGCTTTAGATTTGGAGCAATCCAGCAAAGCTTGCAAATTTCTTGCTGGGCACCACCCTCTTGGTCAGGGTGAGAGGCCAGAAATGGAGGCCATTTTCCATGGGGAAAACGAAGTCATTGGCCCAGGCTCTGGGTGTAAGATGACAGGTGGCATCTGGGGCTCTAAGGACTTGCAGGGTCCTAGTTGCTGGCAGCTTTCGTTCTGGAAGGATCCAGCAGAGTTTGTAGATTCCTGGCTTGGCACTGCCCTGCCTGCCAGGCCAAGTGGCCACAAATGAAGGCCATTTTCCATGGGAAAAACGAAGTCCTGTCCCCAGGGTCTCAGTAATATGTTCAAGGTGGCGTTTGAGGCTCTAAGTACTTCCAGGGCCCTAGTTGCTGCCAGCTTTTCTTTTGGAAAAATCCAGCAACGATTGCATCATTCTAGCAAGGCTCCCACCTTCTGCCAGGGTGAGTGGCTGCCAAGGGAGGCCATTTGCCATGGGAAAAAGAAGTCCTTTCCCCAGGGTCTGGGTGTCAGATGAAAGGTGGCCTTTGGGGTTCTGAGGACTTGTAGGGTAGTACTTACTGGCTAGAGTAGAGGAAATGGATTCTATTTGAATATCTGTCTAGAGGCTTTGCCCCACAGGTCCTGGTTGTCCTTGATGGGCTGCAGCTGTGAGCATTGAAGAGAACTGGGATAAAAGGGGGCGGCGTAGCCATTCAGGGAGAGCCTTGAAGGAGCCCTGAACTGGGAAAGAACAGCATGCAGAAGAAAGCGTCTGTGCTGTGAAGATTTGCAGCCATAAGAACACACCGAGGAGGTATGGACTTTAGCAATCTGAGAACAGCATTATGGGACTCTAGAGAAATAGAACAACAACAAGTGGCAGCTTTCGATTTGGAGCAATCCAGCAAAGCTTGCAAATTTCTTGCTGGGCACCACCCTCTTGGTCAGGGTGAGAGGCCAGAAATGGAGGCCATTTTCCATGGGGAAAACGAAGTCATTGGCCCAGGCTCTGGGTGTAAGATGACAGGTGGCATCTGGGGCTCTAAGGACTTGCAGGGTCCTAGTTGCTGGCAGCTTTCGTTCTGGAAGGATCCAGCAGAGTTTGTAGATTCCTGGCTTGGCACTGCCCTGCCTGCCAGGCCAAGTGGCCACAAATGAAGGCCATTTTCCATGGGAAAAACGAAGTCCTGTCCCCAGGGTCTCAGTAATATGTTCAAGGTGGCGTTTGAGGCTCTAAGTACTTCCAGGGCCCTAGTTGCTGCCAGCTTTTCTTTTGGAAAAATCCAGCAACGATTGCATCATTCTAGCTAGGCTCCCACCTTCTGCCAGGGTGAGTGGCTGCCAAGGGAGGCCATTTGCCATGGGAAAAAGAAGTCCTTTCCCCAGGGTCTGGGTGTCAGATGAAAGGTGGCCTTTGGGGTTCTGAGGACTTGTAGGGTAGTACTTACTGGCTAGAGTAGAGGAAATGGATTCTATTTGAATATCTGTCTAGAGGCTTTGCCCCACAGGTCCTGGTTGTCCTTGATGGGCTGCAGCTGTGAGCATTGAAGAGAACTGGGATAAAAGGGGGCGGCGTAGCCATTCAGGGAGAGCCTTGAAGGAGCCCTGAACTGGGAAAGAACAGCATGCAGAAGAAAGCGTCTGTGCTGTGAAGATCTGAAGCCATAAGAACACACCGAGGAGGTATGGACTTTAGCAATCTGAGAACAGCATTATGGGACTCTAGAGAAATAGAACAACAACAAGTGGCAGCTTTAGATTTGGAGCAATCCAGCAAAGCTTGCAAATTTCTTGCTGGGCACCACCCTCTTGGTCAGGGCGAGAGGCCAGAAATGGAGGCCATTTTCCATGGGGAAAACGAAGTCATTGGCCCAGGCTCTGGGTGTCAGATGAAAGGTGGCGTCTGGGGCTCTAAGGACTTGCAGGGTCCTAGTTGCTGGCAGCTTTCGTTCTGGAAGGATCCAGCAGAGTTTGTAGATTCCTGGCTTGGCACTGCCCTGCCTGCCAGGCCAAGTGGCCACAAATGAAGGCCATTTTCCATGGGAAAAACGAAGTCCTGTCCCCAGGGTCTCAGTAATATGTTCAAGGTGGCGTTTGAGGCTCTAAGTACTTCCAGGGCCCTAGTTGCTGCCAGCTTTTCTTTTGGAAAAATCCAGCAACGATTGCATCATTCTAGCTAGGCTCCCACCTTCTGCCAGGGTGAGTGGCTGCCAAGGGAGGCCATTTGCCATGGGAAAAAGAAGTCCTTTCCCCAGGGTCTGGGTGTCAGATGAAAGGTGGCCTTTGGGGTTCTGAGGACTTGTAGGGTAGTACTTACTGGCTAGAGTAGAGGAAATGGATTCTATTTGAATATCTGTCTAGAGGCTTTGCCCCACAGGTCCTGGTTGTCCTTGATGGGCTGCAGCTGTGAGCATTGAAGAGAACTGGGATAAAAGGGGGCGGCTTAGCCATTCAGGGAGAGCCTTGAAGGAGCCCTGAACTGGGAAAGAACAGCATGCAGAAGAAAGCGTCTGTGCTGTGAAGATCTGCAGCCATAAGAACACACCGAGGAGGTATGGACTTTAGCAATCTGAGAACAGCATTATGGGACTCTAGAGAAATAGAACAACAACAAGTGGCAGTATTAGATTTGGAGCAATCCAGCAAAGCTTGCAAATTTCTTGCTGGGCACCACCCTCTTGGTCAGGGCGAGAGGCCAGAAATGGAGGCCATTTTCCATGGGGAAAACGAAGTCATTGGCCCAGGCTCTGGGTGTCAGATGAAAGGTGGCGTCTGGGGCTCTAAGGACTTGCAGGGTCCTAGTTGCTGGCAGCTTTCGTTCTGGAAGGATCCAGCAGAGTTTGTAGATTCCTGGCTTGGCACTGCCCTGCCTGCCAGGCCAAGTGGCCACAAATGAAGGCCATTTTCCATGGGAAAAACGAAGTCCTTTCCCCAGGGTCTCAGTAATATGTTCAAGGTGGCGTTTGAGGCTCTAAGTACTTCCAGGGCCCTAGTTGCTGCCAGCTTTTCTTTTGGAAAAATCCAGCAACGATTGCATCATTCTAGCAAGGCTCCCACTTTCTGCCAGGGTGAGTGGCTGCCAAGGGAGGCCATTTGCCATGGGAAAAAGAATTCCTTTCCCCAGGGTCTGGGTGTCAGATGAAAGGTGGCCTTTGGGGTTCTGAGGACTTGTAGGGTAGTACTTACTGGCTAGAGTAGAGGAAATGGATTCTATTTGAATATCTGTCTAGAGGCTTTGCCCCACAGGTCCTGGTTGTCCTTGATGGGCTGCAGCTGTGAGCATTGAAGAGAACTGGGATAAAAGGGGGCGGCTTAGCCATTCAGGGAGAGCCTTGAAGGAGCCCTGAACTGGGAAAGAACAGCATGCAGAAGAAAGCGTCTGTGCTGTGAAGATCTGCAGCCATAAGAACACACCGAGGAGGTATGGACTTTAGCAATCTGAGAACAGCATGATGGGACTCTAGAGAAATAGAACAACAACAAGTGGCAGTATTAGATTTGGAGCAATCCAGCAAAGCTTGCAAATTTCTTGCTGGGCACCACCCTCTTGGTCAGGGCGAGTGGCCAGAAATGGAGGCCATTTTCCATGGGGAAAACGAAGTCATTGGCCCAGGCTCTGGGTGTCAGATGAAAGGTGGCGTCTGGGGCTCTAAGGACTTGCAGGGTCCTAGTTGCTGGCAGCTTTCGTTCTGGAAGGATCCAGCAGAGTTTGTAGATTCCTGGCTTGGCACTGCCCTGCCTGCCAGGCCAAGTGGCCACAAATGAAGGCCATTTCCCATGGGAAAAAGATGTCCTTTCCCCAGGGTCTCAGTAATATGTTCAAGGTGGCGTTTGAGGCTCTAAGTACTTCCAGGGCCCTAGTTGCTGCCAGCTTTTCTTTTGGAAAAATCCAGCAACGATTGCATCATTCTAGCAAGGCTCCCACCTTCTGCCAGGGTGAGTGGCTGCCAAGGGAGGCCATTTGCCATGGGAAAAAGAAGTCCTTTCCCCAGGGTCTGGGTGTCAGATGAAAGGTGGCCTTTGGGGTTCTGAGGACTTGTAGGGTAGTACTTACTGGCTAGAGTAGAGGAAATGGATTCTATTTGAATATCTGTCTAGAGGCTTTGCCCCACAGGTCCTGGTTGTCCTTGATGGGCTGCAGCTGTGAGCATTGAAGAGAACTGGGATAAAAGGGGGCGGCGTAGCCATTCAGGGAGAGCCTTGAAGGAGCCCTGAACTGGGAAAGAACAGCATGCAGAAGAAAGCGTCTGTGCTGTGAAGATTTGCAGCCATAAGAACACACCGAGGAGGTATGGACTTTAGCAATCTGAGAACAGCATTATGGGACTCTAGAGAAATAGAACAACAACAAGTGGCAGCTTTAGATTTGGAGCAATCCAGCAAAGCTTGCAAATTTCTTGCTGGGCACCACCCTCTTGGTCAGGGTGAGAGGCCAGAAATGGAGGCCATTTTCCATGGGGAAAACGAAGTCATTGGCCCAGGCTCTGGGTGTAAGATGACAGGTGGCATCTGGGGCTCTAAGGACTTGCAGGGTCCTAGTTGCTGGCAGCTTTCGTTCTGGAAGGATCCAGCAGAGTTTGTAGATTCCTGGCTTGGCACTGCCCTGCCTGCCAGGCCAAGTGGCCACAAATGAAGGCCATTTTCCATGGGAAAAACGAAGTCCTGTCCCCAGGGTCTCAGTAATATGTTCAAGGTGGCGTTTGAGGCTCTAAGTACTTCCAGGGCCCTAGTTGCTGCCAGCTTTTCTTTTGGAAAAATCCAGCAACGATTGCATCATTCTAGCTAGGCTCCCACCTTCTGCCAGGGTGAGTGGCTGCCAAGGGAGGCCATTTGCCATGGGAAAAAGAAGTCCTTTCCCCAGGGTCTGGGTGTCAGATGAAAGGTGGCCTTTGGGGTTCTGAGGACTTGTAGGGTAGTACTTACTGGCTAGAGTAGAGGAAATGGATTCTATTTGAATATCTGTCTAGAGGCTTTGCCCCACAGGTCCTGGTTGTCCTTGATGGGCTGCAGCTGTGAGCATTGAAGAGAACTGGGATAAAAGGGGGCGGCGTAGCCATTCAGGGAGAGCCTTGAAGGAGCCCTGAACTGGGAAAGAACAGCATGCAGAAGAAAGCGTCTGTGCTGTGAAGATCTGAAGCCATAAGAACACACCGAGGAGGTATGGACTTTAGCAATCTGAGAACAGCATTATGGGACTCTAGAGAAATAGAACAACAACAAGTGGCAGCTTTAGATTTGGAGCAATCCAGCAAAGCTTGCAAATTTCTTGCTGGGCACCACCCTCTTGGTCAGGGCGAGAGGCCAGAAATGGAGGCCATTTTCCATGGGGAAAACGAAGTCATTGGCCCAGGCTCTGGGTGTCAGATGAAAGGTGGCGTCTGGGGCTCTAAGGACTTGCAGGGTCCTAGTTGCTGGCAGCTTTCGTTCTGGAAGGATCCAGCAGAGTTTGTAGATTCCTGGCTTGGCACTGCCCTGCCTGCCAGGCCAAGTGGCCACAAATGAAGGCCATTTTCCATGGGAAAAACGAAGTCCTGTCCCCAGGGTCTCAGTAATATGTTCAAGGTGGCGTTTGAGGCTCTAAGTACTTCCAGGGCCCTAGTTGCTGCCAGCTTTTCTTTTGGAAAAATCCAGCAACGATTGCATCATTCTAGCTAGGCTCCCACCTTCTGCCAGGGTGAGTGGCTGCCAAGGGAGGCCATTTGCCATGGGAAAAAGAAGTCCTTTCCCCAGGGTCTGGGTGTCAGATGAAAGGTGGCCTTTGGGGTTCTGAGGACTTGTAGGGTAGTACTTACTGGCTAGAGTAGAGGAAATGGATTCTATTTGAATATCTGTCTAGAGGCTTTGCCCCACAGGTCCTGGTTGTCCTTGATGGGCTGCAGCTGTGAGCATTGAAGAGAACTGGGATAAAAGGGGGCGGCGTAGCCATTCAGGGAGAGCCTTGAAGGAGCCCTGAACTGGGAAAGAACAGCATGCAGAAGAAAGCGTCTGTGCTGTGAAGATTTGCAGCCATAAGAACACACCGAGGAGGTATGGACTTTAGCAATCTGAGAACAGCATTATGGGACTCTAGAGAAATAGAACAACAACAAGTGGCAGCTTTAGATTTGGAGCAATCCAGCAAAGCTTGCAAATTTCTTGCTGGGCACCACCCTCTTGGTCAGGGTGAGAGGCCAGAAATGGAGGCCATTTTCCATGGGGAAAACGAAGTCATTGGCCCAGGCTCTGGGTGTAAGATGACAGGTGGCATCTGGGGCTCTAAGGACTTGCAGGGTCCTAGTTGCTGGCAGCTTTCGTTCTGGAAGGATCCAGCAGAGTTTGTAGATTCCTGGCTTGGCACTGCCCTGCCTGCCAGGCCAAGTGGCCACAAATGAAGGCCATTTTCCATGGGAAAAACGAAGTCCTGTCCCCAGGGTCTCAGTAATATGTTCAAGGTGGCGTTTGAGGCTCTAAGTACTTCCAGGGCCCTAGTTGCTGCCAGCTTTTCTTTTGGAAAAATCCAGCAACGATTGCATCATTCTAGCAAGGCTCCCACCTTCTGCCAGGGTGAGTGGCTGCCAAGGGAGGCCATTTGCCATGGGAAAAAGAAGTCCTTTCCCCAGGGTCTGGGTGTCAGATGAAAGGTGGCCTTTGGGGTTCTGAGGACTTGTAGGGTAGTACTTACTGGCTAGAGTAGAGGAAATGGATTCTATTTGAATATCTGTCTAGAGGCTTTGCCCCACAGGTCCTGGTTGTCCTTGATGGGCTGCAGCTGTGAGCATTGAAGAGAACTGGGATAAAAGGGGGCGGCGTAGCCATTCAGGGAGAGCCTTGAAGGAGCCCTGAACTGGGAAAGAACAGCATGCAGAAGAAAGCGTCTGTGCTGTGAAGATTTGCAGCCATAAGAACACACCGAGGAGGTATGGACTTTAGCAATCTGAGAACAGCATTATGGGACTCTAGAGAAATAGAACAACAACAAGTGGCAGCTTTAGATTTGGAGCAATCCAGCAAAGCTTGCAAATTTCTTGCTGGGCACCACCCTCTTGGTCAGGGTGAGAGGCCAGAAATGGAGGCCATTTTCCATGGGGAAAACGAAGTCATTGGCCCAGGCTCTGGGTGTAAGATGACAGGTGGCATCTGGGGCTCTAAGGACTTGCAGGGTCCTAGTTGCTGGCAGCTTTCGTTCTGGAAGGATCCAGCAGAGTTTGTAGATTCCTGGCTTGGCACTGCCCTGCCTGCCAGGCCAAGTGGCCACAAATGAAGGCCATTTTCCATGGGAAAAACGAAGTCCTGTCCCCAGGGTCTCAGTAATATGTTCAAGGTGGCGTTTGAGGCTCTAAGTACTTCCAGGGCCCTAGTTGCTGCCAGCTTTTCTTTTGGAAAAATCCAGCAACGATTGCATCATTCTAGCTAGGCTCCCACCTTCTGCCAGGGTGAGTGGCTGCCAAGGGAGGCCATTTGCCATGGGAAAAAGAAGTCCTTTCCCCAGGGTCTGGGTGTCAGATGAAAGGTGGCCTTTGGGGTTCTGAGGACTTGTAGGGTAGTACTTACTGGCTAGAGTAGAGGAAATGGATTCTATTTGAATATCTGTCTAGAGGCTTTGCCCCACAGGTCCTGGTTGTCCTTGATGGGCTGCAGCTGTGAGCATTGAAGAGAACTGGGATAAAAGGGGGCGGCGTAGCCATTCAGGGAGAGCCTTGAAGGAGCCCTGAACTGGGAAAGAACAGCATGCAGAAGAAAGCGTCTGTGCTGTGAAGATCTGAAGCCATAAGAACACACCGAGGAGGTATGGACTTTAGCAATCTGAGAACAGCATTATGGGACTCTAGAGAAATAGAACAACAACAAGTGGCAGCTTTAGATTTGGAGCAATCCAGCAAAGCTTGCAAATTTCTTGCTGGGCACCACCCTCTTGGTCAGGGCGAGAGGCCAGAAATGGAGGCCATTTTCCATGGGGAAAACGAAGTCATTGGCCCAGGCTCTGGGTGTCAGATGAAAGGTGGCGTCTGGGGCTCTAAGGACTTGCAGGGTCCTAGTTGCTGGCAGCTTTCGTTCTGGAAGGATCCAGCAGAGTTTGTAGATTCCTGGCTTGGCACTGCCCTGCCTGCCAGGCCAAGTGGCCACAAATGAAGGCCATTTTCCATGGGAAAAACGAAGTCCTGTCCCCAGGGTCTCAGTAATATGTTCAAGGTGGCGTTTGAGGCTCTAAGTACTTCCAGGGCCCTAGTTGCTGCCAGCTTTTCTTTTGGAAAAATCCAGCAACGATTGCATCATTCTAGCTAGGCTCCCACCTTCTGCCAGGGTGAGTGGCTGCCAAGGGAGGCCATTTGCCATGGGAAAAAGAAGTCCTTTCCCCAGGGTCTGGGTGTCAGATGAAAGGTGGCCTTTGGGGTTCTGAGGACTTGTAGGGTAGTACTTACTGGCTAGAGTAGAGGAAATGGATTCTATTTGAATATCTGTCTAGAGGCTTTGCCCCACAGGTCCTGGTTGTCCTTGATGGGCTGCAGCTGTGAGCATTGAAGAGAACTGGGATAAAAGGGGGCGGCTTAGCCATTCAGGGAGAGCCTTGAAGGAGCCCTGAACTGGGAAAGAACAGCATGCAGAAGAAAGCGTCTGTGCTGTGAAGATCTGCAGCCATAAGAACACACCGAGGAGGTATGGACTTTAGCAATCTGAGAACAGCATTATGGGACTCTAGAGAAATAGAACAACAACAAGTGGCAGCTTTAGATTTGGAGCAATCCAGCAAAGCTTGCAAATTTCTTGCTGGGCACCACCCTCTTGGTCAGGGCGAGAGGCCAGAAATGGAGGCCATTTTCCATGGGGAAAACGAAGTCATTGGCCCAGGCTCTGGGTGTCAGATGAAAGGTGGCGTCTGGGGCTCTAAGGACTTGCAGGGTCCTAGTTGCTGGCAGCTTTCGTTCTGGAAGGATCCAGCAGAGTTTGTAGATTCCTGGCTTGGCACTGCCCTGCCTGCCAGGCCAAGTGGCCACAAATGAAGGCCATTTTCCATGGGAAAAACGAAGTCCTTTCCCCAGGGTCTCAGTAATATGTTCAAGGTGGCGTTTGAGGCTCTAAGTACTTCCAGGGCCCTAGTTGCTGCCAGCTTTTCTTTTGGAAAAATCCAGCAACGATTGCATCATTCTAGCAAGGCTCCCACTTTCTGCCAGGGTGAGTGGCTGCCAAGGGAGGCCATTTGCCATGGGAAAAAGAATTCCTTTCCCCAGGGTCTGGGTGTCAGATGAAAGGTGGCCTTTGGGGTTCTGAGGACTTGTAGGGTAGTACTTACTGGCTAGAGTAGAGGAAATGGATTCTATTTGAATATCTGTCTAGAGGCTTTGCCCCACAGGTCCTGGTTGTCCTTGATGGGCTGCAGCTGTGAGCATTGAAGAGAACTGGGATAAAAGGGGGCGGCTTAGCCATTCAGGGAGAGCCTTGAAGGAGCCCTGAACTGGGAAAGAACAGCATGCAGAAGAAAGCGTCTGTGCTGTGAAGATCTGCAGCCATAAGAACACACCGAGGAGGTATGGACTTTAGCAATCTGAGAACAGCATTATGGGACTCTAGAGAAATAGAACAACAACAAGTGGCAGTATTAGATTTGGAGCAATCCAGCAAAGCTTGCAAATTTCTTGCTGGGCACCACCCTCTTGGTCAGGGCGAGTGGCCAGAAATGGAGGCCATTTTCCATGGGGAAAACGAAGTCATTGGCCCAGGCTCTGGGTGTCAGATGAAAGGTGGCGTCTGGGGCTCTAAGGACTTGCAGGGTCCTAGTTGCTGGCAGCTTTCGTTCTGGAAGGATCCAGCAGAGTTTGTAGATTCCTGGCTTGGCACTGCCCTGCCTGCCAGGCCAAGTGGCCACAAATGAAGGCCATTTCCCATGGGAAAAAGATGTCCTTTCCCCAGGGTCTCAGTAATATGTTCAAGGTGGCGTTTGAGGCTCTAAGTACTTCCAGGGCCCTAGTTGCTGCCAGCTTTTCTTTTGGAAAAATCCAGCAACGATTGCATCATTCTAGCAAGGCTCCCACCTTCTGCCAGGGTGAGTGGCTGCCAAGGGAGGCCATTTGCCATGGGAAAAAGAAGTCCTTTCCCCAGGGTCTGGGTGTCAGATGAAAGGTGGCCTTTGGGGTTCTGAGGACTTGTAGGGTAGTACTTACTGGCTAGAGTAGAGGAAATGGATTCTATTTGAATATCTGTCTAGAGGCTTTGCCCCACAGGTCCTGGTTGTCCTTGATGGGCTGCAGCTGTGAGCATTGAAGAGAACTGGGATAAAAGGGGGCGGCGTAGCCATTCAGGGAGAGCCTTGAAGGAGCCCTGAACTGGGAAAGAACAGCATGCAGAAGAAAGCGTCTGTGCTGTGAAGATTTGCAGCCATAAGAACACACCGAGGAGGTATGGACTTTAGCAATCTGAGAACAGCATTATGGGACTCTAGAGAAATAGAACAACAACAAGTGGCAGCTTTAGATTTGGAGCAATCCAGCAAAGCTTGCAAATTTCTTGCTGGGCACCACCCTCTTGGTCAGGGCGAGAGGCCAGAAATGGAGGCCATTTTCCATGGGGAAAACGAAGTCATTGGCCCAGGCTCTGGGTGTAAGATGACAGGTGGCATCTGGGGCTCTAAGGACTTGCAGGGTCCTAGTTGCTGGCAGCTTTCGTTCTGGAAGGATCCAGCAGAGTTTGTAGATTCCTGGCTTGGCACTGCCCTGCCTGCCAGGCCAAGTGGCCACAAATGAAGGCCATTTTCCATGGGAAAAACGAAGTCCTGTCCCCAGGGTCTCAGTAATATGTTCAAGGTGGCGTTTGAGGCTCTAAGTACTTCCAGGGCCCTAGTTGCTGCCAGCTTTTCTTTTGGAAAAATCCAGCAACGATTGCATCATTCTAGCTAGGCTCCCACCTTCTGCCAGGGTGAGTGGCTGCCAAGGGAGGCCATTTGCCATGGGAAAAAGAAGTCCTTTCCCCAGGGTCTGGGTGTCAGATGAAAGGTGGCCTTTGGGGTTCTGAGGACTTGTAGGGTAGTACTTACTGGCTAGAGTAGAGGAAATGGATTCTATTTGAATATCTGTCTAGAGGCTTTGCCCCACAGGTCCTGGTTGTCCTTGATGGGCTGCAGCTGTGAGCATTGAAGAGAACTGGGATAAAAGGGGGCGGCGTAGCCATTCAGGGAGAGCCTTGAAGGAGCCCTGAACTGGGAAAGAACAGCATGCAGAAGAAAGCGTCTGTGCTGTGAAGATCTGAAGCCATAAGAACACACCGAGGAGGTATGGACTTTAGCAATCTGAGAACAGCATTATGGGACTCTAGAGAAATAGAACAACAACAAGTGGCAGCTTTAGATTTGGAGCAATCCAGCAAAGCTTGCAAATTTCTTGCTGGGCACCACCCTCTTGGTCAGGGCGAGAGGCCAGAAATGGAGGCCATTTTCCATGGGGAAAACGAAGTCATTGGCCCAGGCTCTGGGTGTCAGATGAAAGGTGGCGTCTGGGGCTCTAAGGACTTGCAGGGTCCTAGTTGCTGGCAGCTTTCGTTCTGGAAGGATCCAGCAGAGTTTGTAGATTCCTGGCTTGGCACTGCCCTGCCTGCCAGGCCAAGTGGCCACAAATGAAGGCCATTTTCCATGGGAAAAACGAAGTCCTGTCCCCAGGGTCTCAGTAATATGTTCAAGGTGGCGTTTGAGGCTCTAAGTACTTCCAGGGCCCTAGTTGCTGCCAGCTTTTCTTTTGGAAAAATCCAGCAACGATTGCATCATTCTAGCTAGGCTCCCACTTTCTGCCAGGGTGAGTGGCTGCCAAGGGAGGCCATTTGCCATGGGAAAAAGAAGTCCTTTCCCCAGGGTCTGGGTGTCAGATGAAAGGTGGCCTTTGGGGTTCTGAGGACTTGTAGGGTAGTACTTACTGGCTAGAGTAGAGGAAATGGATTCTATTTGAATATCTGTCTAGAGGCTTTGCC
Organism: Agelaius phoeniceus; assembly: GCF_051311805.1. NCBI lineage: Eukaryota > Metazoa > Chordata > Aves > Passeriformes > Icteridae > Agelaius > Agelaius phoeniceus. Next base: position 3,703,566 of record NC_135299.1, read on the forward strand.
CCACAGGTCCTGGTTGTCCTTGATGGGCTGCAGCTGTGAGCATTGAAGAGAACTGGGATAAAAGGGGGCGGCGTAGCCATTCAGGGAGAGCCTTGAAGGAGCCCTGAACTGGGAAAGAACAGCATGCAGAAGCAAGCGTCTGTGCTGTGAAGATCTGCAGCCATAAGAACACACCGAGGAGGTATGGACTTTAGCAATCTGAGAACAGCATTATGGGACTCTAGAGAAATAGAACAACAACAAGTGGCAGCTTTAGATTTGGAGCAATCCAGCAAAGCTTGCAAATTTCTTGCTGGGCACCACCCTCTTGGTCAGGGCGAGTGGCCAGAAATGGAGGCCATTTTCCATGGGGAAAACGAAGTCATTGGCCCAGGCTCTGGGTGTCAGATGAAAGGTGGCGTCTGGGGCTCTAAGGACTTGCAGGGTCCTAGTTGCTGGCAGCTTTCGTTCTGGAAGGATCCAGCAGAGTTTGTAGATTCCTGGCTTGGCACTGCCCTGCCTGCCAGGCCAAGTGGCCACAAATGAAGGCCATTTCCCATGGGAAAAAGATGTCCTTTCCCCAGGGTCTCAGTAATATGTTCAAGGTGGCGTTTGAGGCTCTAAGTACTTCCAGGGCCCTAGTTGCTGCCAGCTTTTCTTTTGGAAAAATCCAGCAACGATTGCATCATTCTAGCAAGGCTCCCACCTTCTGCCAGGGTGAGTGGCTGCCAAGGGAGGCCATTTGCCATGGGAAAAAGAAGTCCTTTCCCCAGGGTCTGGGTGTCAGATGAAAGGTGGCCTTTGGGGTTCTGAGGACTTGTAGGGTAGTACTTACTGGCTAGAGTAGAGGAAATGGATTCTATTTGAATATCTGTCTAGAGGCTTTGCCCCACAGGTCCTGGTTGTCCTTGATGGGCTGCAGCTGTGAGCATTGAAGAGAACTGGGATAAAAGGGGGCGGCGTAGCCATTCAGGGAGAGCCTTGAAGGAGCCCTGAACTGGGAAAGAACAGCATGCAGAAGAAAGCGTCTGTGCTGTGAAGATTTGCAGCCATAAGAACACACCGAGGAGGTATGGACTTTAGCAATCTGAGAACAGCATTATGGGACTCTAGAGAAATAGAACAACAACAAGTGGCAGCTTTAGATTTGGAGCAATCCAGCAAAGCTTGCAAATTTCTTGCTGGGCACCACCCTCTTGGTCAGGGCGAGAGGCCAGAAATGGAGGCCATTTTCCATGGGGAAAACGAAGTCATTGGCCCAGGCTCTGGGTGTAAGATGACAGGTGGCATCTGGGGCTCTAAGGACTTGCAGGGTCCTAGTTGCTGGCAGCTTTCGTTCTGGAAGGATCCAGCAGAGTTTGTAGATTCCTGGCTTGGCACTGCCCTGCCTGCCAGGCCAAGTGGCCACAAATGAAGGCCATTTTCCATGGGAAAAACGAAGTCCTGTCCCCAGGGTCTCAGTAATATGTTCAAGGTGGCGTTTGAGGCTCTAAGTACTTCCAGGGCCCTAGTTGCTGCCAGCTTTTCTTTTGGAAAAATCCAGCAACGATTGCATCATTCTAGCTAGGCTCCCACCTTCTGCCAGGGTGAGTGGCTGCCAAGGGAGGCCATTTGCCATGGGAAAAAGAAGTCCTTTCCCCAGGGTCTGGGTGTCAGATGAAAGGTGGCCTTTGGGGTTCTGAGGACTTGTAGGGTAGTACTTACTGGCTAGAGTAGAGGAAATGGATTCTATTTGAATATCTGTCTAGAGGCTTTGCCCCACAGGTCCTGGTTGTCCTTGATGGGCTGCAGCTGTGAGCATTGAAGAGAACTGGGATAAAAGGGGGCGGCGTAGCCATTCAGGGAGAGCCTTGAAGGAGCCCTGAACTGGGAAAGAACAGCATGCAGAAGAAAGCGTCTGTGCTGTGAAGATCTGAAGCCATAAGAACACACCGAGGAGGTATGGACTTTAGCAATCTGAGAACAGCATTATGGGACTCTAGAGAAATAGAACAACAACAAGTGGCAGCTTTAGATTTGGAGCAATCCAGCAAAGCTTGCAAATTTCTTGCTGGGCACCACCCTCTTGGTCAGGGCGAGAGGCCAGAAATGGAGGCCATTTTCCATGGGGAAAACGAAGTCATTGGCCCAGGCTCTGGGTGTCAGATGAAAGGTGGCGTCTGGGGCTCTAAGGACTTGCAGGGTCCTAGTTGCTGGCAGCTTTCGTTCTGGAAGGATCCAGCAGAGTTTGTAGATTCCTGGCTTGGCACTGCCCTGCCTGCCAGGCCAAGTGGCCACAAATGAAGGCCATTTTCCATGGGAAAAACGAAGTCCTGTCCCCAGGGTCTCAGTAATATGTTCAAGGTGGCGTTTGAGGCTCTAAGTACTTCCAGGGCCCTAGTTGCTGCCAGCTTTTCTTTTGGAAAAATCCAGCAACGATTGCATCATTCTAGCTAGGCTCCCACTTTCTGCCAGGGTGAGTGGCTGCCAAGGGAGGCCATTTGCCATGGGAAAAAGAAGTCCTTTCCCCAGGGTCTGGGTGTCAGATGAAAGGTGGCCTTTGGGGTTCTGAGGACTTGTAGGGTAGTACTTACTGGCTAGAGTAGAGGAAATGGATTCTATTTGAATATCTGTCTAGAGGCTTTGCCCCACAGGTCCTGGTTGTCCTTGATGGGCTGCAGCTGTGAGCATTGAAGAGAACTGGGATAAAAGGGGGCGGCGTAGCCATTCAGGGAGAGCCTTGAAGGAGCCCTGAACTGGGAAAGAACAGCATGCAGAAGCAAGCGTCTGTGCTGTGAAGATCTGCAGCCATAAGAACACACCGAGGAGGTATGGACTTTAGCAATCTGAGAACAGCATTATGGGACTCTAGAGAAATAGAACAACAACAAGTGGCAGCTTTAGATTTGGAGCAATCCAGCAAAGCTTGCAAATTTCTTGCTGGGCACCACCCTCTTGGTCAGGGTGAGAGGCCAGAAATGGAGGCCATTTTCCATGGGGAAAACGAAGTCATTGGCCCAGGCTCTGGGTGTAAGATGACAGGTGGCATCTGGGGCTCTAAGGACTTGCAGGGTCCTAGTTGCTGGCAGCTTTCGTTCTGGAAGGATCCAGCAGAGTTTGTAGATTCCTGGCTTGGCACTGCCCTGCCTGCCAGGCCAAGTGGCCACAAATGAAGGCCATTTTCCATGGGAAAAACGAAGTCCTGTCCCCAGGGTCTCAGTAATATGTTCAAGGTGGCGTTTGAGGCTCTAAGTACTTCCAGGGCCCTAGTTGCTGCCAGCTTTTCTTTTGGAAAAGTCCAGCAACGATTGCATCATTCTAGCTAGGCTCCCACCTTCTGCCAGGGTGAGTGGCTGCCAAGGGAGGCCATTTGCCATGGGAAAAAGAAGTCCTTTCCCCAGGGTCTGGGTGTCAGATGAAAGGTGGCCTTTGGGGTTCTGAGGACTTGTAGGGTAGTACTTACTGGCTAGAGTAGAGGAAATGGATTCTATTTGAATATCTGTCTAGAGGCTTTGCCCCACAGGTCCTGGTTGTCCTTGATGGGCTGCAGCTGTGAGCATTGAAGAGAACTGGGATAAAAGGGGGCGGCTTAGCCATTCAGGGAGAGCCTTGAAGGAGCCCTGAACTGGGAAAGAACAGCATGCAGAAGCAAGCGTCTGTGCTGTGAAGATCTGCAGCCATAAGAACACACCGAGGAGGTATGGACTTTAGCAATCTGAGAACAGCATTATGGGACTCTAGAGAAATAGAACAACAACAAGTGGCAGCTTTAGATTTGGAGCAATCCAGCAAAGCTTGCAAATTTCTTGCTGGGCACCACCCTCTTGGTCAGGGTGAGAGGCCAGAAATGGAGGCCATTTTCCATGGGGAAAACGAAGTCATTGGCCCAGGCTCTGGGTGTAAGATGACAGGTGGCATCTGGGGCTCTAAGGACTTGCAGGGTCCTAGTTGCTGGCAGCTTTCGTTCTGGAAGGATCCAGCAGAGTTTGTAGATTCCTGGCTTGGCACTGCCCTGCCTGCCAGGCCAAGTGGCCACAAATGAAGGCCATTTTCCATGGGAAAAACGAAGTCCTGTCCCCAGGGTCTCAGTAATATGTTCAAGGTGGCGTTTGAGGCTCTAAGTACTTCCAGGGCCCTAGTTGCTGCCAGCTTTTCTTTTGGAAAAGTCCAGCAACGATTGCATCATTCTAGCTAGGCTCCCACCTTCTGCCAGGGTGAGTGGCTGCCAAGGGAGGCCATTTGCCATGGGAAAAAGAAGTCCTTTCCCCAGGGTCTGGGTGTCAGATGAAAGGTGGCCTTTGGGGTTCTGAGGACTTGTAGGGTAGTACTTACTGGCTAGAGTAGAGGAAATGGATTCTATTTGAATATCTGTCTAGAGGCTTTGCCCCACAGGTCCTGGTTGTCCTTGATGGGCTGCAGCTGTGAGCATTGAAGAGAACTGGGATAAAAGGGGGCGGCTTAGCCATTCAGGGAGAGCCTTGAAGGAGCCCTGAACTGGGAAAGAACAGCATGAAGAAGAAAGCGTCTGTGCTGTGAAGATCTGCAGCCATAAGAACACACCGAGGAGGTATGGACTTTAGCAATCTGAGAACAGCATTATGGGACTCTAGAGAAATAGAACAACAACAAGTGGCAGTATTAGATTTGGAGCAATCCAGCAAAGCTTGCAAATTTCTTGCTGGGCACCACCCTCTTGGTCAGGGCGAGAGGCCAGAAATGGAGGCCATTTTCCATGGGGAAAACGAAGTCATTGGCCCAGGCTCTGGGTGTCAGATGAAAGGTGGCGTCTGGGGCTCTAAGGACTTGCAGGGTCCTAGTTGCTGGCAGCTTTCGTTCTGGAAGGATCCAGCAGAGTTTGTAGATTCCTGGCTTGGCACTGCCCTGCCTGCCAGGCCAAGTGGCCACAAATGAAGGCCATTTTCCATGGGAAAAACGAAGTCCTGTCCCCAGGGTCTCAGTAATATGTTCAAGGTGGCGTTTGAGGCTCTAAGTACTTCCAGGGCCCTAGTTGCTGCCAGCTTTTCTTTTGGAAAAATCCAGCAACGATTGCATCATTCTAGCTAGGCTCCCACTTTCTGCCAGGGTGAGTGGCTGCCAAGGGAGGCCATTTGCCATGGGAAAAAGAAGTCCTTTCCCCAGGGTCTGGGTGTCAGATGAAAGGTGGCCTTTGGGGTTCTGAGGACTTGTAGGGTAGTACTTACTGGCTAGAGTAGAGGAAATGGATTCTATTTGAATATCTGTCTAGAGGCTTTGCCCCACAGGTCCTGGTTGTCCTTGATGGGCTGCAGCTGTGAGCATTGAAGAGAACTGGGATAAAAGGGGGCGGCGTAGCCATTCAGGGAGAGCCTTGAAGGAGCCCTGAACTGGGAAAGAACAGCATGCAGAAGCAAGCGTCTGTGCTGTGAAGATCTGCAGCCATAAGAACACACCGAGGAGGTATGGACTTTAGCAATCTGAGAACAGCATTATGGGACTCTAGAGAAATAGAACAACAACAAGTGGCAGCTTTAGATTTGGAGCAATCCAGCAAAGCTTGCAAATTTCTTGCTGGGCACCACCCTCTTGGTCAGGGTGAGAGGCCAGAAATGGAGGCCATTTTCCATGGGGAAAACGAAGTCATTGGCCCAGGCTCTGGGTGTAAGATGACAGGTGGCATCTGGGGCTCTAAGGACTTGCAGGGTCCTAGTTGCTGGCAGCTTTCGTTCTGGAAGGATCCAGCAGAGTTTGTAGATTCCTGGCTTGGCACTGCCCTGCCTGCCAGGCCAAGTGGCCACAAATGAAGGCCATTTTCCATGGGAAAAACGAAGTCCTGTCCCCAGGGTCTCAGTAATATGTTCAAGGTGGCGTTTGAGGCTCTAAGTACTTCCAGGGCCCTAGTTGCTGCCAGCTTTTCTTTTGGAAAAGTCCAGCAACGATTGCATCATTCTAGCTAGGCTCCCACCTTCTGCCAGGGTGAGTGGCTGCCAAGGGAGGCCATTTGCCATGGGAAAAAGAAGTCCTTTCCCCAGGGTCTGGGTGTCAGATGAAAGGTGGCCTTTGGGGTTCTGAGGACTTGTAGGGTAGTACTTACTGGCTAGAGTAGAGGAAATGGATTCTATTTGAATATCTGTCTAGAGGCTTTGCCCCACAGGTCCTGGTTGTCCTTGATGGGCTGCAGCTGTGAGCATTGAAGAGAACTGGGATAAAAGGGGGCGGCTTAGCCATTCAGGGAGAGCCTTGAAGGAGCCCTGAACTGGGAAAGAACAGCATGCAGAAGCAAGCGTCTGTGCTGTGAAGATCTGCAGCCATAAGAACACACCGAGGAGGTATGGACTTTAGCAATCTGAGAACAGCATTATGGGACTCTAGAGAAATAGAACAACAACAAGTGGCAGCTTTAGATTTGGAGCAATCCAGCAAAGCTTGCAAATTTCTTGCTGGGCACCACCCTCTTGGTCAGGGTGAGAGGCCAGAAATGGAGGCCATTTTCCATGGGGAAAACGAAGTCATTGGCCCAGGCTCTGGGTGTAAGATGACAGGTGGCATCTGGGGCTCTAAGGACTTGCAGGGTCCTAGTTGCTGGCAGCTTTCGTTCTGGAAGGATCCAGCAGAGTTTGTAGATTCCTGGCTTGGCACTGCCCTGCCTGCCAGGCCAAGTGGCCACAAATGAAGGCCATTTTCCATGGGAAAAACGAAGTCCTGTCCCCAGGGTCTCAGTAATATGTTCAAGGTGGCGTTTGAGGCTCTAAGTACTTCCAGGGCCCTAGTTGCTGCCAGCTTTTCTTTTGGAAAAATCCAGCAACGATTGCATCATTCTAGCTAGGCTCCCACCTTCTGCCAGGGTGAGTGGCTGCCAAGGGAGGCCATTTGCCATGGGAAAAAGAAGTCCTTTCCCCAGGGTCTGGGTGTCAGATGAAAGGTGGCCTTTGGGGTTCTGAGGACTTGTAGGGTAGTACTTACTGGCTAGAGTAGAGGAAATGGATTCTATTTGAATATCTGTCTAGAGGCTTTGCCCCACAGGTCCTGGTTGTCCTTGATGGGCTGCAGCTGTGAGCATTGAAGAGAACTGGGATAAAAGGGGGCGGCTTAGCCATTCAGGGAGAGCCTTGAAGGAGCCCTGAACTGGGAAAGAACAGCATGAAGAAGAAAGCGTCTGTGCTGTGAAGATCTGCAGCCATAAGAACACACCGAGGAGGTATGGACTTTAGCAATCTGAGAACAGCATTATGGGACTCTAGAGAAATAGAACAACAACAAGTGGCAGTATTAGATTTGGAGCAATCCAGCAAAGCTTGCAAATTTCTTGCTGGGCACCACCCTCTTGGTCAGGGCGAGAGGCCAGAAATGGAGGCCATTTTCCATGGGGAAAACGAAGTCATTGGCCCAGGCTCTGGGTGTCAGATGAAAGGTGGCGTCTGGGGCTCTAAGGACTTGCAGGGTCCTAGTTGCTGGCAGCTTTCGTTCTGGAAGGATCCAGCAGAGTTTGTAGATTCCTGGCTTGGCACTGCCCTGCCTGCCAGGCCAAGTGGCCACAAATGAAGGCCATTTTCCATGGGAAAAACGAAGTCCTGTCCCCAGGGTCTCAGTAATATGTTCAAGGTGGCGTTTGAGGCTCTAAGTACTTCCAGGGCCCTAGTTGCTGCCAGCTTTTCTTTTGGAAAAATCCAGCAACGATTGCATCATTCTAGCTAGGCTCCCACTTTCTGCCAGGGTGAGTGGCTGCCAAGGGAGGCCATTTGCCATGGGAAAAAGAAGTCCTTTCCCCAGGGTCTGGGTGTCAGATGAAAGGTGGCCTTTGGGGTTCTGAGGACTTGTAGGGTAGTACTTACTGGCTAGAGTAGAGGAAATGGATTCTATTTGAATATCTGTCTAGAGGCTTTGCCCCACAGGTCCTGGTTGTCCTTGATGGGCTGCAGCTGTGAGCATTGAAGAGAACTGGGATAAAAGGGGGCGGCGTAGCCATTCAGGGAGAGCCTTGAAGGAGCCCTGAACTGGGAAAGAACAGCATGCAGAAGAAAGCGTCTGTGCTGTGAAGATCTGAAGCCATAAGAACACACCGAGGAGGTATGGACTTTAGCAATCTGAGAACAGCATTATGGGACTCTAGAGAAATAGAACAACAACAAGTGGCAGCTTTAGATTTGGAGCAATCCAGCAAAGCTTGCAAATTTCTTGCTGGGCACCACCCTCTTGGTCAGGGCGAGAGGCCAGAAATGGAGGCCATTTTCCATGGGGAAAACGAAGTCATTGGCCCAGGCTCTGGGTGTCAGATGAAAGGTGGCGTCTGGGGCTCTAAGGACTTGCAGGGTCCTAGTTGCTGGCAGCTTTCGTTCTGGAAGGATCCAGCAGAGTTTGTAGATTCCTGGCTTGGCACTGCCCTGCCTGCCAGGCCAAGTGGCCACAAATGAAGGCCATTTTCCATGGGAAAAACGAAGTCCTGTCCCCAGGGTCTCAGTAATATGTTCAAGGTGGCGTTTGAGGCTCTAAGTACTTCCAGGGCCCTAGTTGCTGCCAGCTTTTCTTTTGGAAAAATCCAGCAACGATTGCATCATTCTAGCTAGGCTCCCACTTTCTGCCAGGGTGAGTGGCTGCCAAGGGAGGCCATTTGCCATGGGAAAAAGAAGTCCTTTCCCCAGGGTCTGGGTGTCAGATGAAAGGTGGCCTTTGGGGTTCTGAGGACTTGTAGGGTAGTACTTACTGGCTAGAGTAGAGGAAATGGATTCTATTTGAATATCTGTCTAGAGGCTTTGCCCCACAGGTCCTGGTTGTCCTTGATGGGCTGCAGCTGTGAGCATTGAAGAGAACTGGGATAAAAGGGGGCGGCGTAGCCATTCAGGGAGAGCCTTGAAGGAGCCCTGAACTGGGAAAGAACAGCATGCAGAAGCAAGCGTCTGTGCTGTGAAGATCTGCAGCCATAAGAACACACCGAGGAGGTATGGACTTTAGCAATCTGAGAACAGCATTATGGGACTCTAGAGAAATAGAACAACAACAAGTGGCAGCTTTAGATTTGGAGCAATCCAGCAAAGCTTGCAAATTTCTTGCTGGGCACCACCCTCTTGGTCAGGGTGAGAGGCCAGAAATGGAGGCCATTTTCCATGGGGAAAACGAAGTCATTGGCCCAGGCTCTGGGTGTAAGATGACAGGTGGCATCTGGGGCTCTAAGGACTTGCAGGGTCCTAGTTGCTGGCAGCTTTCGTTCTGGAAGGATCCAGCAGAGTTTGTAGATTCCTGGCTTGGCACTGCCCTGCCTGCCAGGCCAAGTGGCCACAAATGAAGGCCATTTTCCATGGGAAAAACGAAGTCCTGTCCCCAGGGTCTCAGTAATATGTTCAAGGTGGCGTTTGAGGCTCTAAGTACTTCCAGGGCCCTAGTTGCTGCCAGCTTTTCTTTTGGAAAAGTCCAGCAACGATTGCATCATTCTAGCTAGGCTCCCACCTTCTGCCAGGGTGAGTGGCTGCCAAGGGAGGCCATTTGCCATGGGAAAAAGAAGTCCTTTCCCCAGGGTCTGGGTGTCAGATGAAAGGTGGCCTTTGGGGTTCTGAGGACTTGTAGGGTAGTACTTACTGGCTAGAGTAGAGGAAATGGATTCTATTTGAATATCTGTCTAGAGGCTTTGCCCCACAGGTCCTGGTTGTCCTTGATGGGCTGCAGCTGTGAGCATTGAAGAGAACTGGGATAAAAGGGGGCGGCTTAGCCATTCAGGGAGAGCCTTGAAGGAGCCCTGAACTGGGAAAGAACAGCATGCAGAAGCAAGCGTCTGTGCTGTGAAGATCTGCAGCCATAAGAACACACCGAGGAGGTATGGACTTTAGCAATCTGAGAACAGCATTATGGGACTCTAGAGAAATAGAACAACAACAAGTGGCAGCTTTAGATTTGGAGCAATCCAGCAAAGCTTGCAAATTTCTTGCTGGGCACCACCCTCTTGGTCAGGGTGAGAGGCCAGAAATGGAGGCCATTTTCCATGGGGAAAACGAAGTCATTGGCCCAGGCTCTGGGTGTAAGATGACAGGTGGCATCTGGGGCTCTAAGGACTTGCAGGGTCCTAGTTGCTGGCAGCTTTCGTTCTGGAAGGATCCAGCAGAGTTTGTAGATTCCTGGCTTGGCACTGCCCTGCCTGCCAGGCCAAGTGGCCACAAATGAAGGCCATTTTCCATGGGAAAAACGAAGTCCTGTCCCCAGGGTCTCAGTAATATGTTCAAGGTGGCGTTTGAGGCTCTAAGTACTTCCAGGGCCCTAGTTGCTGCCAGCTTTTCTTTTGGAAAAGTCCAGCAACGATTGCATCATTCTAGCTAGGCTCCCACCTTCTGCCAGGGTGAGTGGCTGCCAAGGGAGGCCATTTGCCATGGGAAAAAGAAGTCCTTTCCCCAGGGTCTGGGTGTCAGATGAAAGGTGGCCTTTGGGGTTCTGAGGACTTGTAGGGTAGTACTTACTGGCTAGAGTAGAGGAAATGGATTCTATTTGAATATCTGTCTAGAGGCTTTGCCCCACAGGTCCTGGTTGTCCTTGATGGGCTGCAGCTGTGAGCATTGAAGAGAACTGGGATAAAAGGGGGCGGCTTAGCCATTCAGGGAGAGCCTTGAAGGAGCCCTGAACTGGGAAAGAACAGCATGAAGAAGAAAGCGTCTGTGCTGTGAAGATCTGCAGCCATAAGAACACACCGAGGAGGTATGGACTTTAGCAATCTGAGAACAGCATTATGGGACTCTAGAGAAATAGAACAACAACAAGTGGCAGTATTAGATTTGGAGCAATCCAGCAAAGCTTGCAAATTTCTTGCTGGGCACCACCCTCTTGGTCAGGGCGAGAGGCCAGAAATGGAGGCCATTTTCCATGGGGAAAACGAAGTCATTGGCCCAGGCTCTGGGTGTCAGATGAAAGGTGGCGTCTGGGGCTCTAAGGACTTGCAGGGTCCTAGTTGCTGGCAGCTTTCGTTCTGGAAGGATCCAGCAGAGTTTGTAGATTCCTGGCTTGGCACTGCCCTGCCTGCCAGGCCAAGTGGCCACAAATGAAGGCCATTTTCCATGGGAAAAACGAAGTCCTGTCCCCAGGGTCTCAGTAATATGTTCAAGGTGGCGTTTGAGGCTCTAAGTACTTCCAGGGCCCTAGTTGCTGCCAGCTTTTCTTTTGGAAAAATCCAGCAACGATTGCATCATTCTAGCTAGGCTCCCACTTTCTGCCAGGGTGAGTGGCTGCCAAGGGAGGCCATTTGCCATGGGAAAAAGAAGTCCTTTCCCCAGGGTCTGGGTGTCAGATGAAAGGTGGCCTTTGGGGTTCTGAGGACTTGTAGGGTAGTACTTACTGGCTAGAGTAGAGGAAATGGATTCTATTTGAATATCTGTCTAGAGGCTTTGCCCCACAGGTCCTGGTTGTCCTTGATGGGCTGCAGCTGTGAGCATTGAAGAGAACTGGGATAAAAGGGGGCGGCGTAGCCATTCAGGGAGAGCCTTGAAGGAGCCCTGAACTGGGAAAGAACAGCATGCAGAAGCAAGCGTCTGTGCTGTGAAGATCTGCAGCCATAAGAACACACCGAGGAGGTATGGACTTTAGCAATCTGAGAACAGCATTATGGGACTCTAGAGAAATAGAACAACAACAAGTGGCAGCTTTAGATTTGGAGCAATCCAGCAAAGCTTGCAAATTTCTTGCTGGGCACCACCCTCTTGGTCAGGGTGAGAGGCCAGAAATGGAGGCCATTTTCCATGGGGAAAACGAAGTCATTGGCCCAGGCTCTGGGTGTAAGATGACAGGTGGCATCTGGGGCTCTAAGGACTTGCAGGGTCCTAGTTGCTGGCAGCTTTCGTTCTGGAAGGATCCAGCAGAGTTTGTAGATTCCTGGCTTGGCACTGCCCTGCCTGCCAGGCCAAGTGGCCACAAATGAAGGCCATTTTCCATGGGAAAAACGAAGTCCTGTCCCCAGGGTCTCAGTAATATGTTCAAGGTGGCGTTTGAGGCTCTAAGTACTTCCAGGGCCCTAGTTGCTGCCAGCTTTTCTTTTGGAAAAGTCCAGCAACGATTGCATCATTCTAGCTAGGCTCCCACCTTCTGCCAGGGTGAGTGGCTGCCAAGGGAGGCCATTTGCCATGGGAAAAAGAAGTCCTTTCCCCAGGGTCTGGGTGTCAGATGAAAGGTGGCCTTTGGGGTTCTGAGGACTTGTAGGGTAGTACTTACTGGCTAGAGTAGAGGAAATGGATTCTATTTGAATATCTGTCTAGAGGCTTTGCCCCACAGGTCCTGGTTGTCCTTGATGGGCTGCAGCTGTGAGCATTGAAGAGAACTGGGATAAAAGGGGGCGGCTTAGCCATTCAGGGAGAGCCTTGAAGGAGCCCTGAACTGGGAAAGAACAGCATGCAGAAGCAAGCGTCTGTGCTGTGAAGATCTGCAGCCATAAGAACACACCGAGGAGGTATGGACTTTAGCAATCTGAGAACAGCATTATGGGACTCTAGAGAAATAGAACAACAACAAGTGGCAGCTTTAGATTTGGAGCAATCCAGCAAAGCTTGCAAATTTCTTGCTGGGCACCACCCTCTTGGTCAGGGTGAGAGGCCAGAAATGGAGGCCATTTTCCATGGGGAAAACGAAGTCATTGGCCCAGGCTCTGGGTGTAAGATGACAGGTGGCATCTGGGGCTCTAAGGACTTGCAGGGTCCTAGTTGCTGGCAGCTTTCGTTCTGGAAGGATCCAGCAGAGTTTGTAGATTCCTGGCTTGGCACTGCCCTGCCTGCCAGGCCAAGTGGCCACAAATGAAGGCCATTTTCCATGGGAAAAACGAAGTCCTGTCCCCAGGGTCTCAGTAATATGTTCAAGGTGGCGTTTGAGGCTCTAAGTACTTCCAGGGCCCTAGTTGCTGCCAGCTTTTCTTTTGGAAAAATCCAGCAACGATTGCATCATTCTAGCTAGGCTCCCACCTTCTGCCAGGGTGAGTGGCTGCCAAGGGAGGCCATTTGCCATGGGAAAAAGAAGTCCTTTCCCCAGGGTCTGGGTGTCAGATGAAAGGTGGCCTTTGGGGTTCTGAGGACTTGTAGGGTAGTACTTACTGGCTAGAGTAGAGGAAATGGATTCTATTTGAATATCTGTCTAGAGGCTTTGCCCCACAGGTCCTGGTTGTCCTTGATGGGCTGCAGCTGTGAGCATTGAAGAGAACTGGGATAAAAGGGGGCGGCTTAGCCATTCAGGGAGAGCCTTGAAGGAGCCCTGAACTGGGAAAGAACAGCATGAAGAAGAAAGCGTCTGTGCTGTGAAGATCTGCAGCCATAAGAACACACCGAGGAGGTATGGACTTTAGCAATCTGAGAACAGCATTATGGGACTCTAGAGAAATAGAACAACAACAAGTGGCAGTATTAGATTTGGAGCAATCCAGCAAAGCTTGCAAATTTCTTGCTGGGCACCACCCTCTTGGTCAGGGCGAGAGGCCAGAAATGGAGGCCATTTTCCATGGGGAAAACGAAGTCATTGGCCCAGGCTCTGGGTGTCAGATGAAAGGTGGCGTCTGGGGCTCTAAGGACTTGCAGGGTCCTAGTTGCTGGCAGCTTTCGTTCTGGAAGGATCCAGCAGAGTTTGTAGATTCCTGGCTTGGCACTGCCCTGCCTGCCAGGCCAAGTGGCCACAAATGAAGGCCATTTTCCATGGGAAAAACGAAGTCCTGTCCCCAGGGTCTCAGTAATATGTTCAAGGTGGCGTTTGAGGCTCTAAGTACTTCCAGGGCCCTAGTTGCTGCCAGCTTTTCTTTTGGAAAAATCCAGCAACGATTGCATCATTCTAGCTAGGCTCCCACTTTCTGCCAGGGTGAGTGGCTGCCAAGGGAGGCCATTTGCCATGGGAAAAAGAAGTCCTTTCCCCAGGGTCTGGGTGTCAGATGAAAGGTGGCCTTTGGGGTTCTGAGGACTTGTAGGGTAGTACTTACTGGCTAGAGTAGAGGAAATGGATTCTATTTGAATATCTGTCTAGAGGCTTTGCCCCACAGGTCCTGGTTGTCCTTGATGGGCTGCAGCTGTGAGCATTGAAGAGAACTGGGATAAAAGGGGGCGGCGTAGCCATTCAGGGAGAGCCTTGAAGGAGCCCTGAACTGGGAAAGAACAGCATGCAGAAGCAAGCGTCTGTGCTGTGAAGATCTGCAGCCATAAGAACACACCGAGGAGGTATGGACTTTAGCAATCTGAGAACAGCATTATGGGACTCTAGAGAAATAGAACAACAACAAGTGGCAGCTTTAGATTTGGAGCAATCCAGCAAAGCTTGCAAATTTCTTGCTGGGCACCACCCTCTTGGTCAGGGTGAGAGGCCAGAAATGGAGGCCATTTTCCATGGGGAAAACGAAGTCATTGGCCCAGGCTCTGGGTGTAAGATGACAGGTGGCATCTGGGGCTCTAAGGACTTGCAGGGTCCTAGTTGCTGGCAGCTTTCGTTCTGGAAGGATCCAGCAGAGTTTGTAGATTCCTGGCTTGGCACTGCCCTGCCTGCCAGGCCAAGTGGCCACAAATGAAGGCCATTTTCCATGGGAAAAACGAAGTCCTGTCCCCAGGGTCTCAGTAATATGTTCAAGGTGGCGTTTGAGGCTCTAAGTACTTCCAGGGCCCTAGTTGCTGCCAGCTTTTCTTTTGGAAAAGTCCAGCAACGATTGCATCATTCTAGCTAGGCTCCCACCTTCTGCCAGGGTGAGTGGCTGCCAAGGGAGGCCATTTGCCATGGGAAAAAGAAGTCCTTTCCCCAGGGTCTGGGTGTCAGATGAAAGGTGGCCTTTGGGGTTCTGAGGACTTGTAGGGTAGTACTTACTGGCTAGAGTAGAGGAAATGGATTCTATTTGAATATCTGTCTAGAGGCTTTGCCCCACAGGTCCTGGTTGTCCTTGATGGGCTGCAGCTGTGAGCATTGAAGAGAACTGGGATAAAAGGGGGCGGCTTAGCCATTCAGGGAGAGCCTTGAAGGAGCCCTGAACTGGGAAAGAACAGCATGCAGAAGCAAGCGTCTGTGCTGTGAAGATCTGCAGCCATAAGAACACACCGAGGAGGTATGGACTTTAGCAATCTGAGAACAGCATTATGGGACTCTAGAGAAATAGAACAACAACAAGTGGCAGCTTTAGATTTGGAGCAATCCAGCAAAGCTTGCAAATTTCTTGCTGGGCACCACCCTCTTGGTCAGGGTGAGAGGCCAGAAATGGAGGCCATTTTCCATGGGGAAAACGAAGTCATTGGCCCAGGCTCTGGGTGTAAGATGACAGGTGGCATCTGGGGCTCTAAGGACTTGCAGGGTCCTAGTTGCTGGCAGCTTTCGTTCTGGAAGGATCCAGCAGAGTTTGTAGATTCCTGGCTTGGCACTGCCCTGCCTGCCAGGCCAAGTGGCCACAAATGAAGGCCATTTTCCATGGGAAAAACGAAGTCCTGTCCCCAGGGTCTCAGTAATATGTTCAAGGTGGCGTTTGAGGCTCTAAGTACTTCCAGGGCCCTAGTTGCTGCCAGCTTTTCTTTTGGAAAAATCCAGCAACGATTGCATCATTCTAGCAAGGCTCCCACCTTCTGCCAGGGTGAGTGGCTGCCAAGGGAGGCCATTTGCCATGGGAAAAAGAAGTCCTTTCCCCAGGGTCTGGGTGTCAGATGAAAGGTGGCCTTTGGGGTTCTGAGGACTTGTAGGGTAGTACTTACTGGCTAGAGTAGAGGAAATGGATTCTATTTGAATATCTGTCTAGAGGCTTTGCCCCACAGGTCCTGGTTGTCCTTGATGGGCTGCAGCTGTGAGCATTGAAGAGAACTGGGATAAAAGGGGGCGGCTTAGCCATTCAGGGAGAGCCTTGAAGGAGCCCTGAACTGGGAAAGAACAGCATGCAGAAGAAAGCGTCTGTGCTGTGAAGATCTGCAGCCATAAGAACACACCGAGGAGGTATGGACTTTAGCAATCTGAGAACAGCATTATGGGACTCTAGAGAAATAGAACAACAACAAGTGGCAGTATTAGATTTGGAGCAATCCAGCAAAGCTTGCAAATTTCTTGCTGGGCACCACCCTCTTGGTCAGGGCGAGAGGCCAGAAATGGAGGCCATTTTCCATGGGGAAAACGAAGTCATTGGCCCAGGCTCTGGGTGTCAGATGAAAGGTGGCGTCTGGGGCTCTAAGGACTTGCAGGGTCCTAGTTGCTGGCAGCTTTCGTTCTGGAAGGATCCAGCAGAGTTTGTAGATTCCTGGCTTGGCACTGCCCTGCCTGCCAGGCCAAGTGGCCACAAATGAAGGCCATTTTCCATGGGAAAAACGAAGTCCTTTCCCCAGGGTCTCAGTAATATGTTCAAGGTGGCGTTTGAGGCTCTAAGTACTTCCAGGGCCCTAGTTGCTGCCAGCTTTTCTTTTGGAAAAATCCAGCAACGATTGCATCATTCTAGCAAGGCTCCCACTTTCTGCCAGGGTGAGTGGCTGCCAAGGGAGGCCATTTGCCATGGGAAAAAGAATTCCTTTCCCCAGGGTCTGGGTGTCAGATGAAAGGTGGCCTTTGGGGTTCTGAGGACTTGTAGGGTAGTACTTACTGGCTAGAGTAGAGGAAATGGATTCTATTTGAATATCTGTCTAGAGGCTTTGCCCCACAGGTCCTGGTTGTCCTTGATGGGCTGCAGCTGTGAGCATTGAAGAGAACTGGGATAAAAGGGGGCGGCTTAGCCATTCAGGGAGAGCCTTGAAGGAGCCCTGAACTGGGAAAGAACAGCATGCAGAAGCAAGCGTCTGTGCTGTGAAGATCTGCAGCCATAAGAACACACCGAGGAGGTATGGACTTTAGCAATCTGAGAACAGCATTATGGGACTCTAGAGAAATAGAACAACAACAAGTGGCAGTATTAGATTTGGAGCAATCCAGCAAAGCTTGCAAATTTCTTGCTGGGCACCACCCTCTTGGTCAGGGCGAGTGGCCAGAAATGGAGGCCATTTTCCATGGGGAAAACGAAGTCATTGGCCCAGGCTCTGGGTGTCAGATGAAAGGTGGCGTCTGGGGCTCTAAGGACTTGCAGGGTCCTAGTTGCTGGCAGCTTTCGTTCTGGAAGGATCCAGCAGAGTTTGTAGATTCCTGGCTTGGCACTGCCCTGCCTGCCAGGCCAAGTGGCCACAAATGAAGGCCATTTCCCATGGGAAAAAGATGTCCTTTCCCCAGGGTCTCAGTAATATGTTCAAGGTGGCGTTTGAGGCTCTAAGTACTTCCAGGGCCCTAGTTGCTGCCAGCTTTTCTTTTGGAAAAATCCAGCAACGATTGCATCATTCTAGCAAGGCTCCCACCTTCTGCCAGGGTGAGTGGCTGCCAAGGGAGGCCATTTGCCATGGGAAAAAGAAGTCCTTTCCCCAGGGTCTGGGTGTCAGATGAAAGGTGGCCTTTGGGGTTCTGAGGACTTGTAGGGTAGTACTTACTGGCTAGAGTAGAGGAAATGGATTCTATTTGAATATCTGTCTAGAGGCTTTGCCCCACAGGTCCTGGTTGTCCTTGATGGGCTGCAGCTGTGAGCATTGAAGAGAACTGGGATAAAAGGGGGCGGCGTAGCCATTCAGGGAGAGCCTTGAAGGAGCCCTGAACTGGGAAAGAACAGCATGCAGAAGAAAGCGTCTGTGCTGTGAAGATTTGCAGCCATAAGAACACACCGAGGAGGTATGGACTTTAGCAATCTGAGAACAGCATTATGGGACTCTAGAGAAATAGAACAACAACAAGTGGCAGCTTTAGATTTGGAGCAATCCAGCAAAGCTTGCAAATTTCTTGCTGGGCACCACCCTCTTGGTCAGGGTGAGAGGCCAGAAATGGAGGCCATTTTCCATGGGGAAAACGAAGTCATTGGCCCAGGCTCTGGGTGTAAGATGACAGGTGGCATCTGGGGCTCTAAGGACTTGCAGGGTCCTAGTTGCTGGCAGCTTTCGTTCTGGAAGGATCCAGCAGAGTTTGTAGATTCCTGGCTTGGCACTGCCCTGCCTGCCAGGCCAAGTGGCCACAAATGAAGGCCATTTTCCATGGGAAAAACGAAGTCCTGTCCCCAGGGTCTCAGTAATATGTTCAAGGTGGCGTTTGAGGCTCTAAGTACTTCCAGGGCCCTAGTTGCTGCCAGCTTTTCTTTTGGAAAAATCCAGCAACGATTGCATCATTCTAGCTAGGCTCCCACCTTCTGCCAGGGTGAGTGGCTGCCAAGGGAGGCCATTTGCCATGGGAAAAAGAAGTCCTTTCCCCAGGGTCTGGGTGTCAGATGAAAGGTGGCCTTTGGGGTTCTGAGGACTTGTAGGGTAGTACTTACTGGCTAGAGTAGAGGAAATGGATTCTATTTGAATATCTGTCTAGAGGCTTTGCCCCACAGGTCCTGGTTGTCCTTGATGGGCTGCAGCTGTGAGCATTGAAGAGAACTGGGATAAAAGGGGGCGGCGTAGCCATTCAGGGAGAGCCTTGAAGGAGCCCTGAACTGGGAAAGAACAGCATGCAGAAGAAAGCGTCTGTGCTGTGAAGATCTGAAGCCATAAGAACACACCGAGGAGGTATGGACTTTAGCAATCTGAGAACAGCATTATGGGACTCTAGAGAAATAGAACAACAACAAGTGGCAGCTTTAGATTTGGAGCAATCCAGCAAAGCTTGCAAATTTCTTGCTGGGCACCACCCTCTTGGTCAGGGCGAGAGGCCAGAAATGGAGGCCATTTTCCATGGGGAAAACGAAGTCATTGGCCCAGGCTCTGGGTGTCAGATGAAAGGTGGCGTCTGGGGCTCTAAGGACTTGCAGGGTCCTAGTTGCTGGCAGCTTTCGTTCTGGAAGGATCCAGCAGAGTTTGTAGATTCCTGGCTTGGCACTGCCCTGCCTGCCAGGCCAAGTGGCCACAAATGAAGGCCATTTTCCATGGGAAAAACGAAGTCCTTTCCCCAGGGTCTCAGTAATATGTTCAAGGTGGCGTTTGAGGCTCTAAGTACTTCCAGGGCCCTAGTTGCTGCCAGCTTTTCTTTTGGAAAAATCCAGCAACGATTGCATCATTCTAGCAAGGCTCCCACTTTCTGCCAGGGTGAGTGGCTGCCAAGGGAGGCCATTTGCCATGGGAAAAAGAATTCCTTTCCCCAGGGTCTGGGTGTCAGATGAAAGGTGGCCTTTGGGGTTCTGAGGACTTGTAGGGTAGTACTTACTGGCTAGAGTAGAGGAAATGGATTCTATTTGAATATCTGTCTAGAGGCTTTGCCCCACAGGTCCTGGTTGTCCTTGATGGGCTGCAGCTGTGAGCATTGAAGAGAACTGGGATAAAAGGGGGCGGCTTAGCCATTCAGGGAGAGCCTTGAAGGAGCCCTGAACTGGGAAAGAACAGCATGCAGAAGAAAGCGTCTGTGCTGTGAAGATCTGCAGCCATAAGAACACACCGAGGAGGTATGGACTTTAGCAATCTGAGAACAGCATTATGGGACTCTAGAGAAATAGAACAACAACAAGTGGCAGCTTTCGATTTGGAGCAATCCAGCAAAGCTTGCAAATTTCTTGCTGGGCACCACCCTCTTGGTCAGGGTGAGAGGCCAGAAATGGAGGCCATTTTCCATGGGGAAAACGAAGTCATTGGCCCAGGCTCTGGGTGTAAGATGACAGGTGGCATCTGGGGCTCTAAGGACTTGCAGGGTCCTAGTTGCTGGCAGCTTTCGTTCTGGAAGGATCCAGCAGAGTTTGTAGATTCCTGGCTTGGCACTGCCCTGCCTGCCAGGCCAAGTGGCCACAAATGAAGGCCATTTTCCATGGGAAAAACGAAGTCCTGTCCCCAGGGTCTCAGTAATATGTTCAAGGTGGCGTTTGAGGCTCTAAGTACTTCCAGGGCCCTAGTTGCTGCCAGCTTTTCTTTTGGAAAAATCCAGCAACGATTGCATCATTCTAGCTAGGCTCCCACTTTCTGCCAGGGTGAGTGGCTGCCAAGGGAGGCCATTTGCCATGGGAAAAAGAAGTCCTTTCCCCAGGGTCTGGGTGTCAGATGAAAGGTGGCCTTTGGGGTTCTGAGGACTTGTAGGGTAGTACTTACTGGCTAGAGTAGAGGAAATGGATTCTATTTGAATATCTGTCTAGAGGCTTTGCCCCACAGGTCCTGGTTGTCCTTGATGGGCTGCAGCTGTGAGCATTGAAGAGAACTGGGATAAAAGGGGGCGGCGTAGCCATTCAGGGAGAGCCTTGAAGGAGCCCTGAACTGGGAAAGAACAGCATGCAGAAGCAAGCGTCTGTGCTGTGAAGATCTGCAGCCATAAGAACACACCGAGGAGGTATGGACTTTAGCAATCTGAGAACAGCATTATGGGACTCTAGAGAAATAGAACAACAACAAGTGGCAGCTTTAGATTTGGAGCAATCCAGCAAAGCTTGCAAATTTCTTGCTGGGCACCACCCTCTTGGTCAGGGCGAGAGGCCAGAAATGGAGGCCATTTTCCATGGGGAAAACGAAGTCATTGGCCCAGGCTCTGGGTGTCAGATGAAAGGTGGCGTCTGGGGCTCTAAGGACTTGCAGGGTCCTAGTTGCTGGCAGCTTTCGTTCTGGAAGGATCCAGCAGAGTTTGTAGATTCCTGGCTTGGCACTGCCCTGCCTGCCAGGCCAAGTGGCCACAAATGAAGGCCATTTTCCATGGGAAAAAGATGTCCTTTCCCCAGGGTCTCAGTAATATGTTCAAGGTGGCGTTTGAGGCTCTAAGTACTTCCAGGGCCCTAGTTGCTGCCAGCTTTTCTTTTGGAAAAATCCAGCAACGATTGCATCATTCTAGCAAGGCTCCCACCTTCTGCCAGGGTGAGTGGCTGCCAAGGGAGGCCATTTGCCATGGGAAAAAGAATTCCTTTCCCCAGGGTCTGGGTGTCAGATGAAAGGTGGCCTTTGGGGTTCTGAGGACTTGTAGGGTAGTACTTACTGGCTAGAGTAGAGGAAATGGATTCTATTTGAATATCTGTCTAGAGGCTTTGCCCCACAGGTCCTGGTTGTCCTTGATGGGCTGCAGCTGTGAGCATTGAAGAGAACTGGGATAAAAGGGGGCGGCGTAGCCATTCAGGGAGAGCCTTGAAGGAGCCCTGAACTGGGAAAGAACAGCATGCAGAAGAAAGCGTCTGTGCTGTGAAGATTTGCAGCCATAAGAACACACCGAGGAGGTATGGACTTTAGCAATCTGAGAACAGCATTATGGGACTCTAGAGAAATAGAACAACAACAAGTGGCAGCTTTCGATTTGGAGCAATCCAGCAAAGCTTGCAAATTTCTTGCTGGGCACCACCCTCTTGGTCAGGGTGAGAGGCCAGAAATGGAGGCCATTTTCCATGGGGAAAACGAAGTCATTGGCCCAGGCTCTGGGTGTAAGATGACAGGTGGCATCTGGGGCTCTAAGGACTTGCAGGGTCCTAGTTGCTGGCAGCTTTCGTTCTGGAAGGATCCAGCAGAGTTTGTAGATTCCTGGCTTGGCACTGCCCTGCCTGCCAGGCCAAGTGGCCACAAATGAAGGCCATTTTCCATGGGAAAAACGAAGTCCTGTCCCCAGGGTCTCAGTAATATGTTCAAGGTGGCGTTTGAGGCTCTAAGTACTTCCAGGGCCCTAGTTGCTGCCAGCTTTTCTTTTGGAAAAATCCAGCAACGATTGCATCATTCTAGCTAGGCTCCCACTTTCTGCCAGGGTGAGTGGCTGCCAAGGGAGGCCATTTGCCATGGGAAAAAGAAGTCCTTTCCCCAGGGTCTGGGTGTCAGATGAAAGGTGGCCTTTGGGGTTCTGAGGACTTGTAGGGTAGTACTTACTGGCTAGAGTAGAGGAAATGGATTCTATTTGAATATCTGTCTAGAGGCTTTGCCCCACAGGTCCTGGTTGTCCTTGATGGGCTGCAGCTGTGAGCATTGAAGAGAACTGGGATAAAAGGGGGCGGCGTAGCCATTCAGGGAGAGCCTTGAAGGAGCCCTGAACTGGGAAAGAACAGCATGCAGAAGCAAGCGTCTGTGCTGTGAAGATCTGCAGCCATAAGAACACACCGAGGAGGTATGGACTTTAGCAATCTGAGAACAGCATTATGGGACTCTAGAGAAATAGAACAACAACAAGTGGCAGCTTTAGATTTGGAGCAATCCAGCAAAGCTTGCAAATTTCTTGCTGGGCACCACCCTCTTGGTCAGGGCGAGAGGCCAGAAATGGAGGCCATTTTCCATGGGGAAAACGAAGTCATTGGCCCAGGCTCTGGGTGTCAGATGAAAGGTGGCGTCTGGGGCTCTAAGGACTTGCAGGGTCCTAGTTGCTGGCAGCTTTCGTTCTGGAAGGATCCAGCAGAGTTTGTAGATTCCTGGCTTGGCACTGCCCTGCCTGCCAGGCCAAGTGGCCACAAATGAAGGCCATTTTCAATGGGAAAAACGAAGTCCTGTCCCCAGGGTCTCAGTAATATGTTCAAGGTGGCGTTTGAGGCTCTAAGTACTTCCAGGGCCCTAGTTGCTGCCAGCTTTTCTTTTGGAAAAATCCAGCAACGATTGCATCATTCTAGCAAGGCTCCCACTTTCTGCCAGGGTGAGTGGCTGCCAAGGGAGGCCATTTGCCATGGGAAAAAGAAGTCCTTTCCCCAGGGTCTGGGTGTCAGATGAAAGGTGGCCTTTGGGGTTCTGAGGACTTGTAGGGTAGTACTTACTGGCTAGAGTAGAGGAAATGGATTCTATTTGAATATCTGTCTAGAGGCTTTGCCCCACAGGTCCTGGTTGTCCTTGATGGGCTGCAGCTGTGAGCATTGAAGAGAACTGGGATAAAAGGGGGCGGCGTAGCCATTCAGGGAGAGCCTTGAAGGAGCCCTGAACTGGGAAAGAACAGCATGCAGAAGAAAGCGTCTGTGCTGTGAAGATCTGCAGCCATAAGAACACACCGAGGAGGTATGGACTTTAGCAATCTGAGAACAGCATTATGGGACTCTAGAGAAATAGAACAACAACAAGTGGCAGCTTTAGATTTGGAGCAATCCAGCAAAGCATGCAAATTTCTTGCTGGGCACCACCCTCTTGGTCAGGGCGAGTGGCCAGAAATGGAGGCCATTTTCCATGGGGAAAACGAAGTCATTGGCCCAGGCTCTGGGTGTCAGATGACTGGTGGCATCTGGGGCTCTAAGGACTTGCAGGGTCCTAGTTGCTGGCAGCTTTCGTTCTGGAAGGATCCAGCAGAGTTTGTAGATTCCTGGCTTGGCACTGCCCTGCCTGCCAGGCCAAGTGGCCACAAATGAAGGCCATTTTCCATGGGAAAAACGAAGTCCTTTCCCCAGGGTCTCAGTAATATGTTCAAGGTGGCGTTTGAGGCTCTAAGTACTTCCAGGGCCCTAGTTGCTGCCAGCTTTTCTTTTGGAAAAATCCAGCAACGATTGCATCATTCTAGCAAGGCTCCCACTTTCTGCCAGGGTGAGTGGCTGCCAAGGGAGGCCATTTGCCATGGGAAAAAGAATTCCTTTCCCCAGGGTCTGGGTGTCAGATGAAAGGTGGCCTTTGGGGTTCTGAGGACTTGTAGGGTAGTACTTACTGGCTAGAGTAGAGGAAATGGATTCTATTTGAATATCTGTCTAGAGGCTTTGCCCCACAGGTCCTGGTTGTCCTTGATGGGCTGCAGCTGTGAGCATTGAAGAGAACTGGGATAAAAGGGGGCGGCTTAGCCATTCAGGGAGAGCCTTGAAGGAGCCCTGAACTGGGAAAGAACAGCATGCAGAAGAAAGCGTCTGTGCTGTGAAGATCTGCAGCCATAAGAACACACCGAGGAGGTATGGACTTTAGCAATCTGAGAACAGCATTATGGGACTCTAGAGAAATAGAACAACAACAAGTGGCAGTATTAGATTTGGAGCAATCCAGCAAAGCTTGCAAATTTCTTGCTGGGCACCACCCTCTTGGTCAGGGCGAGTGGCCAGAAATGGAGGCCATTTTCCATGGGGAAAACGAAGTCATTGGCCCAGGCTCTGGGTGTCAGATGAAAGGTGGCGTCTGGGGCTCTAAGGACTTGCAGGGTCCTAGTTGCTGGCAGCTTTCGTTCTGGAAGGATCCAGCAGAGTTTGTAGATTCCTGGCTTGGCACTGCCCTGCCTGCCAGGCCAAGTGGCCACAAATGAAGGCCATTTCCCATGGGAAAAAGATGTCCTTTCCCCAGGGTCTCAGTAATATGTTCAAGGTGGCGTTTGAGGCTCTAAGTACTTCCAGGGCCCTAGTTGCTGCCAGCTTTTCTTTTGGAAAAATCCAGCAACGATTGCATCATTCTAGCAAGGCTCCCTCCTTCTGCCAGGGTGAGTGGCTGCCAAGGGAGGCCATTTGCCATGGGAAAAAGAAGTCCTTTCCCCAGGGTCTGGGTGTCAGATGAAAGGTGGCCTTTGGGGTTCTGAGGACTTGTAGGGTAGTACTTACTGGCTAGAGTAGAGGAAATGGATTCTATTTGAATATCTGTCTAGAGGCTTTGCCCCACAGGTCCTGGTTGTCCTTGATGGGCTGCAGCTGTGAGCATTGAAGAGAACTGGGATAAAAGGGGGCGGCGTAGCCATTCAGGGAGAGCCTTGAAGGAGCCCTGAACTGGGAAAGAACAGCATGCAGAAGCAAGCGTCTGTGCTGTGAAGATCTGCAGCCATAAGAACACACCGAGGAGGTATGGACTTTAGCAATCTGAGAACAGCATTATGGGACTCTAGAGAAATAGAACAACAACAAGTGGCAGCTTTAGATTTGGAGCAATCCAGCAAAGCTTGCAAATTTCTTGCTGGGCACCACCCTCTTGGTCAGGGCGAGAGGCCAGAAATGGAGGCCATTTTCCATGGGGAAAACGAAGTCATTGGCCCAGGCTCTGGGTGTCAGATGAAAGGTGGCGTCTGGGGCTCTAAGGACTTGCAGGGTCCTAGTTGCTGGCAGCTTTCGTTCTGGAAGGATCCAGCAGAGTTTGTAGATTCCTGGCTTGGCACTGCCCTGCCTGCCAGGCCAAGTGGCCACAAATGAAGGCCATTTTCAATGGGAAAAACGAAGTCCTGTCCCCAGGGTCTCAGTAATATGTTCAAGGTGGCGTTTGAGGCTCTAAGTACTTCCAGGGCCCTAGTTGCTGCCAGCTTTTCTTTTGGAAAAATCCAGCAACGATTGCATCATTCTAGCAAGGCTCCCACTTTCTGCCAGGGTGAGTGGCTGCCAAGGGAGGCCATTTGCCATGGGAAAAAGAAGTCCTTTCCCCAGGGTCTGGGTGTCAGATGAAAGGTGGCCTTTGGGGTTCTGAGGACTTGTAGGGTAGTACTTACTGGCTAGAGTAGAGGAAATGGATTCTATTTGAATATCTGTCTAGAGGCTTTGCCCCACAGGTCCTGGTTGTCCTTGATGGGCTGCAGCTGTGAGCATTGAAGAGAACTGGGATAAAAGGGGGCGGCGTAGCCATTCAGGGAGAGCCTTGAAGGAGCCCTGAACTGGGAAAGAACAGCATGCAGAAGCAAGCGTCTGTGCTGTGAAGATCTGCAGCCATAAGAACACACCGAGGAGGTATGGACTTTAGCAATCTGAGAACAGCATGATGGGACTCTAGAGAAATAGAACAACAACAAGTGGCAGCTTTCGATTTGGAGCAATCCAGCAAAGCTTGCAAATTTCTTGCTGGGCACCACCCTCTTGGTCAGGGCGAGTGGCCAGAAATGGAGGCCATTTTCCATGGGGAAAACGAAGTCATTGGCCCAGGCTCTGGGTGTAAGATGACAGGTGGCATCTGGGGCTCTAAGGACTTGCAGGGTCCTAGTTGCTGGCAGCTTTCGTTCTGGAAGGATCCAGCAGAGTTTGTAGATTCCTGGCTTGGCACTGCCCTGCCTGCCAGGCCAAGTGGCCACAAATGAAGGCCATTTTCCATGGGAAAAACGAAGTCCTGTCCCCAGGGTCTCAGTAATATGTTCAAGGTGGCGTTTGAGGCTCTAAGTACTTCCAGGGCCCTAGTTGCTGCCAGCTTTTCTTTTGGAAAAATCCAGCAACGATTGCATCATTCTAGCTAGGCTCCCACTTTCTGCCAGGGTGAGTGGCTGCCAAGGGAGGCCATTTGCCATGGGAAAAAGAAGTCCTTTCCCCAGGGTCTGGGTGTCAGATGAAAGGTGGCCTTTGGGGTTCTGAGGACTTGTAGGGTAGTACTTACTGGCTAGAGTAGAGGAAATGGATTCTATTTGAATATCTGTCTAGAGGCTTTGCCCCACAGGTCCTGGTTGTCCTTGATGGGCTGCAGCTGTGAGCATTGAAGAGAACTGGGATAAAAGGGGGCGGCGTAGCCATTCAGGGAGAGCCTTGAAGGAGCCCTGAACTGGGAAAGAACAGCATGCAGAAGCAAGCGTCTGTGCTGTGAAGATCTGCAGCCATAAGAACACACCGAGGAGGTATGGACTTTAGCAATCTGAGAACAGCATTATGGGACTCTAGAGAAATAGAACAACAACAAGTGGCAGCTTTAGATTTGGAGCAATCCAGCAAAGCTTGCAAATTTCTTGCTGGGCACCACCCTCTTGGTCAGGGCGAGAGGCCAGAAATGGAGGCCATTTTCCATGGGGAAAACGAAGTCATTGGCCCAGGCTCTGGGTGTCAGATGAAAGGTGGCGTCTGGGGCTCTAAGGACTTGCAGGGTCCTAGTTGCTGGCAGCTTTCGTTCTGGAAGGATCCAGCAGAGTTTGTAGATTCCTGGCTTGGCACTGCCCTGCCTGCCAGGCCAAGTGGCCACAAATGAAGGCCATTTTCCATGGGAAAAAGATGTCCTTTCCCCAGGGTCTCAGTAATATGTTCAAGGTGGCGTTTGAGGCTCTAAGTACTTCCAGGGCCCTAGTTGCTGCCAGCTTTTCTTTTGGAAAAATCCAGCAACGATTGCATCATTCTAGCAAGGCTCCCACCTTCTGCCAGGGTGAGTGGCTGCCAAGGGAGGCCATTTGCCATGGGAAAAAGAATTCCTTTCCCCAGGGTCTGGGTGTCAGATGAAAGGTGGCCTTTGGGGTTCTGAGGACTTGTAGGGTAGTACTTACTGGCTAGAGTAGAGGAAATGGATTCTATTTGAATATCTGTCTAGAGGCTTTGCCCCACAGGTCCTGGTTGTCCTTGATGGGCTGCAGCTGTGAGCATTGAAGAGAACTGGGATAAAAGGGGGCGGCGTAGCCATTCAGGGAGAGCCTTGAAGGAGCCCTGAACTGGGAAAGAACAGCATGCAGAAGAAAGCGTCTGTGCTGTGAAGATTTGCAGCCATAAGAACACACCGAGGAGGTATGGACTTTAGCAATCTGAGAACAGCATTATGGGACTCTAGAGAAATAGAACAACAACAAGTGGCAGCTTTCGATTTGGAGCAATCCAGCAAAGCTTGCAAATTTCTTGCTGGGCACCACCCTCTTGGTCAGGGTGAGAGGCCAGAAATGGAGGCCATTTTCCATGGGGAAAACGAAGTCATTGGCCCAGGCTCTGGGTGTAAGATGACAGGTGGCATCTGGGGCTCTAAGGACTTGCAGGGTCCTAGTTGCTGGCAGCTTTCGTTCTGGAAGGATCCAGCAGAGTTTGTAGATTCCTGGCTTGGCACTGCCCTGCCTGCCAGGCCAAGTGGCCACAAATGAAGGCCATTTTCCATGGGAAAAACGAAGTCCTGTCCCCAGGGTCTCAGTAATATGTTCAAGGTGGCGTTTGAGGCTCTAAGTACTTCCAGGGCCCTAGTTGCTGCCAGCTTTTCTTTTGGAAAAATCCAGCAACGATTGCATCATTCTAGCTAGGCTCCCACTTTCTGCCAGGGTGAGTGGCTGCCAAGGGAGGCCATTTGCCATGGGAAAAAGAAGTCCTTTCCCCAGGGTCTGGGTGTCAGATGAAAGGTGGCCTTTGGGGTTCTGAGGACTTGTAGGGTAGTACTTACTGGCTAGAGTAGAGGAAATGGATTCTATTTGAATATCTGTCTAGAGGCTTTGCCCCACAGGTCCTGGTTGTCCTTGATGGGCTGCAGCTGTGAGCATTGAAGAGAACTGGGATAAAAGGGGGCGGCGTAGCCATTCAGGGAGAGCCTTGAAGGAGCCCTGAACTGGGAAAGAACAGCATGCAGAAGCAAGCGTCTGTGCTGTGAAGATCTGCAGCCATAAGAACACACCGAGGAGGTATGGACTTTAGCAATCTGAGAACAGCATTATGGGACTCTAGAGAAATAGAACAACAACAAGTGGCAGCTTTAGATTTGGAGCAATCCAGCAAAGCTTGCAAATTTCTTGCTGGGCACCACCCTCTTGGTCAGGGCGAGAGGCCAGAAATGGAGGCCATTTTCCATGGGGAAAACGAAGTCATTGGCCCAGGCTCTGGGTGTCAGATGAAAGGTGGCGTCTGGGGCTCTAAGGACTTGCAGGGTCCTAGTTGCTGGCAGCTTTCGTTCTGGAAGGATCCAGCAGAGTTTGTAGATTCCTGGCTTGGCACTGCCCTGCCTGCCAGGCCAAGTGGCCACAAATGAAGGCCATTTTCAATGGGAAAAACGAAGTCCTGTCCCCAGGGTCTCAGTAATATGTTCAAGGTGGCGTTTGAGGCTCTAAGTACTTCCAGGGCCCTAGTTGCTGCCAGCTTTTCTTTTGGAAAAATCCAGCAACGATTGCATCATTCTAGCAAGGCTCCCACTTTCTGCCAGGGTGAGTGGCTGCCAAGGGAGGCCATTTGCCATGGGAAAAAGAAGTCCTTTCCCCAGGGTCTGGGTGTCAGATGAAAGGTGGCCTTTGGGGTTCTGAGGACTTGTAGGGTAGTACTTACTGGCTAGAGTAGAGGAAATGGATTCTATTTGAATATCTGTCTAGAGGCTTTGCCCCACAGGTCCTGGTTGTCCTTGATGGGCTGCAGCTGTGAGCATTGAAGAGAACTGGGATAAAAGGGGGCGGCGTAGCCATTCAGGGAGAGCCTTGAAGGAGCCCTGAACTGGGAAAGAACAGCATGCAGAAGAAAGCGTCTGTGCTGTGAAGATCTGCAGCCATAAGAACACACCGAGGAGGTATGGACTTTAGCAATCTGAGAACAGCATGATGGGACTCTAGAGAAATAGAACAACAACAAGTGGCAGCTTTAGATTTGGAGCAATCCAGCAAAGCATGCAAATTTCTTGCTGGGCACCACCCTCTTGGTCAGGGCGAGTGGCCAGAAATGGAGGCCATTTTCCATGGGGAAAACGAAGTCATTGGCCCAGGCTCTGGGTGTCAGATGACTGGTGGCATCTGGGGCTCTAAGGACTTGCAGGGTCCTAGTTGCTGGCAGCTTTCGTTCTGGAAGGATCCAGCAGAGTTTGTAGATTCCTGGCTTGGCACTGCCCTGCCTGCCAGGCCAAGTGGCCACAAATGAAGGCCATTTTCCATGGGAAAAACGAAGTCCTTTCCCCAGGGTCTCAGTAATATGTTCAAGGTGGCGTTTGAGGCTCTAAGTACTTCCAGGGCCCTAGTTGCTGCCAGCTTTTCTTTTGGAAAAATCCAGCAACGATTGCATCATTCTAGCAAGGCTCCCACTTTCTGCCAGGGTGAGTGGCTGCCAAGGGAGGCCATTTGCCATGGGAAAAAGAATTCCTTTCCCCAGGGTCTGGGTGTCAGATGAAAGGTGGCCTTTGGGGTTCTGAGGACTTGTAGGGTAGTACTTACTGGCTAGAGTAGAGGAAATGGATTCTATTTGAATATCTGTCTAGAGGCTTTGCCCCACAGGTCCTGGTTGTCCTTGATGGGCTGCAGCTGTGAGCATTGAAGAGAACTGGGATAAAAGGGGGCGGCTTAGCCATTCAGGGAGAGCCTTGAAGGAGCCCTGAACTGGGAAAGAACAGCATGCAGAAGAAAGCGTCTGTGCTGTGAAGATCTGCAGCCATAAGAACACACCGAGGAGGTATGGACTTTAGCAATCTGAGAACAGCATTATGGGACTCTAGAGAAATAGAACAACAACAAGTGGCAGTATTAGATTTGGAGCAATCCAGCAAAGCTTGCAAATTTCTTGCTGGGCACCACCCTCTTGGTCAGGGCGAGTGGCCAGAAATGGAGGCCATTTTCCATGGGGAAAACGAAGTCATTGGCCCAGGCTCTGGGTGTCAGATGAAAGGTGGCGTCTGGGGCTCTAAGGACTTGCAGGGTCCTAGTTGCTGGCAGCTTTCGTTCTGGAAGGATCCAGCAGAGTTTGTAGATTCCTGGCTTGGCACTGCCCTGCCTGCCAGGCCAAGTGGCCACAAATGAAGGCCATTTCCCATGGGAAAAAGATGTCCTTTCCCCAGGGTCTCAGTAATATGTTCAAGGTGGCGTTTGAGGCTCTAAGTACTTCCAGGGCCCTAGTTGCTGCCAGCTTTTCTTTTGGAAAAATCCAGCAACGATTGCATCATTCTAGCAAGGCTCCCTCCTTCTGCCAGGGTGAGTGGCTGCCAAGGGAGGCCATTTGCCATGGGAAAAAGAAGTCCTTTCCCCAGGGTCTGGGTGTCAGATGAAAGGTGGCCTTTGGGGTTCTGAGGACTTGTAGGGTAGTACTTACTGGCTAGAGTAGAGGAAATGGATTCTATTTGAATATCTGTCTAGAGGCTTTGCCCCACAGGTCCTGGTTGTCCTTGATGGGCTGCAGCTGTGAGCATTGAAGAGAACTGGGATAAAAGGGGGCGGCGTAGCCATTCAGGGAGAGCCTTGAAGGAGCCCTGAACTGGGAAAGAACAGCATGCAGAAGCAAGCGTCTGTGCTGTGAAGATCTGCAGCCATAAGAACACACCGAGGAGGTATGGACTTTAGCAATCTGAGAACAGCATTATGGGACTCTAGAGAAATAGAACAACAACAAGTGGCAGCTTTAGATTTGGAGCAATCCAGCAAAGCTTGCAAATTTCTTGCTGGGCACCACCCTCTTGGTCAGGGCGAGAGGCCAGAAATGGAGGCCATTTTCCATGGGGAAAACGAAGTCATTGGCCCAGGCTCTGGGTGTCAGATGAAAGGTGGCGTCTGGGGCTCTAAGGACTTGCAGGGTCCTAGTTGCTGGCAGCTTTCGTTCTGGAAGGATCCAGCAGAGTTTGTAGATTCCTGGCTTGGCACTGCCCTGCCTGCCAGGCCAAGTGGCCACAAATGAAGGCCATTTTCAATGGGAAAAACGAAGTCCTGTCCCCAGGGTCTCAGTAATATGTTCAAGGTGGCGTTTGAGGCTCTAAGTACTTCCAGGGCCCTAGTTGCTGCCAGCTTTTCTTTTGGAAAAATCCAGCAACGATTGCATCATTCTAGCAAGGCTCCCACTTTCTGCCAGGGTGAGTGGCTGCCAAGGGAGGCCATTTGCCATGGGAAAAAGAAGTCCTTTCCCCAGGGTCTGGGTGTCAGATGAAAGGTGGCCTTTGGGGTTCTGAGGACTTGTAGGGTAGTACTTACTGGCTAGAGTAGAGGAAATGGATTCTATTTGAATATCTGTCTAGAGGCTTTGCCCCACAGGTCCTGGTTGTCCTTGATGGGCTGCAGCTGTGAGCATTGAAGAGAACTGGGATAAAAGGGGGCGGCGTAGCCATTCAGGGAGAGCCTTGAAGGAGCCCTGAACTGGGAAAGAACAGCATGCAGAAGCAAGCGTCTGTGCTGTGAAGATCTGCAGCCATAAGAACACACCGAGGAGGTATGGACTTTAGCAATCTGAGAACAGCATTATGGGACTCTAGAGAAATAGAACAACAACAAGTGGCAGCTTTAGATTTGGAGCAATCCAGCAAAGCATGCAAATTTCTTGCTGGGCACCACCCTCTTGGTCAGGGCGAGTGGCCAGAAATGGAGGCCATTTTCCATGGGGAAAACGAAGTCATTGGCCCAGGCTCTGGGTGTCAGATGACTGGTGGCATCTGGGGCTCTAAGGACTTGCAGGGTCCTAGTTGCTGGCAGCTTTCGTTCTGGAAGGATCCAGCAGAGTTTGTAGATTCCTGGCTTGGCACTGCCCTGCCTGCCAGGCCAAGTGGCCACAAATGAAGGCCATTTTCCATGGGAAAAACGAAGTCCTTTCCCCAGGGTCTCAGTAATATGTTCAAGGTGGCGTTTGAGGCTCTAAGTACTTCCAGGGCCCTAGTTGCTGCCAGCTTTTCTTTTGGAAAAATCCAGCAACGATTGCATCATTCTAGCAAGGCTCCCACTTTCTGCCAGGGTGAGTGGCTGCCAAGGGAGGCCATTTGCCATGGGAAAAAGAATTCCTTTCCCCAGGGTCTGGGTGTCAGATGAAAGGTGGCCTTTGGGGTTCTGAGGACTTGTAGGGTAGTACTTACTGGCTAGAGTAGAGGAAATGGATTCTATTTGAATATCTGTCTAGAGGCTTTGCCCCACAGGTCCTGGTTGTCCTTGATGGGCTGCAGCTGTGAGCATTGAAGAGAACTGGGATAAAAGGGGGCGGCTTAGCCATTCAGGGAGAGCCTTGAAGGAGCCCTGAACTGGGAAAGAACAGCATGCAGAAGAAAGCGTCTGTGCTGTGAAGATCTGCAGCCATAAGAACACACCGAGGAGGTATGGACTTTAGCAATCTGAGAACAGCATTATGGGACTCTAGAGAAATAGAACAACAACAAGTGGCAGTATTAGATTTGGAGCAATCCAGCAAAGCTTGCAAATTTCTTGCTGGGCACCACCCTCTTGGTCAGGGCGAGTGGCCAGAAATGGAGGCCATTTTCCATGGGGAAAACGAAGTCATTGGCCCAGGCTCTGGGTGTCAGATGAAAGGTGGCGTCTGGGGCTCTAAGGACTTGCAGGGTCCTAGTTGCTGGCAGCTTTCGTTCTGGAAGGATCCAGCAGAGTTTGTAGATTCCTGGCTTGGCACTGCCCTGCCTGCCAGGCCAAGTGGCCACAAATGAAGGCCATTTCCCATGGGAAAAAGATGTCCTTTCCCCAGGGTCTCAGTAATATGTTCAAGGTGGCGTTTGAGGCTCTAAGTACTTCCAGGGCCCTAGTTGCTGCCAGCTTTTCTTTTGGAAAAATCCAGCAACGATTGCATCATTCTAGCAAGGCTCCCTCCTTCTGCCAGGGTGAGTGGCTGCCAAGGGAGGCCATTTGCCATGGGAAAAAGAAGTCCTTTCCCCAGGGTCTGGGTGTCAGATGAAAGGTGGCCTTTGGGGTTCTGAGGACTTGTAGGGTAGTACTTACTGGCTAGAGTAGAGGAAATGGATTCTATTTGAATATCTGTCTAGAGGCTTTGCCCCACAGGTCCTGGTTGTCCTTGATGGGCTGCAGCTGTGAGCATTGAAGAGAACTGGGATAAAAGGGGGCGGCGTAGCCATTCAGGGAGAGCCTTGAAGGAGCCCTGAACTGGGAAAGAACAGCATGCAGAAGCAAGCGTCTGTGCTGTGAAGATCTGCAGCCATAAGAACACACCGAGGAGGTATGGACTTTAGCAATCTGAGAACAGCATTATGGGACTCTAGAGAAATAGAACAACAACAAGTGGCAGCTTTAGATTTGGAGCAATCCAGCAAAGCTTGCAAATTTCTTGCTGGGCACCACCCTCTTGGTCAGGGTGAGAGGCCAGAAATGGAGGCCATTTTCCATGGGGAAAACGAAGTCATTGGCCCAGGCTCTGGGTGTAAGATGACAGGTGGCATCTGGGGCTCTAAGGACTTGCAGGGTCCTAGTTGCTGGCAGCTTTCGTTCTGGAAGGATCCAGCAGAGTTTGTAGATTCCTGGCTTGGCACTGCCCTGCCTGCCAGGCCAAGTGGCCACAAATGAAGGCCATTTTCCATGGGAAAAACGAAGTCCTGTCCCCAGGGTCTCAGTAATATGTTCAAGGTGGCGTTTGAGGCTCTAAGTACTTCCAGGGCCCTAGTTGCTGCCAGCTTTTCTTTTGGAAAAATCCAGCAACGATTGCATCATTCTAGCTAGGCTCCCTCCTTCTGCCAGGGTGAGTGGCTGCCAAGGGAGGCCATTTGCCATGGGAAAAAGAAGTCCTTTCCCCAGGGTCTGGGTGTCAGATGAAAGGTGGCCTTTGGGGTTCTGAGGACTTGTAGGGTAGTACTTACTGGCTAGAGTAGAGGAAATGGATTCTATTTGAATATCTGTCTAGAGGCTTTGCCCCACAGGTCCTGGTTGTCCTTGATGGGCTGCAGCTGTGAGCATTGAAGAGAACTGGGATAAAAGGGGGCGGCTTAGCCATTCAGGGAGAGCCTTGAAGGAGCCCTGAACTGGGAAAGAACAGCATGCAGAAGAAAGCGTCTGTGCTGTGAAGATCTGCAGCCATAAGAACACACCGAGGAGGTATGGACTTTAGCAATCTGAGAACAGCATTATGGGACTCTAGAGAAATAGAACAACAACAAGTGGCAGTATTAGATTTGGAGCAATCCAGCAAAGCTTGCAAATTTCTTGCTGGGCACCACCCTCTTGGTCAGGGCGAG
Organism: Agelaius phoeniceus; assembly: GCF_051311805.1. Taxonomy (NCBI): domain Eukaryota; kingdom Metazoa; phylum Chordata; class Aves; order Passeriformes; family Icteridae; genus Agelaius; species Agelaius phoeniceus. The sequence continues at coordinate 3,737,771 of NC_135299.1, forward strand.
AGGCCAGAAATGGAGGCCATTTTCCATGGGGAAAACGAAGTCATTGGCCCAGGCTCTGGGTGTCAGATGAAAGGTGGCGTCTGGGGCTCTAAGGACTTGCAGGGTCCTAGTTGCTGGCAGCTTTCGTTCTGGAAGGATCCAGCAGAGTTTGTAGATTCCTGGCTTGGCACTGCCCTGCCTGCCAGGCCAAGTGGCCACAAATGAAGGCCATTTTCCATGGGAAAAACGAAGTCCTTTCCCCAGGGTCTCAGTAATATGTTCAAGGTGGCGTTTGAGGCTCTAAGTACTTCCAGGGCCCTAGTTGCTGCCAGCTTTTCTTTTGGAAAAATCCAGCAACGATTGCATCATTCTAGCTAGGCTCCCACCTTCTGCCAGGGTGAGTGGCTGCCAAGGGAGGCCATTTGCCATGGGAAAAAGAATTCCTTTCCCCAGGGTCTGGGTGTCAGATGAAAGGTGGCCTTTGGGGTTCTGAGGACTTGTAGGGTAGTACTTACTGGCTAGAGTAGAGGAAATGGATTCTATTTGAATATCTGTCTAGAGGCTTTGCCCCACAGGTCCTGGTTGTCCTTGATGGGCTGCAGCTGTGAGCATTGAAGAGAACTGGGATAAAAGGGGGCGGCTTAGCCATTCAGGGAGAGCCTTGAAGGAGCCCTGAACTGGGAAAGAACAGCATGCAGAAGAAAGCGTCTGTGCTGTGAAGATCTGCAGCCATAAGAACACACCGAGGAGGTATGGACTTTAGCAATCTGAGAACAGCATTATGGGACTCTAGAGAAATAGAACAACAACAAGTGGCAGCTTTCGATTTGGAGCAATCCAGCAAAGCTTGCAAATTTCTTGCTGGGCACCACCCTCTTGGTCAGGGTGAGAGGCCAGAAATGGAGGCCATTTTCCATGGGGAAAACGAAGTCATTGGCCCAGGCTCTGGGTGTAAGATGACAGGTGGCATCTGGGGCTCTAAGGACTTGCAGGGTCCTAGTTGCTGGCAGCTTTCGTTCTGGAAGGATCCAGCAGAGTTTGTAGATTCCTGGCTTGGCACTGCCCTGCCTGCCAGGCCAAGTGGCCACAAATGAAGGCCATTTTCCATGGGAAAAACGAAGTCCTGTCCCCAGGGTCTCAGTAATATGTTCAAGGTGGCGTTTGAGGCTCTAAGTACTTCCAGGGCCCTAGTTGCTGCCAGCTTTTCTTTTGGAAAAATCCAGCAACGATTGCATCATTCTAGCTAGGCTCCCTCCTTCTGCCAGGGTGAGTGGCTGCCAAGGGAGGCCATTTGCCATGGGAAAAAGAAGTCCTTTCCCCAGGGTCTGGGTGTCAGATGAAAGGTGGCCTTTGGGGTTCTGAGGACTTGTAGGGTAGTACTTACTGGCTAGAGTAGAGGAAATGGATTCTATTTGAATATCTGTCTAGAGGCTTTGCCCCACAGGTCCTGGTTGTCCTTGATGGGCTGCAGCTGTGAGCATTGAAGAGAACTGGGATAAAAGGGGGCGGCGTAGCCATTCAGGGAGAGCCTTGAAGGAGCCCTGAACTGGGAAAGAACAGCATGCAGAAGCAAGCGTCTGTGCTGTGAAGATCTGCAGCCATAAGAACACACCGAGGAGGTATGGACTTTAGCAATCTGAGAACAGCATTATGGGACTCTAGAGAAATAGAACAACAACAAGTGGCAGCTTTAGATTTGGAGCAATCCAGCAAAGCTTGCAAATTTCTTGCTGGGCACCACCCTCTTGGTCAGGGCGAGAGGCCAGAAATGGAGGCCATTTTCCATGGGGAAAACGAAGTCATTGGCCCAGGCTCTGGGTGTCAGATGAAAGGTGGCGTCTGGGGCTCTAAGGACTTGCAGGGTCCTAGTTGCTGGCAGCTTTCGTTCTGGAAGGATCCAGCAGAGTTTGTAGATTCCTGGCTTGGCACTGCCCTGCCTGCCAGGCCAAGTGGCCACAAATGAAGGCCATTTTCAATGGGAAAAACGAAGTCCTGTCCCCAGGGTCTCAGTAATATGTTCAAGGTGGCGTTTGAGGCTCTAAGTACTTCCAGGGCCCTAGTTGCTGCCAGCTTTTCTTTTGGAAAAATCCAGCAACGATTGCATCATTCTAGCAAGGCTCCCACTTTCTGCCAGGGTGAGTGGCTGCCAAGGGAGGCCATTTGCCATGGGAAAAAGAAGTCCTTTCCCCAGGGTCTGGGTGTCAGATGAAAGGTGGCCTTTGGGGTTCTGAGGACTTGTAGGGTAGTACTTACTGGCTAGAGTAGAGGAAATGGATTCTATTTGAATATCTGTCTAGAGGCTTTGCCCCACAGGTCCTGGTTGTCCTTGATGGGCTGCAGCTGTGAGCATTGAAGAGAACTGGGATAAAAGGGGGCGGCGTAGCCATTCAGGGAGAGCCTTGAAGGAGCCCTGAACTGGGAAAGAACAGCATGCAGAAGCAAGCGTCTGTGCTGTGAAGATCTGCAGCCATAAGAACACACCGAGGAGGTATGGACTTTAGCAATCTGAGAACAGCATTATGGGACTCTAGAGAAATAGAACAACAACAAGTGGCAGCTTTAGATTTGGAGCAATCCAGCAAAGCATGCAAATTTCTTGCTGGGCACCACCCTCTTGGTCAGGGCGAGTGGCCAGAAATGGAGGCCATTTTCCATGGGGAAAACGAAGTCATTGGCCCAGGCTCTGGGTGTCAGATGACTGGTGGCATCTGGGGCTCTAAGGACTTGCAGGGTCCTAGTTGCTGGCAGCTTTCGTTCTGGAAGGATCCAGCAGAGTTTGTAGATTCCTGGCTTGGCACTGCCCTGCCTGCCAGGCCAAGTGGCCACAAATGAAGGCCATTTTCCATGGGAAAAACGAAGTCCTTTCCCCAGGGTCTCAGTAATATGTTCAAGGTGGCGTTTGAGGCTCTAAGTACTTCCAGGGCCCTAGTTGCTGCCAGCTTTTCTTTTGGAAAAATCCAGCAACGATTGCATCATTCTAGCAAGGCTCCCACTTTCTGCCAGGGTGAGTGGCTGCCAAGGGAGGCCATTTGCCATGGGAAAAAGAATTCCTTTCCCCAGGGTCTGGGTGTCAGATGAAAGGTGGCCTTTGGGGTTCTGAGGACTTGTAGGGTAGTACTTACTGGCTAGAGTAGAGGAAATGGATTCTATTTGAATATCTGTCTAGAGGCTTTGCCCCACAGGTCCTGGTTGTCCTTGATGGGCTGCAGCTGTGAGCATTGAAGAGAACTGGGATAAAAGGGGGCGGCTTAGCCATTCAGGGAGAGCCTTGAAGGAGCCCTGAACTGGGAAAGAACAGCATGCAGAAGAAAGCGTCTGTGCTGTGAAGATCTGCAGCCATAAGAACACACCGAGGAGGTATGGACTTTAGCAATCTGAGAACAGCATTATGGGACTCTAGAGAAATAGAACAACAACAAGTGGCAGTATTAGATTTGGAGCAATCCAGCAAAGCTTGCAAATTTCTTGCTGGGCACCACCCTCTTGGTCAGGGCGAGTGGCCAGAAATGGAGGCCATTTTCCATGGGGAAAACGAAGTCATTGGCCCAGGCTCTGGGTGTCAGATGAAAGGTGGCGTCTGGGGCTCTAAGGACTTGCAGGGTCCTAGTTGCTGGCAGCTTTCGTTCTGGAAGGATCCAGCAGAGTTTGTAGATTCCTGGCTTGGCACTGCCCTGCCTGCCAGGCCAAGTGGCCACAAATGAAGGCCATTTCCCATGGGAAAAAGATGTCCTTTCCCCAGGGTCTCAGTAATATGTTCAAGGTGGCGTTTGAGGCTCTAAGTACTTCCAGGGCCCTAGTTGCTGCCAGCTTTTCTTTTGGAAAAATCCAGCAACGATTGCATCATTCTAGCAAGGCTCCCTCCTTCTGCCAGGGTGAGTGGCTGCCAAGGGAGGCCATTTGCCATGGGAAAAAGAAGTCCTTTCCCCAGGGTCTGGGTGTCAGATGAAAGGTGGCCTTTGGGGTTCTGAGGACTTGTAGGGTAGTACTTACTGGCTAGAGTAGAGGAAATGGATTCTATTTGAATATCTGTCTAGAGGCTTTGCCCCACAGGTCCTGGTTGTCCTTGATGGGCTGCAGCTGTGAGCATTGAAGAGAACTGGGATAAAAGGGGGCGGCGTAGCCATTCAGGGAGAGCCTTGAAGGAGCCCTGAACTGGGAAAGAACAGCATGCAGAAGCAAGCGTCTGTGCTGTGAAGATCTGCAGCCATAAGAACACACCGAGGAGGTATGGACTTTAGCAATCTGAGAACAGCATTATGGGACTCTAGAGAAATAGAACAACAACAAGTGGCAGCTTTAGATTTGGAGCAATCCAGCAAAGCTTGCAAATTTCTTGCTGGGCACCACCCTCTTGGTCAGGGTGAGAGGCCAGAAATGGAGGCCATTTTCCATGGGGAAAACGAAGTCATTGGCCCAGGCTCTGGGTGTAAGATGACAGGTGGCATCTGGGGCTCTAAGGACTTGCAGGGTCCTAGTTGCTGGCAGCTTTCGTTCTGGAAGGATCCAGCAGAGTTTGTAGATTCCTGGCTTGGCACTGCCCTGCCTGCCAGGCCAAGTGGCCACAAATGAAGGCCATTTTCCATGGGAAAAACGAAGTCCTGTCCCCAGGGTCTCAGTAATATGTTCAAGGTGGCGTTTGAGGCTCTAAGTACTTCCAGGGCCCTAGTTGCTGCCAGCTTTTCTTTTGGAAAAATCCAGCAACGATTGCATCATTCTAGCTAGGCTCCCACCTTCTGCCAGGGTGAGTGGCTGCCAAGGGAGGCCATTTGCCATGGGAAAAAGAAGTCCTTTCCCCAGGGTCTGGGTGTCAGATGAAAGGTGGCCTTTGGGGTTCTGAGGACTTGTAGGGTAGTACTTACTGGCTAGAGTAGAGGAAATGGATTCTATTTGAATATCTGTCTAGAGGCTTTGCCCCACAGGTCCTGGTTGTCCTTGATGGGCTGCAGCTGTGAGCATTGAAGAGAACTGGGATAAAAGGGGGCGGCTTAGCCATTCAGGGAGAGCCTTGAAGGAGCCCTGAACTGGGAAAGAACAGCATGCAGAAGAAAGCGTCTGTGCTGTGAAGATCTGCAGCCATAAGAACACACCGAGGAGGTATGGACTTTAGCAATCTGAGAACAGCATTATGGGACTCTAGAGAAATAGAACAACAACAAGTGGCAGTATTAGATTTGGAGCAATCCAGCAAAGCTTGCAAATTTCTTGCTGGGCACCACCCTCTTGGTCAGGGCGAGAGGCCAGAAATGGAGGCCATTTTCCATGGGGAAAACGAAGTCATTGGCCCAGGCTCTGGGTGTCAGATGAAAGGTGGCGTCTGGGGCTCTAAGGACTTGCAGGGTCCTAGTTGCTGGCAGCTTTCGTTCTGGAAGGATCCAGCAGAGTTTGTAGATTCCTGGCTTGGCACTGCCCTGCCTGCCAGGCCAAGTGGCCACAAATGAAGGCCATTTTCCATGGGAAAAACGAAGTCCTTTCCCCAGGGTCTCAGTAATATGTTCAAGGTGGCGTTTGAGGCTCTAAGTACTTCCAGGGCCCTAGTTGCTGCCAGCTTTTCTTTTGGAAAAATCCAGCAACGATTGCATCATTCTAGCAAGGCTCCCACTTTCTGCCAGGGTGAGTGGCTGCCAAGGGAGGCCATTTGCCATGGGAAAAAGAATTCCTTTCCCCAGGGTCTGGGTGTCAGATGAAAGGTGGCCTTTGGGGTTCTGAGGACTTGTAGGGTAGTACTTACTGGCTAGAGTAGAGGAAATGGATTCTATTTGAATATCTGTCTAGAGGCTTTGCCCCACAGGTCCTGGTTGTCCTTGATGGGCTGCAGCTGTGAGCATTGAAGAGAACTGGGATAAAAGGGGGCGGCTTAGCCATTCAGGGAGAGCCTTGAAGGAGCCCTGAACTGGGAAAGAACAGCATGCAGAAGCAAGCGTCTGTGCTGTGAAGATCTGCAGCCATAAGAACACACCGAGGAGGTATGGACTTTAGCAATCTGAGAACAGCATTATGGGACTCTAGAGAAATAGAACAACAACAAGTGGCAGTATTAGATTTGGAGCAATCCAGCAAAGCTTGCAAATTTCTTGCTGGGCACCACCCTCTTGGTCAGGGCGAGAGGCCAGAAATGGAGGCCATTTTCCATGGGGAAAACGAAGTCATTGGCCCAGGCTCTGGGTGTCAGATGAAAGGTGGCGTCTGGGGCTCTAAGGACTTGCAGGGTCCTAGTTGCTGGCAGCTTTCGTTCTGGAAGGATCCAGCAGAGTTTGTAGATTCCTGGCTTGGCACTGCCCTGCCTGCCAGGCCAAGTGGCCACAAATGAAGGCCATTTCCCATGGGAAAAAGATGTCCTTTCCCCAGGGTCTCAGTAATATGTTCAAGGTGGCGTTTGAGGCTCTAAGTACTTCCAGGGCCCTAGTTGCTGCCAGCTTTTCTTTTGGAAAAATCCAGCAACGATTGCATCATTCTAGCAAGGCTCCCACTTTCTGCCAGGGTGAGTGGCTGCCAAGGGAGGCCATTTGCCATGGGAAAAAGAAGTCCTTTCCCCAGGGTCTGGGTGTCAGATGAAAGGTGGCCTTTGGGGTTCTGAGGACTTGTAGGGTAGTACTTACTGGCTAGAGTAGAGGAAATGGATTCTATTTGAATATCTGTCTAGAGGCTTTGCCCCACAGGTCCTGGTTGTCCTTGATGGGCTGCAGCTGTGAGCATTGAAGAGAACTGGGATAAAAGGGGGCGGCGTAGCCATTCAGGGAGAGCCTTGAAGGAGCCCTGAACTGGGAAAGAACAGCATGCAGAAGCAAGCGTCTGTGCTGTGAAGATCTGCAGCCATAAGAACACACCGAGGAGGTATGGACTTTAGCAATCTGAGAACAGCATTATGGGACTCTAGAGAAATAGAACAACAACAAGTGGCAGCTTTAGATTTGGAGCAATCCAGCAAAGCATGCAAATTTCTTGCTGGGCACCACCCTCTTGGTCAGGGCGAGTGGCCAGAAATGGAGGCCATTTTCCATGGGGAAAACGAAGTCATTGGCCCAGGCTCTGGGTGTCAGATGACTGGTGGCATCTGGGGCTCTAAGGACTTGCAGGGTCCTAGTTGCTGGCAGCTTTCGTTCTGGAAGGATCCAGCAGAGTTTGTAGATTCCTGGCTTGGCACTGCCCTGCCTGCCAGGCCAAGTGGCCACAAATGAAGGCCATTTTCCATGGGAAAAACGAAGTCCTTTCCCCAGGGTCTCAGTAATATGTTCAAGGTGGCGTTTGAGGCTCTAAGTACTTCCAGGGCCCTAGTTGCTGCCAGCTTTTCTTTTGGAAAAATCCAGCAACGATTGCATCATTCTAGCAAGGCTCCCACTTTCTGCCAGGGTGAGTGGCTGCCAAGGGAGGCCATTTGCCATGGGAAAAAGAATTCCTTTCCCCAGGGTCTGGGTGTCAGATGAAAGGTGGCCTTTGGGGTTCTGAGGACTTGTAGGGTAGTACTTACTGGCTAGAGTAGAGGAAATGGATTCTATTTGAATATCTGTCTAGAGGCTTTGCCCCACAGGTCCTGGTTGTCCTTGATGGGCTGCAGCTGTGAGCATTGAAGAGAACTGGGATAAAAGGGGGCGGCTTAGCCATTCAGGGAGAGCCTTGAAGGAGCCCTGAACTGGGAAAGAACAGCATGCAGAAGCAAGCGTCTGTGCTGTGAAGATCTGCAGCCATAAGAACACACCGAGGAGGTATGGACTTTAGCAATCTGAGAACAGCATTATGGGACTCTAGAGAAATAGAACAACAACAAGTGGCAGTATTAGATTTGGAGCAATCCAGCAAAGCTTGCAAATTTCTTGCTGGGCACCACCCTCTTGGTCAGGGCGAGTGGCCAGAAATGGAGGCCATTTTCCATGGGGAAAACGAAGTCATTGGCCCAGGCTCTGGGTGTCAGATGAAAGGTGGCGTCTGGGGCTCTAAGGACTTGCAGGGTCCTAGTTGCTGGCAGCTTTCGTTCTGGAAGGATCCAGCAGAGTTTGTAGATTCCTGGCTTGGCACTGCCCTGCCTGCCAGGCCAAGTGGCCACAAATGAAGGCCATTTTCCATGGGAAAAACGAAGTCCTTTCCCCAGGGTCTCAGTAATATGTTCAAGGTGGCGTTTGAGGCTCTAAGTACTTCCAGGGCCCTAGTTGCTGCCAGCTTTTCTTTTGGAAAAATCCAGCAACGATTGCATCATTCTAGCAAGGCTCCCACTTTCTGCCAGGGTGAGTGGCTGCCAAGGGAGGCCATTTGCCATGGGAAAAAGAATTCCTTTCCCCAGGGTCTGGGTGTCAGATGAAAGGTGGCCTTTGGGGTTCTGAGGACTTGTAGGGTAGTACTTACTGGCTAGAGTAGAGGAAATGGATTCTATTTGAATATCTGTCTAGAGGCTTTGCCCCACAGGTCCTGGTTGTCCTTGATGGGCTGCAGCTGTGAGCATTGAAGAGAACTGGGATAAAAGGGGGCGGCTTAGCCATTCAGGGAGAGCCTTGAAGGAGCCCTGAACTGGGAAAGAACAGCATGCAGAAGAAAGCGTCTGTGCTGTGAAGATCTGCAGCCATAAGAACACACCGAGGAGGTATGGACTTTAGCAATCTGAGAACAGCATTATGGGACTCTAGAGAAATAGAACAACAACAAGTGGCAGTATTAGATTTGGAGCAATCCAGCAAAGCTTGCAAATTTCTTGCTGGGCACCACCCTCTTGGTCAGGGCGAGTGGCCAGAAATGGAGGCCATTTTCCATGGGGAAAACGAAGTCATTGGCCCAGGCTCTGGGTGTCAGATGAAAGGTGGCGTCTGGGGCTCTAAGGACTTGCAGGGTCCTAGTTGCTGGCAGCTTTCGTTCTGGAAGGATCCAGCAGAGTTTGTAGATTCCTGGCTTGGCACTGCCCTGCCTGCCAGGCCAAGTGGCCACAAATGAAGGCCATTTCCCATGGGAAAAAGATGTCCTTTCCCCAGGGTCTCAGTAATATGTTCAAGGTGGCGTTTGAGGCTCTAAGTACTTCCAGGGCCCTAGTTGCTGCCAGCTTTTCTTTTGGAAAAATCCAGCAACGATTGCATCATTCTAGCAAGGCTCCCTCCTTCTGCCAGGGTGAGTGGCTGCCAAGGGAGGCCATTTGCCATGGGAAAAAGAAGTCCTTTCCCCAGGGTCTGGGTGTCAGATGAAAGGTGGCCTTTGGGGTTCTGAGGACTTGTAGGGTAGTACTTACTGGCTAGAGTAGAGGAAATGGATTCTATTTGAATATCTGTCTAGAGGCTTTGCCCCACAGGTCCTGGTTGTCCTTGATGGGCTGCAGCTGTGAGCATTGAAGAGAACTGGGATAAAAGGGGGCGGCGTAGCCATTCAGGGAGAGCCTTGAAGGAGCCCTGAACTGGGAAAGAACAGCATGCAGAAGCAAGCGTCTGTGCTGTGAAGATCTGCAGCCATAAGAACACACCGAGGAGGTATGGACTTTAGCAATCTGAGAACAGCATTATGGGACTCTAGAGAAATAGAACAACAACAAGTGGCAGCTTTAGATTTGGAGCAATCCAGCAAAGCTTGCAAATTTCTTGCTGGGCACCACCCTCTTGGTCAGGGTGAGAGGCCAGAAATGGAGGCCATTTTCCATGGGGAAAACGAAGTCATTGGCCCAGGCTCTGGGTGTAAGATGACAGGTGGCATCTGGGGCTCTAAGGACTTGCAGGGTCCTAGTTGCTGGCAGCTTTCGTTCTGGAAGGATCCAGCAGAGTTTGTAGATTCCTGGCTTGGCACTGCCCTGCCTGCCAGGCCAAGTGGCCACAAATGAAGGCCATTTTCCATGGGAAAAACGAAGTCCTGTCCCCAGGGTCTCAGTAATATGTTCAAGGTGGCGTTTGAGGCTCTAAGTACTTCCAGGGCCCTAGTTGCTGCCAGCTTTTCTTTTGGAAAAATCCAGCAACGATTGCATCATTCTAGCTAGGCTCCCACCTTCTGCCAGGGTGAGTGGCTGCCAAGGGAGGCCATTTGCCATGGGAAAAAGAAGTCCTTTCCCCAGGGTCTGGGTGTCAGATGAAAGGTGGCCTTTGGGGTTCTGAGGACTTGTAGGGTAGTACTTACTGGCTAGAGTAGAGGAAATGGATTCTATTTGAATATCTGTCTAGAGGCTTTGCCCCACAGGTCCTGGTTGTCCTTGATGGGCTGCAGCTGTGAGCATTGAAGAGAACTGGGATAAAAGGGGGCGGCTTAGCCATTCAGGGAGAGCCTTGAAGGAGCCCTGAACTGGGAAAGAACAGCATGCAGAAGAAAGCGTCTGTGCTGTGAAGATCTGCAGCCATAAGAACACACCGAGGAGGTATGGACTTTAGCAATCTGAGAACAGCATTATGGGACTCTAGAGAAATAGAACAACAACAAGTGGCAGTATTAGATTTGGAGCAATCCAGCAAAGCTTGCAAATTTCTTGCTGGGCACCACCCTCTTGGTCAGGGCGAGTGGCCAGAAATGGAGGCCATTTTCCATGGGGAAAACGAAGTCATTGGCCCAGGCTCTGGGTGTCAGATGAAAGGTGGCGTCTGGGGCTCTAAGGACTTGCAGGGTCCTAGTTGCTGGCAGCTTTCGTTCTGGAAGGATCCAGCAGAGTTTGTAGATTCCTGGCTTGGCACTGCCCTGCCTGCCAGGCCAAGTGGCCACAAATGAAGGCCATTTCCCATGGGAAAAAGATGTCCTTTCCCCAGGGTCTCAGTAATATGTTCAAGGTGGCGTTTGAGGCTCTAAGTACTTCCAGGGCCCTAGTTGCTGCCAGCTTTTCTTTTGGAAAAATCCAGCAACGATTGCATCATTCTAGCAAGGCTCCCACCTTCTGCCAGGGTGAGTGGCTGCCAAGGGAGGCCATTTGCCATGGGAAAAAGAAGTCCTTTCCCCAGGGTCTGGGTGTCAGATGAAAGGTGGCCTTTGGGGTTCTGAGGACTTGTAGGGTAGTACTTACTGGCTAGAGTAGAGGAAATGGATTCTATTTGAATATCTGTCTAGAGGCTTTGCCCCACAGGTCCTGGTTGTCCTTGATGGGCTGCAGCTGTGAGCATTGAAGAGAACTGGGATAAAAGGGGGCGGCGTAGCCATTCAGGGAGAGCCTTGAAGGAGCCCTGAACTGGGAAAGAACAGCATGCAGAAGAAAGCGTCTGTGCTGTGAAGATTTGCAGCCATAAGAACACACCGAGGAGGTATGGACTTTAGCAATCTGAGAACAGCATTATGGGACTCTAGAGAAATAGAACAACAACAAGTGGCAGCTTTAGATTTGGAGCAATCCAGCAAAGCTTGCAAATTTCTTGCTGGGCACCACCCTCTTGGTCAGGGTGAGAGGCCAGAAATGGAGGCCATTTTCCATGGGGAAAACGAAGTCATTGGCCCAGGCTCTGGGTGTAAGATGACAGGTGGCATCTGGGGCTCTAAGGACTTGCAGGGTCCTAGTTGCTGGCAGCTTTCGTTCTGGAAGGATCCAGCAGAGTTTGTAGATTCCTGGCTTGGCACTGCCCTGCCTGCCAGGCCAAGTGGCCACAAATGAAGGCCATTTTCCATGGGAAAAACGAAGTCCTGTCCCCAGGGTCTCAGTAATATGTTCAAGGTGGCGTTTGAGGCTCTAAGTACTTCCAGGGCCCTAGTTGCTGCCAGCTTTTCTTTTGGAAAAATCCAGCAACGATTGCATCATTCTAGCTAGGCTCCCACCTTCTGCCAGGGTGAGTGGCTGCCAAGGGAGGCCATTTGCCATGGGAAAAAGAAGTCCTTTCCCCAGGGTCTGGGTGTCAGATGAAAGGTGGCCTTTGGGGTTCTGAGGACTTGTAGGGTAGTACTTACTGGCTAGAGTAGAGGAAATGGATTCTATTTGAATATCTGTCTAGAGGCTTTGCCCCACAGGTCCTGGTTGTCCTTGATGGGCTGCAGCTGTGAGCATTGAAGAGAACTGGGATAAAAGGGGGCGGCGTAGCCATTCAGGGAGAGCCTTGAAGGAGCCCTGAACTGGGAAAGAACAGCATGCAGAAGAAAGCGTCTGTGCTGTGAAGATCTGAAGCCATAAGAACACACCGAGGAGGTATGGACTTTAGCAATCTGAGAACAGCATTATGGGACTCTAGAGAAATAGAACAACAACAAGTGGCAGCTTTAGATTTGGAGCAATCCAGCAAAGCTTGCAAATTTCTTGCTGGGCACCACCCTCTTGGTCAGGGCGAGAGGCCAGAAATGGAGGCCATTTTCCATGGGGAAAACGAAGTCATTGGCCCAGGCTCTGGGTGTCAGATGAAAGGTGGCGTCTGGGGCTCTAAGGACTTGCAGGGTCCTAGTTGCTGGCAGCTTTCGTTCTGGAAGGATCCAGCAGAGTTTGTAGATTCCTGGCTTGGCACTGCCCTGCCTGCCAGGCCAAGTGGCCACAAATGAAGGCCATTTTCCATGGGAAAAACGAAGTCCTGTCCCCAGGGTCTCAGTAATATGTTCAAGGTGGCGTTTGAGGCTCTAAGTACTTCCAGGGCCCTAGTTGCTGCCAGCTTTTCTTTTGGAAAAATCCAGCAACGATTGCATCATTCTAGCTAGGCTCCCACCTTCTGCCAGGGTGAGTGGCTGCCAAGGGAGGCCATTTGCCATGGGAAAAAGAAGTCCTTTCCCCAGGGTCTGGGTGTCAGATGAAAGGTGGCCTTTGGGGTTCTGAGGACTTGTAGGGTAGTACTTACTGGCTAGAGTAGAGGAAATGGATTCTATTTGAATATCTGTCTAGAGGCTTTGCCCCACAGGTCCTGGTTGTCCTTGATGGGCTGCAGCTGTGAGCATTGAAGAGAACTGGGATAAAAGGGGGCGGCTTAGCCATTCAGGGAGAGCCTTGAAGGAGCCCTGAACTGGGAAAGAACAGCATGCAGAAGAAAGCGTCTGTGCTGTGAAGATCTGCAGCCATAAGAACACACCGAGGAGGTATGGACTTTAGCAATCTGAGAACAGCATGATGGGACTCTAGAGAAATAGAACAACAACAAGTGGCAGTATTAGATTTGGAGCAATCCAGCAAAGCTTGCAAATTTCTTGCTGGGCACCACCCTCTTGGTCAGGGCGAGAGGCCAGAAATGGAGGCCATTTTCCATGGGGAAAACGAAGTCATTGGCCCAGGCTCTGGGTGTCAGATGAAAGGTGGCGTCTGGGGCTCTAAGGACTTGCAGGGTCCTAGTTGCTGGCAGCTTTCGTTCTGGAAGGATCCAGCAGAGTTTGTAGATTCCTGGCTTGGCACTGCCCTGCCTGCCAGGCCAAGTGGCCACAAATGAAGGCCATTTTCCATGGGAAAAACGAAGTCCTTTCCCCAGGGTCTCAGTAATATGTTCAAGGTGGCGTTTGAGGCTCTAAGTACTTCCAGGGCCCTAGTTGCTGCCAGCTTTTCTTTTGGAAAAATCCAGCAACGATTGCATCATTCTAGCAAGGCTCCCACTTTCTGCCAGGGTGAGTGGCTGCCAAGGGAGGCCATTTGCCATGGGAAAAAGAATTCCTTTCCCCAGGGTCTGGGTGTCAGATGAAAGGTGGCCTTTGGGGTTCTGAGGACTTGTAGGGTAGTACTTACTGGCTAGAGTAGAGGAAATGGATTCTATTTGAATATCTGTCTAGAGGCTTTGCCCCACAGGTCCTGGTTGTCCTTGATGGGCTGCAGCTGTGAGCATTGAAGAGAACTGGGATAAAAGGGGGCGGCTTAGCCATTCAGGGAGAGCCTTGAAGGAGCCCTGAACTGGGAAAGAACAGCATGCAGAAGAAAGCGTCTGTGCTGTGAAGATCTGCAGCCATAAGAACACACCGAGGAGGTATGGACTTTAGCAATCTGAGAACAGCATTATGGGACTCTAGAGAAATAGAACAACAACAAGTGGCAGTATTAGATTTGGAGCAATCCAGCAAAGCTTGCAAATTTCTTGCTGGGCACCACCCTCTTGGTCAGGGCGAGTGGCCAGAAATGGAGGCCATTTTCCATGGGGAAAACGAAGTCATTGGCCCAGGCTCTGGGTGTCAGATGAAAGGTGGCGTCTGGGGCTCTAAGGACTTGCAGGGTCCTAGTTGCTGGCAGCTTTCGTTCTGGAAGGATCCAGCAGAGTTTGTAGATTCCTGGCTTGGCACTGCCCTGCCTGCCAGGCCAAGTGGCCACAAATGAAGGCCATTTCCCATGGGAAAAAGATGTCCTTTCCCCAGGGTCTCAGTAATATGTTCAAGGTGGCGTTTGAGGCTCTAAGTACTTCCAGGGCCCTAGTTGCTGCCAGCTTTTCTTTTGGAAAAATCCAGCAACGATTGCATCATTCTAGCAAGGCTCCCACCTTCTGCCAGGGTGAGTGGCTGCCAAGGGAGGCCATTTGCCATGGGAAAAAGAAGTCCTTTCCCCAGGGTCTGGGTGTCAGATGAAAGGTGGCCTTTGGGGTTCTGAGGACTTGTAGGGTAGTACTTACTGGCTAGAGTAGAGGAAATGGATTCTATTTGAATATCTGTCTAGAGGCTTTGCCCCACAGGTCCTGGTTGTCCTTGATGGGCTGCAGCTGTGAGCATTGAAGAGAACTGGGATAAAAGGGGGCGGCGTAGCCATTCAGGGAGAGCCTTGAAGGAGCCCTGAACTGGGAAAGAACAGCATGCAGAAGAAAGCGTCTGTGCTGTGAAGATTTGCAGCCATAAGAACACACCGAGGAGGTATGGACTTTAGCAATCTGAGAACAGCATTATGGGACTCTAGAGAAATAGAACAACAACAAGTGGCAGCTTTAGATTTGGAGCAATCCAGCAAAGCTTGCAAATTTCTTGCTGGGCACCACCCTCTTGGTCAGGGTGAGAGGCCAGAAATGGAGGCCATTTTCCATGGGGAAAACGAAGTCATTGGCCCAGGCTCTGGGTGTAAGATGACAGGTGGCATCTGGGGCTCTAAGGACTTGCAGGGTCCTAGTTGCTGGCAGCTTTCGTTCTGGAAGGATCCAGCAGAGTTTGTAGATTCCTGGCTTGGCACTGCCCTGCCTGCCAGGCCAAGTGGCCACAAATGAAGGCCATTTTCCATGGGAAAAACGAAGTCCTGTCCCCAGGGTCTCAGTAATATGTTCAAGGTGGCGTTTGAGGCTCTAAGTACTTCCAGGGCCCTAGTTGCTGCCAGCTTTTCTTTTGGAAAAATCCAGCAACGATTGCATCATTCTAGCTAGGCTCCCACCTTCTGCCAGGGTGAGTGGCTGCCAAGGGAGGCCATTTGCCATGGGAAAAAGAAGTCCTTTCCCCAGGGTCTGGGTGTCAGATGAAAGGTGGCCTTTGGGGTTCTGAGGACTTGTAGGGTAGTACTTACTGGCTAGAGTAGAGGAAATGGATTCTATTTGAATATCTGTCTAGAGGCTTTGCCCCACAGGTCCTGGTTGTCCTTGATGGGCTGCAGCTGTGAGCATTGAAGAGAACTGGGATAAAAGGGGGCGGCGTAGCCATTCAGGGAGAGCCTTGAAGGAGCCCTGAACTGGGAAAGAACAGCATGCAGAAGAAAGCGTCTGTGCTGTGAAGATCTGAAGCCATAAGAACACACCGAGGAGGTATGGACTTTAGCAATCTGAGAACAGCATTATGGGACTCTAGAGAAATAGAACAACAACAAGTGGCAGCTTTAGATTTGGAGCAATCCAGCAAAGCTTGCAAATTTCTTGCTGGGCACCACCCTCTTGGTCAGGGCGAGAGGCCAGAAATGGAGGCCATTTTCCATGGGGAAAACGAAGTCATTGGCCCAGGCTCTGGGTGTCAGATGAAAGGTGGCGTCTGGGGCTCTAAGGACTTGCAGGGTCCTAGTTGCTGGCAGCTTTCGTTCTGGAAGGATCCAGCAGAGTTTGTAGATTCCTGGCTTGGCACTGCCCTGCCTGCCAGGCCAAGTGGCCACAAATGAAGGCCATTTTCCATGGGAAAAACGAAGTCCTGTCCCCAGGGTCTCAGTAATATGTTCAAGGTGGCGTTTGAGGCTCTAAGTACTTCCAGGGCCCTAGTTGCTGCCAGCTTTTCTTTTGGAAAAATCCAGCAACGATTGCATCATTCTAGCTAGGCTCCCACCTTCTGCCAGGGTGAGTGGCTGCCAAGGGAGGCCATTTGCCATGGGAAAAAGAAGTCCTTTCCCCAGGGTCTGGGTGTCAGATGAAAGGTGGCCTTTGGGGTTCTGAGGACTTGTAGGGTAGTACTTACTGGCTAGAGTAGAGGAAATGGATTCTATTTGAATATCTGTCTAGAGGCTTTGCCCCACAGGTCCTGGTTGTCCTTGATGGGCTGCAGCTGTGAGCATTGAAGAGAACTGGGATAAAAGGGGGCGGCTTAGCCATTCAGGGAGAGCCTTGAAGGAGCCCTGAACTGGGAAAGAACAGCATGCAGAAGAAAGCGTCTGTGCTGTGAAGATCTGCAGCCATAAGAACACACCGAGGAGGTATGGACTTTAGCAATCTGAGAACAGCATTATGGGACTCTAGAGAAATAGAACAACAACAAGTGGCAGTATTAGATTTGGAGCAATCCAGCAAAGCTTGCAAATTTCTTGCTGGGCACCACCCTCTTGGTCAGGGCGAGTGGCCAGAAATGGAGGCCATTTTCCATGGGGAAAACGAAGTCATTGGCCCAGGCTCTGGGTGTCAGATGAAAGGTGGCGTCTGGGGCTCTAAGGACTTGCAGGGTCCTAGTTGCTGGCAGCTTTCGTTCTGGAAGGATCCAGCAGAGTTTGTAGATTCCTGGCTTGGCACTGCCCTGCCTGCCAGGCCAAGTGGCCACAAATGAAGGCCATTTCCCATGGGAAAAAGATGTCCTTTCCCCAGGGTCTCAGTAATATGTTCAAGGTGGCGTTTGAGGCTCTAAGTACTTCCAGGGCCCTAGTTGCTGCCAGCTTTTCTTTTGGAAAAATCCAGCAACGATTGCATCATTCTAGCAAGGCTCCCTCCTTCTGCCAGGGTGAGTGGCTGCCAAGGGAGGCCATTTGCCATGGGAAAAAGAAGTCCTTTCCCCAGGGTCTGGGTGTCAGATGAAAGGTGGCCTTTGGGGTTCTGAGGACTTGTAGGGTAGTACTTACTGGCTAGAGTAGAGGAAATGGATTCTATTTGAATATCTGTCTAGAGGCTTTGCCCCACAGGTCCTGGTTGTCCTTGATGGGCTGCAGCTGTGAGCATTGAAGAGAACTGGGATAAAAGGGGGCGGCGTAGCCATTCAGGGAGAGCCTTGAAGGAGCCCTGAACTGGGAAAGAACAGCATGCAGAAGCAAGCGTCTGTGCTGTGAAGATCTGCAGCCATAAGAACACACCGAGGAGGTATGGACTTTAGCAATCTGAGAACAGCATTATGGGACTCTAGAGAAATAGAACAACAACAAGTGGCAGCTTTAGATTTGGAGCAATCCAGCAAAGCTTGCAAATTTCTTGCTGGGCACCACCCTCTTGGTCAGGGTGAGAGGCCAGAAATGGAGGCCATTTTCCATGGGGAAAACGAAGTCATTGGCCCAGGCTCTGGGTGTAAGATGACAGGTGGCATCTGGGGCTGTAAGGACTTGCAGGGTCCTAGTTGCTGGCAGCTTTCGTTCTGGAAGGATCCAGCAGAGTTTGTAGATTCCTGGCTTGGCACTGCCCTGCCTGCCAGGCCAAGTGGCCACAAATGAAGGCCATTTTCCATGGGAAAAACGAAGTCCTGTCCCCAGGGTCTCAGTAATATGTTCAAGGTGGCGTTTGAGGCTCTAAGTACTTCCAGGGCCCTAGTTGCTGCCAGCTTTTCTTTTGGAAAAGTCCAGCAACGATTGCATCATTCTAGCTAGGCTCCCACCTTCTGCCAGGGTGAGTGGCTGCCAAGGGAGGCCATTTGCCATGGGAAAAAGAAGTCCTTTCCCCAGGGTCTGGGTGTCAGATGAAAGGTGGCCTTTGGGGTTCTGAGGACTTGTAGGGTAGTACTTACTGGCTAGAGTAGAGGAAATGGATTCTATTTGAATATCTGTCTAGAGGCTTTGCCCCACAGGTCCTGGTTGTCCTTGATGGGCTGCAGCTGTGAGCATTGAAGAGAACTGGGATAAAAGGGGGCGGCTTAGCCATTCAGGGAGAGCCTTGAAGGAGCCCTGAACTGGGAAAGAACAGCATGCAGAAGCAAGCGTCTGTGCTGTGAAGATCTGCAGCCATAAGAACACACCGAGGAGGTATGGACTTTAGCAATCTGAGAACAGCATTATGGGACTCTAGAGAAATAGAACAACAACAAGTGGCAGCTTTAGATTTGGAGCAATCCAGCAAAGCTTGCAAATTTCTTGCTGGGCACCACCCTCTTGGTCAGGGTGAGAGGCCAGAAATGGAGGCCATTTTCCATGGGGAAAACGAAGTCATTGGCCCAGGCTCTGGGTGTAAGATGACAGGTGGCATCTGGGGCTCTAAGGACTTGCAGGGTCCTAGTTGCTGGCAGCTTTCGTTCTGGAAGGATCCAGCAGAGTTTGTAGATTCCTGGCTTGGCACTGCCCTGCCTGCCAGGCCAAGTGGCCACAAATGAAGGCCATTTTCCATGGGAAAAACGAAGTCCTGTCCCCAGGGTCTCAGTAATATGTTCAAGGTGGCGTTTGAGGCTCTAAGTACTTCCAGGGCCCTAGTTGCTGCCAGCTTTTCTTTTGGAAAAATCCAGCAACGATTGCATCATTCTAGCTAGGCTCCCACCTTCTGCCAGGGTGAGTGGCTGCCAAGGGAGGCCATTTGCCATGGGAAAAAGAAGTCCTTTCCCCAGGGTCTGGGTGTCAGATGAAAGGTGGCCTTTGGGGTTCTGAGGACTTGTAGGGTAGTACTTACTGGCTAGAGTAGAGGAAATGGATTCTATTTGAATATCTGTCTAGAGGCTTTGCCCCACAGGTCCTGGTTGTCCTTGATGGGCTGCAGCTGTGAGCATTGAAGAGAACTGGGATAAAAGGGGGCGGCTTAGCCATTCAGGGAGAGCCTTGAAGGAGCCCTGAACTGGGAAAGAACAGCATGCAGAAGCAAGCGTCTGTGCTGTGAAGATCTGCAGCCATAAGAACACACCGAGGAGGTATGGACTTTAGCAATCTGAGAACAGCATTATGGGACTCTAGAGAAATAGAACAACAACAAGTGGCAGTATTAGATTTGGAGCAATCCAGCAAAGCTTGCAAATTTCTTGCTGGGCACCACCCTCTTGGTCAGGGCGAGAGGCCAGAAATGGAGGCCATTTTCCATGGGGAAAACGAAGTCATTGGCCCAGGCTCTGGGTGTCAGATGAAAGGTGGCGTCTGGGGCTCTAAGGACTTGCAGGGTCCTAGTTGCTGGCAGCTTTCGTTCTGGAAGGATCCAGCAGAGTTTGTAGATTCCTGGCTTGGCACTGCCCTGCCTGCCAGGCCAAGTGGCCACAAATGAAGGCCATTTTCCATGGGAAAAACGAAGTCCTTTCCCCAGGGTCTCAGTAATATGTTCAAGGTGGCGTTTGAGGCTCTAAGTACTTCCAGGGCCCTAGTTGCTGCCAGCTTTTCTTTTGGAAAAATCCAGCAACGATTGCATCATTCTAGCAAGGCTCCCACTTTCTGCCAGGGTGAGTGGCTGCCAAGGGAGGCCATTTGCCATGGGAAAAAGAATTCCTTTCCCCAGGGTCTGGGTGTCAGATGAAAGGTGGCCTTTGGGGTTCTGAGGACTTGTAGGGTAGTACTTACTGGCTAGAGTAGAGGAAATGGATTCTATTTGAATATCTGTCTAGAGGCTTTGCCCCACAGGTCCTGGTTGTCCTTGATGGGCTGCAGCTGTGAGCATTGAAGAGAACTGGGATAAAAGGGGGCGGCTTAGCCATTCAGGGAGAGCCTTGAAGGAGCCCTGAACTGGGAAAGAACAGCATGCAGAAGCAAGCGTCTGTGCTGTGAAGATCTGCAGCCATAAGAACACACCGAGGAGGTATGGACTTTAGCAATCTGAGAACAGCATTATGGGACTCTAGAGAAATAGAACAACAACAAGTGGCAGTATTAGATTTGGAGCAATCCAGCAAAGCTTGCAAATTTCTTGCTGGGCACCACCCTCTTGGTCAGGGCGAGTGGCCAGAAATGGAGGCCATTTTCCATGGGGAAAACGAAGTCATTGGCCCAGGCTCTGGGTGTCAGATGAAAGGTGGCGTCTGGGGCTCTAAGGACTTGCAGGGTCCTAGTTGCTGGCAGCTTTCGTTCTGGAAGGATCCAGCAGAGTTTGTAGATTCCTGGCTTGGCACTGCCCTGCCTGCCAGGCCAAGTGGCCACAAATGAAGGCCATTTCCCATGGGAAAAAGATGTCCTTTCCCCAGGGTCTCAGTAATATGTTCAAGGTGGCGTTTGAGGCTCTAAGTACTTCCAGGGCCCTAGTTGCTGCCAGCTTTTCTTTTGGAAAAATCCAGCAACGATTGCATCATTCTAGCAAGGCTCCCACCTTCTGCCAGGGTGAGTGGCTGCCAAGGGAGGCCATTTGCCATGGGAAAAAGAAGTCCTTTCCCCAGGGTCTGGGTGTCAGATGAAAGGTGGCCTTTGGGGTTCTGAGGACTTGTAGGGTAGTACTTACTGGCTAGAGTAGAGGAAATGGATTCTATTTGAATATCTGTCTAGAGGCTTTGCCCCACAGGTCCTGGTTGTCCTTGATGGGCTGCAGCTGTGAGCATTGAAGAGAACTGGGATAAAAGGGGGCGGCGTAGCCATTCAGGGAGAGCCTTGAAGGAGCCCTGAACTGGGAAAGAACAGCATGCAGAAGAAAGCGTCTGTGCTGTGAAGATTTGCAGCCATAAGAACACACCGAGGAGGTATGGACTTTAGCAATCTGAGAACAGCATTATGGGACTCTAGAGAAATAGAACAACAACAAGTGGCAGCTTTAGATTTGGAGCAATCCAGCAAAGCTTGCAAATTTCTTGCTGGGCACCACCCTCTTGGTCAGGGTGAGAGGCCAGAAATGGAGGCCATTTTCCATGGGGAAAACGAAGTCATTGGCCCAGGCTCTGGGTGTAAGATGACAGGTGGCATCTGGGGCTCTAAGGACTTGCAGGGTCCTAGTTGCTGGCAGCTTTCGTTCTGGAAGGATCCAGCAGAGTTTGTAGATTCCTGGCTTGGCACTGCCCTGCCTGCCAGGCCAAGTGGCCACAAATGAAGGCCATTTTCCATGGGAAAAACGAAGTCCTGTCCCCAGGGTCTCAGTAATATGTTCAAGGTGGCGTTTGAGGCTCTAAGTACTTCCAGGGCCCTAGTTGCTGCCAGCTTTTCTTTTGGAAAAATCCAGCAACGATTGCATCATTCTAGCTAGGCTCCCACCTTCTGCCAGGGTGAGTGGCTGCCAAGGGAGGCCATTTGCCATGGGAAAAAGAAGTCCTTTCCCCAGGGTCTGGGTGTCAGATGAAAGGTGGCCTTTGGGGTTCTGAGGACTTGTAGGGTAGTACTTACTGGCTAGAGTAGAGGAAATGGATTCTATTTGAATATCTGTCTAGAGGCTTTGCCCCACAGGTCCTGGTTGTCCTTGATGGGCTGCAGCTGTGAGCATTGAAGAGAACTGGGATAAAAGGGGGCGGCGTAGCCATTCAGGGAGAGCCTTGAAGGAGCCCTGAACTGGGAAAGAACAGCATGCAGAAGAAAGCGTCTGTGCTGTGAAGATCTGAAGCCATAAGAACACACCGAGGAGGTATGGACTTTAGCAATCTGAGAACAGCATTATGGGACTCTAGAGAAATAGAACAACAACAAGTGGCAGCTTTCGATTTGGAGCAATCCAGCAAAGCTTGCAAATTTCTTGCTGGGCACCACCCTCTTGGTCAGGGTGAGAGGCCAGAAATGGAGGCCATTTTCCATGGGGAAAACGAAGTCATTGGCCCAGGCTCTGGGTGTAAGATGACAGGTGGCATCTGGGGCTCTAAGGACTTGCAGGGTCCTAGTTGCTGGCAGCTTTCGTTCTGGAAGGATCCAGCAGAGTTTGTAGATTCCTGGCTTGGCACTGCCCTGCCTGCCAGGCCAAGTGGCCACAAATGAAGGCCATTTTCCATGGGAAAAACGAAGTCCTGTCCCCAGGGTCTCAGTAATATGTTCAAGGTGGCGTTTGAGGCTCTAAGTACTTCCAGGGCCCTAGTTGCTGCCAGCTTTTCTTTTGGAAAAATCCAGCAACGATTGCATCATTCTAGCTAGGCTCCCTCCTTCTGCCAGGGTGAGTGGCTGCCAAGGGAGGCCATTTGCCATGGGAAAAAGAAGTCCTTTCCCCAGGGTCTGGGTGTCAGATGAAAGGTGGCCTTTGGGGTTCTGAGGACTTGTAGGGTAGTACTTACTGGCTAGAGTAGAGGAAATGGATTCTATTTGAATATCTGTCTAGAGGCTTTGCCCCACAGGTCCTGGTTGTCCTTGATGGGCTGCAGCTGTGAGCATTGAAGAGAACTGGGATAAAAGGGGGCGGCGTAGCCATTCAGGGAGAGCCTTGAAGGAGCCCTGAACTGGGAAAGAACAGCATGCAGAAGCAAGCGTCTGTGCTGTGAAGATCTGCAGCCATAAGAACACACCGAGGAGGTATGGACTTTAGCAATCTGAGAACAGCATTATGGGACTCTAGAGAAATAGAACAACAACAAGTGGCAGCTTTAGATTTGGAGCAATCCAGCAAAGCTTGCAAATTTCTTGCTGGGCACCACCCTCTTGGTCAGGGCGAGAGGCCAGAAATGGAGGCCATTTTCCATGGGGAAAACGAAGTCATTGGCCCAGGCTCTGGGTGTCAGATGAAAGGTGGCGTCTGGGGCTCTAAGGACTTGCAGGGTCCTAGTTGCTGGCAGCTTTCGTTCTGGAAGGATCCAGCAGAGTTTGTAGATTCCTGGCTTGGCACTGCCCTGCCTGCCAGGCCAAGTGGCCACAAATGAAGGCCATTTTCAATGGGAAAAACGAAGTCCTGTCCCCAGGGTCTCAGTAATATGTTCAAGGTGGCGTTTGAGGCTCTAAGTACTTCCAGGGCCCTAGTTGCTGCCAGCTTTTCTTTTGGAAAAATCCAGCAACGATTGCATCATTCTAGCAAGGCTCCCACTTTCTGCCAGGGTGAGTGGCTGCCAAGGGAGGCCATTTGCCATGGGAAAAAGAAGTCCTTTCCCCAGGGTCTGGGTGTCAGATGAAAGGTGGCCTTTGGGGTTCTGAGGACTTGTAGGGTAGTACTTACTGGCTAGAGTAGAGGAAATGGATTCTATTTGAATATCTGTCTAGAGGCTTTGCCCCACAGGTCCTGGTTGTCCTTGATGGGCTGCAGCTGTGAGCATTGAAGAGAACTGGGATAAAAGGGGGCGGCGTAGCCATTCAGGGAGAGCCTTGAAGGAGCCCTGAACTGGGAAAGAACAGCATGCAGAAGCAAGCGTCTGTGCTGTGAAGATCTGCAGCCATAAGAACACACCGAGGAGGTATGGACTTTAGCAATCTGAGAACAGCATTATGGGACTCTAGAGAAATAGAACAACAACAAGTGGCAGCTTTAGATTTGGAGCAATCCAGCAAAGCATGCAAATTTCTTGCTGGGCACCACCCTCTTGGTCAGGGCGAGTGGCCAGAAATGGAGGCCATTTTCCATGGGGAAAACGAAGTCATTGGCCCAGGCTCTGGGTGTCAGATGACTGGTGGCATCTGGGGCTCTAAGGACTTGCAGGGTCCTAGTTGCTGGCAGCTTTCGTTCTGGAAGGATCCAGCAGAGTTTGTAGATTCCTGGCTTGGCACTGCCCTGCCTGCCAGGCCAAGTGGCCACAAATGAAGGCCATTTTCCATGGGAAAAACGAAGTCCTTTCCCCAGGGTCTCAGTAATATGTTCAAGGTGGCGTTTGAGGCTCTAAGTACTTCCAGGGCCCTAGTTGCTGCCAGCTTTTCTTTTGGAAAAATCCAGCAACGATTGCATCATTCTAGCAAGGCTCCCACTTTCTGCCAGGGTGAGTGGCTGCCAAGGGAGGCCATTTGCCATGGGAAAAAGAATTCCTTTCCCCAGGGTCTGGGTGTCAGATGAAAGGTGGCCTTTGGGGTTCTGAGGACTTGTAGGGTAGTACTTACTGGCTAGAGTAGAGGAAATGGATTCTATTTGAATATCTGTCTAGAGGCTTTGCCCCACAGGTCCTGGTTGTCCTTGATGGGCTGCAGCTGTGAGCATTGAAGAGAACTGGGATAAAAGGGGGCGGCTTAGCCATTCAGGGAGAGCCTTGAAGGAGCCCTGAACTGGGAAAGAACAGCATGCAGAAGAAAGCGTCTGTGCTGTGAAGATCTGCAGCCATAAGAACACACCGAGGAGGTATGGACTTTAGCAATCTGAGAACAGCATTATGGGACTCTAGAGAAATAGAACAACAACAAGTGGCAGTATTAGATTTGGAGCAATCCAGCAAAGCTTGCAAATTTCTTGCTGGGCACCACCCTCTTGGTCAGGGCGAGTGGCCAGAAATGGAGGCCATTTTCCATGGGGAAAACGAAGTCATTGGCCCAGGCTCTGGGTGTCAGATGAAAGGTGGCGTCTGGGGCTCTAAGGACTTGCAGGGTCCTAGTTGCTGGCAGCTTTCGTTCTGGAAGGATCCAGCAGAGTTTGTAGATTCCTGGCTTGGCACTGCCCTGCCTGCCAGGCCAAGTGGCCACAAATGAAGGCCATTTCCCATGGGAAAAAGATGTCCTTTCCCCAGGGTCTCAGTAATATGTTCAAGGTGGCGTTTGAGGCTCTAAGTACTTCCAGGGCCCTAGTTGCTGCCAGCTTTTCTTTTGGAAAAATCCAGCAACGATTGCATCATTCTAGCAAGGCTCCCACCTTCTGCCAGGGTGAGTGGCTGCCAAGGGAGGCCATTTGCCATGGGAAAAAGAAGTCCTTTCCCCAGGGTCTGGGTGTCAGATGAAAGGTGGCCTTTGGGGTTCTGAGGACTTGTAGGGTAGTACTTACTGGCTAGAGTAGAGGAAATGGATTCTATTTGAATATCTGTCTAGAGGCTTTGCCCCACAGGTCCTGGTTGTCCTTGATGGGCTGCAGCTGTGAGCATTGAAGAGAACTGGGATAAAAGGGGGCGGCGTAGCCATTCAGGGAGAGCCTTGAAGGAGCCCTGAACTGGGAAAGAACAGCATGCAGAAGAAAGCGTCTGTGCTGTGAAGATTTGCAGCCATAAGAACACACCGAGGAGGTATGGACTTTAGCAATCTGAGAACAGCATTATGGGACTCTAGAGAAATAGAACAACAACAAGTGGCAGTATTAGATTTGGAGCAATCCAGCAAAGCTTGCAAATTTCTTGCTGGGCACCACCCTCTTGGTCAGGGCGAGAGGCCAGAAATGGAGGCCATTTTCCATGGGGAAAACGAAGTCATTGGCCCAGGCTCTGGGTGTCAGATGAAAGGTGGCGTCTGGGGCTCTAAGGACTTGCAGGGTCCTAGTTGCTGGCAGCTTTCGTTCTGGAAGGATCCAGCAGAGTTTGTAGATTCCTGGCTTGGCACTGCCCTGCCTGCCAGGCCAAGTGGCCACAAATGAAGGCCATTTTCCATGGGAAAAACGAAGTCCTTTCCCCAGGGTCTCAGTAATATGTTCAAGGTGGCGTTTGAGGCTCTAAGTACTTCCAGGGCCCTAGTTGCTGCCAGCTTTTCTTTTGGAAAAATCCAGCAACGATTGCATCATTCTAGCAAGGCTCCCACTTTCTGCCAGGGTGAGTGGCTGCCAAGGGAGGCCATTTGCCATGGGAAAAAGAATTCCTTTCCCCAGGGTCTGGGTGTCAGATGAAAGGTGGCCTTTGGGGTTCTGAGGACTTGTAGGGTAGTACTTACTGGCTAGAGTAGAGGAAATGGATTCTATTTGAATATCTGTCTAGAGGCTTTGCCCCACAGGTCCTGGTTGTCCTTGATGGGCTGCAGCTGTGAGCATTGAAGAGAACTGGGATAAAAGGGGGCGGCTTAGCCATTCAGGGAGAGCCTTGAAGGAGCCCTGAACTGGGAAAGAACAGCATGCAGAAGAAAGCGTCTGTGCTGTGAAGATCTGCAGCCATAAGAACACACCGAGGAGGTATGGACTTTAGCAATCTGAGAACAGCATTATGGGACTCTAGAGAAATAGAACAACAACAAGTGGCAGTATTAGATTTGGAGCAATCCAGCAAAGCTTGCAAATTTCTTGCTGGGCACCACCCTCTTGGTCAGGGCGAGTGGCCAGAAATGGAGGCCATTTTCCATGGGGAAAACGAAGTCATTGGCCCAGGCTCTGGGTGTCAGATGAAAGGTGGCGTCTGGGGCTCTAAGGACTTGCAGGGTCCTAGTTGCTGGCAGCTTTCGTTCTGGAAGGATCCAGCAGAGTTTGTAGATTCCTGGCTTGGCACTGCCCTGCCTGCCAGGCCAAGTGGCCACAAATGAAGGCCATTTCCCATGGGAAAAAGATGTCCTTTCCCCAGGGTCTCAGTAATATGTTCAAGGTGGCGTTTGAGGCTCTAAGTACTTCCAGGGCCCTAGTTGCTGCCAGCTTTTCTTTTGGAAAAATCCAGCAACGATTGCATCATTCTAGCAAGGCTCCCACCTTCTGCCAGGGTGAGTGGCTGCCAAGGGAGGCCATTTGCCATGGGAAAAAGAAGTCCTTTCCCCAGGGTCTGGGTGTCAGATGAAAGGTGGCCTTTGGGGTTCTGAGGACTTGTAGGGTAGTACTTACTGGCTAGAGTAGAGGAAATGGATTCTATTTGAATATCTGTCTAGAGGCTTTGCCCCACAGGTCCTGGTTGTCCTTGATGGGCTGCAGCTGTGAGCATTGAAGAGAACTGGGATAAAAGGGGGCGGCGTAGCCATTCAGGGAGAGCCTTGAAGGAGCCCTGAACTGGGAAAGAACAGCATGCAGAAGAAAGCGTCTGTGCTGTGAAGATTTGCAGCCATAAGAACACACCGAGGAGGTATGGACTTTAGCAATCTGAGAACAGCATTATGGGACTCTAGAGAAATAGAACAACAACAAGTGGCAGTATTAGGTTTGGAGCAATCCAGCAAAGCTTGCAAATTTCTTGCTGGGCACCACCCTCTTGGTCAGGGTGAGAGGCCAGAAATGGAGGCCATTTTCCATGGGGAAAACGAAGTCATTGGCCCAGGCTCTGGGTGTAAGATGACAGGTGGCATCTGGGGCTCTAAGGACTTGCAGGGTCCTAGTTGCTGGCAGCTTTCGTTCTGGAAGGATCCAGCAGAGTTTGTAGATTCCTGGCTTGGCACTGCCCTGCCTGCCAGGCCAAGTGGCCACAAATGAAGGCCATTTTCCATGGGAAAAACGAAGTCCTGTCCCCAGGGTCTCAGTAATATGTTCAAGGTGGCGTTTGAGGCTCTAAGTACTTCCAGGGCCCTAGTTGCTGCCAGCTTTTCTTTTGGAAAAATCCAGCAACGATTGCATCATTCTAGCTAGGCTCCCACCTTCTGCCAGGGTGAGTGGCTGCCAAGGGAGGCCATTTGCCATGGGAAAAAGAAGTCCTTTCCCCAGGGTCTGGGTGTCAGATGAAAGGTGGCCTTTGGGGTTCTGAGGACTTGTAGGGTAGTACTTACTGGCTAGAGTAGAGGAAATGGATTCTATTTGAATATCTGTCTAGAGGCTTTGCCCCACAGGTCCTGGTTGTCCTTGATGGGCTGCAGCTGTGAGCATTGAAGAGAACTGGGATAAAAGGGGGCGGCGTAGCCATTCAGGGAGAGCCTTGAAGGAGCCCTGAACTGGGAAAGAACAGCATGCAGAAGAAAGCGTCTGTGCTGTGAAGATCTGAAGCCATAAGAACACACCGAGGAGGTATGGACTTTAGCAATCTGAGAACAGCATTATGGGACTCTAGAGAAATAGAACAACAACAAGTGGCAGCTTTAGATTTGGAGCAATCCAGCAAAGCTTGCAAATTTCTTGCTGGGCACCACCCTCTTGGTCAGGGCGAGAGGCCAGAAATGGAGGCCATTTTCCATGGGGAAAACGAAGTCATTGGCCCAGGCTCTGGGTGTCAGATGAAAGGTGGCGTCTGGGGCTCTAAGGACTTGCAGGGTCCTAGTTGCTGGCAGCTTTCGTTCTGGAAGGATCCAGCAGAGTTTGTAGATTCCTGGCTTGGCACTGCCCTGCCTGCCAGGCCAAGTGGCCACAAATGAAGGCCATTTTCCATGGGAAAAACGAAGTCCTGTCCCCAGGGTCTCAGTAATATGTTCAAGGTGGCGTTTGAGGCTCTAAGTACTTCCAGGGCCCTAGTTGCTGCCAGCTTTTCTTTTGGAAAAATCCAGCAACGATTGCATCATTCTAGCTAGGCTCCCACCTTCTGCCAGG
Organism: Agelaius phoeniceus; assembly: GCF_051311805.1. Classification (NCBI taxonomy): domain Eukaryota; kingdom Metazoa; phylum Chordata; class Aves; order Passeriformes; family Icteridae; genus Agelaius; species Agelaius phoeniceus. Next base: position 3,765,946 of record NC_135299.1, read on the forward strand.
GTGAGTGGCTGCCAAGGGAGGCCATTTGCCATGGGAAAAAGAAGTCCTTTCCCCAGGGTCTGGGTGTCAGATGAAAGGTGGCCTTTGGGGTTCTGAGGACTTGTAGGGTAGTACTTACTGGCTAGAGTAGAGGAAATGGATTCTATTTGAATATCTGTCTAGAGGCTTTGCCCCACAGGTCCTGGTTGTCCTTGATGGGCTGCAGCTGTGAGCATTGAAGAGAACTGGGATAAAAGGGGGCGGCTTAGCCATTCAGGGAGAGCCTTGAAGGAGCCCTGAACTGGGAAAGAACAGCATGCAGAAGAAAGCGTCTGTGCTGTGAAGATCTGCAGCCATAAGAACACACCGAGGAGGTATGGACTTTAGCAATCTGAGAACAGCATTATGGGACTCTAGAGAAATAGAACAACAACAAGTGGCAGTATTAGATTTGGAGCAATCCAGCAAAGCTTGCAAATTTCTTGCTGGGCACCACCCTCTTGGTCAGGGCGAGTGGCCAGAAATGGAGGCCATTTTCCATGGGGAAAACGAAGTCATTGGCCCAGGCTCTGGGTGTCAGATGAAAGGTGGCGTCTGGGGCTCTAAGGACTTGCAGGGTCCTAGTTGCTGGCAGCTTTCGTTCTGGAAGGATCCAGCAGAGTTTGTAGATTCCTGGCTTGGCACTGCCCTGCCTGCCAGGCCAAGTGGCCACAAATGAAGGCCATTTCCCATGGGAAAAAGATGTCCTTTCCCCAGGGTCTCAGTAATATGTTCAAGGTGGCGTTTGAGGCTCTAAGTACTTCCAGGGCCCTAGTTGCTGCCAGCTTTTCTTTTGGAAAAATCCAGCAACGATTGCATCATTCTAGCAAGGCTCCCTCCTTCTGCCAGGGTGAGTGGCTGCCAAGGGAGGCCATTTGCCATGGGAAAAAGAAGTCCTTTCCCCAGGGTCTGGGTGTCAGATGAAAGGTGGCCTTTGGGGTTCTGAGGACTTGTAGGGTAGTACTTACTGGCTAGAGTAGAGGAAATGGATTCTATTTGAATATCTGTCTAGAGGCTTTGCCCCACAGGTCCTGGTTGTCCTTGATGGGCTGCAGCTGTGAGCATTGAAGAGAACTGGGATAAAAGGGGGCGGCGTAGCCATTCAGGGAGAGCCTTGAAGGAGCCCTGAACTGGGAAAGAACAGCATGCAGAAGCAAGCGTCTGTGCTGTGAAGATCTGCAGCCATAAGAACACACCGAGGAGGTATGGACTTTAGCAATCTGAGAACAGCATTATGGGACTCTAGAGAAATAGAACAACAACAAGTGGCAGCTTTAGATTTGGAGCAATCCAGCAAAGCTTGCAAATTTCTTGCTGGGCACCACCCTCTTGGTCAGGGTGAGAGGCCAGAAATGGAGGCCATTTTCCATGGGGAAAACGAAGTCATTGGCCCAGGCTCTGGGTGTAAGATGACAGGTGGCATCTGGGGCTGTAAGGACTTGCAGGGTCCTAGTTGCTGGCAGCTTTCGTTCTGGAAGGATCCAGCAGAGTTTGTAGATTCCTGGCTTGGCACTGCCCTGCCTGCCAGGCCAAGTGGCCACAAATGAAGGCCATTTTCCATGGGAAAAACGAAGTCCTGTCCCCAGGGTCTCAGTAATATGTTCAAGGTGGCGTTTGAGGCTCTAAGTACTTCCAGGGCCCTAGTTGCTGCCAGCTTTTCTTTTGGAAAAATCCAGCAACGATTGCATCATTCTAGCAAGGCTCCCACTTTCTGCCAGGGTGAGTGGCTGCCAAGGGAGGCCATTTGCCATGGGAAAAAGAATTCCTTTCCCCAGGGTCTGGGTGTCAGATGAAAGGTGGCCTTTGGGGTTCTGAGGACTTGTAGGGTAGTACTTACTGGCTAGAGTAGAGGAAATGGATTCTATTTGAATATCTGTCTAGAGGCTTTGCCCCACAGGTCCTGGTTGTCCTTGATGGGCTGCAGCTGTGAGCATTGAAGAGAACTGGGATAAAAGGGGGCGGCTTAGCCATTCAGGGAGAGCCTTGAAGGAGCCCTGAACTGGGAAAGAACAGCATGCAGAAGAAAGCGTCTGTGCTGTGAAGATCTGCAGCCATAAGAACACACCGAGGAGGTATGGACTTTAGCAATCTGAGAACAGCATTATGGGACTCTAGAGAAATAGAACAACAACAAGTGGCAGTATTAGATTTGGAGCAATCCAGCAAAGCTTGCAAATTTCTTGCTGGGCACCACCCTCTTGGTCAGGGCGAGTGGCCAGAAATGGAGGCCATTTTCCATGGGGAAAACGAAGTCATTGGCCCAGGCTCTGGGTGTCAGATGAAAGGTGGCGTCTGGGGCTCTAAGGACTTGCAGGGTCCTAGTTGCTGGCAGCTTTCGTTCTGGAAGGATCCAGCAGAGTTTGTAGATTCCTGGCTTGGCACTGCCCTGCCTGCCAGGCCAAGTGGCCACAAATGAAGGCCATTTCCCATGGGAAAAAGATGTCCTTTCCCCAGGGTCTCAGTAATATGTTCAAGGTGGCGTTTGAGGCTCTAAGTACTTCCAGGGCCCTAGTTGCTGCCAGCTTTTCTTTTGGAAAAATCCAGCAACGATTGCATCATTCTAGCAAGGCTCCCACCTTCTGCCAGGGTGAGTGGCTGCCAAGGGAGGCCATTTGCCATGGGAAAAAGAAGTCCTTTCCCCAGGGTCTGGGTGTCAGATGAAAGGTGGCCTTTGGGGTTCTGAGGACTTGTAGGGTAGTACTTACTGGCTAGAGTAGAGGAAATGGATTCTATTTGAATATCTGTCTAGAGGCTTTGCCCCACAGGTCCTGGTTGTCCTTGATGGGCTGCAGCTGTGAGCATTGAAGAGAACTGGGATAAAAGGGGGCGGCGTAGCCATTCAGGGAGAGCCTTGAAGGAGCCCTGAACTGGGAAAGAACAGCATGCAGAAGAAAGCGTCTGTGCTGTGAAGATTTGCAGCCATAAGAACACACCGAGGAGGTATGGACTTTAGCAATCTGAGAACAGCATTATGGGACTCTAGAGAAATAGAACAACAACAAGTGGCAGTATTAGATTTGGAGCAATCCAGCAAAGCTTGCAAATTTCTTGCTGGGCACCACCCTCTTGGTCAGGGCGAGAGGCCAGAAATGGAGGCCATTTTCCATGGGGAAAACGAAGTCATTGGCCCAGGCTCTGGGTGTCAGATGAAAGGTGGCGTCTGGGGCTCTAAGGACTTGCAGGGTCCTAGTTGCTGGCAGCTTTCGTTCTGGAAGGATCCAGCAGAGTTTGTAGATTCCTGGCTTGGCACTGCCCTGCCTGCCAGGCCAAGTGGCCACAAATGAAGGCCATTTTCCATGGGAAAAACGAAGTCCTTTCCCCAGGGTCTCAGTAATATGTTCAAGGTGGCGTTTGAGGCTCTAAGTACTTCCAGGGCCCTAGTTGCTGCCAGCTTTTCTTTTGGAAAAATCCAGCAACGATTGCATCATTCTAGCAAGGCTCCCACTTTCTGCCAGGGTGAGTGGCTGCCAAGGGAGGCCATTTGCCATGGGAAAAAGAATTCCTTTCCCCAGGGTCTGGGTGTCAGATGAAAGGTGGCCTTTGGGGTTCTGAGGACTTGTAGGGTAGTACTTACTGGCTAGAGTAGAGGAAATGGATTCTATTTGAATATCTGTCTAGAGGCTTTGCCCCACAGGTCCTGGTTGTCCTTGATGGGCTGCAGCTGTGAGCATTGAAGAGAACTGGGATAAAAGGGGGCGGCTTAGCCATTCAGGGAGAGCCTTGAAGGAGCCCTGAACTGGGAAAGAACAGCATGCAGAAGAAAGCGTCTGTGCTGTGAAGATCTGCAGCCATAAGAACACACCGAGGAGGTATGGACTTTAGCAATCTGAGAACAGCATTATGGGACTCTAGAGAAATAGAACAACAACAAGTGGCAGTATTAGATTTGGAGCAATCCAGCAAAGCTTGCAAATTTCTTGCTGGGCACCACCCTCTTGGTCAGGGCGAGTGGCCAGAAATGGAGGCCATTTTCCATGGGGAAAACGAAGTCATTGGCCCAGGCTCTGGGTGTCAGATGAAAGGTGGCGTCTGGGGCTCTAAGGACTTGCAGGGTCCTAGTTGCTGGCAGCTTTCGTTCTGGAAGGATCCAGCAGAGTTTGTAGATTCCTGGCTTGGCACTGCCCTGCCTGCCAGGCCAAGTGGCCACAAATGAAGGCCATTTCCCATGGGAAAAAGATGTCCTTTCCCCAGGGTCTCAGTAATATGTTCAAGGTGGCGTTTGAGGCTCTAAGTACTTCCAGGGCCCTAGTTGCTGCCAGCTTTTCTTTTGGAAAAATCCAGCAACGATTGCATCATTCTAGCAAGGCTCCCACCTTCTGCCAGGGTGAGTGGCTGCCAAGGGAGGCCATTTGCCATGGGAAAAAGAAGTCCTTTCCCCAGGGTCTGGGTGTCAGATGAAAGGTGGCCTTTGGGGTTCTGAGGACTTGTAGGGTAGTACTTACTGGCTAGAGTAGAGGAAATGGATTCTATTTGAATATCTGTCTAGAGGCTTTGCCCCACAGGTCCTGGTTGTCCTTGATGGGCTGCAGCTGTGAGCATTGAAGAGAACTGGGATAAAAGGGGGCGGCGTAGCCATTCAGGGAGAGCCTTGAAGGAGCCCTGAACTGGGAAAGAACAGCATGCAGAAGAAAGCGTCTGTGCTGTGAAGATTTGCAGCCATAAGAACACACCGAGGAGGTATGGACTTTAGCAATCTGAGAACAGCATTATGGGACTCTAGAGAAATAGAACAACAACAAGTGGCAGCTTTAGATTTGGAGCAATCCAGCAAAGCTTGCAAATTTCTTGCTGGGCACCACCCTCTTGGTCAGGGTGAGAGGCCAGAAATGGAGGCCATTTTCCATGGGGAAAACGAAGTCATTGGCCCAGGCTCTGGGTGTAAGATGACAGGTGGCATCTGGGGCTCTAAGGACTTGCAGGGTCCTAGTTGCTGGCAGCTTTCGTTCTGGAAGGATCCAGCAGAGTTTGTAGATTCCTGGCTTGGCACTGCCCTGCCTGCCAGGCCAAGTGGCCACAAATGAAGGCCATTTTCCATGGGAAAAACGAAGTCCTGTCCCCAGGGTCTCAGTAATATGTTCAAGGTGGCGTTTGAGGCTCTAAGTACTTCCAGGGCCCTAGTTGCTGCCAGCTTTTCTTTTGGAAAAATCCAGCAACGATTGCATCATTCTAGCTAGGCTCCCACCTTCTGCCAGGGTGAGTGGCTGCCAAGGGAGGCCATTTGCCATGGGAAAAAGAAGTCCTTTCCCCAGGGTCTGGGTGTCAGATGAAAGGTGGCCTTTGGGGTTCTGAGGACTTGTAGGGTAGTACTTACTGGCTAGAGTAGAGGAAATGGATTCTATTTGAATATCTGTCTAGAGGCTTTGCCCCACAGGTCCTGGTTGTCCTTGATGGGCTGCAGCTGTGAGCATTGAAGAGAACTGGGATAAAAGGGGGCGGCGTAGCCATTCAGGGAGAGCCTTGAAGGAGCCCTGAACTGGGAAAGAACAGCATGCAGAAGAAAGCGTCTGTGCTGTGAAGATCTGAAGCCATAAGAACACACCGAGGAGGTATGGACTTTAGCAATCTGAGAACAGCATTATGGGACTCTAGAGAAATAGAACAACAACAAGTGGCAGCTTTAGATTTGGAGCAATCCAGCAAAGCTTGCAAATTTCTTGCTGGGCACCACCCTCTTGGTCAGGGCGAGAGGCCAGAAATGGAGGCCATTTTCCATGGGGAAAACGAAGTCATTGGCCCAGGCTCTGGGTGTCAGATGAAAGGTGGCGTCTGGGGCTCTAAGGACTTGCAGGGTCCTAGTTGCTGGCAGCTTTCGTTCTGGAAGGATCCAGCAGAGTTTGTAGATTCCTGGCTTGGCACTGCCCTGCCTGCCAGGCCAAGTGGCCACAAATGAAGGCCATTTTCCATGGGAAAAACGAAGTCCTGTCCCCAGGGTCTCAGTAATATGTTCAAGGTGGCGTTTGAGGCTCTAAGTACTTCCAGGGCCCTAGTTGCTGCCAGCTTTTCTTTTGGAAAAATCCAGCAACGATTGCATCATTCTAGCTAGGCTCCCACCTTCTGCCAGGGTGAGTGGCTGCCAAGGGAGGCCATTTGCCATGGGAAAAAGAAGTCCTTTCCCCAGGGTCTGGGTGTCAGATGAAAGGTGGCCTTTGGGGTTCTGAGGACTTGTAGGGTAGTACTTACTGGCTAGAGTAGAGGAAATGGATTCTATTTGAATATCTGTCTAGAGGCTTTGCCCCACAGGTCCTGGTTGTCCTTGATGGGCTGCAGCTGTGAGCATTGAAGAGAACTGGGATAAAAGGGGGCGGCTTAGCCATTCAGGGAGAGCCTTGAAGGAGCCCTGAACTGGGAAAGAACAGCATGCAGAAGAAAGCGTCTGTGCTGTGAAGATCTGCAGCCATAAGAACACACCGAGGAGGTATGGACTTTAGCAATCTGAGAACAGCATTATGGGACTCTAGAGAAATAGAACAACAACAAGTGGCAGTATTAGATTTGGAGCAATCCAGCAAAGCTTGCAAATTTCTTGCTGGGCACCACCCTCTTGGTCAGGGCGAGTGGCCAGAAATGGAGGCCATTTTCCATGGGGAAAACGAAGTCATTGGCCCAGGCTCTGGGTGTCAGATGAAAGGTGGCGTCTGGGGCTCTAAGGACTTGCAGGGTCCTAGTTGCTGGCAGCTTTCGTTCTGGAAGGATCCAGCAGAGTTTGTAGATTCCTGGCTTGGCACTGCCCTGCCTGCCAGGCCAAGTGGCCACAAATGAAGGCCATTTCCCATGGGAAAAAGATGTCCTTTCCCCAGGGTCTCAGTAATATGTTCAAGGTGGCGTTTGAGGCTCTAAGTACTTCCAGGGCCCTAGTTGCTGCCAGCTTTTCTTTTGGAAAAATCCAGCAACGATTGCATCATTCTAGCAAGGCTCCCTCCTTCTGCCAGGGTGAGTGGCTGCCAAGGGAGGCCATTTGCCATGGGAAAAAGAAGTCCTTTCCCCAGGGTCTGGGTGTCAGATGAAAGGTGGCCTTTGGGGTTCTGAGGACTTGTAGGGTAGTACTTACTGGCTAGAGTAGAGGAAATGGATTCTATTTGAATATCTGTCTAGAGGCTTTGCCCCACAGGTCCTGGTTGTCCTTGATGGGCTGCAGCTGTGAGCATTGAAGAGAACTGGGATAAAAGGGGGCGGCGTAGCCATTCAGGGAGAGCCTTGAAGGAGCCCTGAACTGGGAAAGAACAGCATGCAGAAGCAAGCGTCTGTGCTGTGAAGATCTGCAGCCATAAGAACACACCGAGGAGGTATGGACTTTAGCAATCTGAGAACAGCATTATGGGACTCTAGAGAAATAGAACAACAACAAGTGGCAGCTTTAGATTTGGAGCAATCCAGCAAAGCTTGCAAATTTCTTGCTGGGCACCACCCTCTTGGTCAGGGTGAGAGGCCAGAAATGGAGGCCATTTTCCATGGGGAAAACGAAGTCATTGGCCCAGGCTCTGGGTGTAAGATGACAGGTGGCATCTGGGGCTGTAAGGACTTGCAGGGTCCTAGTTGCTGGCAGCTTTCGTTCTGGAAGGATCCAGCAGAGTTTGTAGATTCCTGGCTTGGCACTGCCCTGCCTGCCAGGCCAAGTGGCCACAAATGAAGGCCATTTTCCATGGGAAAAACGAAGTCCTGTCCCCAGGGTCTCAGTAATATGTTCAAGGTGGCGTTTGAGGCTCTAAGTACTTCCAGGGCCCTAGTTGCTGCCAGCTTTTCTTTTGGAAAAGTCCAGCAACGATTGCATCATTCTAGCTAGGCTCCCACCTTCTGCCAGGGTGAGTGGCTGCCAAGGGAGGCCATTTGCCATGGGAAAAAGAAGTCCTTTCCCCAGGGTCTGGGTGTCAGATGAAAGGTGGCCTTTGGGGTTCTGAGGACTTGTAGGGTAGTACTTACTGGCTAGAGTAGAGGAAATGGATTCTATTTGAATATCTGTCTAGAGGCTTTGCCCCACAGGTCCTGGTTGTCCTTGATGGGCTGCAGCTGTGAGCATTGAAGAGAACTGGGATAAAAGGGGGCGGCTTAGCCATTCAGGGAGAGCCTTGAAGGAGCCCTGAACTGGGAAAGAACAGCATGCAGAAGCAAGCGTCTGTGCTGTGAAGATCTGCAGCCATAAGAACACACCGAGGAGGTATGGACTTTAGCAATCTGAGAACAGCATTATGGGACTCTAGAGAAATAGAACAACAACAAGTGGCAGCTTTAGATTTGGAGCAATCCAGCAAAGCTTGCAAATTTCTTGCTGGGCACCACCCTCTTGGTCAGGGTGAGAGGCCAGAAATGGAGGCCATTTTCCATGGGGAAAACGAAGTCATTGGCCCAGGCTCTGGGTGTAAGATGACAGGTGGCATCTGGGGCTCTAAGGACTTGCAGGGTCCTAGTTGCTGGCAGCTTTCGTTCTGGAAGGATCCAGCAGAGTTTGTAGATTCCTGGCTTGGCACTGCCCTGCCTGCCAGGCCAAGTGGCCACAAATGAAGGCCATTTTCCATGGGAAAAACGAAGTCCTGTCCCCAGGGTCTCAGTAATATGTTCAAGGTGGCGTTTGAGGCTCTAAGTACTTCCAGGGCCCTAGTTGCTGCCAGCTTTTCTTTTGGAAAAATCCAGCAACGATTGCATCATTCTAGCTAGGCTCCCACCTTCTGCCAGGGTGAGTGGCTGCCAAGGGAGGCCATTTGCCATGGGAAAAAGAAGTCCTTTCCCCAGGGTCTGGGTGTCAGATGAAAGGTGGCCTTTGGGGTTCTGAGGACTTGTAGGGTAGTACTTACTGGCTAGAGTAGAGGAAATGGATTCTATTTGAATATCTGTCTAGAGGCTTTGCCCCACAGGTCCTGGTTGTCCTTGATGGGCTGCAGCTGTGAGCATTGAAGAGAACTGGGATAAAAGGGGGCGGCTTAGCCATTCAGGGAGAGCCTTGAAGGAGCCCTGAACTGGGAAAGAACAGCATGCAGAAGCAAGCGTCTGTGCTGTGAAGATCTGCAGCCATAAGAACACACCGAGGAGGTATGGACTTTAGCAATCTGAGAACAGCATTATGGGACTCTAGAGAAATAGAACAACAACAAGTGGCAGTATTAGATTTGGAGCAATCCAGCAAAGCTTGCAAATTTCTTGCTGGGCACCACCCTCTTGGTCAGGGCGAGAGGCCAGAAATGGAGGCCATTTTCCATGGGGAAAACGAAGTCATTGGCCCAGGCTCTGGGTGTCAGATGAAAGGTGGCGTCTGGGGCTCTAAGGACTTGCAGGGTCCTAGTTGCTGGCAGCTTTCGTTCTGGAAGGATCCAGCAGAGTTTGTAGATTCCTGGCTTGGCACTGCCCTGCCTGCCAGGCCAAGTGGCCACAAATGAAGGCCATTTTCCATGGGAAAAACGAAGTCCTTTCCCCAGGGTCTCAGTAATATGTTCAAGGTGGCGTTTGAGGCTCTAAGTACTTCCAGGGCCCTAGTTGCTGCCAGCTTTTCTTTTGGAAAAATCCAGCAACGATTGCATCATTCTAGCAAGGCTCCCACTTTCTGCCAGGGTGAGTGGCTGCCAAGGGAGGCCATTTGCCATGGGAAAAAGAATTCCTTTCCCCAGGGTCTGGGTGTCAGATGAAAGGTGGCCTTTGGGGTTCTGAGGACTTGTAGGGTAGTACTTACTGGCTAGAGTAGAGGAAATGGATTCTATTTGAATATCTGTCTAGAGGCTTTGCCCCACAGGTCCTGGTTGTCCTTGATGGGCTGCAGCTGTGAGCATTGAAGAGAACTGGGATAAAAGGGGGCGGCTTAGCCATTCAGGGAGAGCCTTGAAGGAGCCCTGAACTGGGAAAGAACAGCATGCAGAAGCAAGCGTCTGTGCTGTGAAGATCTGCAGCCATAAGAACACACCGAGGAGGTATGGACTTTAGCAATCTGAGAACAGCATTATGGGACTCTAGAGAAATAGAACAACAACAAGTGGCAGTATTAGATTTGGAGCAATCCAGCAAAGCTTGCAAATTTCTTGCTGGGCACCACCCTCTTGGTCAGGGCGAGTGGCCAGAAATGGAGGCCATTTTCCATGGGGAAAACGAAGTCATTGGCCCAGGCTCTGGGTGTCAGATGAAAGGTGGCGTCTGGGGCTCTAAGGACTTGCAGGGTCCTAGTTGCTGGCAGCTTTCGTTCTGGAAGGATCCAGCAGAGTTTGTAGATTCCTGGCTTGGCACTGCCCTGCCTGCCAGGCCAAGTGGCCACAAATGAAGGCCATTTCCCATGGGAAAAAGATGTCCTTTCCCCAGGGTCTCAGTAATATGTTCAAGGTGGCGTTTGAGGCTCTAAGTACTTCCAGGGCCCTAGTTGCTGCCAGCTTTTCTTTTGGAAAAATCCAGCAACGATTGCATCATTCTAGCAAGGCTCCCACCTTCTGCCAGGGTGAGTGGCTGCCAAGGGAGGCCATTTGCCATGGGAAAAAGAAGTCCTTTCCCCAGGGTCTGGGTGTCAGATGAAAGGTGGCCTTTGGGGTTCTGAGGACTTGTAGGGTAGTACTTACTGGCTAGAGTAGAGGAAATGGATTCTATTTGAATATCTGTCTAGAGGCTTTGCCCCACAGGTCCTGGTTGTCCTTGATGGGCTGCAGCTGTGAGCATTGAAGAGAACTGGGATAAAAGGGGGCGGCGTAGCCATTCAGGGAGAGCCTTGAAGGAGCCCTGAACTGGGAAAGAACAGCATGCAGAAGAAAGCGTCTGTGCTGTGAAGATTTGCAGCCATAAGAACACACCGAGGAGGTATGGACTTTAGCAATCTGAGAACAGCATTATGGGACTCTAGAGAAATAGAACAACAACAAGTGGCAGCTTTAGATTTGGAGCAATCCAGCAAAGCTTGCAAATTTCTTGCTGGGCACCACCCTCTTGGTCAGGGTGAGAGGCCAGAAATGGAGGCCATTTTCCATGGGGAAAACGAAGTCATTGGCCCAGGCTCTGGGTGTAAGATGACAGGTGGCATCTGGGGCTCTAAGGACTTGCAGGGTCCTAGTTGCTGGCAGCTTTCGTTCTGGAAGGATCCAGCAGAGTTTGTAGATTCCTGGCTTGGCACTGCCCTGCCTGCCAGGCCAAGTGGCCACAAATGAAGGCCATTTTCCATGGGAAAAACGAAGTCCTGTCCCCAGGGTCTCAGTAATATGTTCAAGGTGGCGTTTGAGGCTCTAAGTACTTCCAGGGCCCTAGTTGCTGCCAGCTTTTCTTTTGGAAAAATCCAGCAACGATTGCATCATTCTAGCTAGGCTCCCACCTTCTGCCAGGGTGAGTGGCTGCCAAGGGAGGCCATTTGCCATGGGAAAAAGAAGTCCTTTCCCCAGGGTCTGGGTGTCAGATGAAAGGTGGCCTTTGGGGTTCTGAGGACTTGTAGGGTAGTACTTACTGGCTAGAGTAGAGGAAATGGATTCTATTTGAATATCTGTCTAGAGGCTTTGCCCCACAGGTCCTGGTTGTCCTTGATGGGCTGCAGCTGTGAGCATTGAAGAGAACTGGGATAAAAGGGGGCGGCGTAGCCATTCAGGGAGAGCCTTGAAGGAGCCCTGAACTGGGAAAGAACAGCATGCAGAAGAAAGCGTCTGTGCTGTGAAGATCTGAAGCCATAAGAACACACCGAGGAGGTATGGACTTTAGCAATCTGAGAACAGCATTATGGGACTCTAGAGAAATAGAACAACAACAAGTGGCAGCTTTCGATTTGGAGCAATCCAGCAAAGCTTGCAAATTTCTTGCTGGGCACCACCCTCTTGGTCAGGGTGAGAGGCCAGAAATGGAGGCCATTTTCCATGGGGAAAACGAAGTCATTGGCCCAGGCTCTGGGTGTAAGATGACAGGTGGCATCTGGGGCTCTAAGGACTTGCAGGGTCCTAGTTGCTGGCAGCTTTCGTTCTGGAAGGATCCAGCAGAGTTTGTAGATTCCTGGCTTGGCACTGCCCTGCCTGCCAGGCCAAGTGGCCACAAATGAAGGCCATTTTCCATGGGAAAAACGAAGTCCTGTCCCCAGGGTCTCAGTAATATGTTCAAGGTGGCGTTTGAGGCTCTAAGTACTTCCAGGGCCCTAGTTGCTGCCAGCTTTTCTTTTGGAAAAATCCAGCAACGATTGCATCATTCTAGCTAGGCTCCCTCCTTCTGCCAGGGTGAGTGGCTGCCAAGGGAGGCCATTTGCCATGGGAAAAAGAAGTCCTTTCCCCAGGGTCTGGGTGTCAGATGAAAGGTGGCCTTTGGGGTTCTGAGGACTTGTAGGGTAGTACTTACTGGCTAGAGTAGAGGAAATGGATTCTATTTGAATATCTGTCTAGAGGCTTTGCCCCACAGGTCCTGGTTGTCCTTGATGGGCTGCAGCTGTGAGCATTGAAGAGAACTGGGATAAAAGGGGGCGGCGTAGCCATTCAGGGAGAGCCTTGAAGGAGCCCTGAACTGGGAAAGAACAGCATGCAGAAGCAAGCGTCTGTGCTGTGAAGATCTGCAGCCATAAGAACACACCGAGGAGGTATGGACTTTAGCAATCTGAGAACAGCATTATGGGACTCTAGAGAAATAGAACAACAACAAGTGGCAGCTTTAGATTTGGAGCAATCCAGCAAAGCTTGCAAATTTCTTGCTGGGCACCACCCTCTTGGTCAGGGCGAGAGGCCAGAAATGGAGGCCATTTTCCATGGGGAAAACGAAGTCATTGGCCCAGGCTCTGGGTGTCAGATGAAAGGTGGCGTCTGGGGCTCTAAGGACTTGCAGGGTCCTAGTTGCTGGCAGCTTTCGTTCTGGAAGGATCCAGCAGAGTTTGTAGATTCCTGGCTTGGCACTGCCCTGCCTGCCAGGCCAAGTGGCCACAAATGAAGGCCATTTTCAATGGGAAAAACGAAGTCCTGTCCCCAGGGTCTCAGTAATATGTTCAAGGTGGCGTTTGAGGCTCTAAGTACTTCCAGGGCCCTAGTTGCTGCCAGCTTTTCTTTTGGAAAAATCCAGCAACGATTGCATCATTCTAGCAAGGCTCCCACTTTCTGCCAGGGTGAGTGGCTGCCAAGGGAGGCCATTTGCCATGGGAAAAAGAAGTCCTTTCCCCAGGGTCTGGGTGTCAGATGAAAGGTGGCCTTTGGGGTTCTGAGGACTTGTAGGGTAGTACTTACTGGCTAGAGTAGAGGAAATGGATTCTATTTGAATATCTGTCTAGAGGCTTTGCCCCACAGGTCCTGGTTGTCCTTGATGGGCTGCAGCTGTGAGCATTGAAGAGAACTGGGATAAAAGGGGGCGGCGTAGCCATTCAGGGAGAGCCTTGAAGGAGCCCTGAACTGGGAAAGAACAGCATGCAGAAGCAAGCGTCTGTGCTGTGAAGATCTGCAGCCATAAGAACACACCGAGGAGGTATGGACTTTAGCAATCTGAGAACAGCATTATGGGACTCTAGAGAAATAGAACAACAACAAGTGGCAGCTTTAGATTTGGAGCAATCCAGCAAAGCATGCAAATTTCTTGCTGGGCACCACCCTCTTGGTCAGGGCGAGTGGCCAGAAATGGAGGCCATTTTCCATGGGGAAAACGAAGTCATTGGCCCAGGCTCTGGGTGTCAGATGACTGGTGGCATCTGGGGCTCTAAGGACTTGCAGGGTCCTAGTTGCTGGCAGCTTTCGTTCTGGAAGGATCCAGCAGAGTTTGTAGATTCCTGGCTTGGCACTGCCCTGCCTGCCAGGCCAAGTGGCCACAAATGAAGGCCATTTTCCATGGGAAAAACGAAGTCCTTTCCCCAGGGTCTCAGTAATATGTTCAAGGTGGCGTTTGAGGCTCTAAGTACTTCCAGGGCCCTAGTTGCTGCCAGCTTTTCTTTTGGAAAAATCCAGCAACGATTGCATCATTCTAGCAAGGCTCCCACTTTCTGCCAGGGTGAGTGGCTGCCAAGGGAGGCCATTTGCCATGGGAAAAAGAATTCCTTTCCCCAGGGTCTGGGTGTCAGATGAAAGGTGGCCTTTGGGGTTCTGAGGACTTGTAGGGTAGTACTTACTGGCTAGAGTAGAGGAAATGGATTCTATTTGAATATCTGTCTAGAGGCTTTGCCCCACAGGTCCTGGTTGTCCTTGATGGGCTGCAGCTGTGAGCATTGAAGAGAACTGGGATAAAAGGGGGCGGCTTAGCCATTCAGGGAGAGCCTTGAAGGAGCCCTGAACTGGGAAAGAACAGCATGCAGAAGAAAGCGTCTGTGCTGTGAAGATCTGCAGCCATAAGAACACACCGAGGAGGTATGGACTTTAGCAATCTGAGAACAGCATTATGGGACTCTAGAGAAATAGAACAACAACAAGTGGCAGTATTAGATTTGGAGCAATCCAGCAAAGCTTGCAAATTTCTTGCTGGGCACCACCCTCTTGGTCAGGGCGAGTGGCCAGAAATGGAGGCCATTTTCCATGGGGAAAACGAAGTCATTGGCCCAGGCTCTGGGTGTCAGATGAAAGGTGGCGTCTGGGGCTCTAAGGACTTGCAGGGTCCTAGTTGCTGGCAGCTTTCGTTCTGGAAGGATCCAGCAGAGTTTGTAGATTCCTGGCTTGGCACTGCCCTGCCTGCCAGGCCAAGTGGCCACAAATGAAGGCCATTTCCCATGGGAAAAAGATGTCCTTTCCCCAGGGTCTCAGTAATATGTTCAAGGTGGCGTTTGAGGCTCTAAGTACTTCCAGGGCCCTAGTTGCTGCCAGCTTTTCTTTTGGAAAAATCCAGCAACGATTGCATCATTCTAGCAAGGCTCCCTCCTTCTGCCAGGGTGAGTGGCTGCCAAGGGAGGCCATTTGCCATGGGAAAAAGAAGTCCTTTCCCCAGGGTCTGGGTGTCAGATGAAAGGTGGCCTTTGGGGTTCTGAGGACTTGTAGGGTAGTACTTACTGGCTAGAGTAGAGGAAATGGATTCTATTTGAATATCTGTCTAGAGGCTTTGCCCCACAGGTCCTGGTTGTCCTTGATGGGCTGCAGCTGTGAGCATTGAAGAGAACTGGGATAAAAGGGGGCGGCGTAGCCATTCAGGGAGAGCCTTGAAGGAGCCCTGAACTGGGAAAGAACAGCATGCAGAAGCAAGCGTCTGTGCTGTGAAGATCTGCAGCCATAAGAACACACCGAGGAGGTATGGACTTTAGCAATCTGAGAACAGCATTATGGGACTCTAGAGAAATAGAACAACAACAAGTGGCAGCTTTAGATTTGGAGCAATCCAGCAAAGCTTGCAAATTTCTTGCTGGGCACCACCCTCTTGGTCAGGGTGAGAGGCCAGAAATGGAGGCCATTTTCCATGGGGAAAACGAAGTCATTGGCCCAGGCTCTGGGTGTAAGATGACAGGTGGCATCTGGGGCTCTAAGGACTTGCAGGGTCCTAGTTGCTGGCAGCTTTCGTTCTGGAAGGATCCAGCAGAGTTTGTAGATTCCTGGCTTGGCACTGCCCTGCCTGCCAGGCCAAGTGGCCACAAATGAAGGCCATTTTCCATGGGAAAAACGAAGTCCTGTCCCCAGGGTCTCAGTAATATGTTCAAGGTGGCGTTTGAGGCTCTAAGTACTTCCAGGGCCCTAGTTGCTGCCAGCTTTTCTTTTGGAAAAATCCAGCAACGATTGCATCATTCTAGCTAGGCTCCCACTTTCTGCCAGGGTGAGTGGCTGCCAAGGGAGGCCATTTGCCATGGGAAAAAGAAGTCCTTTCCCCAGGGTCTGGGTGTCAGATGAAAGGTGGCCTTTGGGGTTCTGAGGACTTGTAGGGTAGTACTTACTGGCTAGAGTAGAGGAAATGGATTCTATTTGAATATCTGTCTAGAGGCTTTGCCCCACAGGTCCTGGTTGTCCTTGATGGGCTGCAGCTGTGAGCATTGAAGAGAACTGGGATAAAAGGGGGCGGCTTAGCCATTCAGGGAGAGCCTTGAAGGAGCCCTGAACTGGGAAAGAACAGCATGCAGAAGAAAGCGTCTGTGCTGTGAAGATCTGCAGCCATAAGAACACACCGAGGAGGTATGGACTTTAGCAATCTGAGAACAGCATTATGGGACTCTAGAGAAATAGAACAACAACAAGTGGCAGTATTAGATTTGGAGCAATCCAGCAAAGCTTGCAAATTTCTTGCTGGGCACCACCCTCTTGGTCAGGGCGAGAGGCCAGAAATGGAGGCCATTTTCCATGGGGAAAACGAAGTCATTGGCCCAGGCTCTGGGTGTCAGATGAAAGGTGGCGTCTGGGGCTCTAAGGACTTGCAGGGTCCTAGTTGCTGGCAGCTTTCGTTCTGGAAGGATCCAGCAGAGTTTGTAGATTCCTGGCTTGGCACTGCCCTGCCTGCCAGGCCAAGTGGCCACAAATGAAGGCCATTTTCCATGGGAAAAACGAAGTCCTTTCCCCAGGGTCTCAGTAATATGTTCAAGGTGGCGTTTGAGGCTCTAAGTACTTCCAGGGCCCTAGTTGCTGCCAGCTTTTCTTTTGGAAAAATCCAGCAACGATTGCATCATTCTAGCAAGGCTCCCACTTTCTGCCAGGGTGAGTGGCTGCCAAGGGAGGCCATTTGCCATGGGAAAAAGAATTCCTTTCCCCAGGGTCTGGGTGTCAGATGAAAGGTGGCCTTTGGGGTTCTGAGGACTTGTAGGGTAGTACTTACTGGCTAGAGTAGAGGAAATGGATTCTATTTGAATATCTGTCTAGAGGCTTTGCCCCACAGGTCCTGGTTGTCCTTGATGGGCTGCAGCTGTGAGCATTGAAGAGAACTGGGATAAAAGGGGGCGGCGTAGCCATTCAGGGAGAGCCTTGAAGGAGCCCTGAACTGGGAAAGAACAGCATGCAGAAGAAAGCGTCTGTGCTGTGAAGATCTGCAGCCATAAGAACACACCGAGGAGGTATGGACTTTAGCAATCTGAGAACAGCATTATGGGACTCTAGAGAAATAGAACAACAACAAGTGGCAGCTTTAGATTTGGAGCAATCCAGCAAAGCTTGCAAATTTCTTGCTGGGCACCACCCTCTTGGTCAGGGCGAGAGGCCAGAAATGGAGGCCATTTTCCATGGGGAAAACGAAGTCATTGGCCCAGGCTCTGGGTGTCAGATGAAAGGTGGCGTCTGGGGCTCTAAGGACTTGCAGGGTCCTAGTTGCTGGCAGCTTTCGTTCTGGAAGGATCCAGCAGAGTTTGTAGATTCCTGGCTTGGCACTGCCCTGCCTGCCAGGCCAAGTGGCCACAAATGAAGGCCATTTTCAATGGGAAAAACGAAGTCCTGTCCCCAGGGTCTCAGTAATATGTTCAAGGTGGCGTTTGAGGCTCTAAGTACTTCCAGGGCCCTAGTTGCTGCCAGCTTTTCTTTTGGAAAAATCCAGCAACGATTGCATCATTCTAGCAAGGCTCCCACTTTCTGCCAGGGTGAGTGGCTGCCAAGGGAGGCCATTTGCCATGGGAAAAAGAAGTCCTTTCCCCAGGGTCTGGGTGTCAGATGAAAGGTGGCCTTTGGGGTTCTGAGGACTTGTAGGGTAGTACTTACTGGCTAGAGTAGAGGAAATGGATTCTATTTGAATATCTGTCTAGAGGCTTTGCCCCACAGGTCCTGGTTGTCCTTGATGGGCTGCAGCTGTGAGCATTGAAGAGAACTGGGATAAAAGGGGGCGGCGTAGCCATTCAGGGAGAGCCTTGAAGGAGCCCTGAACTGGGAAAGAACAGCATGCAGAAGCAAGCGTCTGTGCTGTGAAGATCTGCAGCCATAAGAACACACCGAGGAGGTATGGACTTTAGCAATCTGAGAACAGCATTATGGGACTCTAGAGAAATAGAACAACAACAAGTGGCAGCTTTAGATTTGGAGCAATCCAGCAAAGCATGCAAATTTCTTGCTGGGCACCACCCTCTTGGTCAGGGCGAGTGGCCAGAAATGGAGGCCATTTTCCATGGGGAAAACGAAGTCATTGGCCCAGGCTCTGGGTGTCAGATGACTGGTGGCATCTGGGGCTCTAAGGACTTGCAGGGTCCTAGTTGCTGGCAGCTTTCGTTCTGGAAGGATCCAGCAGAGTTTGTAGATTCCTGGCTTGGCACTGCCCTGCCTGCCAGGCCAAGTGGCCACAAATGAAGGCCATTTTCCATGGGAAAAACGAAGTCCTTTCCCCAGGGTCTCAGTAATATGTTCAAGGTGGCGTTTGAGGCTCTAAGTACTTCCAGGGCCCTAGTTGCTGCCAGCTTTTCTTTTGGAAAAATCCAGCAACGATTGCATCATTCTAGCAAGGCTCCCACTTTCTGCCAGGGTGAGTGGCTGCCAAGGGAGGCCATTTGCCATGGGAAAAAGAATTCCTTTCCCCAGGGTCTGGGTGTCAGATGAAAGGTGGCCTTTGGGGTTCTGAGGACTTGTAGGGTAGTACTTACTGGCTAGAGTAGAGGAAATGGATTCTATTTGAATATCTGTCTAGAGGCTTTGCCCCACAGGTCCTGGTTGTCCTTGATGGGCTGCAGCTGTGAGCATTGAAGAGAACTGGGATAAAAGGGGGCGGCTTAGCCATTCAGGGAGAGCCTTGAAGGAGCCCTGAACTGGGAAAGAACAGCATGCAGAAGAAAGCGTCTGTGCTGTGAAGATCTGCAGCCATAAGAACACACCGAGGAGGTATGGACTTTAGCAATCTGAGAACAGCATTATGGGACTCTAGAGAAATAGAACAACAACAAGTGGCAGTATTAGATTTGGAGCAATCCAGCAAAGCTTGCAAATTTCTTGCTGGGCACCACCCTCTTGGTCAGGGCGAGTGGCCAGAAATGGAGGCCATTTTCCATGGGGAAAACGAAGTCATTGGCCCAGGCTCTGGGTGTCAGATGAAAGGTGGCGTCTGGGGCTCTAAGGACTTGCAGGGTCCTAGTTGCTGGCAGCTTTCGTTCTGGAAGGATCCAGCAGAGTTTGTAGATTCCTGGCTTGGCACTGCCCTGCCTGCCAGGCCAAGTGGCCACAAATGAAGGCCATTTCCCATGGGAAAAAGATGTCCTTTCCCCAGGGTCTCAGTAATATGTTCAAGGTGGCGTTTGAGGCTCTAAGTACTTCCAGGGCCCTAGTTGCTGCCAGCTTTTCTTTTGGAAAAATCCAGCAACGATTGCATCATTCTAGCAAGGCTCCCTCCTTCTGCCAGGGTGAGTGGCTGCCAAGGGAGGCCATTTGCCATGGGAAAAAGAAGTCCTTTCCCCAGGGTCTGGGTGTCAGATGAAAGGTGGCCTTTGGGGTTCTGAGGACTTGTAGGGTAGTACTTACTGGCTAGAGTAGAGGAAATGGATTCTATTTGAATATCTGTCTAGAGGCTTTGCCCCACAGGTCCTGGTTGTCCTTGATGGGCTGCAGCTGTGAGCATTGAAGAGAACTGGGATAAAAGGGGGCGGCGTAGCCATTCAGGGAGAGCCTTGAAGGAGCCCTGAACTGGGAAAGAACAGCATGCAGAAGCAAGCGTCTGTGCTGTGAAGATCTGCAGCCATAAGAACACACCGAGGAGGTATGGACTTTAGCAATCTGAGAACAGCATTATGGGACTCTAGAGAAATAGAACAACAACAAGTGGCAGCTTTAGATTTGGAGCAATCCAGCAAAGCTTGCAAATTTCTTGCTGGGCACCACCCTCTTGGTCAGGGTGAGAGGCCAGAAATGGAGGCCATTTTCCATGGGGAAAACGAAGTCATTGGCCCAGGCTCTGGGTGTAAGATGACAGGTGGCATCTGGGGCTCTAAGGACTTGCAGGGTCCTAGTTGCTGGCAGCTTTCGTTCTGGAAGGATCCAGCAGAGTTTGTAGATTCCTGGCTTGGCACTGCCCTGCCTGCCAGGCCAAGTGGCCACAAATGAAGGCCATTTTCCATGGGAAAAACGAAGTCCTGTCCCCAGGGTCTCAGTAATATGTTCAAGGTGGCGTTTGAGGCTCTAAGTACTTCCAGGGCCCTAGTTGCTGCCAGCTTTTCTTTTGGAAAAATCCAGCAACGATTGCATCATTCTAGCTAGGCTCCCACCTTCTGCCAGGGTGAGTGGCTGCCAAGGGAGGCCATTTGCCATGGGAAAAAGAAGTCCTTTCCCCAGGGTCTGGGTGTCAGATGAAAGGTGGCCTTTGGGGTTCTGAGGACTTGTAGGGTAGTACTTACTGGCTAGAGTAGAGGAAATGGATTCTATTTGAATATCTGTCTAGAGGCTTTGCCCCACAGGTCCTGGTTGTCCTTGATGGGCTGCAGCTGTGAGCATTGAAGAGAACTGGGATAAAAGGGGGCGGCTTAGCCATTCAGGGAGAGCCTTGAAGGAGCCCTGAACTGGGAAAGAACAGCATGCAGAAGAAAGCGTCTGTGCTGTGAAGATCTGCAGCCATAAGAACACACCGAGGAGGTATGGACTTTAGCAATCTGAGAACAGCATTATGGGACTCTAGAGAAATAGAACAACAACAAGTGGCAGTATTAGATTTGGAGCAATCCAGCAAAGCTTGCAAATTTCTTGCTGGGCACCACCCTCTTGGTCAGGGCGAGAGGCCAGAAATGGAGGCCATTTTCCATGGGGAAAACGAAGTCATTGGCCCAGGCTCTGGGTGTCAGATGAAAGGTGGCGTCTGGGGCTCTAAGGACTTGCAGGGTCCTAGTTGCTGGCAGCTTTCGTTCTGGAAGGATCCAGCAGAGTTTGTAGATTCCTGGCTTGGCACTGCCCTGCCTGCCAGGCCAAGTGGCCACAAATGAAGGCCATTTTCCATGGGAAAAACGAAGTCCTTTCCCCAGGGTCTCAGTAATATGTTCAAGGTGGCGTTTGAGGCTCTAAGTACTTCCAGGGCCCTAGTTGCTGCCAGCTTTTCTTTTGGAAAAATCCAGCAACGATTGCATCATTCTAGCAAGGCTCCCACTTTCTGCCAGGGTGAGTGGCTGCCAAGGGAGGCCATTTGCCATGGGAAAAAGAATTCCTTTCCCCAGGGTCTGGGTGTCAGATGAAAGGTGGCCTTTGGGGTTCTGAGGACTTGTAGGGTAGTACTTACTGGCTAGAGTAGAGGAAATGGATTCTATTTGAATATCTGTCTAGAGGCTTTGCCCCACAGGTCCTGGTTGTCCTTGATGGGCTGCAGCTGTGAGCATTGAAGAGAACTGGGATAAAAGGGGGCGGCGTAGCCATTCAGGGAGAGCCTTGAAGGAGCCCTGAACTGGGAAAGAACAGCATGCAGAAGAAAGCGTCTGTGCTGTGAAGATCTGCAGCCATAAGAACACACCGAGGAGGTATGGACTTTAGCAATCTGAGAACAGCATTATGGGACTCTAGAGAAATAGAACAACAACAAGTGGCAGTATTAGATTTGGAGCAATCCAGCAAAGCTTGCAAATTTCTTGCTGGGCACCACCCTCTTGGTCAGGGCGAGTGGCCAGAAATGGAGGCCATTTTCCATGGGGAAAACGAAGTCATTGGCCCAGGCTCTGGGTGTCAGATGAAAGGTGGCGTCTGGGGCTCTAAGGACTTGCAGGGTCCTAGTTGCTGGCAGCTTTCGTTCTGGAAGGATCCAGCAGAGTTTGTAGATTCCTGGCTTGGCACTGCCCTGCCTGCCAGGCCAAGTGGCCACAAATGAAGGCCATTTTCCATGGGAAAAACGAAGTCCTTTCCCCAGGGTCTCAGTAATATGTTCAAGGTGGCGTTTGAGGCTCTAAGTACTTCCAGGGCCCTAGTTGCTGCCAGCTTTTCTTTTGGAAAAATCCAGCAACGATTGCATCATTCTAGCAAGGCTCCCACTTTCTGCCAGGGTGAGTGGCTGCCAAGGGAGGCCATTTGCCATGGGAAAAAGAAGTCCTTTCCCCAGGGTCTGGGTGTCAGATGAAAGGTGGCCTTTGGGGTTCTGAGGACTTGTAGGGTAGTACTTACTGGCTAGAGTAGAGGAAATGGATTCTATTTGAATATCTGTCTAGAGGCTTTGCCCCACAGGTCCTGGTTGTCCTTGATGGGCTGCAGCTGTGAGCATTGAAGAGAACTGGGATAAAAGGGGGCGGCGTAGCCATTCAGGGAGAGCCTTGAAGGAGCCCTGAACTGGGAAAGAACAGCATGCAGAAGCAAGCGTCTGTGCTGTGAAGATCTGCAGCCATAAGAACACACCGAGGAGGTATGGACTTTAGCAATCTGAGAACAGCATTATGGGACTCTAGAGAAATAGAACAACAACAAGTGGCAGCTTTAGATTTGGAGCAATCCAGCAAAGCATGCAAATTTCTTGCTGGGCACCACCCTCTTGGTCAGGGCGAGTGGCCAGAAATGGAGGCCATTTTCCATGGGGAAAACGAAGTCATTGGCCCAGGCTCTGGGTGTCAGATGACTGGTGGCATCTGGGGCTCTAAGGACTTGCAGGGTCCTAGTTGCTGGCAGCTTTCGTTCTGGAAGGATCCAGCAGAGTTTGTAGATTCCTGGCTTGGCACTGCCCTGCCTGCCAGGCCAAGTGGCCACAAATGAAGGCCATTTTCCATGGGAAAAACGAAGTCCTTTCCCCAGGGTCTCAGTAATATGTTCAAGGTGGCGTTTGAGGCTCTAAGTACTTCCAGGGCCCTAGTTGCTGCCAGCTTTTCTTTTGGAAAAATCCAGCAACGATTGCATCATTCTAGCAAGGCTCCCACTTTCTGCCAGGGTGAGTGGCTGCCAAGGGAGGCCATTTGCCATGGGAAAAAGAATTCCTTTCCCCAGGGTCTGGGTGTCAGATGAAAGGTGGCCTTTGGGGTTCTGAGGACTTGTAGGGTAGTACTTACTGGCTAGAGTAGAGGAAATGGATTCTATTTGAATATCTGTCTAGAGGCTTTGCCCCACAGGTCCTGGTTGTCCTTGATGGGCTGCAGCTGTGAGCATTGAAGAGAACTGGGATAAAAGGGGGCGGCTTAGCCATTCAGGGAGAGCCTTGAAGGAGCCCTGAACTGGGAAAGAACAGCATGCAGAAGAAAGCGTCTGTGCTGTGAAGATCTGCAGCCATAAGAACACACCGAGGAGGTATGGACTTTAGCAATCTGAGAACAGCATTATGGGACTCTAGAGAAATAGAACAACAACAAGTGGCAGTATTAGATTTGGAGCAATCCAGCAAAGCTTGCAAATTTCTTGCTGGGCACCACCCTCTTGGTCAGGGCGAGTGGCCAGAAATGGAGGCCATTTTCCATGGGGAAAACGAAGTCATTGGCCCAGGCTCTGGGTGTCAGATGAAAGGTGGCGTCTGGGGCTCTAAGGACTTGCAGGGTCCTAGTTGCTGGCAGCTTTCGTTCTGGAAGGATCCAGCAGAGTTTGTAGATTCCTGGCTTGGCACTGCCCTGCCTGCCAGGCCAAGTGGCCACAAATGAAGGCCATTTTCCATGGGAAAAACGAAGTCCTTTCCCCAGGGTCTCAGTAATATGTTCAAGGTGGCGTTTGAGGCTCTAAGTACTTCCAGGGCCCTAGTTGCTGCCAGCTTTTCTTTTGGAAAAATCCAGCAACGATTGCATCATTCTAGCAAGGCTCCCACTTTCTGCCAGGGTGAGTGGCTGCCAAGGGAGGCCATTTGCCATGGGAAAAAGAATTCCTTTCCCCAGGGTCTGGGTGTCAGATGAAAGGTGGCCTTTGGGGTTCTGAGGACTTGTAGGGTAGTACTTACTGGCTAGAGTAGAGGAAATGGATTCTATTTGAATATCTGTCTAGAGGCTTTGCCCCACAGGTCCTGGTTGTCCTTGATGGGCTGCAGCTGTGAGCATTGAAGAGAACTGGGATAAAAGGGGGCGGCTTAGCCATTCAGGGAGAGCCTTGAAGGAGCCCTGAACTGGGAAAGAACAGCATGCAGAAGAAAGCGTCTGTGCTGTGAAGATCTGCAGCCATAAGAACACACCGAGGAGGTATGGACTTTAGCAATCTGAGAACAGCATTATGGGACTCTAGAGAAATAGAACAACAACAAGTGGCAGTATTAGATTTGGAGCAATCCAGCAAAGCTTGCAAATTTCTTGCTGGGCACCACCCTCTTGGTCAGGGTGAGAGGCCAGAAATGGAGGCCATTTTCCATGGGGAAAACGAAGTCATTGGCCCAGGCTCTGGGTGTCAGATGAAAGGTGGCGTCTGGGGCTCTAAGGACTTGCAGGGTCCTAGTTGCTGGCAGCTTTCGTTCTGGAAGGATCCAGCAGAGTTTGTAGATTCCTGGCTTGGCACTGCCCTGCCTGCCAGGCCAAGTGGCCACAAATGAAGGCCATTTTCAATGGGAAAAACGAAGTCCTGTCCCCAGGGTCTCAGTAATATGTTCAAGGTGGCGTTTGAGGCTCTAAGTACTTCCAGGGCCCTAGTTGCTGCCAGCTTTTCTTTTGGAAAAATCCAGCAACGATTGCATCATTCTAGCAAGGCTCCCACTTTCTGCCAGGGTGAGTGGCTGCCAAGGGAGGCCATTTGCCATGGGAAAAAGAAGTCCTTTCCCCAGGGTCTGGGTGTCAGATGAAAGGTGGCCTTTGGGGTTCTGAGGACTTGTAGGGTAGTACTTACTGGCTAGAGTAGAGGAAATGGATTCTATTTGAATATCTGTCTAGAGGCTTTGCCCCACAGGTCCTGGTTGTCCTTGATGGGCTGCAGCTGTGAGCATTGAAGAGAACTGGGATAAAAGGGGGCGGCGTAGCCATTCAGGGAGAGCCTTGAAGGAGCCCTGAACTGGGAAAGAACAGCATGCAGAAGCAAGCGTCTGTGCTGTGAAGATCTGCAGCCATAAGAACACACCGAGGAGGTATGGACTTTAGCAATCTGAGAACAGCATTATGGGACTCTAGAGAAATAGAACAACAACAAGTGGCAGCTTTAGATTTGGAGCAATCCAGCAAAGCATGCAAATTTCTTGCTGGGCACCACCCTCTTGGTCAGGGCGAGTGGCCAGAAATGGAGGCCATTTTCCATGGGGAAAACGAAGTCATTGGCCCAGGCTCTGGGTGTCAGATGACTGGTGGCATCTGGGGCTCTAAGGACTTGCAGGGTCCTAGTTGCTGGCAGCTTTCGTTCTGGAAGGATCCAGCAGAGTTTGTAGATTCCTGGCTTGGCACTGCCCTGCCTGCCAGGCCAAGTGGCCACAAATGAAGGCCATTTTCCATGGGAAAAACGAAGTCCTTTCCCCAGGGTCTCAGTAATATGTTCAAGGTGGCGTTTGAGGCTCTAAGTACTTCCAGGGCCCTAGTTGCTGCCAGCTTTTCTTTTGGAAAAATCCAGCAACGATTGCATCATTCTAGCAAGGCTCCCACTTTCTGCCAGGGTGAGTGGCTGCCAAGGGAGGCCATTTGCCATGGGAAAAAGAATTCCTTTCCCCAGGGTCTGGGTGTCAGATGAAAGGTGGCCTTTGGGGTTCTGAGGACTTGTAGGGTAGTACTTACTGGCTAGAGTAGAGGAAATGGATTCTATTTGAATATCTGTCTAGAGGCTTTGCCCCACAGGTCCTGGTTGTCCTTGATGGGCTGCAGCTGTGAGCATTGAAGAGAACTGGGATAAAAGGGGGCGGCGTAACCATTCAGGGAGAGCCTTGAAGGAGCCCTGAACTGGGAAAGAACAGCATGCAGAAGAAAGCGTCTGTGCTGTGAAGATTTGCAGCCATAAGAACACACCGAGGAGGTATGGACTTTAGCAATCTGAGAACAGCATTATGGGACTCTAGAGAAATAGAACAACAACAAGTGGCAGCTTTAGATTTGGAGCAATCCAGCAAAGCTTGCAAATTTCTTGCTGGGCACCACCCTCTTGGTCAGGGTGAGAGGCCAGAAATGGAGGCCATTTTCCATGGGGAAAACGAAGTCATTGGCCCAGGCTCTGGGTGTAAGATGACAGGTGGCATCTGGGGCTCTAAGGACTTGCAGGGTCCTAGTTGCTGGCAGCTTTCGTTCTGGAAGGATCCAGCAGAGTTTGTAGATTCCTGGCTTGGCACTGCCCTGCCTGCCAGGCCAAGTGGCCACAAATGAAGGCCATTTCCCATGGGAAAAAGATGTCCTTTCCCCAGGGTCTCAGTAATATGTTCAAGGTGGCGTTTGAGGCTCTAAGTACTTCCAGGGCCCTAGTTGCTGCCAGCTTTTCTTTTGGAAAAATCCAGCAACGATTGCATCATTCTAGCAAGGCTCCCACTTTCTGCCAGGGTGAGTGGCTGCCAAGGGAGGCCATTTGCCATGGGAAAAAGAAGTCCTTTCCCCAGGGTCTGGGTGTCAGATGAAAGGTGGCCTTTGGGGTTCTGAGGACTTGTAGGGTAGTACTTACTGGCTAGAGTAGAGGAAATGGATTCTATTTGAATATCTGTCTAGAGGCTTTGCCCCACAGGTCCTGGTTGTCCTTGATGGGCTGCAGCTGTGAGCATTGAAGAGAACTGGGATAAAAGGGGGCGGCGTAGCCATTCAGGGAGAGCCTTGAAGGAGCCCTGAACTGGGAAAGAACAGCATGCAGAAGCAAGCGTCTGTGCTGTGAAGATCTGCAGCCATAAGAACACACCGAGGAGGTATGGACTTTAGCAATCTGAGAACAGCATTATGGGACTCTAGAGAAATAGAACAACAACAAGTGGCAGCTTTAGATTTGGAGCAATCCAGCAAAGCATGCAAATTTCTTGCTGGGCACCACCCTCTTGGTCAGGGCGAGTGGCCAGAAATGGAGGCCATTTTCCATGGGGAAAACGAAGTCATTGGCCCAGGCTCTGGGTGTCAGATGACTGGTGGCATCTGGGGCTCTAAGGACTTGCAGGGTCCTAGTTGCTGGCAGCTTTCGTTCTGGAAGGATCCAGCAGAGTTTGTAGATTCCTGGCTTGGCACTGCCCTGCCTGCCAGGCCAAGTGGCCACAAATGAAGGCCATTTTCCATGGGAAAAACGAAGTCCTTTCCCCAGGGTCTCAGTAATATGTTCAAGGTGGCGTTTGAGGCTCTAAGTACTTCCAGGGCCCTAGTTGCTGCCAGCTTTTCTTTTGGAAAAATCCAGCAACGATTGCATCATTCTAGCAAGGCTCCCACTTTCTGCCAGGGTGAGTGGCTGCCAAGGGAGGCCATTTGCCATGGGAAAAAGAATTCCTTTCCCCAGGGTCTGGGTGTCAGATGAAAGGTGGCCTTTGGGGTTCTGAGGACTTGTAGGGTAGTACTTACTGGCTAGAGTAGAGGAAATGGATTCTATTTGAATATCTGTCTAGAGGCTTTGCCCCACAGGTCCTGGTTGTCCTTGATGGGCTGCAGCTGTGAGCATTGAAGAGAACTGGGATAAAAGGGGGCGGCTTAGCCATTCAGGGAGAGCCTTGAAGGAGCCCTGAACTGGGAAAGAACAGCATGCAGAAGAAAGCGTCTGTGCTGTGAAGATCTGCAGCCATAAGAACACACCGAGGAGGTATGGACTTTAGCAATCTGAGAACAGCATTATGGGACTCTAGAGAAATAGAACAACAACAAGTGGCAGTATTAGATTTGGAGCAATCCAGCAAAGCTTGCAAATTTCTTGCTGGGCACCACCCTCTTGGTCAGGGTGAGAGGCCAGAAATGGAGGCCATTTTCCATGGGGAAAACGAAGTCATTGGCCCAGGCTCTGGGTGTCAGATGAAAGGTGGCGTCTGGGGCTCTAAGGACTTGCAGGGTCCTAGTTGCTGGCAGCTTTCGTTCTGGAAGGATCCAGCAGAGTTTGTAGATTCCTGGCTTGGCACTGCCCTGCCTGCCAGGCCAAGTGGCCACAAATGAAGGCCATTTTCAATGGGAAAAACGAAGTCCTGTCCCCAGGGTCTCAGTAATATGTTCAAGGTGGCGTTTGAGGCTCTAAGTACTTCCAGGGCCCTAGTTGCTGCCAGCTTTTCTTTTGGAAAAATCCAGCAACGATTGCATCATTCTAGCAAGGCTCCCACTTTCTGCCAGGGTGAGTGGCTGCCAAGGGAGGCCATTTGCCATGGGAAAAAGAAGTCCTTTCCCCAGGGTCTGGGTGTCAGATGAAAGGTGGCCTTTGGGGTTCTGAGGACTTGTAGGGTAGTACTTACTGGCTAGAGTAGAGGAAATGGATTCTATTTGAATATCTGTCTAGAGGCTTTGCCCCACAGGTCCTGGTTGTCCTTGATGGGCTGCAGCTGTGAGCATTGAAGAGAACTGGGATAAAAGGGGGCGGCGTAGCCATTCAGGGAGAGCCTTGAAGGAGCCCTGAACTGGGAAAGAACAGCATGCAGAAGCAAGCGTCTGTGCTGTGAAGATCTGCAGCCATAAGAACACACCGAGGAGGTATGGACTTTAGCAATCTGAGAACAGCATTATGGGACTCTAGAGAAATAGAACAACAACAAGTGGCAGCTTTAGATTTGGAGCAATCCAGCAAAGCATGCAAATTTCTTGCTGGGCACCACCCTCTTGGTCAGGGCGAGTGGCCAGAAATGGAGGCCATTTTCCATGGGGAAAACGAAGTCATTGGCCCAGGCTCTGGGTGTCAGATGACTGGTGGCATCTGGGGCTCTAAGGACTTGCAGGGTCCTAGTTGCTGGCAGCTTTCGTTCTGGAAGGATCCAGCAGAGTTTGTAGATTCCTGGCTTGGCACTGCCCTGCCTGCCAGGCCAAGTGGCCACAAATGAAGGCCATTTTCCATGGGAAAAACGAAGTCCTTTCCCCAGGGTCTCAGTAATATGTTCAAGGTGGCGTTTGAGGCTCTAAGTACTTCCAGGGCCCTAGTTGCTGCCAGCTTTTCTTTTGGAAAAATCCAGCAACGATTGCATCATTCTAGCAAGGCTCCCACCTTCTGCCAGGGTGAGTGGCTGCCAAGGGAGGCCATTTGCCATGGGAAAAAGAAGTCCTTTCCCCAGGGTCTGGGTGTCAGATGAAAGGTGGCCTTTGGGGTTCTGAGGACTTGTAGGGTAGTACTTACTGGCTAGAGTAGAGGAAATGGATTCTATTTGAATATCTGTCTAGAGGCTTTGCCCCACAGGTCCTGGTTGTCCTTGATGGGCTGCAGCTGTGAGCATTGAAGAGAACTGGGATAAAAGGGGGCGGCGTAGCCATTCAGGGAGAGCCTTGAAGGAGCCCTGAACTGGGAAAGAACAGCATGCAGAAGAAAGCGTCTGTGCTGTGAAGATCTGAAGCCATAAGAACACACCGAGGAGGTATGGACTTTAGCAATCTGAGAACAGCATTATGGGACTCTAGAGAAATAGAACAACAACAAGTGGCAGCTTTAGATTTGGAGCAATCCAGCAAAGCTTGCAAATTTCTTGCTGGGCACCACCCTCTTGGTCAGGGCGAGAGGCCAGAAATGGAGGCCATTTTCCATGGGGAAAACGAAGTCATTGGCCCAGGCTCTGGGTGTCAGATGAAAGGTGGCGTCTGGGGCTCTAAGGACTTGCAGGGTCCTAGTTGCTGGCAGCTTTCGTTCTGGAAGGATCCAGCAGAGTTTGTAGATTCCTGGCTTGGCACTGCCCTGCCTGCCAGGCCAAGTGGCCACAAATGAAGGCCATTTTCCATGGGAAAAACGAAGTCCTTTCCCCAGGGTCTCAGTAATATGTTCAAGGTGGCGTTTGAGGCTCTAAGTACTTCCAGGGCCCTAGTTGCTGCCAGCTTTTCTTTTGGAAAAATCCAGCAACGATTGCATCATTCTAGCAAGGCTCCCACTTTCTGCCAGGGTGAGTGGCTGCCAAGGGAGGCCATTTGCCATGGGAAAAAGAATTCCTTTCCCCAGGGTCTGGGTGTCAGATGAAAGGTGGCCTTTGGGGTTCTGAGGACTTGTAGGGTAGTACTTACTGGCTAGAGTAGAGGAAATGGATTCTATTTGAATATCTGTCTAGAGGCTTTGCCCCACAGGTCCTGGTTGTCCTTGATGGGCTGCAGCTGTGAGCATTGAAGAGAACTGGGATAAAAGGGGGCGGCTTAGCCATTCAGGGAGAGCCTTGAAGGAGCCCTGAACTGGGAAAGAACAGCATGCAGAAGAAAGCGTCTGTGCTGTGAAGATCTGCAGCCATAAGAACACACCGAGGAGGTATGGACTTTAGCAATCTGAGAACAGCATTATGGGACTCTAGAGAAATAGAACAACAACAAGTGGCAGCTTTCGATTTGGAGCAATCCAGCAAAGCTTGCAAATTTCTTGCTGGGCACCACCCTCTTGGTCAGGGCGAGTGGCCAGAAATGGAGGCCATTTTCCATGGGGAAAACGAAGTCATTGGCCCAGGCTCTGGGTGTCAGATGAAAGGTGGCGTCTGGGGCTCTAAGGACTTGCAGGGTCCTAGTTGCTGGCAGCTTTCGTTCTGGAAGGATCCAGCAGAGTTTGTAGATTCCTGGCTTGGCACTGCCCTGCCTGCCAGGCCAAGTGGCCAGAAATGAAGGCCATTTTCCATGGGAAAAACGAAGTCCTGTCCCCAGGGTCTCAGTAATATGTTCAAGGTGGCGTTTGAGGCTCTAAGTACTTCCAGGGCCCTAGTTGCTGCCAGCTTTTCTTTTGGAAAAATCCAGCAACGATTGCATCATTCTAGCTAGGCTCCCACTTTCTGCCAGGGTGAGTGGCTGCCAAGGGAGGCCATTTGCCATGGGAAAAAGAAGTCCTTTCCCCAGGGTCTGGGTGTCAGATGAAAGGTGGCCTTTGGGGTTCTGAGGACTTGTAGGGTAGTACTTACTGGCTAGAGTAGAGGAAATGGATTCTATTTGAATATCTGTCTAGAGGCTTTGCCCCACAGGTCCTGGTTGTCCTTGATGGGCTGCAGCTGTGAGCATTGAAGAGAACTGGGATAAAAGGGGGCGGCTTAGCCATTCAGGGAGAGCCTTGAAGGAGCCCTGAACTGGGAAAGAACAGCATGCAGAAGAAAGCGTCTGTGCTGTGAAGATCTGCAGCCATAAGAACACACCGAGGAGGTATGGACTTTAGCAATCTGAGAACAGCATTATGGGACTCTAGAGAAATAGAACAACAACAAGTGGCAGCTTTCGATTTGGAGCAATCCAGCAAAGCTTGCAAATTTCTTGCTGGGCACCACCCTCTTGGTCAGGGTGAGAGGCCAGAAATGGAGGCCATTTTCCATGGGGAAAACGAAGTCATTGGCCCAGGCTCTGGGTGTAAGATGACAGGTGGCATCTGGGGCTCTAAGGACTTGCAGGGTCCTAGTTGCTGGCAGCTTTCGTTCTGGAAGGATCCAGCAGAGTTTGTAGATTCCTGGCTTGGCACTGCCCTGCCTGCCAGGCCAAGTGGCCACAAATGAAGGCCATTTTCCATGGGAAAAACGAAGTCCTTTCCCCAGGGTCTCAGTAATATGTTCAAGGTGGCGTTTGAGGCTCTAAGTACTTCCAGGGCCCTAGTTGCTGCCAGCTTTTCTTTTGGAAAAATCCAGCAACGATTGCATCATTCTAGCAAGGCTCCCACTTTCTGCCAGGGTGAGTGGCTGCCAAGGGAGGCCATTTGCCATGGGAAAAAGAATTCCTTTCCCCAGGGTCTGGGTGTCAGATGAAAGGTGGCCTTTGGGGTTCTGAGGACTTGTAGGGTAGTACTTACTGGCTAGAGTAGAGGAAATGGATTCTATTTGAATATCTGTCTAGAGGCTTTGCCCCACAGGTCCTGGTTGTCCTTGATGGGCTGCAGCTGTGAGCATTGAAGAGAACTGGGATAAAAGGGGGCGGCGTAACCATTCAGGGAGAGCCTTGAAGGAGCCCTGAACTGGGAAAGAACAGCATGCAGAAGAAAGCGTCTGTGCTGTGAAGATTTGCAGCCATAAGAACACACCGAGGAGGTATGGACTTTAGCAATCTGAGAACAGCATTATGGGACTCTAGAGAAATAGAACAACAACAAGTGGCAGCTTTAGATTTGGAGCAATCCAGCAAAGCTTGCAAATTTCTTGCTGGGCACCACCCTCTTGGTCAGGGTGAGAGGCCAGAAATGGAGGCCATTTTCCATGGGGAAAACGAAGTCATTGGCCCAGGCTCTGGGTGTAAGATGACAGGTGGCATCTGGGGCTCTAAGGACTTGCAGGGTCCTAGTTGCTGGCAGCTTTCGTTCTGGAAGGATCCAGCAGAGTTTGTAGATTCCTGGCTTGGCACTGCCCTGCCTGCCAGGCCAAGTGGCCACAAATGAAGGCCATTTTCCATGGGAAAAACGAAGTCCTGTCCCCAGGGTCTCAGTAATATGTTCAAGGTGGCGTTTGAGGCTCTAAGTACTTCCAGGGCCCTAGTTGCTGCCAGCTTTTCTTTTGGAAAAATCCAGCAACGATTGCATCATTCTAGCAAGGCTCCCACTTTCTGCCAGGGTGAGTGGCTGCCAAGGGAGGCCATTTGCCATGGGAAAAAGAAGTCCTTTCCCCAGGGTCTGGGTGTCAGATGAAAGGTGGCCTTTGGGGTTCTGAGGACTTGTAGGGTAGTACTTACTGGCTAGAGTAGAGGAAATGGATTCTATTTGAATATCTGTCTAGAGGCTTTGCCCCACAGGTCCTGGTTGTCCTTGATGGGCTGCAGCTGTGAGCATTGAAGAGAACTGGGATAAAAGGGGGCGGCGTAGCCATTCAGGGAGAGCCTTGAAGGAGCCCTGAACTGGGAAAGAACAGCATGCAGAAGAAAGCGTCTGTGCTGTGAAGATCTGCAGCCATAAGAACACACCGAGGAGGTATGGACTTTAGCAATCTGAGAACAGCATTATGGGACTCTAGAGAAATAGAACAACAACAAGTGGCAGCTTTAGATTTGGAGCAATCCAGCAAAGCTTGCAAATTTCTTGCTGGGCACCACCCTCTTGGTCAGGGCGAGTGGCCAGAAATGGAGGCCATTTTCCATGGGGAAAACGAAGTCATTGGCCCAGGCTCTGGGTGTCAGATGAAAGGTGGCGTCTGGGGCTCTAAGGACTTGCAGGGTCCTAGTTGCTGGCAGCTTTCGTTCTGGAAGGATCCAGCAGAGTTTGTAGATTCCTGGCTTGGCACTGCCCTGCCTGCCAGGTCAAGTGGCCACAAATGAAGGCCATTTTCCATGGGAAAAACGAAGTCCTTTCCCCAGGGTCTCAGTAATATGTTCAAGGTGGCGTTTGAGGCTCTAAGTACTTCCAGGGCCCTAGTTGCTGCCAGCTTTTCTTTTGGAAAAATCCAGCAACGATTGCATCATTCTAGCAAGGCTCCCACCTTCTGCCAGGGTGAGTGGCTGCCAAGGGAGGCCATTTGCCATGGGAAAAAGAATTCCTTTCCCCAGGGTCTGGGTGTCAGATGAAAGGTGGCCTTTGGGGTTCTGAGGACTTGTAGGGTAGTACTTACTGGCTAGAGTAGAGGAAATGGATTCTATTTGAATATCTGTCTAGAGGCTTTGCCCCACAGGTCCTGGTTGTCCTTGATGGGCTGCAGCTGTGAGCATTGAAGAGAACTGGGATAAAAGGGGGCGGCGTAGCCATTCAGGGAGAGCCTTGAAGGAGCCCTGAACTGGGAAAGAACAGCATGCAGAAGAAAGCGTCTGTGCTGTGAAGATTTGCAGCCATAAGAACACACCGAGGAGGTATGGACTTTAGCAATCTGAGAACAGCATTATGGGACTCTAGAGAAATAGAACAACAACAAGTGGCAGCTTTAGATTTGGAGCAATCCAGCAAAGCTTGCAAATTTCTTGCTGGGCACCACCCTCTTGGTCAGGGTGAGAGGCCAGAAATGGAGGCCATTTTCCATGGGGAAAACGAAGTCATTGGCCCAGGCTCTGGGTGTCAGATGAAAGGTGGCGTCTGGGGCTCTAAGGACTTGCAGGGTCCTAGTTGCTGGCAGCTTTCGTTCTGGAAGGATCCAGCAGAGTTTGTAGATTCCTGGCTTGGCACTGCCCTGCCTGCCAGGCCAAGTGGCCACAAATGAAGGCCATTTTCCATGGGAAAAACGAAGTCCTTTCCCCAGGGTCTCAGTAATATGTTCAAGGTGGCGTTTGAGGCTCTAAGTACTTCCAGGGCCCTAGTTGCTGCCAGCTTTTCTTTTGGAAAAATCCAGCAACGATTGCATCATTCTAGCAAGGCTCCCACTTTCTGCCAGGGTGAGTGGCTGCCAAGGGAGGCCATTTGCCATGGGAAAAAGAATTCCTTTCCCCAGGGTCTGGGTGTCAGATGAAAGGTGGCCTTTGGGGTTCTGAGGACTTGTAGGGTAGTACTTACTGGCTAGAGTAGAGGAAATGGATTCTATTTGAATATCTGTCTAGAGGCTTTGCCCCACAGGTCCTGGTTGTCCTTGATGGGCTGCAGCTGTGAGCATTGAAGAGAACTGGGATAAAAGGGGGCGGCTTAGCCATTCAGGGAGAGCCTTGAAGGAGCCCTGAACTGGGAAAGAACAGCATGCAGAAGAAAGCGTCTGTGCTGTGAAGATCTGCAGCCATAAGAACACACCGAGGAGGTATGGACTTTAGCAATCTGAGAACAGCATTATGGGACTCTAGAGAAATAGAACAACAACAAGTGGCAGTATTAGATTTGGAGCAATCCAGCAAAGCTTGCAAATTTCTTGCTGGGCACCACCCTCTTGGTCAGGGTGAGAGGCCAGAAATGGAGGCCATTTTCCATGGGGAAAACGAAGTCATTGGCCCAGGCTCTGGGTGTAAGATGACAGGTGGCATCTGGGGCTCTAAGGACTTGCAGGGTCCTAGTTGCTGGCAGCTTTCGTTCTGGAAGGATCCAGCAGAGTTTGTAGATTCCTGGCTTGGCACTGCCCTGCCTGCCAGGCCAAGTGGCCACAAATGAAGGCCATTTTCCATGGGAAAAACGAAGTCCTGTCCCCAGGGTCTCAGTAATATGTTCAAGGTGGCGTTTGAGGCTCTAAGTACTTCCAGGGCCCTAGTTGCTGCCAGCTTTTCTTTTGGAAAAATCCAGCAACGATTGCATCATTCTAGCTAGGCTCCCTCCTTCTGCCAGGGTGAGTGGCTGCCAAGGGAGGCCATTTGCCATGGGAAAAAGAAGTCCTTTCCCCAGGGTCTGGGTGTCAGATGAAAGGTGGCCTTTGGGGTTCTGAGGACTTGTAGGGTAGTACTTACTGGCTAGAGTAGAGGAAATGGATTCTATTTGAATATCTGTCTAGAGGCTTTGCCCCACAGGTCCTGGTTGTCCTTGATGGGCTGCAGCTGTGAGCATTGAAGAGAACTGGGATAAAAGGGGGCGGCGTAGCCATTCAGGGAGAGCCTTGAAGGAGCCCTGAACTGGGAAAGAACAGCATGCA
Source organism: Agelaius phoeniceus (assembly GCF_051311805.1). Classification (NCBI taxonomy): domain Eukaryota; kingdom Metazoa; phylum Chordata; class Aves; order Passeriformes; family Icteridae; genus Agelaius; species Agelaius phoeniceus. The sequence continues at coordinate 3,800,998 of NC_135299.1, forward strand.
GAAGAAAGCGTCTGTGCTGTGAAGATCTGAAGCCATAAGAACACACCGAGGAGGTATGGACTTTAGCAATCTGAGAACAGCATTATGGGACTCTAGAGAAATAGAACAACAACAAGTGGCAGCTTTAGATTTGGAGCAATCCAGCAAAGCTTGCAAATTTCTTGCTGGGCACCACCCTCTTGGTCAGGGCGAGAGGCCAGAAATGGAGGCCATTTTCCATGGGGAAAACGAAGTCATTGGCCCAGGCTCTGGGTGTCAGATGAAAGGTGGCGTCTGGGGCTCTAAGGACTTGCAGGGTCCTAGTTGCTGGCAGCTTTCGTTCTGGAAGGATCCAGCAGAGTTTGTAGATTCCTGGCTTGGCACTGCCCTGCCTGCCAGGCCAAGTGGCCACAAATGAAGGCCATTTTCCATGGGAAAAACGAAGTCCTTTCCCCAGGGTCTCAGTAATATGTTCAAGGTGGCGTTTGAGGCTCTAAGTACTTCCAGGGCCCTAGTTGCTGCCAGCTTTTCTTTTGGAAAAATCCAGCAACGATTGCATCATTCTAGCAAGGCTCCCACTTTCTGCCAGGGTGAGTGGCTGCCAAGGGAGGCCATTTGCCATGGGAAAAAGAATTCCTTTCCCCAGGGTCTGGGTGTCAGATGAAAGGTGGCCTTTGGGGTTCTGAGGACTTGTAGGGTAGTACTTACTGGCTAGAGTAGAGGAAATGGATTCTATTTGAATATCTGTCTAGAGGCTTTGCCCCACAGGTCCTGGTTGTCCTTGATGGGCTGCAGCTGTGAGCATTGAAGAGAACTGGGATAAAAGGGGGCGGCTTAGCCATTCAGGGAGAGCCTTGAAGGAGCCCTGAACTGGGAAAGAACAGCATGCAGAAGAAAGCGTCTGTGCTGTGAAGATCTGCAGCCATAAGAACACACCGAGGAGGTATGGACTTTAGCAATCTGAGAACAGCATGATGGGACTCTAGAGAAATAGAACAACAACAAGTGGCAGCTTTCGATTTGGAGCAATCCAGCAAAGCTTGCAAATTTCTTGCTGGGCACCACCCTCTTGGTCAGGGCGAGTGGCCAGAAATGGAGGCCATTTTCCATGGGGAAAACGAAGTCATTGGCCCAGGCTCTGGGTGTCAGATGAAAGGTGGCGTCTGGGGCTCTAAGGACTTGCAGGGTCCTAGTTGCTGGCAGCTTTCGTTCTGGAAGGATCCAGCAGAGTTTGTAGATTCCTGGCTTGGCACTGCCCTGCCTGCCAGGCCAAGTGGCCACAAATGAAGGCCATTTTCCATGGGAAAAACGAAGTCCTTTCCCCAGGGTCTCAGTAATATGTTCAAGGTGGCGTTTGAGGCTCTAAGTACTTCCAGGGCCCTAGTTGCTGCCAGCTTTTCTTTTGGAAAAATCCAGCAACGATTGCATCATTCTAGCTAGGCTCCCACTTTCTGCCAGGGTGAGTGGCTGCCAAGGGAGGCCATTTGCCATGGGAAAAAGAAGTCCTTTCCCCAGGGTCTGGGTGTCAGATGAAAGGTGGCCTTTGGGGTTCTGAGGACTTGTAGGGTAGTACTTACTGGCTAGAGTAGAGGAAATGGATTCTATTTGAATATCTGTCTAGAGGCTTTGCCCCACAGGTCCTGGTTGTCCTTGATGGGCTGCAGCTGTGAGCATTGAAGAGAACTGGGATAAAAGGGGGCGGCGTAGCCATTCAGGGAGAGCCTTGAAGGAGCCCTGAACTGGGAAAGAACAGCATGCAGAAGAAAGCGTCTGTGCTGTGAAGATCTGAAGCCATAAGAACACACCGAGGAGGTATGGACTTTAGCAATCTGAGAACAGCATTATGGGACTCTAGAGAAATAGAACAACAACAAGTGGCAGCTTTAGATTTGGAGCAATCCAGCAAAGCTTGCAAATTTCTTGCTGGGCACCACCCTCTTGGTCAGGGCGAGAGGCCAGAAATGGAGGCCATTTTCCATGGGGAAAACGAAGTCATTGGCCCAGGCTCTGGGTGTCAGATGAAAGGTGGCGTCTGGGGCTCTAAGGACTTGCAGGGTCCTAGTTGCTGGCAGCTTTCGTTCTGGAAGGATCCAGCAGAGTTTGTAGATTCCTGGCTTGGCACTGCCCTGCCTGCCAGGCCAAGTGGCCACAAATGAAGGCCATTTTCCATGGGAAAAACGAAGTCCTTTCCCCAGGGTCTCAGTAATATGTTCAAGGTGGCGTTTGAGGCTCTAAGTACTTCCAGGGCCCTAGTTGCTGCCAGCTTTTCTTTTGGAAAAATCCAGCAACGATTGCATCATTCTAGCAAGGCTCCCACTTTCTGCCAGGGTGAGTGGCTGCCAAGGGAGGCCATTTGCCATGGGAAAAAGAATTCCTTTCCCCAGGGTCTGGGTGTCAGATGAAAGGTGGCCTTTGGGGTTCTGAGGACTTGTAGGGTAGTACTTACTGGCTAGAGTAGAGGAAATGGATTCTATTTGAATATCTGTCTAGAGGCTTTGCCCCACAGGTCCTGGTTGTCCTTGATGGGCTGCAGCTGTGAGCATTGAAGAGAACTGGGATAAAAGGGGGCGGCTTAGCCATTCAGGGAGAGCCTTGAAGGAGCCCTGAACTGGGAAAGAACAGCATGCAGAAGAAAGCGTCTGTGCTGTGAAGATCTGCAGCCATAAGAACACACCGAGGAGGTATGGACTTTAGCAATCTGAGAACAGCATTATGGGACTCTAGAGAAATAGAACAACAACAAGTGGCAGTATTAGATTTGGAGCAATCCAGCAAAGCTTGCAAATTTCTTGCTGGGCACCACCCTCTTGGTCAGGGTGAGAGGCCAGAAATGGAGGCCATTTTCCATGGGGAAAACGAAGTCATTGGCCCAGGCTCTGGGTGTAAGATGACAGGTGGCATCTGGGGCTCTAAGGACTTGCAGGGTCCTAGTTGCTGGCAGCTTTCGTTCTGGAAGGATCCAGCAGAGTTTGTAGATTCCTGGCTTGGCACTGCCCTGCCTGCCAGGCCAAGTGGCCACAAATGAAGGCCATTTTCCATGGGAAAAACGAAGTCCTGTCCCCAGGGTCTCAGTAATATGTTCAAGGTGGCGTTTGAGGCTCTAAGTACTTCCAGGGCCCTAGTTGCTGCCAGCTTTTCTTTTGGAAAAATCCAGCAACGATTGCATCATTCTAGCTAGGCTCCCTCCTTCTGCCAGGGTGAGTGGCTGCCAAGGGAGGCCATTTGCCATGGGAAAAAGAAGTCCTTTCCCCAGGGTCTGGGTGTCAGATGAAAGGTGGCCTTTGGGGTTCTGAGGACTTGTAGGGTAGTACTTACTGGCTAGAGTAGAGGAAATGGATTCTATTTGAATATCTGTCTAGAGGCTTTGCCCCACAGGTCCTGGTTGTCCTTGATGGGCTGCAGCTGTGAGCATTGAAGAGAACTGGGATAAAAGGGGGCGGCGTAGCCATTCAGGGAGAGCCTTGAAGGAGCCCTGAACTGGGAAAGAACAGCATGCAGAAGAAAGCGTCTGTGCTGTGAAGATCTGAAGCCATAAGAACACACCGAGGAGGTATGGACTTTAGCAATCTGAGAACAGCATTATGGGACTCTAGAGAAATAGAACAACAACAAGTGGCAGCTTTAGATTTGGAGCAATCCAGCAAAGCTTGCAAATTTCTTGCTGGGCACCACCCTCTTGGTCAGGGCGAGAGGCCAGAAATGGAGGCCATTTTCCATGGGGAAAACGAAGTCATTGGCCCAGGCTCTGGGTGTCAGATGAAAGGTGGCGTCTGGGGCTCTAAGGACTTGCAGGGTCCTAGTTGCTGGCAGCTTTCGTTCTGGAAGGATCCAGCAGAGTTTGTAGATTCCTGGCTTGGCACTGCCCTGCCTGCCAGGCCAAGTGGCCACAAATGAAGGCCATTTTCCATGGGAAAAACGAAGTCCTTTCCCCAGGGTCTCAGTAATATGTTCAAGGTGGCGTTTGAGGCTCTAAGTACTTCCAGGGCCCTAGTTGCTGCCAGCTTTTCTTTTGGAAAAATCCAGCAACGATTGCATCATTCTAGCAAGGCTCCCACTTTCTGCCAGGGTGAGTGGCTGCCAAGGGAGGCCATTTGCCATGGGAAAAAGAATTCCTTTCCCCAGGGTCTGGGTGTCAGATGAAAGGTGGCCTTTGGGGTTCTGAGGACTTGTAGGGTAGTACTTACTGGCTAGAGTAGAGGAAATGGATTCTATTTGAATATCTGTCTAGAGGCTTTGCCCCACAGGTCCTGGTTGTCCTTGATGGGCTGCAGCTGTGAGCATTGAAGAGAACTGGGATAAAAGGGGGCGGCTTAGCCATTCAGGGAGAGCCTTGAAGGAGCCCTGAACTGGGAAAGAACAGCATGCAGAAGAAAGCGTCTGTGCTGTGAAGATCTGCAGCCATAAGAACACACCGAGGAGGTATGGACTTTAGCAATCTGAGAACAGCATGATGGGACTCTAGAGAAATAGAACAACAACAAGTGGCAGCTTTCGATTTGGAGCAATCCAGCAAAGCTTGCAAATTTCTTGCTGGGCACCACCCTCTTGGTCAGGGCGAGTGGCCAGAAATGGAGGCCATTTTCCATGGGGAAAACGAAGTCATTGGCCCAGGCTCTGGGTGTCAGATGAAAGGTGGCGTCTGGGGCTCTAAGGACTTGCAGGGTCCTAGTTGCTGGCAGCTTTCGTTCTGGAAGGATCCAGCAGAGTTTGTAGATTCCTGGCTTGGCACTGCCCTGCCTGCCAGGCCAAGTGGCCACAAATGAAGGCCATTTTCCATGGGAAAAACGAAGTCCTTTCCCCAGGGTCTCAGTAATATGTTCAAGGTGGCGTTTGAGGCTCTAAGTACTTCCAGGGCCCTAGTTGCTGCCAGCTTTTCTTTTGGAAAAATCCAGCAACGATTGCATCATTCTAGCTAGGCTCCCACTTTCTGCCAGGGTGAGTGGCTGCCAAGGGAGGCCATTTGCCATGGGAAAAAGAAGTCCTTTCCCCAGGGTCTGGGTGTCAGATGAAAGGTGGCCTTTGGGGTTCTGAGGACTTGTAGGGTAGTACTTACTGGCTAGAGTAGAGGAAATGGATTCTATTTGAATATCTGTCTAGAGGCTTTGCCCCACAGGTCCTGGTTGTCCTTGATGGGCTGCAGCTGTGAGCATTGAAGAGAACTGGGATAAAAGGGGGCGGCTTAGCCATTCAGGGAGAGCCTTGAAGGAGCCCTGAACTGGGAAAGAACAGCATGCAGAAGAAAGCGTCTGTGCTGTGAAGATCTGCAGCCATAAGAACACACCGAGGAGGTATGGACTTTAGCAATCTGAGAACAGCATTATGGGACTCTAGAGAAATAGAACAACAACAAGTGGCAGCTTTCGATTTGGAGCAATCCAGCAAAGCTTGCAAATTTCTTGCTGGGCACCACCCTCTTGGTCAGGGTGAGAGGCCAGAAATGGAGGCCATTTTCCATGGGGAAAACGAAGTCATTGGCCCAGGCTCTGGGTGTAAGATGACAGGTGGCATCTGGGGCTCTAAGGACTTGCAGGGTCCTAGTTGCTGGCAGCTTTCGTTCTGGAAGGATCCAGCAGAGTTTGTAGATTCCTGGCTTGGCACTGCCCTGCCTGCCAGGCCAAGTGGCCACAAATGAAGGCCATTTTCCATGGGAAAAACGAAGTCCTGTCCCCAGGGTCTCAGTAATATGTTCAAGGTGGCGTTTGAGGCTCTAAGTACTTCCAGGGCCCTAGTTGCTGCCAGCTTTTCTTTTGGAAAAATCCAGCAACGATTGCATCATTCTAGCTAGGCTCCCTCCTTCTGCCAGGGTGAGTGGCTGCCAAGGGAGGCCATTTGCCATGGGAAAAAGAAGTCCTTTCCCCAGGGTCTGGGTGTCAGATGAAAGGTGGCCTTTGGGGTTCTGAGGACTTGTAGGGTAGTACTTACTGGCTAGAGTAGAGGAAATGGATTCTATTTGAATATCTGTCTAGAGGCTTTGCCCCACAGGTCCTGGTTGTCCTTGATGGGCTGCAGCTGTGAGCATTGAAGAGAACTGGGATAAAAGGGGGCGGCGTAGCCATTCAGGGAGAGCCTTGAAGGAGCCCTGAACTGGGAAAGAACAGCATGCAGAAGAAAGCGTCTGTGCTGTGAAGATCTGAAGCCATAAGAACACACCGAGGAGGTATGGACTTTAGCAATCTGAGAACAGCATTATGGGACTCTAGAGAAATAGAACAACAACAAGTGGCAGCTTTAGATTTGGAGCAATCCAGCAAAGCTTGCAAATTTCTTGCTGGGCACCACCCTCTTGGTCAGGGCGAGAGGCCAGAAATGGAGGCCATTTTCCATGGGGAAAACGAAGTCATTGGCCCAGGCTCTGGGTGTCAGATGAAAGGTGGCGTCTGGGGCTCTAAGGACTTGCAGGGTCCTAGTTGCTGGCAGCTTTCGTTCTGGAAGGATCCAGCAGAGTTTGTAGATTCCTGGCTTGGCACTGCCCTGCCTGCCAGGCCAAGTGGCCACAAATGAAGGCCATTTTCCATGGGAAAAACGAAGTCCTTTCCCCAGGGTCTCAGTAATATGTTCAAGGTGGCGTTTGAGGCTCTAAGTACTTCCAGGGCCCTAGTTGCTGCCAGCTTTTCTTTTGGAAAAATCCAGCAACGATTGCATCATTCTAGCAAGGCTCCCACTTTCTGCCAGGGTGAGTGGCTGCCAAGGGAGGCCATTTGCCATGGGAAAAAGAATTCCTTTCCCCAGGGTCTGGGTGTCAGATGAAAGGTGGCCTTTGGGGTTCTGAGGACTTGTAGGGTAGTACTTACTGGCTAGAGTAGAGGAAATGGATTCTATTTGAATATCTGTCTAGAGGCTTTGCCCCACAGGTCCTGGTTGTCCTTGATGGGCTGCAGCTGTGAGCATTGAAGAGAACTGGGATAAAAGGGGGCGGCTTAGCCATTCAGGGAGAGCCTTGAAGGAGCCCTGAACTGGGAAAGAACAGCATGCAGAAGAAAGCGTCTGTGCTGTGAAGATCTGCAGCCATAAGAACACACCGAGGAGGTATGGACTTTAGCAATCTGAGAACAGCATGATGGGACTCTAGAGAAATAGAACAACAACAAGTGGCAGCTTTCGATTTGGAGCAATCCAGCAAAGCTTGCAAATTTCTTGCTGGGCACCACCCTCTTGGTCAGGGCGAGTGGCCAGAAATGGAGGCCATTTTCCATGGGGAAAACGAAGTCATTGGCCCAGGCTCTGGGTGTCAGATGAAAGGTGGCGTCTGGGGCTCTAAGGACTTGCAGGGTCCTAGTTGCTGGCAGCTTTCGTTCTGGAAGGATCCAGCAGAGTTTGTAGATTCCTGGCTTGGCACTGCCCTGCCTGCCAGGCCAAGTGGCCACAAATGAAGGCCATTTTCCATGGGAAAAACGAAGTCCTTTCCCCAGGGTCTCAGTAATATGTTCAAGGTGGCGTTTGAGGCTCTAAGTACTTCCAGGGCCCTAGTTGCTGCCAGCTTTTCTTTTGGAAAAATCCAGCAACGATTGCATCATTCTAGCTAGGCTCCCACTTTCTGCCAGGGTGAGTGGCTGCCAAGGGAGGCCATTTGCCATGGGAAAAAGAAGTCCTTTCCCCAGGGTCTGGGTGTCAGATGAAAGGTGGCCTTTGGGGTTCTGAGGACTTGTAGGGTAGTACTTACTGGCTAGAGTAGAGGAAATGGATTCTATTTGAATATCTGTCTAGAGGCTTTGCCCCACAGGTCCTGGTTGTCCTTGATGGGCTGCAGCTGTGAGCATTGAAGAGAACTGGGATAAAAGGGGGCGGCTTAGCCATTCAGGGAGAGCCTTGAAGGAGCCCTGAACTGGGAAAGAACAGCATGCAGAAGAAAGCGTCTGTGCTGTGAAGATCTGCAGCCATAAGAACACACCGAGGAGGTATGGACTTTAGCAATCTGAGAACAGCATTATGGGACTCTAGAGAAATAGAACAACAACAAGTGGCAGCTTTCGATTTGGAGCAATCCAGCAAAGCTTGCAAATTTCTTGCTGGGCACCACCCTCTTGGTCAGGGTGAGAGGCCAGAAATGGAGGCCATTTTCCATGGGGAAAACGAAGTCATTGGCCCAGGCTCTGGGTGTCAGATGACAGGTGGCATCTGGGGCTCTAAGGACTTGCAGGGTCCTAGTTGCTGGCAGCTTTCGTTCTGGAAGGATCCAGCAGAGTTTGTAGATTCCTGGCTTGGCACTGCCCTGCCTGCCAGGCCAAGTGGCCACAAATGAAGGCCATTTTCCATGGGAAAAACGAAGTCCTTTCCCCAGGGTCTCAGTAATATGTTCAAGGTGGCGTTTGAGGCTCTAAGTACTTCCAGGGCCCTAGTTGCTGGCAGCTTTTCTTTTGGAAAAATCCAGCAACGATTGCATCATTCTAGCAAGGCTCCCACTTTCTGCCAGGGTGAGTGGCTGCCAAGGGAGGCCATTTGCCATGGGAAAAAGAATTCCTTTCCCCAGGGTCTGGGTGTCAGATGAAAGGTGGCCTTTGGGGTTCTGAGGACTTGTAGGGTAGTACTTACTGGCTAGAGTAGAGGAAATGGATTCTATTTGAATATCTGTCTAGAGGCTTTGCCCCACAGGTCCTGGTTGTCCTTGATGGGCTGCAGCTGTGAGCATTGAAGAGAACTGGGATAAAAGGGGGCGGCGTAACCATTCAGGGAGAGCCTTGAAGGAGCCCTGAACTGGGAAAGAACAGCATGCAGAAGAAAGCGTCTGTGCTGTGAAGATTTGCAGCCATAAGAACACACCGAGGAGGTATGGACTTTAGCAATCTGAGAACAGCATTATGGGACTCTAGAGAAATAGAACAACAACAAGTGGCAGCTTTAGATTTGGAGCAATCCAGCAAAGCTTGCAAATTTCTTGCTGGGCACCACCCTCTTGGTCAGGGTGAGAGGCCAGAAATGGAGGCCATTTTCCATGGGGAAAACGAAGTCATTGGCCCAGGCTCTGGGTGTCAGATGACTGGTGGCATCTGGGGCTCTAAGGACTTGCAGGGTCCTAGTTGCTGGCAGCTTTCGTTCTGGAAGGATCCAGCAGAGTTTGTAGATTCCTGGCTTGGCACTGCCCTGCCTGCCAGGCCAAGTGGCCACAAATGAAGGCCATTTTCCATGGGAAAAACGAAGTCCTGTCCCCAGGGTCTCAGTAATATGTTCAAGGTGGCGTTTGAGGCTCTAAGTACTTCCAGGGCCCTAGTTGCTGCCAGCTTTTCTTTTGGAAAAATCCAGCAACGATTGCATCATTCTAGCAAGGCTCCCACTTTCTGCCAGGGTGAGTGGCTGCCAAGGGAGGCCATTTGCCATGGGAAAAAGAAGTCCTTTCCCCAGGGTCTGGGTGTCAGATGAAAGGTGGCCTTTGGGGTTCTGAGGACTTGTAGGGTAGTACTTACTGGCTAGAGTAGAGGAAATGGATTCTATTTGAATATCTGTCTAGAGGCTTTGCCCCACAGGTCCTGGTTGTCCTTGATGGGCTGCAGCTGTGAGCATTGAAGAGAACTGGGATAAAAGGGGGCGGCGTAGCCATTCAGGGAGAGCCTTGAAGGAGCCCTGAACTGGGAAAGAACAGCATGCAGAAGAAAGCGTCTGTGCTGTGAAGATCTGCAGCCATAAGAACACACCGAGGAGGTATGGACTTTAGCAATCTGAGAACAGCATTATGGGACTCTAGAGAAATAGAACAACAACAAGTGGCAGCTTTAGATTTGGAGCAATCCAGCAAAGCTTGCAAATTTCTTGCTGGGCACCACCCTCTTGGTCAGGGCGAGTGGCCAGAAATGGAGGCCATTTTCCATGGGGAAAACGAAGTCATTGGCCCAGGCTCTGGGTGTCAGATGAAAGGTGGCGTCTGGGGCTCTAAGGACTTGCAGGGTCCTAGTTGCTGGCAGCTTTCGTTCTGGAAGGATCCAGCAGAGTTTGTAGATTCCTGGCTTGGCACTGCCCTGCCTGCCAGGCCAAGTGGCCACAAATGAAGGCCATTTTCCATGGGAAAAACGAAGTCCTTTCCCCAGGGTCTCAGTAATATGTTCAAGGTGGCGTTTGAGGCTCTAAGTACTTCCAGGGCCCTAGTTGCTGCCAGCTTTTCTTTTGGAAAAATCCAGCAACGATTGCATCATTCTAGCAAGGCTCCCACTTTCTGCCAGGGTGAGTGGCTGCCAAGGGAGGCCATTTGCCATGGGAAAAAGAATTCCTTTCCCCAGGGTCTGGGTGTCAGATGAAAGGTGGCCTTTGGGGTTCTGAGGACTTGTAGGGTAGTACTTACTGGCTAGAGTAGAGGAAATGGATTCTATTTGAATATCTGTCTAGAGGCTTTGCCCCACAGGTCCTGGTTGTCCTTGATGGGCTGCAGCTGTGAGCATTGAAGAGAACTGGGATAAAAGGGGGCGGCGTAGCCATTCAGGGAGAGCCTTGAAGGAGCCCTGAACTGGGAAAGAACAGCATGCAGAAGAAAGCGTCTGTGCTGTGAAGATCTGCAGCCATAAGAACACACCGAGGAGGTATGGACTTTAGCAATCTGAGAACAGCATTATGGGACTCTAGAGAAATAGAACAACAACAAGTGGCAGCTTTAGATTTGGAGCAATCCAGCAAAGCTTGCAAATTTCTTGCTGGGCACCACCCTCTTGGTCAGGGCGAGTGGCCAGAAATGGAGGCCATTTTCCATGGGGAAAACGAAGTCATTGGCCCAGGCTCTGGGTGTCAGATGAAAGGTGGCGTCTGGGGCTCTAAGGACTTGCAGGGTCCTAGTTGCTGGCAGCTTTCGTTCTGGAAGGATCCAGCAGAGTTTGTAGATTCCTGGCTTGGCACTGCCCTGCCTGCCAGGCCAAGTGGCCAGAAATGAAGGCCATTTTCCATGGGAAAAACGAAGTCCTGTCCCCAGGGTCTCAGTAATATGTTCAAGGTGGCGTTTGAGGCTCTAAGTACTTCCAGGGCCCTAGTTGCTGCCAGCTTTTCTTTTGGAAAAATCCAGCAACGATTGCATCATTCTAGCTAGGCTCCCACTTTCTGCCAGGGTGAGTGGCTGCCAAGGGAGGCCATTTGCCATGGGAAAAAGAAGTCCTTTCCCCAGGGTCTGGGTGTCAGATGAAAGGTGGCCTTTGGGGTTCTGAGGACTTGTAGGGTAGTACTTACTGGCTAGAGTAGAGGAAATGGATTCTATTTGAATATCTGTCTAGAGGCTTTGCCCCACAGGTCCTGGTTGTCCTTGATGGGCTGCAGCTGTGAGCATTGAAGAGAACTGGGATAAAAGGGGGCGGCTTAGCCATTCAGGGAGAGCCTTGAAGGAGCCCTGAACTGGGAAAGAACAGCATGCAGAAGAAAGCGTCTGTGCTGTGAAGATCTGCAGCCATAAGAACACACCGAGGAGGTATGGACTTTAGCAATCTGAGAACAGCATTATGGGACTCTAGAGAAATAGAACAACAACAAGTGGCAGCTTTCGATTTGGAGCAATCCAGCAAAGCTTGCAAATTTCTTGCTGGGCACCACCCTCTTGGTCAGGGTGAGAGGCCAGAAATGGAGGCCATTTTCCATGGGGAAAACGAAGTCATTGGCCCAGGCTCTGGGTGTAAGATGACAGGTGGCATCTGGGGCTCTAAGGACTTGCAGGGTCCTAGTTGCTGGCAGCTTTCGTTCTGGAAGGATCCAGCAGAGTTTGTAGATTCCTGGCTTGGCACTGCCCTGCCTGCCAGGCCAAGTGGCCACAAATGAAGGCCATTTTCCATGGGAAAAACGAAGTCCTTTCCCCAGGGTCTCAGTAATATGTTCAAGGTGGCGTTTGAGGCTCTAAGTACTTCCAGGGCCCTAGTTGCTGCCAGCTTTTCTTTTGGAAAAATCCAGCAACGATTGCATCATTCTAGCAAGGCTCCCACTTTCTGCCAGGGTGAGTGGCTGCCAAGGGAGGCCATTTGCCATGGGAAAAAGAATTCCTTTCCCCAGGGTCTGGGTGTCAGATGAAAGGTGGCCTTTGGGGTTCTGAGGACTTGTAGGGTAGTACTTACTGGCTAGAGTAGAGGAAATGGATTCTATTTGAATATCTGTCTAGAGGCTTTGCCCCACAGGTCCTGGTTGTCCTTGATGGGCTGCAGCTGTGAGCATTGAAGAGAACTGGGATAAAAGGGGGCGGCGTAACCATTCAGGGAGAGCCTTGAAGGAGCCCTGAACTGGGAAAGAACAGCATGCAGAAGAAAGCGTCTGTGCTGTGAAGATTTGCAGCCATAAGAACACACCGAGGAGGTATGGACTTTAGCAATCTGAGAACAGCATTATGGGACTCTAGAGAAATAGAACAACAACAAGTGGCAGCTTTAGATTTGGAGCAATCCAGCAAAGCTTGCAAATTTCTTGCTGGGCACCACCCTCTTGGTCAGGGTGAGAGGCCAGAAATGGAGGCCATTTTCCATGGGGAAAACGAAGTCATTGGCCCAGGCTCTGGGTGTAAGATGACAGGTGGCATCTGGGGCTCTAAGGACTTGCAGGGTCCTAGTTGCTGGCAGCTTTCGTTCTGGAAGGATCCAGCAGAGTTTGTAGATTCCTGGCTTGGCACTGCCCTGCCTGCCAGGCCAAGTGGCCACAAATGAAGGCCATTTTCCATGGGAAAAACGAAGTCCTGTCCCCAGGGTCTCAGTAATATGTTCAAGGTGGCGTTTGAGGCTCTAAGTACTTCCAGGGCCCTAGTTGCTGCCAGCTTTTCTTTTGGAAAAATCCAGCAACGATTGCATCATTCTAGCAAGGCTCCCACTTTCTGCCAGGGTGAGTGGCTGCCAAGGGAGGCCATTTGCCATGGGAAAAAGAAGTCCTTTCCCCAGGGTCTGGGTGTCAGATGAAAGGTGGCCTTTGGGGTTCTGAGGACTTGTAGGGTAGTACTTACTGGCTAGAGTAGAGGAAATGGATTCTATTTGAATATCTGTCTAGAGGCTTTGCCCCACAGGTCCTGGTTGTCCTTGATGGGCTGCAGCTGTGAGCATTGAAGAGAACTGGGATAAAAGGGGGCGGCGTAGCCATTCAGGGAGAGCCTTGAAGGAGCCCTGAACTGGGAAAGAACAGCATGCAGAAGAAAGCGTCTGTGCTGTGAAGATCTGCAGCCATAAGAACACACCGAGGAGGTATGGACTTTAGCAATCTGAGAACAGCATTATGGGACTCTAGAGAAATAGAACAACAACAAGTGGCAGCTTTAGATTTGGAGCAATCCAGCAAAGCTTGCAAATTTCTTGCTGGGCACCACCCTCTTGGTCAGGGCGAGTGGCCAGAAATGGAGGCCATTTTCCATGGGGAAAACGAAGTCATTGGCCCAGGCTCTGGGTGTCAGATGAAAGGTGGCGTCTGGGGCTCTAAGGACTTGCAGGGTCCTAGTTGCTGGCAGCTTTCGTTCTGGAAGGATCCAGCAGAGTTTGTAGATTCCTGGCTTGGCACTGCCCTGCCTGCCAGGTCAAGTGGCCACAAATGAAGGCCATTTTCCATGGGAAAAACGAAGTCCTTTCCCCAGGGTCTCAGTAATATGTTCAAGGTGGCGTTTGAGGCTCTAAGTACTTCCAGGGCCCTAGTTGCTGCCAGCTTTTCTTTTGGAAAAATCCAGCAACGATTGCATCATTCTAGCAAGGCTCCCACCTTCTGCCAGGGTGAGTGGCTGCCAAGGGAGGCCATTTGCCATGGGAAAAAGAATTCCTTTCCCCAGGGTCTGGGTGTCAGATGAAAGGTGGCCTTTGGGGTTCTGAGGACTTGTAGGGTAGTACTTACTGGCTAGAGTAGAGGAAATGGATTCTATTTGAATATCTGTCTAGAGGCTTTGCCCCACAGGTCCTGGTTGTCCTTGATGGGCTGCAGCTGTGAGCATTGAAGAGAACTGGGATAAAAGGGGGCGGCGTAGCCATTCAGGGAGAGCCTTGAAGGAGCCCTGAACTGGGAAAGAACAGCATGCAGAAGAAAGCGTCTGTGCTGTGAAGATTTGCAGCCATAAGAACACACCGAGGAGGTATGGACTTTAGCAATCTGAGAACAGCATTATGGGACTCTAGAGAAATAGAACAACAACAAGTGGCAGCTTTAGATTTGGAGCAATCCAGCAAAGCTTGCAAATTTCTTGCTGGGCACCACCCTCTTGGTCAGGGTGAGAGGCCAGAAATGGAGGCCATTTTCCATGGGGAAAACGAAGTCATTGGCCCAGGCTCTGGGTGTCAGATGAAAGGTGGCGTCTGGGGCTCTAAGGACTTGCAGGGTCCTAGTTGCTGGCAGCTTTCGTTCTGGAAGGATCCAGCAGAGTTTGTAGATTCCTGGCTTGGCACTGCCCTGCCTGCCAGGCCAAGTGGCCACAAATGAAGGCCATTTTCCATGGGAAAAACGAAGTCCTTTCCCCAGGGTCTCAGTAATATGTTCAAGGTGGCGTTTGAGGCTCTAAGTACTTCCAGGGCCCTAGTTGCTGCCAGCTTTTCTTTTGGAAAAATCCAGCAACGATTGCATCATTCTAGCAAGGCTCCCACTTTCTGCCAGGGTGAGTGGCTGCCAAGGGAGGCCATTTGCCATGGGAAAAAGAATTCCTTTCCCCAGGGTCTGGGTGTCAGATGAAAGGTGGCCTTTGGGGTTCTGAGGACTTGTAGGGTAGTACTTACTGGCTAGAGTAGAGGAAATGGATTCTATTTGAATATCTGTCTAGAGGCTTTGCCCCACAGGTCCTGGTTGTCCTTGATGGGCTGCAGCTGTGAGCATTGAAGAGAACTGGGATAAAAGGGGGCGGCTTAGCCATTCAGGGAGAGCCTTGAAGGAGCCCTGAACTGGGAAAGAACAGCATGCAGAAGAAAGCGTCTGTGCTGTGAAGATCTGCAGCCATAAGAACACACCGAGGAGGTATGGACTTTAGCAATCTGAGAACAGCATTATGGGACTCTAGAGAAATAGAACAACAACAAGTGGCAGTATTAGATTTGGAGCAATCCAGCAAAGCTTGCAAATTTCTTGCTGGGCACCACCCTCTTGGTCAGGGTGAGAGGCCAGAAATGGAGGCCATTTTCCATGGGGAAAACGAAGTCATTGGCCCAGGCTCTGGGTGTAAGATGACAGGTGGCATCTGGGGCTCTAAGGACTTGCAGGGTCCTAGTTGCTGGCAGCTTTCGTTCTGGAAGGATCCAGCAGAGTTTGTAGATTCCTGGCTTGGCACTGCCCTGCCTGCCAGGCCAAGTGGCCACAAATGAAGGCCATTTTCCATGGGAAAAACGAAGTCCTGTCCCCAGGGTCTCAGTAATATGTTCAAGGTGGCGTTTGAGGCTCTAAGTACTTCCAGGGCCCTAGTTGCTGCCAGCTTTTCTTTTGGAAAAATCCAGCAACGATTGCATCATTCTAGCTAGGCTCCCTCCTTCTGCCAGGGTGAGTGGCTGCCAAGGGAGGCCATTTGCCATGGGAAAAAGAAGTCCTTTCCCCAGGGTCTGGGTGTCAGATGAAAGGTGGCCTTTGGGGTTCTGAGGACTTGTAGGGTAGTACTTACTGGCTAGAGTAGAGGAAATGGATTCTATTTGAATATCTGTCTAGAGGCTTTGCCCCACAGGTCCTGGTTGTCCTTGATGGGCTGCAGCTGTGAGCATTGAAGAGAACTGGGATAAAAGGGGGCGGCGTAGCCATTCAGGGAGAGCCTTGAAGGAGCCCTGAACTGGGAAAGAACAGCATGCAGAAGAAAGCGTCTGTGCTGTGAAGATCTGAAGCCATAAGAACACACCGAGGAGGTATGGACTTTAGCAATCTGAGAACAGCATTATGGGACTCTAGAGAAATAGAACAACAACAAGTGGCAGCTTTAGATTTGGAGCAATCCAGCAAAGCTTGCAAATTTCTTGCTGGGCACCACCCTCTTGGTCAGGGCGAGAGGCCAGAAATGGAGGCCATTTTCCATGGGGAAAACGAAGTCATTGGCCCAGGCTCTGGGTGTCAGATGAAAGGTGGCGTCTGGGGCTCTAAGGACTTGCAGGGTCCTAGTTGCTGGCAGCTTTCGTTCTGGAAGGATCCAGCAGAGTTTGTAGATTCCTGGCTTGGCACTGCCCTGCCTGCCAGGCCAAGTGGCCACAAATGAAGGCCATTTTCCATGGGAAAAACGAAGTCCTTTCCCCAGGGTCTCAGTAATATGTTCAAGGTGGCGTTTGAGGCTCTAAGTACTTCCAGGGCCCTAGTTGCTGCCAGCTTTTCTTTTGGAAAAATCCAGCAACGATTGCATCATTCTAGCAAGGCTCCCACTTTCTGCCAGGGTGAGTGGCTGCCAAGGGAGGCCATTTGCCATGGGAAAAAGAATTCCTTTCCCCAGGGTCTGGGTGTCAGATGAAAGGTGGCCTTTGGGGTTCTGAGGACTTGTAGGGTAGTACTTACTGGCTAGAGTAGAGGAAATGGATTCTATTTGAATATCTGTCTAGAGGCTTTGCCCCACAGGTCCTGGTTGTCCTTGATGGGCTGCAGCTGTGAGCATTGAAGAGAACTGGGATAAAAGGGGGCGGCTTAGCCATTCAGGGAGAGCCTTGAAGGAGCCCTGAACTGGGAAAGAACAGCATGCAGAAGAAAGCGTCTGTGCTGTGAAGATCTGCAGCCATAAGAACACACCGAGGAGGTATGGACTTTAGCAATCTGAGAACAGCATGATGGGACTCTAGAGAAATAGAACAACAACAAGTGGCAGCTTTCGATTTGGAGCAATCCAGCAAAGCTTGCAAATTTCTTGCTGGGCACCACCCTCTTGGTCAGGGCGAGTGGCCAGAAATGGAGGCCATTTTCCATGGGGAAAACGAAGTCATTGGCCCAGGCTCTGGGTGTCAGATGAAAGGTGGCGTCTGGGGCTCTAAGGACTTGCAGGGTCCTAGTTGCTGGCAGCTTTCGTTCTGGAAGGATCCAGCAGAGTTTGTAGATTCCTGGCTTGGCACTGCCCTGCCTGCCAGGCCAAGTGGCCACAAATGAAGGCCATTTTCCATGGGAAAAACGAAGTCCTTTCCCCAGGGTCTCAGTAATATGTTCAAGGTGGCGTTTGAGGCTCTAAGTACTTCCAGGGCCCTAGTTGCTGCCAGCTTTTCTTTTGGAAAAATCCAGCAACGATTGCATCATTCTAGCTAGGCTCCCACTTTCTGCCAGGGTGAGTGGCTGCCAAGGGAGGCCATTTGCCATGGGAAAAAGAAGTCCTTTCCCCAGGGTCTGGGTGTCAGATGAAAGGTGGCCTTTGGGGTTCTGAGGACTTGTAGGGTAGTACTTACTGGCTAGAGTAGAGGAAATGGATTCTATTTGAATATCTGTCTAGAGGCTTTGCCCCACAGGTCCTGGTTGTCCTTGATGGGCTGCAGCTGTGAGCATTGAAGAGAACTGGGATAAAAGGGGGCGGCGTAGCCATTCAGGGAGAGCCTTGAAGGAGCCCTGAACTGGGAAAGAACAGCATGCAGAAGAAAGCGTCTGTGCTGTGAAGATCTGAAGCCATAAGAACACACCGAGGAGGTATGGACTTTAGCAATCTGAGAACAGCATTATGGGACTCTAGAGAAATAGAACAACAACAAGTGGCAGCTTTAGATTTGGAGCAATCCAGCAAAGCTTGCAAATTTCTTGCTGGGCACCACCCTCTTGGTCAGGGCGAGAGGCCAGAAATGGAGGCCATTTTCCATGGGGAAAACGAAGTCATTGGCCCAGGCTCTGGGTGTCAGATGAAAGGTGGCGTCTGGGGCTCTAAGGACTTGCAGGGTCCTAGTTGCTGGCAGCTTTCGTTCTGGAAGGATCCAGCAGAGTTTGTAGATTCCTGGCTTGGCACTGCCCTGCCTGCCAGGCCAAGTGGCCACAAATGAAGGCCATTTTCCATGGGAAAAACGAAGTCCTTTCCCCAGGGTCTCAGTAATATGTTCAAGGTGGCGTTTGAGGCTCTAAGTACTTCCAGGGCCCTAGTTGCTGCCAGCTTTTCTTTTGGAAAAATCCAGCAACGATTGCATCATTCTAGCAAGGCTCCCACTTTCTGCCAGGGTGAGTGGCTGCCAAGGGAGGCCATTTGCCATGGGAAAAAGAATTCCTTTCCCCAGGGTCTGGGTGTCAGATGAAAGGTGGCCTTTGGGGTTCTGAGGACTTGTAGGGTAGTACTTACTGGCTAGAGTAGAGGAAATGGATTCTATTTGAATATCTGTCTAGAGGCTTTGCCCCACAGGTCCTGGTTGTCCTTGATGGGCTGCAGCTGTGAGCATTGAAGAGAACTGGGATAAAAGGGGGCGGCTTAGCCATTCAGGGAGAGCCTTGAAGGAGCCCTGAACTGGGAAAGAACAGCATGCAGAAGAAAGCGTCTGTGCTGTGAAGATCTGCAGCCATAAGAACACACCGAGGAGGTATGGACTTTAGCAATCTGAGAACAGCATTATGGGACTCTAGAGAAATAGAACAACAACAAGTGGCAGTATTAGATTTGGAGCAATCCAGCAAAGCTTGCAAATTTCTTGCTGGGCACCACCCTCTTGGTCAGGGTGAGAGGCCAGAAATGGAGGCCATTTTCCATGGGGAAAACGAAGTCATTGGCCCAGGCTCTGGGTGTAAGATGACAGGTGGCATCTGGGGCTCTAAGGACTTGCAGGGTCCTAGTTGCTGGCAGCTTTCGTTCTGGAAGGATCCAGCAGAGTTTGTAGATTCCTGGCTTGGCACTGCCCTGCCTGCCAGGCCAAGTGGCCACAAATGAAGGCCATTTTCCATGGGAAAAACGAAGTCCTGTCCCCAGGGTCTCAGTAATATGTTCAAGGTGGCGTTTGAGGCTCTAAGTACTTCCAGGGCCCTAGTTGCTGCCAGCTTTTCTTTTGGAAAAATCCAGCAACGATTGCATCATTCTAGCTAGGCTCCCTCCTTCTGCCAGGGTGAGTGGCTGCCAAGGGAGGCCATTTGCCATGGGAAAAAGAAGTCCTTTCCCCAGGGTCTGGGTGTCAGATGAAAGGTGGCCTTTGGGGTTCTGAGGACTTGTAGGGTAGTACTTACTGGCTAGAGTAGAGGAAATGGATTCTATTTGAATATCTGTCTAGAGGCTTTGCCCCACAGGTCCTGGTTGTCCTTGATGGGCTGCAGCTGTGAGCATTGAAGAGAACTGGGATAAAAGGGGGCGGCGTAGCCATTCAGGGAGAGCCTTGAAGGAGCCCTGAACTGGGAAAGAACAGCATGCAGAAGAAAGCGTCTGTGCTGTGAAGATCTGAAGCCATAAGAACACACCGAGGAGGTATGGACTTTAGCAATCTGAGAACAGCATTATGGGACTCTAGAGAAATAGAACAACAACAAGTGGCAGCTTTAGATTTGGAGCAATCCAGCAAAGCTTGCAAATTTCTTGCTGGGCACCACCCTCTTGGTCAGGGCGAGAGGCCAGAAATGGAGGCCATTTTCCATGGGGAAAACGAAGTCATTGGCCCAGGCTCTGGGTGTCAGATGAAAGGTGGCGTCTGGGGCTCTAAGGACTTGCAGGGTCCTAGTTGCTGGCAGCTTTCGTTCTGGAAGGATCCAGCAGAGTTTGTAGATTCCTGGCTTGGCACTGCCCTGCCTGCCAGGCCAAGTGGCCACAA
The DNA here is from genome assembly GCF_051311805.1 of Agelaius phoeniceus. Classification (NCBI taxonomy): domain Eukaryota; kingdom Metazoa; phylum Chordata; class Aves; order Passeriformes; family Icteridae; genus Agelaius; species Agelaius phoeniceus. Next base: position 3,820,509 of record NC_135299.1, read on the forward strand.
ATGAAGGCCATTTTCCATGGGAAAAACGAAGTCCTTTCCCCAGGGTCTCAGTAATATGTTCAAGGTGGCGTTTGAGGCTCTAAGTACTTCCAGGGCCCTAGTTGCTGCCAGCTTTTCTTTTGGAAAAATCCAGCAACGATTGCATCATTCTAGCAAGGCTCCCACTTTCTGCCAGGGTGAGTGGCTGCCAAGGGAGGCCATTTGCCATGGGAAAAAGAATTCCTTTCCCCAGGGTCTGGGTGTCAGATGAAAGGTGGCCTTTGGGGTTCTGAGGACTTGTAGGGTAGTACTTACTGGCTAGAGTAGAGGAAATGGATTCTATTTGAATATCTGTCTAGAGGCTTTGCCCCACAGGTCCTGGTTGTCCTTGATGGGCTGCAGCTGTGAGCATTGAAGAGAACTGGGATAAAAGGGGGCGGCTTAGCCATTCAGGGAGAGCCTTGAAGGAGCCCTGAACTGGGAAAGAACAGCATGCAGAAGAAAGCGTCTGTGCTGTGAAGATCTGCAGCCATAAGAACACACCGAGGAGGTATGGACTTTAGCAATCTGAGAACAGCATGATGGGACTCTAGAGAAATAGAACAACAACAAGTGGCAGCTTTCGATTTGGAGCAATCCAGCAAAGCTTGCAAATTTCTTGCTGGGCACCACCCTCTTGGTCAGGGCGAGTGGCCAGAAATGGAGGCCATTTTCCATGGGGAAAACGAAGTCATTGGCCCAGGCTCTGGGTGTCAGATGAAAGGTGGCGTCTGGGGCTCTAAGGACTTGCAGGGTCCTAGTTGCTGGCAGCTTTCGTTCTGGAAGGATCCAGCAGAGTTTGTAGATTCCTGGCTTGGCACTGCCCTGCCTGCCAGGCCAAGTGGCCACAAATGAAGGCCATTTTCCATGGGAAAAACGAAGTCCTTTCCCCAGGGTCTCAGTAATATGTTCAAGGTGGCGTTTGAGGCTCTAAGTACTTCCAGGGCCCTAGTTGCTGCCAGCTTTTCTTTTGGAAAAATCCAGCAACGATTGCATCATTCTAGCTAGGCTCCCACTTTCTGCCAGGGTGAGTGGCTGCCAAGGGAGGCCATTTGCCATGGGAAAAAGAAGTCCTTTCCCCAGGGTCTGGGTGTCAGATGAAAGGTGGCCTTTGGGGTTCTGAGGACTTGTAGGGTAGTACTTACTGGCTAGAGTAGAGGAAATGGATTCTATTTGAATATCTGTCTAGAGGCTTTGCCCCACAGGTCCTGGTTGTCCTTGATGGGCTGCAGCTGTGAGCATTGAAGAGAACTGGGATAAAAGGGGGCGGCTTAGCCATTCAGGGAGAGCCTTGAAGGAGCCCTGAACTGGGAAAGAACAGCATGCAGAAGAAAGCGTCTGTGCTGTGAAGATCTGCAGCCATAAGAACACACCGAGGAGGTATGGACTTTAGCAATCTGAGAACAGCATTATGGGACTCTAGAGAAATAGAACAACAACAAGTGGCAGCTTTCGATTTGGAGCAATCCAGCAAAGCTTGCAAATTTCTTGCTGGGCACCACCCTCTTGGTCAGGGTGAGAGGCCAGAAATGGAGGCCATTTTCCATGGGGAAAACGAAGTCATTGGCCCAGGCTCTGGGTGTCAGATGACAGGTGGCATCTGGGGCTCTAAGGACTTGCAGGGTCCTAGTTGCTGGCAGCTTTCGTTCTGGAAGGATCCAGCAGAGTTTGTAGATTCCTGGCTTGGCACTGCCCTGCCTGCCAGGCCAAGTGGCCACAAATGAAGGCCATTTTCCATGGGAAAAACGAAGTCCTTTCCCCAGGGTCTCAGTAATATGTTCAAGGTGGCGTTTGAGGCTCTAAGTACTTCCAGGGCCCTAGTTGCTGGCAGCTTTTCTTTTGGAAAAATCCAGCAACGATTGCATCATTCTAGCAAGGCTCCCACTTTCTGCCAGGGTGAGTGGCTGCCAAGGGAGGCCATTTGCCATGGGAAAAAGAATTCCTTTCCCCAGGGTCTGGGTGTCAGATGAAAGGTGGCCTTTGGGGTTCTGAGGACTTGTAGGGTAGTACTTACTGGCTAGAGTAGAGGAAATGGATTCTATTTGAATATCTGTCTAGAGGCTTTGCCCCACAGGTCCTGGTTGTCCTTGATGGGCTGCAGCTGTGAGCATTGAAGAGAACTGGGATAAAAGGGGGCGGCGTAACCATTCAGGGAGAGCCTTGAAGGAGCCCTGAACTGGGAAAGAACAGCATGCAGAAGAAAGCGTCTGTGCTGTGAAGATTTGCAGCCATAAGAACACACCGAGGAGGTATGGACTTTAGCAATCTGAGAACAGCATTATGGGACTCTAGAGAAATAGAACAACAACAAGTGGCAGCTTTAGATTTGGAGCAATCCAGCAAAGCTTGCAAATTTCTTGCTGGGCACCACCCTCTTGGTCAGGGTGAGAGGCCAGAAATGGAGGCCATTTTCCATGGGGAAAACGAAGTCATTGGCCCAGGCTCTGGGTGTCAGATGACTGGTGGCATCTGGGGCTCTAAGGACTTGCAGGGTCCTAGTTGCTGGCAGCTTTCGTTCTGGAAGGATCCAGCAGAGTTTGTAGATTCCTGGCTTGGCACTGCCCTGCCTGCCAGGCCAAGTGGCCACAAATGAAGGCCATTTTCCATGGGAAAAACGAAGTCCTGTCCCCAGGGTCTCAGTAATATGTTCAAGGTGGCGTTTGAGGCTCTAAGTACTTCCAGGGCCCTAGTTGCTGCCAGCTTTTCTTTTGGAAAAATCCAGCAACGATTGCATCATTCTAGCAAGGCTCCCACTTTCTGCCAGGGTGAGTGGCTGCCAAGGGAGGCCATTTGCCATGGGAAAAAGAAGTCCTTTCCCCAGGGTCTGGGTGTCAGATGAAAGGTGGCCTTTGGGGTTCTGAGGACTTGTAGGGTAGTACTTACTGGCTAGAGTAGAGGAAATGGATTCTATTTGAATATCTGTCTAGAGGCTTTGCCCCACAGGTCCTGGTTGTCCTTGATGGGCTGCAGCTGTGAGCATTGAAGAGAACTGGGATAAAAGGGGGCGGCGTAGCCATTCAGGGAGAGCCTTGAAGGAGCCCTGAACTGGGAAAGAACAGCATGCAGAAGAAAGCGTCTGTGCTGTGAAGATCTGCAGCCATAAGAACACACCGAGGAGGTATGGACTTTAGCAATCTGAGAACAGCATTATGGGACTCTAGAGAAATAGAACAACAACAAGTGGCAGCTTTAGATTTGGAGCAATCCAGCAAAGCTTGCAAATTTCTTGCTGGGCACCACCCTCTTGGTCAGGGCGAGTGGCCAGAAATGGAGGCCATTTTCCATGGGGAAAACGAAGTCATTGGCCCAGGCTCTGGGTGTCAGATGAAAGGTGGCGTCTGGGGCTCTAAGGACTTGCAGGGTCCTAGTTGCTGGCAGCTTTCGTTCTGGAAGGATCCAGCAGAGTTTGTAGATTCCTGGCTTGGCACTGCCCTGCCTGCCAGGCCAAGTGGCCACAAATGAAGGCCATTTTCCATGGGAAAAACGAAGTCCTTTCCCCAGGGTCTCAGTAATATGTTCAAGGTGGCGTTTGAGGCTCTAAGTACTTCCAGGGCCCTAGTTGCTGCCAGCTTTTCTTTTGGAAAAATCCAGCAACGATTGCATCATTCTAGCAAGGCTCCCACTTTCTGCCAGGGTGAGTGGCTGCCAAGGGAGGCCATTTGCCATGGGAAAAAGAATTCCTTTCCCCAGGGTCTGGGTGTCAGATGAAAGGTGGCCTTTGGGGTTCTGAGGACTTGTAGGGTAGTACTTACTGGCTAGAGTAGAGGAAATGGATTCTATTTGAATATCTGTCTAGAGGCTTTGCCCCACAGGTCCTGGTTGTCCTTGATGGGCTGCAGCTGTGAGCATTGAAGAGAACTGGGATAAAAGGGGGCGGCGTAGCCATTCAGGGAGAGCCTTGAAGGAGCCCTGAACTGGGAAAGAACAGCATGCAGAAGAAAGCGTCTGTGCTGTGAAGATCTGCAGCCATAAGAACACACCGAGGAGGTATGGACTTTAGCAATCTGAGAACAGCATTATGGGACTCTAGAGAAATAGAACAACAACAAGTGGCAGCTTTAGATTTGGAGCAATCCAGCAAAGCTTGCAAATTTCTTGCTGGGCACCACCCTCTTGGTCAGGGCGAGTGGCCAGAAATGGAGGCCATTTTCCATGGGGAAAACGAAGTCATTGGCCCAGGCTCTGGGTGTCAGATGAAAGGTGGCGTCTGGGGCTCTAAGGACTTGCAGGGTCCTAGTTGCTGGCAGCTTTCGTTCTGGAAGGATCCAGCAGAGTTTGTAGATTCCTGGCTTGGCACTGCCCTGCCTGCCAGGCCAAGTGGCCACAAATGAAGGCCATTTTCCATGGGAAAAACGAAGTCCTTTCCCCAGGGTCTCAGTAATATGTTCAAGGTGGCGTTTGAGGCTCTAAGTACTTCCAGGGCCCTAGTTGCTGCCAGCTTTTCTTTTGGAAAAATCCAGCAACGATTGCATCATTCTAGCAAGGCTCCCACTTTCTGCCAGGGTGAGTGGCTGCCAAGGGAGGCCATTTGCCATGGGAAAAAGAATTCCTTTCCCCAGGGTCTGGGTGTCAGATGAAAGGTGGCCTTTGGGGTTCTGAGGACTTGTAGGGTAGTACTTACTGGCTAGAGTAGAGGAAATGGATTCTATTTGAATATCTGTCTAGAGGCTTTGCCCCACAGGTCCTGGTTGTCCTTGATGGGCTGCAGCTGTGAGCATTGAAGAGAACTGGGATAAAAGGGGGCGGCTTAGCCATTCAGGGAGAGCCTTGAAGGAGCCCTGAACTGGGAAAGAACAGCATGCAGAAGAAAGCGTCTGTGCTGTGAAGATCTGCAGCCATAAGAACACACCGAGGAGGTATGGACTTTAGCAATCTGAGAACAGCATTATGGGACTCTAGAGAAATAGAACAACAACAAGTGGCAGCTTTAGATTTGGAGCAATCCAGCAAAGCTTGCAAATTTCTTGCTGGGCACCACCCTCTTGGTCAGGGCGAGTGGCCAGAAATGGAGGCCATTTTCCATGGGGAAAACGAAGTCATTGGCCCAGGCTCTGGGTGTCAGATGAAAGGTGGCGTCTGGGGCTCTAAGGACTTGCAGGGTCCTAGTTGCTGGCAGCTTTCGTTCTGGAAGGATCCAGCAGAGTTTGTAGATTCCTGGCTTGGCACTGCCCTGCCTGCCAGGCCAAGTGGCCACAAATGAAGGCCATTTCCCATGGGAAAAAGATGTCCTTTCCCCAGGGTCTCAGTAATATGTTCAAGGTGGCGTTTGAGGCTCTAAGTACTTCCAGGGCCCTAGTTGCTGCCAGCTTTTCTTTTGGAAAAATCCAGCAACGATTGCATCATTCTAGCAAGGCTCCCACCTTCTGCCAGGGTGAGTGGCTGCCAAGGGAGGCCATTTGCCATGGGAAAAAGAATTCCTTTCCCCAGGGTCTGGGTGTCAGATGAAAGGTGGCCTTTGGGGTTCTGAGGACTTGTAGGGTAGTACTTACTGGCTAGAGTAGAGGAAATGGATTCTATTTGAATATCTGTCTAGAGGCTTTGCCCCACAGGTCCTGGTTGTCCTTGATGGGCTGCAGCTGTGAGCATTGAAGAGAACTGGGATAAAAGGGGGCGGCGTAGCCATTCAGGGAGAGCCTTGAAGGAGCCCTGAACTGGGAAAGAACAGCATGCAGAAGAAAGCGTCTGTGCTGTGAAGATTTGCAGCCATAAGAACACACCGAGGAGGTATGGACTTTAGCAATCTGAGAACAGCATTATGGGACTCTAGAGAAATAGAACAACAACAAGTGGCAGCTTTAGATTTGGAGCAATCCAGCAAAGCTTGCAAATTTCTTGCTGGGCACCACCCTCTTGGTCAGGGTGAGAGGCCAGAAATGGAGGCCATTTTCCATGGGGAAAACGAAGTCATTGGCCCAGGCTCTGGGTGTAAGATGACAGGTGGCATCTGGGGCTCTAAGGACTTGCAGGGTCCTAGTTGCTGGCAGCTTTCGTTCTGGAAGGATCCAGCAGAGTTTGTAGATTCCTGGCTTGGCACTGCCCTGCCTGCCAGGCCAAGTGGCCACAAATGAAGGCCATTTTCCATGGGAAAAACGAAGTCCTGTCCCCAGGGTCTCAGTAATATGTTCAAGGTGGCGTTTGAGGCTCTAAGTACTTCCAGGGCCCTAGTTGCTGCCAGCTTTTCTTTTGGAAAAATCCAGCAACGATTGCATCATTCTAGCAAGGCTCCCACTTTCTGCCAGGGTGAGTGGCTGCCAAGGGAGGCCATTTGCCATGGGAAAAAGAAGTCCTTTCCCCAGGGTCTGGGTGTCAGATGAAAGGTGGCCTTTGGGGTTCTGAGGACTTGTAGGGTAGTACTTACTGGCTAGAGTAGAGGAAATGGATTCTATTTGAATATCTGTCTAGAGGCTTTGCCCCACAGGTCCTGGTTGTCCTTGATGGGCTGCAGCTGTGAGCATTGAAGAGAACTGGGATAAAAGGGGGCGGCGTAGCCATTCAGGGAGAGCCTTGAAGGAGCCCTGAACTGGGAAAGAACAGCATGCAGAAGAAAGCGTCTGTGCTGTGAAGATCTGCAGCCATAAGAACACACCGAGGAGGTATGGACTTTAGCAATCTGAGAACAGCATTATGGGACTCTAGAGAAATAGAACAACAACAAGTGGCAGCTTTAGATTTGGAGCAATCCAGCAAAGCTTGCAAATTTCTTGCTGGGCACCACCCTCTTGGTCAGGGCGAGTGGCCAGAAATGGAGGCCATTTTCCATGGGGAAAACGAAGTCATTGGCCCAGGCTCTGGGTGTCAGATGAAAGGTGGCGTCTGGGGCTCTAAGGACTTGCAGGGTCCTAGTTGCTGGCAGCTTTCGTTCTGGAAGGATCCAGCAGAGTTTGTAGATTCCTGGCTTGGCACTGCCCTGCCTGCCAGGCCAAGTGGCCACAAATGAAGGCCATTTTCCATGGGAAAAACGAAGTCCTTTCCCCAGGGTCTCAGTAATATGTTCAAGGTGGCGTTTGAGGCTCTAAGTACTTCCAGGGCCCTAGTTGCTGCCAGCTTTTCTTTTGGAAAAATCCAGCAACGATTGCATCATTCTAGCAAGGCTCCCACTTTCTGCCAGGGTGAGTGGCTGCCAAGGGAGGCCATTTGCCATGGGAAAAAGAATTCCTTTCCCCAGGGTCTGGGTGTCAGATGAAAGGTGGCCTTTGGGGTTCTGAGGACTTGTAGGGTAGTACTTACTGGCTAGAGTAGAGGAAATGGATTCTATTTGAATATCTGTCTAGAGGCTTTGCCCCACAGGTCCTGGTTGTCCTTGATGGGCTGCAGCTGTGAGCATTGAAGAGAACTGGGATAAAAGGGGGCGGCGTAGCCATTCAGGGAGAGCCTTGAAGGAGCCCTGAACTGGGAAAGAACAGCATGCAGAAGAAAGCGTCTGTGCTGTGAAGATCTGCAGCCATAAGAACACACCGAGGAGGTATGGACTTTAGCAAGCTGAGAACAGCATTATGGGACTCTAGAGAAATAGAACAACAACAAGTGGCAGCTTTAGATTTGGAGCAATCCAGCAAAGCTTGCAAATTTCTTGCTGGGCACCACCCTCTTGGTCAGGGCGAGTGGCCAGAAATGGAGGCCATTTTCCATGGGGAAAACGAAGTCATTGGCCCAGGCTCTGGGTGTCAGATGAAAGGTGGCGTCTGGGGCTCTAAGGACTTGCAGGGTCCTAGTTGCTGGCAGCTTTCGTTCTGGAAGGATCCAGCAGAGTTTGTAGATTCCTGGCTTGGCACTGCCCTGCCTGCCAGGCCAAGTGGCCACAAATGAAGGCCATTTTCCATGGGAAAAACGAAGTCCTTTCCCCAGGGTCTCAGTAATATGTTCAAGGTGGCGTTTGAGGCTCTAAGTACTTCCAGGGCCCTAGTTGCTGCCAGCTTTTCTTTTGGAAAAATCCAGCAACGATTGCATCATTCTAGCAAGGCTCCCACTTTCTGCCAGGGTGAGTGGCTGCCAAGGGAGGCCATTTGCCATGGGAAAAAGAAGTCCTTTCCCCAGGGTCTGGGTGTCAGATGAAAGGTGGCCTTTGGGGTTCTGAGGACTTGTAGGGTAGTACTTACTGGCTAGAGTAGAGGAAATGGATTCTATTTGAATATCTGTCTAGAGGCTTTGCCCCACAGGTCCTGGTTGTCCTTGATGGGCTGCAGCTGTGAGCATTGAAGAGAACTGGGATAAAAGGGGGCGGCTTAGCCATTCAGGGAGAGCCTTGAAGGAGCCCTGAACTGGGAAAGAACAGCATGCAGAAGAAAGCGTCTGTGCTGTGAAGATCTGCAGCCATAAGAACACACCGAGGAGGTATGGACTTTAGCAATCTGAGAACAGCATTATGGGACTCTAGAGAAATAGAACAACAACAAGTGGCAGCTTTCGATTTGGAGCAATCCAGCAAAGCTTGCAAATTTCTTGCTGGGCACCACCCTCTTGGTCAGGGTGAGAGGCCAGAAATGGAGGCCATTTTCCATGGGGAAAACGAAGTCATTGGCCCAGGCTCTGGGTGTCAGATGAAAGGTGGCGTCTGGGGCTCTAAGGACTTGCAGGGTCCTAGTTGTTGGCAGCTTTCGTTCTAGAAGGATCCAGCAGAGTTTGTAGATTCCTGGCTTGGCACTGCCCTGCCTGCCAGGCCAAGTGGCCACAAATGAAGGCCATTTTCCATGGGAAAAAGAAGTCCTTTCCCCAGGGTCTCAGTAATATGTTCAAGGTGGCGTTTGAGGCTCTAAGTACTTCCAGGGCCCTAGTTGCTGCCAGCTTTTCTTTTGGAAAAATCCAGCAACGATTGCATCATTCTAGCAAGGCTCCCACTTTCTGCCAGGGTGAGTGGCTGCCAAGGGAGGCCATTTGCCATGGGAAAAAGAATTCCTTTCCCCAGGGTCTGGGTGTCAGATGAAAGGTGGCCTTTGGGGTTCTGAGGACTTGTAGGGTAGTACTTACTGGCTAGAGTAGAGGAAATGGATTCTATTTGAATATCTGTCTAGAGGCTTTGCCCCACAGGTCCTGGTTGTCCTTGATGGGCTGCAGCTGTGAGCATTGAAGAGAACTGGGATAAAAGGGGGCGGCGTAGCCATTCAGGGAGAGCCTTGAAGGAGCCCTGAACTGGGAAAGAACAGCATGCAGAAGAAAGCGTCTGTGCTGTGAAGATCTGCAGCCATAAGAACACACCGAGGAGGTATGGAGTTTAGCAAGCTGAGAACAGCATGATGGGACTCTAGAGAAATAGAACAACAACAAGTGGCAGCTTTAGATTTGGAGCAATCCAGCAAAGCTTGCAAATTTCTTGCTGGGCACCACCCTCTTGGTCAGGGTGAGAGGCCAGAAATGGAGGCCATTTTCCATGGGGAAAACGAAGTCATTGGCCCAGGCTCTGGGTGTCAGATGAAAGGTGGCGTCTGGGGCTCTAAGGACTTGCAGGGTCCTAGTTGTTGGCAGCTTTCGTTCTAGAAGGATCCAGCAGAGTTTGTAGATTCCTGGCTTGGCACTGCCCTGCCTGCCAGGTCAAGTGGCCACAAATGAAGGCCATTTTCCATGGGAAAAAGATGTCCTTTCCCCAGGGTCTCAGTAATATGTTCAAGGTGGCGTTTGAGGCTCTAAGTACTTCCAGGGCCCTAGTTGCTGCCAGCTTTTCTTTTGGAAAAATCCAGCAACGATTGCATCATTCTAGCAAGGCTCCCACTTTCTGCCAGGGTGAGTGGCTGCCAAGGGAGGCCATTTGCCATGGGAAAAAGAAGTCCTTTCCCCAGGGTCTGGGTGTCAGATGAAAGGTGGCCTTTGGGGTTCTGAGGACTTGTAGGGTAGTACTTACTGGCTAGAGTAGAGGAAATGGATTCTATTTGAATATCTGTCTAGAGGCTTTGCCCCACAGGTCCTGGTTGTCCTTGATGGGCTGCAGCTGTGAGCATTGAAGAGAACTGGGATAAAAGGGGGTGGCGTAGCCATTCAGGGAGAGCCTTGAAGGAGCCCTGAACTGGGAAAGAACAGCATGCAGAAGAAAGCGTCTGTGCTGTGAAGATCTGCAGCCATAAGAACACACCGAGGAGGTATGGACTTTAGCAATCTGAGAACAGCATTATGGGACTCTAGAGAAATAGAACAACAACAAGTGGCAGCTTTAGATTTGGAGCAATCCAGCAAAGCTTGCAAATTTCTTGCTGGGCACCACCCTCTTGGTCAGGGCGAGTGGCCAGAAATGGAGGCCATTTTCCATGGGGAAAACGAAGTCATTGGCCCAGGCTCTGGGTGTCAGATGACTGGTGGCATCTGGGGCTCTAAGGACTTGCAGGGTCCTAGTTGCTGGCAGCTTTCGTTCTGGAAGGATCCAGCAGAGTTTGTAGATTCCTGGCTTGGCACTGCCCTGCCTGCCAGGCCAAGTGGCCACAAATGAAGGCCATTTTCCATGGGAAAAACGAAGTCCTTTCCCCAGGGTCTCAGTAATATGTTCAAGGTGGCGTTTGAGGCTCTAAGTACTTCCAGGGCCCTAGTTGCTGCCAGCTTTTCTTTTGGAAAAATCCAGCAACGATTGCATCATTCTAGCTAGGCTCCCACTTTCTGCCAGGGTGAGTGGCTGCCAAGGGAGGCCATTTGCCATGGGAAAAAGAATTCCTTTCCCCAGGGTCTGGGTGTCAGATGAAAGGTGGCCTTTGGGGTTCTGAGGACTTGTAGGGTAGTACTTACTGGCTAGAGTAGAGGAAATGGATTCTATTTGAATATCTGTCTAGAGGCTTTGCCCCACAGGTCCTGGTTGTCCTTGATGGGCTGCAGCTGTGAGCATTGAAGAGAACTGGGATAAAAGGGGGCGGCTTAGCCATTCAGGGAGAGCCTTGAAGGAGCCCTGAACTGGGAAAGAACAGCATGCAGAAGAAAGCGTCTGTGCTGTGAAGATCTGCAGCCATAAGAACACACCGAGGAGGTATGGACTTTAGCAATCTGAGAACAGCATTATGGGACTCTAGAGAAATAGAACAACAACAAGTGGCAGTATTAGATTTGGAGCAATCCAGCAAAGCTTGCAAATTTCTTGCTGGGCACCACCCTCTTGGTCAGGGCGAGTGGCCAGAAATGGAGGCCATTTTCCATGGGGAAAACGAAGTCATTGGCCCAGGCTCTGGGTGTCAGATGAAAGGTGGCGTCTGGGGCTCTAAGGACTTGCAGGGTCCTAGTTGCTGGCAGCTTTCGTTCTGGAAGGATCCAGCAGAGTTTGTAGATTCCTGGCTTGGCACTGCCCTGCCTGCCAGGCCAAGTGGCCACAAATGAAGGCCATTTCCCATGGGAAAAAGATGTCCTTTCCCCAGGGTCTCAGTAATATGTTCAAGGTGGCGTTTGAGGCTCTAAGTACTTCCAGGGCCCTAGTTGCTGCCAGCTTTTCTTTTGGAAAAATCCAGCAACGATTGCATCATTCTAGCAAGGCTCCCACCTTCTGCCAGGGTGAGTGGCTGCCAAGGGAGGCCATTTGCCATGGGAAAAAGAAGTCCTTTCCCCAGGGTCTGGGTGTCAGATGAAAGGTGGCCTTTGGGGTTCTGAGGACTTGTAGGGTAGTACTTACTGGCTAGAGTAGAGGAAATGGATTCTATTTGAATATCTGTCTAGAGGCTTTGCCCCACAGGTCCTGGTTGTCCTTGATGGGCTGCAGCTGTGAGCATTGAAGAGAACTGGGATAAAAGGGGGCGGCGTAGCCATTCAGGGAGAGCCTTGAAGGAGCCCTGAACTGGGAAAGAACAGCATGCAGAAGAAAGCGTCTGTGCTGTGAAGATCTGCAGCCATAAGAACACACCGAGGAGGTATGGACTTTAGCAATCTGAGAACAGCATTATGGGACTCTAGAGAAATAGAACAACAACAAGTGGCAGCTTTAGATTTGGAGCAATCCAGCAAAGCTTGCAAATTTCTTGCTGGGCACCACCCTCTTGGTCAGGGCGAGTGGCCAGAAATGGAGGCCATTTTCCATGGGGAAAACGAAGTCATTGGCCCAGGCTCTGGGTGTCAGATGAAAGGTGGCGTCTGGGGCTCTAAGGACTTGCAGGGTCCTAGTTGCTGGCAGCTTTCGTTCTGGAAGGATCCAGCAGAGTTTGTAGATTCCTGGCTTGGCACTGCCCTGCCTGCCAGGCCAAGTGGCCACAAATGAAGGCCATTTTCCATGGGAAAAACGAAGTCCTTTCCCCAGGGTCTCAGTAATATGTTCAAGGTGGCGTTTGAGGCTCTAAGTACTTCCAGGGCCCTAGTTGCTGCCAGCTTTTCTTTTGGAAAAATCCAGCAACGATTGCATCATTCTAGCAAGGCTCCCACTTTCTGCCAGGGTGAGTGGCTGCCAAGGGAGGCCATTTGCCATGGGAAAAAGAATTCCTTTCCCCAGGGTCTGGGTGTCAGATGAAAGGTGGCCTTTGGGGTTCTGAGGACTTGTAGGGTAGTACTTACTGGCTAGAGTAGAGGAAATGGATTCTATTTGAATATCTGTCTAGAGGCTTTGCCCCACAGGTCCTGGTTGTCCTTGATGGGCTGCAGCTGTGAGCATTGAAGAGAACTGGGATAAAAGGGGGCGGCGTAGCCATTCAGGGAGAGCCTTGAAGGAGCCCTGAACTGGGAAAGAACAGCATGCAGAAGAAAGCGTCTGTGCTGTGAAGATCTGCAGCCATAAGAACACACTGAGGAGGTATGGACTTTAGCAAGCTGAGAACAGCATTATGGGACTCTAGAGAAATAGAACAACAACAAGTGGCAGCTTTAGATTTGGAGCAATCCAGCAAAGCTTGCAAATTTCTTGCTGGGCACCACCCTCTTGGTCAGGGCGAGTGGCCAGAAATGGAGGCCATTTTCCATGGGGAAAACGAAGTCATTGGCCCAGGCTCTGGGTGTCAGATGACAGGTGGCGTCTGGGGCTCTAAGGACTTGCAGGGTCCTAGTTGCTGGCAGCTTTCGTTCTGGAAGGATCCAGCAGAGTTTGTAGATTCCTGGCTTGGCACTGCCCTGCCTGCCAGGCCAAGTGGCCACAAATGAAGGCCATTTTCCATGGGAAAAACGAAGTCCTTTCCCCAGGGTCTCAGTAATATGTTCAAGGTGGCGTTTGAGGCTCTAAGTACTTCCAGGGCCCTAGTTGCTGCCAGCTTTTCTTTTGGAAAAATCCAGCAACGATTGCATCATTCTAGCAAGGCTCCCACTTTCTGCCAGGGTGAGTGGCTGCCAAGGGAGGCCATTTGCCATGGGAAAAAGAATTCCTTTCCCCAGGGTCTGGGTGTCAGATGAAAGGTGGCCTTTGGGGTTCTGAGGACTTGTAGGGTAGTACTTACTGGCTAGAGTAGAGGAAATGGATTCTATTTGAATATCTGTCTAGAGGCTTTGCCCCACAGGTCCTGGTTGTCCTTGATGGGCTGCAGCTGTGAGCATTGAAGAGAACTGGGATAAAAGGGGGCGGCTTAGCCATTCAGGGAGAGCCTTGAAGGAGCCCTGAACTGGGAAAGAACAGCATGCAGAAGAAAGCGTCTGTGCTGTGAAGATCTGCAGCCATAAGAACACACCGAGGAGGTATGGACTTTAGCAATCTGAGAACAGCATTATGGGACTCTAGAGAAATAGAACAACAACAAGTGGCAGCTTTCGATTTGGAGCAATCCAGCAAAGCTTGCAAATTTCTTGCTGGGCACCACCCTCTTGGTCAGGGTGAGAGGCCAGAAATGGAGGCCATTTTCCATGGGGAAAACGAAGTCATTGGCCCAGGCTCTGGGTGTCAGATGAAAGGTGGCGTCTGGGGCTCTAAGGACTTGCAGGGTCCTAGTTGTTGGCAGCTTTCGTTCTAGAAGGATCCAGCAGAGTTTGTAGATTCCTGGCTTGGCACTGCCCTGCCTGCCAGGCCAAGTGGCCACAAATGAAGGCCATTTTCCATGGGAAAAAGAAGTCCTTTCCCCAGGGTCTCAGTAATATGTTCAAGGTGGCGTTTGAGGCTCTAAGTACTTCCAGGGCCCTAGTTGCTGCCAGCTTTTCTTTTGGAAAAATCCAGCAACGATTGCATCATTCTAGCAAGGCTCCCACTTTCTGCCAGGGTGAGTGGCTGCCAAGGGAGGCCATTTGCCATGGGAAAAAGAATTCCTTTCCCCAGGGTCTGGGTGTCAGATGAAAGGTGGCCTTTGGGGTTCTGAGGACTTGTAGGGTAGTACTTACTGGCTAGAGTAGAGGAAATGGATTCTATTTGAATATCTGTCTAGAGGCTTTGCCCCACAGGTCCTGGTTGTCCTTGATGGGCTGCAGCTGTGAGCATTGAAGAGAACTGGGATAAAAGGGGGCGGCGTAGCCATTCAGGGAGAGCCTTGAAGGAGCCCTGAACTGGGAAAGAACAGCATGCAGAAGAAAGCGTCTGTGCTGTGAAGATCTGCAGCCATAAGAACACACCGAGGAGGTATGGAGTTTAGCAAGCTGAGAACAGCATGATGGGACTCTAGAGAAATAGAACAACAACAAGTGGCAGCTTTAGATTTGGAGCAATCCAGCAAAGCTTGCAAATTTCTTGCTGGGCACCACCCTCTTGGTCAGGGTGAGAGGCCAGAAATGGAGGCCATTTTCCATGGGGAAAACGAAGTCATTGGCCCAGGCTCTGGGTGTCAGATGAAAGGTGGCGTCTGGGGCTCTAAGGACTTGCAGGGTCCTAGTTGTTGGCAGCTTTCGTTCTAGAAGGATCCAGCAGAGTTTGTAGATTCCTGGCTTGGCACTGCCCTGCCTGCCAGGTCAAGTGGCCACAAATGAAGGCCATTTTCCATGGGAAAAAGATGTCCTTTCCCCAGGGTCTCAGTAATATGTTCAAGGTGGCGTTTGAGGCTCTAAGTACTTCCAGGGCCCTAGTTGCTGCCAGCTTTTCTTTTGGAAAAATCCAGCAACGATTGCATCATTCTAGCAAGGCTCCCACTTTCTGCCAGGGTGAGTGGCTGCCAAGGGAGGCCATTTGCCATGGGAAAAAGAAGTCCTTTCCCCAGGGTCTGGGTGTCAGATGAAAGGTGGCCTTTGGGGTTCTGAGGACTTGTAGGGTAGTACTTACTGGCTAGAGTAGAGGAAATGGATTCTATTTGAATATCTGTCTAGAGGCTTTGCCCCACAGGTCCTGGTTGTCCTTGATGGGCTGCAGCTGTGAGCATTGAAGAGAACTGGGATAAAAGGGGGCGGCGTAGCCATTCAGGGAGAGCCTTGAAGGAGCCCTGAACTGGGAAAGAACAGCATGCAGAAGCAAGCGTCTGTGCTGTGAAGATCTGCAGCCATAAGAACACACCGAGGAGGTATGGACTTTAGCAATCTGAGAACAGCATTATGGGACTCTAGAGAAATAGAACAACAACAAGTGGCAGTATTAGATTTGGAGCAATCCAGCAAAGCTTGCAAATTTCTTGCTGGGCACCACCCTCTTGGTCAGGGCGAGTGGCCAGAAATGGAGGCCATTTTCCATGGGGAAAACGAAGTCATTGGCCCAGGCTCTGGGTGTCAGATGAAAGGTGGCGTCTGGGGCTCTAAGGACTTGCAGGGTCCTAGTTGCTGGCAGCTTTCGTTCTGGAAGGATCCAGCAGAGTTTGTAGATTCCTGGCTTGGCACTGCCCTGCCTGCCAGGCCAAGTGGCCACAAATGAAGGCCATTTTCCATGGGAAAAACGAAGTCCTTTCCCCAGGGTCTCAGTAATATGTTCAAGGTGGCGTTTGAGGCTCTAAGTACTTCCAGGGCCCTAGTTGCTGCCAGCTTTTCTTTTGGAAAAATCCAGCAACGATTGCATCATTCTAGCAAGGCTCCCACTTTCTGCCAGGGTGAGTGGCTGCCAAGGGAGGCCATTTGCCATGGGAAAAAGAATTCCTTTCCCCAGGGTCTGGGTGTCAGATGAAAGGTGGCCTTTGGGGTTCTGAGGACTTGTAGGGTAGTACTTACTGGCTAGAGTAGAGGAAATGGATTCTATTTGAATATCTGTCTAGAGGCTTTGCCCCACAGGTCCTGGTTGTCCTTGATGGGCTGCAGCTGTGAGCATTGAAGAGAACTGGGATAAAAGGGGGCGGCTTAGCCATTCAGGGAGAGCCTTGAAGGAGCCCTGAACTGGGAAAGAACAGCATGCAGAAGAAAGCGTCTGTGCTGTGAAGATCTGCAGCCATAAGAACACACCGAGGAGGTATGGACTTTAGCAATCTGAGAACAGCATTATGGGACTCTAGAGAAATAGAACAACAACAAGTGGCAGTATTAGATTTGGAGCAATCCAGCAAAGCTTGCAAATTTCTTGCTGGGCACCACCCTCTTGGTCAGGGCGAGTGGCCAGAAATGGAGGCCATTTTCCATGGGGAAAACGAAGTCATTGGCCCAGGCTCTGGGTGTCAGATGAAAGGTGGCGTCTGGGGCTCTAAGGACTTGCAGGGTCCTAGTTGCTGGCAGCTTTCGTTCTGGAAGGATCCAGCAGAGTTTGTAGATTCCTGGCTTGGCACTGCCCTGCCTGCCAGGCCAAGTGGCCACAAATGAAGGCCATTTCCCATGGGAAAAAGATGTCCTTTCCCCAGGGTCTCAGTAATATGTTCAAGGTGGCGTTTGAGGCTCTAAGTACTTCCAGGGCCCTAGTTGCTGCCAGCTTTTCTTTTGGAAAAATCCAGCAACGATTGCATCATTCTAGCAAGGCTCCCACCTTCTGCCAGGGTGAGTGGCTGCCAAGGGAGGCCATTTGCCATGGGAAAAAGAAGTCCTTTCCCCAGGGTCTGGGTGTCAGATGAAAGGTGGCCTTTGGGGTTCTGAGGACTTGTAGGGTAGTACTTACTGGCTAGAGTAGAGGAAATGGATTCTATTTGAATATCTGTCTAGAGGCTTTGCCCCACAGGTCCTGGTTGTCCTTGATGGGCTGCAGCTGTGAGCATTGAAGAGAACTGGGATAAAAGGGGGCGGCGTAGCCATTCAGGGAGAGCCTTGAAGGAGCCCTGAACTGGGAAAGAACAGCATGCAGAAGAAAGCGTCTGTGCTGTGAAGATCTGCAGCCATAAGAACACACCGAGGAGGTATGGACTTTAGCAAGCTGAGAACAGCATTATGGGACTCTAGAGAAATAGAACAACAACAAGTGGCAGTATTAGATTTGGAGCAATCCAGCAAAGCTTGCAAATTTCTTGCTGGGCACCACCCTCTTGGTCAGGGCGAGTGGCCAGAAATGGAGGCCATTTTCCATGGGGAAAACGAAGTCATTGGCCCAGGCTCTGGGTGTCAGATGAAAGGTGGCGTCTGGGGCTCTAAGGACTTGCAGGGTCCTAGTTGCTGGCAGCTTTCGTTCTGGAAGGATCCAGCAGAGTTTGTAGATTCCTGGCTTGGCACTGCCCTGCCTGCCAGGCCAAGTGGCCACAAATGAAGGCCATTTTCCATGGGAAAAACGAAGTCCTTTCCCCAGGGTCTCAGTAATATGTTCAAGGTGGCGTTTGAGGCTCTAAGTACTTCCAGGGCCCTAGTTGCTGCCAGCTTTTCTTTTGGAAAAATCCAGCAACGATTGCATCATTCTAGCAAGGCTCCCACTTTCTGCCAGGGTGAGTGGCTGCCAAGGGAGGCCATTTGCCATGGGAAAAAGAAGTCCTTTCCCCAGGGTCTGGGTGTCAGATGAAAGGTGGCCTTTGGGGTTCTGAGGACTTGTAGGGTAGTACTTACTGGCTAGAGTAGAGGAAATGGATTCTATTTGAATATCTGTCTAGAGGCTTTGCCCCACAGGTCCTGGTTGTCCTTGATGGGCTGCAGCTGTGAGCATTGAAGAGAACTGGGATAAAAGGGGGCGGCTTAGCCATTCAGGGAGAGCCTTGAAGGAGCCCTGAACTGGGAAAGAACAGCATGCAGAAGAAAGCGTCTGTGCTGTGAAGATCTGCAGCCATAAGAACACACCGAGGAGGTATGGACTTTAGCAATCTGAGAACAGCATGATGGGACTCTAGAGAAATAGAACAACAACAAGTGGCAGCTTTAGATTTGGAGCAATCCAGCAAAGCTTGCAAATTTCTTGCTGGGCACCACCCTCTTGGTCAGGGTGAGAGGCCAGAAATGGAGGCCATTTTCCATGGGGAAAACGAAGTCATTGGCCCAGGCTCTGGGTGTCAGATGAAAGGTGGCGTCTGGGGCTCTAAGGACTTGCAGGGTCCTAGTTGTTGGCAGCTTTCGTTCTAGAAGGATCCAGCAGAGTTTGTAGATTCCTGGCTTGGCACTGCCCTGCCTGCCAGGCCAAGTGGCCACAAATGAAGGCCATTTTCCATGGGAAAAAGAAGTCCTTTCCCCAGGGTCTCAGTAATATGTTCAAGGTGGCGTTTGAGGCTCTAAGTACTTCCAGGGCCCTAGTTGCTGCCAGCTTTTCTTTTGGAAAAATCCAGCAACGATTGCATCATTCTAGCAAGGCTCCCACTTTCTGCCAGGGTGAGTGGCTGCCAAGGGAGGCCATTTGCCATGGGAAAAAGAATTCCTTTCCCCAGGGTCTGGGTGTCAGATGAAAGGTGGCCTTTGGGGTTCTGAGGACTTGTAGGGTAGTACTTACTGGCTAGAGTAGAGGAAATGGATTCTATTTGAATATCTGTCTAGAGGCTTTGCCCCACAGGTCCTGGTTGTCCTTGATGGGCTGCAGCTGTGAGCATTGAAGAGAACTGGGATAAAAGGGGGCGGTGTAGCCATTCAGGGAGAGCCTTGAAGGAGCCCTGAACTGGGAAAGAACAGCATGCAGAAGCAAGCGTCTGTGCTGTGAAGATCTGCAGCCATAAGAACACACCGAGGAGGTATGGACTTTAGCAAGCTGAGAACAGCATGATGGGACTCTAGAGAAATAGAACAACAACAAGTGGCAGCTTTAGATTTGGAGCAATCCAGCAAAGCTTGCAAATTTCTTGCTGGGCACCACCCTCTTGGTCAGGGTGAGAGGCCAGAAATGGAGGCCATTTTCCATGGGGAAAACGAAGTCATTGGCCCAGGCTCTGGGTGTCAGATGAAAGGTGGCGTCTGGGGCTCTAAGGACTTGCAGGGTCCTAGTTGCTGGCAGCTTTCGTTCTGGAAGGATCCAGCAGAGTTTGTAGATTCCTGGCTTGGCACTGCCCTGCCTGCCAGGCCAAGTGGCCACAAATGAAGGCCATTTTCCATGGGAAAAAGATGTCCTTTCCCCAGGGTCTCAGTAATATGTTCAAGGTGGCGTTTGAGGCTCTAAGTACTTCCAGGGCCCTAGTTGCTGCCAGCTTTTCTTTTGGAAAAATCCAGCAACGATTGCATCATTCTAGCAAGGCTCCCACTTTCTGCCAGGGTGAGTGGCTGCCAAGGGAGGCCATTTGCCATGGGAAAAAGAATTCCTTTCCCCAGGGTCTGGGTGTCAGATGAAAGGTGGCCTTTGGGGTTCTGAGGACTTGTAGGGTAGTACTTACTGGCTAGAGTAGAGGAAATGGATTCTATTTGAATATCTGTCTAGAGGCTTTGCCCCACAGGTCCTGGTTGTCCTTGATGGGCTGCAGCTGTGAGCATTGAAGAGAACTGGGATAAAAGGGGGCGGCTTAGCCATTCAGGGAGAGCCTTGAAGGAGCCCTGAACTGGGAAAGAACAGCATGCAGAAGAAAGCGTCTGTGCTGTGAAGATCTGCAGCCATAAGAACACACCGAGGAGGTATGGACTTTAGCAATCTGAGAACAGCATTATGGGACTCTAGAGAAATAGAACAACAACAAGTGGCAGCTTTAGATTTGGAGCAATCCAGCAAAGCTTGCAAATTTCTTGCTGGGCACCACCCTCTTGGTCAGGGTGAGAGGCCAGAAATGGAGGCCATTTTCCATGGGGAAAACGAAGTCATTGGCCCAGGCTCTGGGTGTCAGATGAAAGGTGGCGTCTGGGGCTCTAAGGACTTGCAGGGTCCTAGTTGTTGGCAGCTTTCGTTCTAGAAGGATCCAGCAGAGTTTGTAGATTCCTGGCTTGGCACTGCCCTGCCTGCCAGGCCAAGTGGCCACAAATGAAGGCCATTTTCCATGGGAAAAAGAAGTCCTTTCCCCAGGGTCTCAGTAATATGTTCAAGGTGGCGTTTGAGGCTCTAAGTACTTCCAGGGCCCTAGTTGCTGCCAGCTTTTCTTTTGGAAAAATCCAGCAACGATTGCATCATTCTAGCTAGGCTCCCACCTTCTGCCAGGGTGAGTGGCTGCCAAGGGAGGCCATTTGCCATGGGAAAAAGAAGTCCTTTCCCCAGGGTCTGGGTGTCAGATGAAAGGTGGCCTTTGGGGTTCTGAGGACTTGTAGGGTAGTACTTACTGGCTAGAGTAGAGGAAATGGATTCTATTTGAATATCTGTCTAGAGGCTTTGCCCCACAGGTCCTGGTTGTCCTTGATGGGCTGCAGCTGTGAGCATTGAAGAGAACTGGGATAAAAGGGGGCGGTGTAGCCATTCAGGGAGAGCCTTGAAGGAGCCCTGAACTGGGAAAGAACAGCATGCAGAAGAAAGCGTCTGTGCTGTGAAGATCTGCAGCCATAAGAACACACCGAGGAGGTATGGACTTTAGCAATCTGAGAACAGCATTATGGGACTCTAGAGAAATAGAACAACAACAAGTGGCAGCTTTAGATTTGGAGCAATCCAGCAAAGCTTGCAAATTTCTTGCTGGGCACCACCCTCTTGGTCAGGGTGAGAGGCCAGAAATGGAGGCCATTTTCCATGGGGAAAACGAAGTCATTGGCCCAGGCTCTGGGTGTCAGATGAAAGGTGGCGTCTGGGGCTCTAAGGACTTGCAGGGTCCTAGTTGTTGGCAGCTTTCGTTCTAGAAGGATCCAGCAGAGTTTGTAGATTCCTGGCTTGGCACTGCCCTGCCTGCCAGGCCAAGTGGCCACAAATGAAGGCCATTTTCCATGGGAAAAAGAAGTCCTTTCCCCAGGGTCTCAGTAATATGTTCAAGGTGGCGTTTGAGGCTCTAAGTACTTCCAGGGCCCTAGTTGCTGCCAGCTTTTCTTTTGGAAAAATCCAGCAACGATTGCATCATTCTAGCAAGGCTCCCACTTTCTGCCAGGGTGAGTGGCTGCCAAGGGAGGCCATTTGCCATGGGAAAAAGAAGTCCTTTCCCCAGGGTCTGGGTGTCAGATGAAAGGTGGCCTTTGGGGTTCTGAGGACTTGTAGGGTAGTACTTACTGGCTAGAGTAGAGGAAATGGATTCTATTTGAATATCTGTCTAGAGGCTTTGCCCCACAGGTCCTGGTTGTCCTTGATGGGCTGCAGCTGTGAGCATTGAAGAGAACTGGGATAAAAGGGGGCGGCGTAGCCATTCAGGGAGAGCCTTGAAGGAGCCCTGAACTGGGAAAGAACAGCATGCAGAAGCAAGCGTCTGTGCTGTGAAGATCTGCAGCCATAAGAACACACCGAGGAGGTATGGACTTTAGCAATCTGAGAACAGCATTATGGGACTCTAGAGAAATAGAACAACAACAAGTGGCAGCTTTAGATTTGGAGCAATCCAGCAAAGCATGCAAATTTCTTGCTGGGCACCACCCTCTTGGTCAGGGCGAGTGGCCAGAAATGGAGGCCATTTTCCATGGGGAAAACGAAGTCATTGGCCCAGGCTCTGGGTGTCAGATGAAAGGTGGCGTCTGGGGCTCTAAGGACTTGCAGGGTCCTAGTTGCTGGCAGCTTTCGTTCTGGAAGGATCCAGCAGAGTTTGTAGATTCCTGGCTTGGCACTGCCCTGCCTGCCAGGCCAAGTGGCCACAAATGAAGGCCATTTTCCATGGGAAAAAGAAGTCCTTTCCCCAGGGTCTCAGTAATATGTTCAAGGTGGCGTTTGAGGCTCTAAGTACTTCCAGGGCCCTAGTTGCTGCCAGCTTTTCTTTTGGAAAAATCCAGCAACGATTGCATCATTCTAGCAAGGCTCCCACTTTCTGCCAGGGTGAGTGGCTGCCAAGGGCGGCCATTTGCCATGGGAAAAAGAATTCCTTTCCCCAGGGTCTGGGTGTCAGATGAAAGGTGGCCTTTGGGGTTCTGAGGACTTGTAGGGTAGTACTTACTGGCTAGAGTAGAGGAAATGGATTCTATTTGAATATCTGTCTAGAGGCTTTGCCCCACAGGTCCTGGTTGTCCTTGATGGGCTGCAGCTGTGAGCATTGAAGAGAACTGGGATAAAAGGGGGCGGCTTAGCCATTCAGGGAGAGCCTTAAAGGAGCCCTGAACTGGGAAAGAACAGCATGCAGAAGAAAGCGTCTGTGCTGTGAAGATCTGCAGCCATAAGAACACACCGAGGAGGTATGGACTTTAGCAATCTGAGAACAGCATTATGGGACTCTAGAGAAATAGAACAACAACAAGTGGCAGTATTAGATTTGGAGCAATCCAGCAAAGCTTGCAAATTTCTTGCTGGGCACCACCCTCTTGGTCAGGGCGAGAGGCCAGAAATGGAGGCCATTTTCCATGGGGAAAACGAAGTCATTGGCCCAGGCTCTGGGTGTAAGATGAAAGGTGGCGTCTGGGGCTCTAAGGACTTGCAGGGTCCTAGTTGCTGGCAGCTTTCGTTCTGGAAGGATCCAGCAGAGTTTGTAGATTCCTGGCTTGGCACTGCCCTGCCTGCCAGGCCAAGTGGCCACAAATGAAGGCCATTTTCCATGGGAAAAAGAAGTCCTTTCCCCAGGGTCTCAGTAATATGTTCAAGGTGGCGTTTGAGGCTCTAAGTACTTCCAGGGCCCTAGTTGCTGCCAGCTTTTCTTTTGGAAAAATCCAGCAACGATTGCATCATTCTAGCAAGGCTCCCACTTTCTGCCAGGGTGAGTGGCTGCCAAGGGAGGCCATTTGCCATGGGAAAAAGAATTCCTTTCCCCAGGGTCTGGGTGTCAGATGAAAGGTGGCCTTTGGGGTTCTGAGGACTTGTAGGGTAGTACTTACTGGCTAGAGTAGAGGAAATGGATTCTATTTGAATATCTGTCTAGAGGCTTTGCCCCACAGGTCCTGGTTGTCCTTGATGGGCTGCAGCTGTGAGCATTGAAGAGAACTGGGATAAAAGGGGGCGGCTTAGCCATTCAGGGAGAGCCTTGAAGGAGCCCTGAACTGGGAAAGAACAGCATGCAGAAGAAAGCGTCTGTGCTGTGAAGATCTGCAGCCATAAGAACACACCGAGGAGGTATGGACTTTAGCAATCTGAGAACAGCATTATGGGACTCTAGAGAAATAGAACAACAACAAGTGGCAGTATTAGATTTGGAGCAATCCAGCAAAGCTTGCAAATTTCTTGCTGGGCACCACCCTCTTGGTCAGGGCGAGTGGCCAGAAATGGAGGCCATTTTCCATGGGGAAAACGAAGTCATTGGCCCAGGCTCTGGGTGTCAGATGAAAGGTGGCGTCTGGGGCTCTAAGGACTTGCAGGGTCCTAGTTGCTGGCAGCTTTCGTTCTGGAAGGATCCAGCAGAGTTTGTAGATTCCTGGCTTGGCACTGCCCTGCCTGCCAGGCCAAGTGGCCACAAATGAAGGCCATTTCCCATGGGAAAAAGATGTCCTTTCCCCAGGGTCTCAGTAATATGTTCAAGGTGGCGTTTGAGGCTCTAAGTACTTCCAGGGCCCTAGTTGCTGGCAGCTTTTCTTTTGGAAAAATCCAGCAACGATTGCATCATTCTAGCAAGGCTCCCACCTTCTGCCAGGGTGAGTGGCTGCCAAGGGAGGCCATTTGCCATGGGAAAAAGAAGTCCTTTCCCCAGGGTCTGGGTGTCAGATGAAAGGTGGCCTTTGGGGTTCTGAGGACTTGTAGGGTAGTACTTACTGGCTAGAGTAGAGGAAATGGATTCTATTTGAATATCTGTCTAGAGGCTTTGCCCCACAGGTCCTGGTTGTCCTTGATGGGCTGCAGCTGTGAGCATTGAAGAGAACTGGGATAAAAGGGGGCGGCGTAGCCATTCAGGGAGAGCCTTGAAGGAGCCCTGAACTGGGAAAGAACAGCATGCAGAAGAAAGCGTCTGTGCTGTGAAGATTTGCAGCCATAAGAACACACTGAGGAGGTATGGACTTTAGCAATCTGAGAACAGCATTATGGGACTCTAGAGAAATAGAACAACAACAAGTGGCAGCTTTAGATTTGGAGCAATCCAGCAAAGCTTGCAAATTTCTTGCTGGGCACCACCCTCTTGGTCAGGGTGAGAGGCCAGAAATGGAGGCCATTTTCCATGGGGAAAACGAAGTCATTGGCCCAGGCTCTGGGTGTAAGATGACAGGTGGCATCTGGGGCTCTAAGGACTTGCAGGGTCCTAGTTGCTGGCAGCTTTCGTTCTGGAAGGATCCAGCAGAGTTTGTAGATTCCTGGCTTGGCACTGCCCTGCCTGCCAGGCCAAGTGGCCACAAATGAAGGCCATTTTCCATGGGAAAAACGAAGTCCTGTCCCCAGGGTCTCAGTAATATGTTCAAGGTGGCGTTTGAGGCTCTAAGTACTTCCAGGGCCCTAGTTGCTGCCAGCTTTTCTTTTGGAAAAATCCAGCAACGATTGCATCATTCTAGCTAGGCTCCCACCTTCTGCCAGGGTGAGTGGCTGCCAAGGGAGGCCATTTGCCATGGGAAAAAGAAGTCCTTTCCCCAGGGTCTGGGTGTCAGATGAAAGGTGGCCTTTGGGGTTCTGAGGACTTGTAGGGTAGTACTTACTGGCTAGAGTAGAGGAAATGGATTCTATTTGAATATCTGTCTAGAGGCTTTGCCCCACAGGTCCTGGTTGTCCTTGATGGGCTGCAGCTGTGAGCATTGAAGAGAACTGGGATAAAAGGGGGCGGCGTAGCCATTCAGGGAGAGCCTTGAAGGAGCCCTGAACTGGGAAAGAACAGCATGCAGAAGAAAGCGTCTGTGCTGTGAAGATCTGAAGCCATAAGAACACACCGAGGAGGTATGGACTTTAGCAATCTGAGAACAGCATTATGGGACTCTAGAGAAATAGAACAACAACAAGTGGCAGCTTTAGATTTGGAGCAATCCAGCAAAGCTTGCAAATTTCTTGCTGGGCACCACCCTCTTGGTCAGGGTGAGAGGCCAGAAATGGAGGCCATTTTCCATGGGGAAAACGAAGTCATTGGCCCAGGCTCTGGGTGTCAGATGAAAGGTGGCATCTGGGGCTCTAAGGACTTGCAGGGTCCTAGTTGCTGGCAGCTTTCGTTCTGGAAGGATCCAGCAGAGTTTGTAGATTCCTGGCTTGGCACTGCCCTGCCTGCCAGGCCAAGTGGCCACAAATGAAGGCCATTTTCCATGGGAAAAAGATGTCCTTTCCCCAGGGTCTCAGTAATATGTTCAAGGTGGCGTTTGAGGCTCTAAGTACTTCCAGGGCCCTAGTTGCTGCCAGCTTTTCTTTTGGAAAAATCCAGCAACGATTGCATCATTCTAGCAAGGCTCCCACCTTCTGCCAGGGTGAGTGGCTGCCAAGGGAGGCCATTTGCCATGGGAAAAAGAAGTCCTTTCCCCAGGGTCTGGGTGTCAGATGAAAGGTGGCCTTTGGGGTTCTGAGGACTTGTAGGGTAGTACTTACTGGCTAGAGTAGAGGAAATGGATTCTATTTGAATATCTGTCTAGAGGCTTTGCCCCACAGGTCCTGGTTGTCCTTGATGGGCTGCAGCTGTGAGCATTGAAGAGAACTGGGATAAAAGGGGGCGGCGTAGCCATTCAGGGAGAGCCTTGAAGGAGCCCTGAACTGGGAAAGAACAGCATGCAGAAGAAAGCGTCTGTGCTGTGAAGATCTGCAGCCATAAGAACACACCGAGGAGGTATGGACTTTAGCAAGCTGAGAACAGCATTATGGGACTCTAGAGAAATAGAACAACAACAAGTGGCAGCTTTCGATTTGGAGCAATCCAGCAAAGCTTGCAAATTTCTTGCTGGGCACCACCCTCTTGGTCAGGGCGAGTGGCCAGAAATGGAGGCCATTTTCCATGGGGAAAACGAAGTCATTGGCCCAGGCTCTGGGTGTCAGATGAAAGGTGGCGTCTGGGGCTCTAAGGACTTGCAGGGTCCTAGTTGCTGGCAGCTTTCATTCTGGAAGGATCCAGCAGAGTTTGTAGATTCCTGGCTTGGCACTGCCCTGCCTGCCAGGCCAAGTGGCCACAAATGAAGGCCATTTTCCATGGGAAAAACGAAGTCCTTTCCCCAGGGTCTCAGTAATATGTTCAAGGTGGCGTTTGAGGCTCTAAGTACTTCCAGGGCCCTAGTTGCTGCCAGCTTTTCTTTTGGAAAAATCCAGCAACGATTGCATCATTCTAGCAAGGCTCCCACTTTCTGCCAGGGTGAGTGGCTGCCAAGGGAGGCCATTTGCCATGGGAAAAAGAAGTCCTTTCCCCAGGGTCTGGGTGTCAGATGAAAGGTGGCCTTTGGGGTTCTGAGGACTTGTAGGGTAGTACTTACTGGCTAGAGTAGAGGAAATGGATTCTATTTGAATATCTGTCTAGAGGCTTTGCCCCACAGGTCCTGGTTGTCCTTGATGGGCTGCAGCTGTGAGCATTGAAGAGAACTGGGATAAAAGGGGGCGGCTTAGCCATTCAGGGAGAGCCTTGAAGGAGCCCTGAACTGGGAAAGAACAGCATGCAGAAGAAAGCGTCTGTGCTGTGAAGATCTGCAGCCATAAGAACACACCGAGGAGGTATGGACTTTAGCAATCTGAGAACAGCATTATGGGACTCTAGAGAAATAGAACAACAACAAGTGGCAGCTTTAGATTTGGAGCAATCCAGCAAAGCTTGCAAATTTCTTGCTGGGCACCACCCTCTTGGTCAGGGTGAGAGGCCAGAAATGGAGGCCATTTTCCATGGGGAAAACGAAGTCATTGGCCCAGGCTCTGGGTGTCAGATGAAAGGTGGCGTCTGGGGCTCTAAGGACTTGCAGGGTCCTAGTTGCTGGCAGCTTTCGTTCTGGAAGGATCCAGCAGAGTTTGTAGATTCCTGGCTTGGCACTGCCCTGCCTGCCAGGTCAAGTGGCCACAAATGAAGGCCATTTTCCATGGGAAAAAGATGTCCTTTCCCCAGGGTCTCAGTAATATGTTCAAGGTGGCGTTTGAGGCTCTAAGTACTTCCAGGGCCCTAGTTGCTGCCAGCTTTTCTTTTGGAAAAATCCAGCAACGATTGCATCATTCTAGCTAGGCTCCCACCTTCTGCCAGGGTGAGTGGCTGCCAAGGGAGGCCATTTGCCATGGGAAAAAGAAGTCCTTTCCCCAGGGTCTGGGTGTCAGATGAAAGGTGGCCTTTGGGGTTCTGAGGACTTGTAGGGTAGTACTTACTGGCTAGAGTAGAGGAAATGGATTCTATTTGAATATCTGTCTAGAGGCTTTGCCCCACAGGTCCTGGTTGTCCTTGATGGGCTGCAGCTGTGAGCATTGAAGAGAACTGGGATAAAAGGGGGCGGCGTAGCCATTCAGGGAGAGCCTTGAAGGA
Organism: Agelaius phoeniceus; assembly: GCF_051311805.1. Lineage (NCBI taxonomy): Eukaryota > Metazoa > Chordata > Aves > Passeriformes > Icteridae > Agelaius > Agelaius phoeniceus. The sequence continues at coordinate 3,847,880 of NC_135299.1, forward strand.
GCCCTGAACTGGGAAAGAACAGCATGCAGAAGAAAGCGTCTGTGCTGTGAAGATTTGCAGCCATAAGAACACACCGAGGAGGTATGGACTTTAGCAATCTGAGAACAGCATGATGGGACTCTAGAGAAATAGAACAACAACAAGTGGCAGCTTTAGATTTGGAGCAATCCAGCAAAGCTTGCAAATTTCTTGCTGGGCACCACCCTCTTGGTCAGGGTGAGAGGCCAGAAATGGAGGCCATTTTCCATGGGGAAAACGAAGTCATTGGCCCAGGCTCTGGGTGTAAGATGACAGGTGGCATCTGGGGCTCTAAGGACTTGCAGGGTCCTAGTTGCTGGCAGCTTTCGTTCTGGAAGGATCCAGCAGAGTTTGTAGATTCCTGGCTTGGCACTGCCCTGCCTGCCAGGCCAAGTGGCCACAAATGAAGGCCATTTTCCATGGGAAAAACGAAGTCCTGTCCCCAGGGTCTCAGTAATATGTTCAAGGTGGCGTTTGAGGCTCTAAGTACTTCCAGGGCCCTAGTTGCTGCCAGCTTTTCTTTTGGAAAAATCCAGCAACGATTGCATCATTCTAGCTAGGCTCCCACTTTCTGCCAGGGTGAGTGGCTGCCAAGGGAGGCCATTTGCCATGGGAAAAAGAAGTCCTTTCCCCAGGGTCTGGGTGTCAGATGAAAGGTGGCCTTTGGGGTTCTGAGGACTTGTAGGGTAGTACTTACTGGCTAGAGTAGAGGAAATGGATTCTATTTGAATATCTGTCTAGAGGCTTTGCCCCACAGGTCCTGGTTGTCCTTGATGGGCTGCAGCTGTGAGCATTGAAGAGAACTGGGATAAAAGGGGGCGGCTTAGCCATTCAGGGAGAGCCTTGAAGGAGCCCTGAACTGGGAAAGAACAGCATGCAGAAGAAAGCGTCTGTGCTGTGAAGATCTGCAGCCATAAGAACACACCGAGGAGGTATGGACTTTAGCAATCTGAGAACAGCATTATGGGACTCTAGAGAAATAGAACAACAACAAGTGGCAGCTTTAGATTTGGAGCAATCCAGCAAAGCTTGCAAATTTCTTGCTGGGCACCACCCTCTTGGTCAGGGTGAGAGGCCAGAAATGGAGGCCATTTTCCATGGGGAAAACGAAGTCATTGGCCCAGGCTCTGGGTGTCAGATGAAAGGTGGCGTCTGGGGCTCTAAGGACTTGCAGGGTCCTAGTTGCTGGCAGCTTTCGTTCTGGAAGGATCCAGCAGAGTTTGTAGATTCCTGGCTTGGCACTGCCCTGCCTGCCAGGTCAAGTGGCCACAAATGAAGGCCATTTTCCATGGGAAAAAGATGTCCTTTCCCCAGGGTCTCAGTAATATGTTCAAGGTGGCGTTTGAGGCTCTAAGTACTTCCAGGGCCCTAGTTGCTGCCAGCTTTTCTTTTGGAAAAATCCAGCAACGATTGCATCATTCTAGCTAGGCTCCCACCTTCTGCCAGGGTGAGTGGCTGCCAAGGGAGGCCATTTGCCATGGGAAAAAGAAGTCCTTTCCCCAGGGTCTGGGTGTCAGATGAAAGGTGGCCTTTGGGGTTCTGAGGACTTGTAGGGTAGTACTTACTGGCTAGAGTAGAGGAAATGGATTCTATTTGAATATCTGTCTAGAGGCTTTGCCCCACAGGTCCTGGTTGTCCTTGATGGGCTGCAGCTGTGAGCATTGAAGAGAACTGGGATAAAAGGGGGCGGCGTAGCCATTCAGGGAGAGCCTTGAAGGAGCCCTGAACTGGGAAAGAACAGCATGCAGAAGAAAGCGTCTGTGCTGTGAAGATTTGCAGCCATAAGAACACACCGAGGAGGTATGGACTTTAGCAATCTGAGAACAGCATGATGGGACTCTAGAGAAATAGAACAACAACAAGTGGCAGCTTTAGATTTGGAGCAATCCAGCAAAGCTTGCAAATTTCTTGCTGGGCACCACCCTCTTGGTCAGGGTGAGAGGCCAGAAATGGAGGCCATTTTCCATGGGGAAAACGAAGTCATTGGCCCAGGCTCTGGGTGTAAGATGACAGGTGGCATCTGGGGCTCTAAGGACTTGCAGGGTCCTAGTTGCTGGCAGCTTTCGTTCTGGAAGGATCCAGCAGAGTTTGTAGATTCCTGGCTTGGCACTGCCCTGCCTGCCAGGCCAAGTGGCCACAAATGAAGGCCATTTTCCATGGGAAAAACGAAGTCCTGTCCCCAGGGTCTCAGTAATATGTTCAAGGTGGCGTTTGAGGCTCTAAGTACTTCCAGGGCCCTAGTTGCTGCCAGCTTTTCTTTTGGAAAAATCCAGCAACGATTGCATCATTCTAGCAAGGCTCCCACTTTCTGCCAGGGTGAGTGGCTGCCAAGGGAGGCCATTTGCCATGGGAAAAAGAATTCCTTTCCCCAGGGTCTGGGTGTCAGATGAAAGGTGGCCTTTGGGGTTCTGAGGACTTGTAGGGTAGTACTTACTGGCTAGAGTAGAGGAAATGGATTCTATTTGAATATCTGTCTAGAGGCTTTGCCCCACAGGTCCTGGTTGTCCTTGATGGGCTGCAGCTGTGAGCATTGAAGAGAACTGGGATAAAAGGGGGCGGCTTAGCCATTCAGGGAGAGCCTTGAAGGAGCCCTGAACTGGGAAAGAACAGCATGCAGAAGAAAGCGTCTGTGCTGTGAAGATCTGCAGCCATAAGAACACACCGAGGAGGTATGGACTTTAGCAATCTGAGAACAGCATTATGGGACTCTAGAGAAATAGAACAACAACAAGTGGCAGTATTAGATTTGGAGCAATCCAGCAAAGCTTGCAAATTTCTTGCTGGGCACCACCCTCTTGGTCAGGGCGAGTGGCCAGAAATGGAGGCCATTTTCCATGGGGAAAACGAAGTCATTGGCCCAGGCTCTGGGTGTCAGATGAAAGGTGGCGTCTGGGGCTCTAAGGACTTGCAGGGTCCTAGTTGCTGGCAGCTTTCGTTCTGGAAGGATCCAGCAGAGTTTGTAGATTCCTGGCTTGGCACTGCCCTGCCTGCCAGGCCAAGTGGCCACAAATGAAGGCCATTTCCCATGGGAAAAAGATGTCCTTTCCCCAGGGTCTCAGTAATATGTTCAAGGTGGCGTTTGAGGCTCTAAGTACTTCCAGGGCCCTAGTTGCTGCCAGCTTTTCTTTTGGAAAAATCCAGCAACGATTGCATCATTCTAGCAAGGCTCCCACCTTCTGCCAGGGTGAGTGGCTGCCAAGGGAGGCCATTTGCCATGGGAAAAAGAAGTCCTTTCCCCAGGGTCTGGGTGTCAGATGAAAGGTGGCCTTTGGGGTTCTGAGGACTTGTAGGGTAGTACTTACTGGCTAGAGTAGAGGAAATGGATTCTATTTGAATATCTGTCTAGAGGCTTTGCCCCACAGGTCCTGGTTGTCCTTGATGGGCTGCAGCTGTGAGCATTGAAGAGAACTGGGATAAAAGGGGGCGGCGTAGCCATTCAGGGAGAGCCTTGAAGGAGCCCTGAACTGGGAAAGAACAGCATGCAGAAGAAAGCGTCTGTGCTGTGAAGATCTGCAGCCATAAGAACACACCGAGGAGGTATGGACTTTAGCAAGCTGAGAACAGCATTATGGGACTCTAGAGAAATAGAACAACAACAAGTGGCAGCTTTAGATTTGGAGCAATCCAGCAAAGCTTGCAAATTTCTTGCTGGGCACCACCCTCTTGGTCAGGGCGAGTGGCCAGAAATGGAGGCCATTTTCCATGGGGAAAACGAAGTCATTGGCCCAGGCTCTGGGTGTCAGATGAAAGGTGGCGTCTGGGGCTCTAAGGACTTGCAGGGTCCTAGTTGTTGGCAGCTTTCGTTCTAGAAGGATCCAGCAGAGTTTGTAGATTCCTGGCTTGGCACTGCCCTGCCTGCCAGGCCAAGTGGCCACAAATGAAGGCCATTTTCCATGGGAAAAAGAAGTCCTTTCCCCAGGGTCTCAGTAATATGTTCAAGGTGGCGTTTGAGGCTCTAAGTACTTCCAGGGCCCTAGTTGCTGCCAGCTTTTCTTTTGGAAAAATCCAGCAACGATTGCATCATTCTAGCAAGGCTCCCACTTTCTGCCAGGGTGAGTGGCTGCCAAGGGAGGCCATTTGCCATGGGAAAAAGAAGTCCTTTCCCCAGGGTCTGGGTGTCAGATGAAAGGTGGCCTTTGGGGTTCTGAGGACTTGTAGGGTAGTACTTACTGGCTAGAGTAGAGGAAATGGATTCTATTTGAATATCTGTCTAGAGGCTTTGCCCCACAGGTCCTGGTTGTCCTTGATGGGCTGCAGCTGTGAGCATTGAAGAGAACTGGGATAAAAGGGGGCGGCGTAGCCATTCAGGGAGAGCCTTGAAGGAGCCCTGAACTGGGAAAGAACAGCATGCAGAAGAAAGCGTCTGTGCTGTGAAGATCTGCAGCCATAAGAACACACCGAGGAGGTATGGACTTTAGCAATCTGAGAACAGCATTATGGGACTCTAGAGAAATAGAACAACAACAAGTGGCAGCTTTAGATTTGGAGCAATCCAGCAAAGCTTGCAAATTTCTTGCTGGGCACCACCCTCTTGGTCAGGGTGAGAGGCCAGAAATGGAGGCCATTTTCCATGGGGAAAACGAAGTCATTGGCCCAGGCTCTGGGTGTCAGATGAAAGGTGGCGTCTGGGGCTCTAAGGACTTGCAGGGTCCTAGTTGTTGGCAGCTTTCGTTCTGGAAGGATCCAGCAGAGTTTGTAGATTCCTGGCTTGGCACTGCCCTGCCTGCCAGGCCAAGTGGCCACAAATGAAGGCCATTTTCCATGGGAAAAACGAAGTCCTTTCCCCAGGGTCTCAGTAATATGTTCAAGGTGGCGTTTGAGGCTCTAAGTACTTCCAGGGCCCTAGTTGCTGCCAGCTTTTCTTTTGGAAAAATCCAGCAACGATTGCATCATTCTAGCAAGGCTCCCACTTTCTGCCAGGGTGAGTGGCTGCCAAGGGAGGCCATTTGCCATGGGAAAAAGAAGTCCTTTCCCCAGGGTCTGGGTGTCAGATGAAAGGTGGCCTTTGGGGTTCTGAGGACTTGTAGGGTAGTACTTACTGGCTAGAGTAGAGGAAATGGATTCTATTTGAATATCTGTCTAGAGGCTTTGCCCCACAGGTCCTGGTTGTCCTTGATGGGCTGCAGCTGTGAGCATTGAAGAGAACTGGGATAAAAGGGGGCGGCGTAGCCATTCAGGGAGAGCCTTGAAGGAGCCCTGAACTGGGAAAGAACAGCATGCAGAAGAAAGCGTCTGTGCTGTGAAGATCTGCAGCCATAAGAACACACCGAGGAGGTATGGACTTTAGCAATCTGAGAACAGCATTATGGGACTCTAGAGAAATAGAACAACAACAAGTGGCAGCTTTAGATTTGGAGCAATCCAGCAAAGCTTGCAAATTTCTTGCTGGGCACCACCCTCTTGGTCAGGGTGAGAGGCCAGAAATGGAGGCCATTTTCCATGGGGAAAACGAAGTCATTGGCCCAGGCTCTGGGTGTCAGATGAAAGGTGGCGTCTGGGGCTCTAAGGACTTGCAGGGTCCTAGTTGCTGGCAGCTTTCGTTCTGGAAGGATCCAGCAGAGTTTGTAGATTCCTGGCTTGGCACTGCCCTGCCTGCCAGGCCAAGTGGCCACAAATGAAGGCCATTTTCCATGGGAAAAAGATGTCCTTTCCCCAGGGTCTCAGTAATATGTTCAAGGTGGCGTTTGAGGCTCTAAGTACTTCCAGGGCCCTAGTTGCTGCCAGCTTTTCTTTTGGAAAAATCCAGCAACGATTGCATCATTCTAGCAAGGCTCCCACTTTCTGCCAGGGTGAGTGGCTGCCAAGGGAGGCCATTTGCCATGGGAAAAAGAATTCCTTTCCCCAGGGTCTGGGTGTCAGATGAAAGGTGGCCTTTGGGGTTCTGAGGACTTGTAGGGTAGTACTTACTGGCTAGAGTAGAGGAAATGGATTCTATTTGAATATCTGTCTAGAGGCTTTGCCCCACAGGTCCTGGTTGTCCTTGATGGGCTGCAGCTGTGAGCATTGAAGAGAACTGGGATAAAAGGGGGCGGCTTAGCCATTCAGGGAGAGCCTTGAAGGAGCCCTGAACTGGGAAAGAACAGCATGCAGAAGAAAGCGTCTGTGCTGTGAAGATCTGCAGCCATAAGAACACACCGAGGAGGTATGGACTTTAGCAATCTGAGAACAGCATTATGGGACTCTAGAGAAATAGAACAACAACAAGTGGCAGTATTAGATTTGGAGCAATCCAGCAAAGCTTGCAAATTTCTTGCTGGGCACCACCCTCTTGGTCAGGGTGAGAGGCCAGAAATGGAGGCCATTTTCCATGGGGAAAACGAAGTCATTGGCCCAGGCTCTGGGTGTCAGATGAAAGGTGGCGTCTGGGGCTCTAAGGACTTGCAGGGTCCTAGTTGTTGGCAGCTTTCGTTCTAGAAGGATCCAGCAGAGTTTGTAGATTCCTGGCTTGGCACTGCCCTGCCTGCCAGGCCAAGTGGCCACAAATGAAGGCCATTTTCCATGGGAAAAAGAAGTCCTTTCCCCAGGGTCTCAGTAATATGTTCAAGGTGGCGTTTGAGGCTCTAAGTACTTCCAGGGCCCTAGTTGCTGCCAGCTTTTCTTTTGGAAAAATCCAGCAACGATTGCATCATTCTAGCTAGGCTCCCACCTTCTGCCAGGGTGAGTGGCTGCCAAGGGAGGCCATTTGCCATGGGAAAAAGAAGTCCTTTCCCCAGGGTCTGGGTGTCAGATGAAAGGTGGCCTTTGGGGTTCTGAGGACTTGTAGGGTAGTACTTACTGGCTAGAGTAGAGGAAATGGATTCTATTTGAATATCTGTCTAGAGGCTTTGCCCCACAGGTCCTGGTTGTCCTTGATGGGCTGCAGCTGTGAGCATTGAAGAGAACTGGGATAAAAGGGGGCGGCGTAGCCATTCAGGGAGAGCCTTGAAGGAGCCCTGAACTGGGAAAGAACAGCATGCAGAAGAAAGCGTCTGTGCTGTGAAGATCTGCAGCCATAAGAACACACCGAGGAGGTATGGACTTTAGCAATCTGAGAACAGCATTATGGGACTCTAGAGAAATAGAACAACAACAAGTGGCAGCTTTAGATTTGGAGCAATCCAGCAAAGCTTGCAAATTTCTTGCTGGGCACCACCCTCTTGGTCAGGGTGAGAGGCCAGAAATGGAGGCCATTTTCCATGGGGAAAACGAAGTCATTGGCCCAGGCACTGGGTGTCAGATGAAAGGTGGCGTCTGGGGCTCTAAGGACTTGCAGGGTCCTAGTTGCTGGCAGCTTTCGTTCTGGAAGGATCCAGCAGAGTTTGTAGATTCCTGGCTTGGCACTGCCCTGCCTGCCAGGCCAAGTGGCCACAAATGAAGGCCATTTCCCATGGGAAAAAGATGTCCTTTCCCCAGGGTCTCAGTAATATGTTCAAGGTGGCGTTTGAGGCTCTAAGTACTTCCAGGGCCCTAGTTGCTGCCAGCTTTTCTTTTGGAAAAATCCAGCAACGATTGCATCATTCTAGCAAGGCTCCCACTTTCTGCCAGGGTGAGTGGCTGCCAAGGGAGGCCATTTGCCATGGGAAAAAGAAGTCCTTTCCCCAGGGTCTGGGTGTCAGATGAAAGGTGGCCTTTGGGGTTCTGAGGACTTGTAGGGTAGTACTTACTGGCTAGAGTAGAGGAAATGGATTCTATTTGAATATCTGTCTAGAGGCTTTGCCCCACAGGTCCTGGTTGTCCTTGATGGGCTGCAGCTGTGAGCATTGAAGAGAACTGGGATAAAAGGGGGCGGCGTAGCCATTCAGGGAGAGCCTTGAAGGAGCCCTGAACTGGGAAAGAACAGCATGCAGAAGAAAGCGTCTGTGCTGTGAAGATCTGCAGCCATAAGAACACACCGAGGAGGTATGGACTTTAGCAATCTGAGAACAGCATTATGGGACTCTAGAGAAATAGAACAACAACAAGTGGCAGCTTTAGATTTGGAGCAATCCAGCAAAGCTTGCAAATTTCTTGCTGGGCACCACCCTCTTGGTCAGGGTGAGAGGCCAGAAATGGAGGCCATTTTCCATGGGGAAAACGAAGTCATTGGCCCAGGCTCTGGGTGTCAGATGAAAGGTGGCGTCTGGGGCTCTAAGGACTTGCAGGGTCCTAGTTGCTGGCAGCTTTCGTTCTGGAAGGATCCAGCAGAGTTTGTAGATTCCTGGCTTGGCACTGCCCTGCCTGCCAGGCCAAGTGGCCACAAATGAAGGCCATTTTCCATGGGAAAAAGAAGTCCTTTCCCCAGGGTCTCAGTAATATGTTCAAGGTGGCGTTTGAGGCTCTAAGTACTTCCAGGGCCCTAGTTGCTGCCAGCTTTTCTTTTGGAAAAATCCAGCAACGATTGCATCATTCTAGCAAGGCTCCCACTTTCTGCCAGGGTGAGTGGCTGCCAAGGGAGGCCATTTGCCATGGGAAAAAGAAGTCCTTTCCCCAGGGTCTGGGTGTCAGATGAAAGGTGGCCTTTGGGGTTCTGAGGACTTGTAGGGTAGTACTTACTGGCTAGAGTAGAGGAAATGGATTCTATTTGAATATCTGTCTAGAGGCTTTGCCCCACAGGTCCTGGTTGTCCTTGATGGGCTGCAGCTGTGAGCATTGAAGAGAACTGGGATAAAAGGGGGCGGCGTAGCCATTCAGGGAGAGCCTTGAAGGAGCCCTGAACTGGGAAAGAACAGCATGCAGAAGAAAGCGTCTGTGCTGTGAAGATCTGCAGCCATAAGAACACACCGAGGAGGTATGGACTTTAGCAATCTGAGAACAGCATGATGGGACTCTAGAGAAATAGAACAACAACAAGTGGCAGCTTTCGATTTGGAGCAATCCAGCAAAGCTTGCAAATTTCTTGCTGGGCACCACCCTCTTGGTCAGGGCGAGTGGCCAGAAATGGAGGCCATTTTCCATGGGGAAAACGAAGTCATTGGCCCAGGCTCTGGGTGTCAGATGACTGGTGGCATCTGGGGCTGTAAGGACTTGCAGGGTCCTAGTTGCTGGCAGCTTTCGTTCTGGAAGGATCCAGCACAGTTTGTAGATTCCTGGCTTGGCACTGCCCTGCCTGCCAGGCCAAGTGGCCAGAAATGAAGGCCATTTTCCATGGGAAAAACGAAGTCCTTTCCCCAGGGTCTCAGTAATATGTTCAAGGTGGCGTTTGAGGCTCTAAGTACTTCCAGGGCCCTAGTTGCTGCCAGCTTTTCTTTTGGAAAAATCCAGCAACGATTGCATCATTCTAGCTAGGCTCCCACTTTCTGCCAGGGTGAGTGGCTGCCAAGGGAGGCCATTTGCCATGGGAAAAAGAAGTCCTTTCCCCAGGGTCTGGGTGTCAGATGAAAGGTAGCCTTTGGGGTTCTGAGGACTTGTAGGGTAGTACTTACTGGCTAGAGTAGAGGAAATGGATTCTATTTGAATATCTGTCCCACAGGTCCTGGTTGTCCTTGATGGGCTGCAGCTGTGAGCATTGAAGAGAACTGGGATAAAAGGGGGCGGCGTAGCCATTCAGGGAGAGCCTTGAAGGAGCCCTGAACTGGGAAAGAACAGCATGCAGAAGAAAGCGTCTGTGCTGTGAAGATCTGCAGCCATAAGAACACACCGAGGAGGTATGGACTTTAGCAATCTGAGAACAGCATGATGGGACTCTAGAGAAATAGAACAACAACAAGTGGCAGCTTTCGATTTGGAGCAATCCAGCAAAGCTTGCAAATTTCTTGCTGGGCACCACCCTCTTGGTCAGGGCGAGTGGCCAGAAATGGAGGCCATTTTCCATGGGGAAAACGAAGTCATTGGCCCAGGCTCTGGGTGTCAGATGACTGGTGGCATCTGGGGCTGTAAGGACTTGCAGGGTCCTAGTTGCTGGCAGCTTTCGTTCTGGAAGGATCCAGCACAGTTTGTAGATTCCTGGCTTGGCACTGCCCTGCCTGCCAGGCCAAGTGGCCACAAATGAAGGCCATTTTCCATGGGAAAAACGAAGTCCTTTCCCCAGGGTCTCAGTAATATGTTCAAGGTGGCGTTTGAGGCTCTAAGTACTTCCAGGGCCCTAGTTGCTGCCAGCTTTTCTTTTGGAAAAATCCAGCAACGATTGCATCATTCTAGCTAGGCTCCCACTTTCTGCCAGGGTGAGTGGCTGCCAAGGGAGGCCATTTGCCATGGGAAAAAGAAGTCCTTTCCCCAGGGTCTGGGTGTCAGATGAAAGGTGGCCTTTGGGGTTCTGAGGACTTGTAGGGTAGTACTTACTGGCTAGAGTAGAGGAAATGGATTCTATTTGAATATCTGTCTAGAGGCTTTGCCCCACAGGTCCTGGTTGTCCTTGATGGGCTGCAGCTGTGAGCATTGAAGAGAACTGGGATAAAAGGGGGCGGCGTAGCCATTCAGGGAGAGCCTTGAAGGAGCCCTGAACTGGGAAAGAACAGCATGCAGAAGAAAGCGTCTGTGCTGTGAAGATCTGCAGCCATAAGAACACACCGAGGAGGTATGGACTTTAGCAATCTGAGAACAGCATGATGGGACTCTAGAGAAATAGAACAACAACAAGTGGCAGCTTTCGATTTGGAGCAATCCAGCAAAGCTTGCAAATTTCTTGCTGGGCACCACCCTCTTGGTCAGGGCGAGTGGCCAGAAATGGAGGCCATTTTCCATGGGGAAAACGAAGTCATTGGCCCAGGCTCTGGGTGTCAGATGACTGGTGGCATCTGGGGCTCTAAGGACTTGCAGGGTCCTAGTTGCTGGCAGCTTTCGTTCTGGAAGGATCCAGCACAGTTTGTAGATTCCTGGCTTGGCACTGCCCTGCCTGCCAGGCCAAGTGGCCAGAAATGAAGGCCATTTTCCATGGGAAAAACGAAGTCCTTTCCCCAGGGTCTCAGTAATATGTTCAAGGTGGCGTTTGAGGCTCTAAGTACTTCCAGGGCCCTAGTTGCTGCCAGCTTTTCTTTTGGAAAAATCCAGCAACGATTGCATCATTCTAGCTAGGCTCCCACTTTCTGCCAGGGTGAGTGGCTGCCAAGGGAGGCCATTTGCCATGGGAAAAAGAAGTCCTTTCCCCAGGGTCTGGGTGTCAGATGAAAGGTGGCCTTTGGGGTTCTGAGGACTTGTAGGGTAGTACTTACTGGCTAGAGTAGAGGAAATGGATTCTATTTGAATATCTGTCTAGAGGCTTTGCCCCACAGGTCCTGGTTGTCCTTGATGGGCTGCAGCTGTGAGCATTGAAGAGAACTGGGATAAAAGGGGGCGGCGTAGCCATTCAGGGAGAGCCTTGAAGGAGCCCTGAACTGGGAAAGAACAGCATGCAGAAGAAAGCGTCTGTGCTGTGAAGACCTGCAGCCATAAGAACACACCGAGGAGGTATGGACTTTAGCAATCTGAGAACAGCATGATGGGACTCTAGAGAAATAGAACAACAACAAGTGGCAGCTTTAGATTTGGAGCAATCCAGCAAAGCTTGCAAATTTCTTGCTGGGCACCACCCTCTTGGTCAGGGCGAGTGGCCAGAAATGGAGGCCATTTTCCATGGGGAAAACGAAGTCATTGGCCCAGGCTCTGGGTGTCAGATGACTGGTGGCATCTGGGGCTCTAAGGACTTGCAGGGTCCTAGTTGCTGGCAGCTTTCGTTCTGGAAGGATCCAGCAGAGTTTGTAGATTCCTGGCTTGGCACTGCCCTGCCTGCCAGGCCAAGTGGCCAGAAATGAAGGCCATTTTCCATGGGAAAAACGAAGTCCTTTCCCCAGGGTCTCAGTAATATGTTCAAGGTGGCGTTTGAGGCTCTAAGTACTTCCAGGGCCCTAGTTGCTGCCAGCTTTTCTTTTGGAAAAATCCAGCAACGATTGCATCATTCTAGCTAGGCTCCCACTTTCTGCCAGGGTGAGTGGCTGCCAAGGGAGGCCATTTGCCATGGGAAAAAGAAGTCCTTTCCCCAGGGTCTGGGTGTCAGATGAAAGGTGGCCTTTGGGGTTCTGAGGACTTGTAGGGTAGTACTTACTGGCTAGAGTAGAGGAAATGGATTCTATTTGAATATCTGTCCCACAGGTCCTGGTTGTCCTTGATGGGCTGCAGCTGTGAGCATTGAAGAGAACTGGGATAAAAGGGGGCGGCGTAGCCATTCAGGGAGAGCCTTGAAGGAGCCCTGAACTGGGAAAGAACAGCATGCAGAAGAAAGCGTCTGTGCTGTGAAGACCTGCAGCCATAAGAACACACCGAGGAGGTATGGACTTTAGCAATCTGAGAACAGCATGATGGGACTCTAGAGAAATAGAACAACAACAAGTGGCAGCTTTCGATTTGGAGCAATCCAGCAAAGCTTGCAAATTTCTTGCTGGGCACCACCCTCTTGGTCAGGGCGAGTGGCCAGAAATGGAGGCCATTTTCCATGGGGAAAACGAAGTCATTGGCCCAGGCTCTGGGTGTCAGATGACAGGTGGCATCTGGGGCTCTAAGGACTTGCAGGGTCCTAGTTGCTGGCAGCTTTCGTTCTGGAAGGATCCAGCAGAGTTTGTAGATTCCTGGCTTGGCACTGCCCTGCCTGCCAGGCCAAGTGGCCACAAATGAAGGCCATTTTCCATGGGAAAAACGAAGTCCTTTCCCCAGGGTCTCAGTAATATGTTCAAGGTGGCGTTTGAGGCTCTAAGTACTTCCAGGGCCCTAGTTGCTGCCAGCTTTTCTTTTGGAAAAATCCAGCAACGATTGCATCATTCTAGCTAGGCTCCCACTTTCTGCCAGGGTGAGTGGCTGCCAAGGGAGGCCATTTGCCATGGGAAAAAGAAGTCCTTTCCCCAGGGTCTGGGTGTCAGATGAAAGGTGGCCTTTGGGGTTCTGAGGACTTGTAGGGTAGTACTTACTGGCTAGAGTAGAGGAAATGGATTCTATTTGAATATCTGTCTAGAGGCTTTGCCCCACAGGTCCTGGTTGTCCTTGATGGGCTGCAGCTGTGAGCATTGAAGAGAACTGGGATAAAAGGGGGCGGCGTAGCCATTCAGGGAGAGCCTTGAAGGAGCCCTGAACTGGGAAAGAACAGCATGCAGAAGAAAGCGTCTGTGCTGTGAAGATCTGCAGCCATAAGAACACACCGAGGAGGTATGGACTTTAGCAATCTGAGAACAGCATTATGGGACTCTAGAGAAATAGAACAACAACAAGTGGCAGCTTTAGATTTGGAGCAATCCAGCAAAGCTTGCAAATTTCTTGCTGGGCACCACCCTCTTGGTCAGGGCGAGTGGCCAGAAATGGAGGCCATTTTCCATGGGGAAAACGAAGTCATTGGCCCAGGCTCTGGGTGTCAGATGACTGGTGGCATCTGGGGCTGTAAGGACTTGCAGGGTCCTAGTTGCTGGCAGCTTTCGTTCTGGAAGGATCCAGCAGAGTTTGTAGATTCCTGGCTTGGCACTGCCCTGCCTGCCAGGCCAAGTGGCCACAAATGAAGGCCATTTTCCATGGGAAAAACGAAGTCCTTTCCCCAGGGTCTCAGTAATATGTTCAAGGTGGCGTTTGAGGCTCTAAGTACTTCCAGGGCCCTAGTTGCTGCCAGCTTTTCTTTTGGAAAAATCCAGCAACGATTGCATCATTCTAGCTAGGCTCCCACTTTCTGCCAGGGTGAGTGGCTGCCAAGGGAGGCCATTTGCCATGGGAAAAAGAAGTCCTTTCCCCAGGGTCTGGGTGTCAGATGAAAGGTGGCCTTTGGGGTTCTGAGGACTTGTAGGGTAGTACTTACTGGCTAGAGTAGAGGAAATGGATTCTATTTGAATATCTGTCTAGAGGCTTTGCCCCACAGGTCCTGGTTGTCCTTGATGGGCTGCAGCTGTGAGCATTGAAGAGAACTGGGATAAAAGGGGGCGGCGTAGCCATTCAGGGAGAGCCTTGAAGGAGCCCTGAACTGGGAAAGAACAGCATGCAGAAGAAAGCGTCTGTGCTGTGAAGATCTGCAGCCATAAGAACACACCGAGGAGGTATGGACTTTAGCAATCTGAGAACAGCATGATGGGACTCTAGAGAAATAGAACAACAACAAGTGGCAGCTTTCGATTTGGAGCAATCCAGCAAAGCTTGCAAATTTCTTGCTGGGCACCACCCTCTTGGTCAGGGCGAGTGGCCAGAAATGGAGGCCATTTTCCATGGGGAAAACGAAGTCATTGGCCCAGGCTCTGGGTGTCAGATGACTGGTGGCATCTGGGGCTGTAAGGACTTGCAGGGTCCTAGTTGCTGGCAGCTTTCGTTCTGGAAGGATCCAGCAGAGTTTGTAGATTCCTGGCTTGGCACTGCCCTGCCTGCCAGGCCAAGTGGCCAGAAATGAAGGCCATTTTCCATGGGAAAAACGAAGTCCTTTCCCCAGGGTCTCAGTAATATGTTCAAGGTGGCGTTTGAGGCTCTAAGTACTTCCAGGGCCCTAGTTGCTGCCAGCTTTTCTTTTGGAAAAATCCAGCAACGATTGCATCATTCTAGCTAGGCTCCCACTTTCTGCCAGGGTGAGTGGCTGCCAAGGGAGGCCATTTGCCATGGGAAAAAGAAGTCCTTTCCCCAGGGTCTGGGTGTCAGATGAAAGGTGGCCTTTGGGGTTCTGAGGACTTGTAGGGTAGTACTTACTGGCTAGAGTAGAGGAAATGGATTCTATTTGAATATCTGTCTAGAGGCTTTGCCCCACAGGTCCTGGTTGTCCTTGATGGGCTGCAGCTGTGAGCATTGAAGAGAACTGGGATAAAAGGGGGCGGCGTAGCCATTCAGGGAGAGCCTTGAAGGAGCCCTGAACTGGGAAAGAACAGCATGCAGAAGAAAGCGTCTGTGCTGTGAAGACCTGCAGCCATAAGAACACACCGAGGAGGTATGGACTTTAGCAATCTGAGAACAGCATGATGGGACTCTAGAGAAATAGAACAACAACAAGTGGCAGCTTTCGATTTGGAGCAATCCAGCAAAGCTTGCAAATTTCTTGCTGGGCACCACCCTCTTGGTCAGGGCGAGTGGCCAGAAATGGAGGCCATTTTCCATGGGGAAAACGAAGTCATTGGCCCAGGCTCTGGGTGTCAGATGACTGGTGGCATCTGGGGCTCTAAGGACTTGCAGGGTCCTAGTTGCTGGCAGCTTTCGTTCTGGAAGGATCCAGCAGAGTTTGTAGATTCCTGGCTTGGCACTGCCCTGCCTGCCAGGCCAAGTGGCCACAAATGAAGGCCATTTTCCATGGGAAAAACGAAGTCCTTTCCCCAGGGTCTCAGTAATATGTTCAAGGTGGCGTTTGAGGCTCTAAGTACTTCCAGGGCCCTAGTTGCTGCCAGCTTTTCTTTTGGAAAAATCCAGCAACGATTGCATCATTCTAGCTAGGCTCCCACTTTCTGCCAGGGTGAGTGGCTGCCAAGGGAGGCCATTTGCCATGGGAAAAAGAAGTCCTTTCCCCAGGGTCTGGGTGTCAGATGAAAGGTGGCCTTTGGGGTTCTGAGGACTTGTAGGGTAGTACTTACTGGCTAGAGTAGAGGAAATGGATTCTATTTGAATATCTGTCCCACAGGTCCTGGTTGTCCTTGATGGGCTGCAGCTGTGAGCATTGAAGAGAACTGGGATAAAAGGGGGCGGCGTAGCCATTCAGGGAGAGCCTTGAAGGAGCCCTGAACTGGGAAAGAACAGCATGCAGAAGAAAGCGTCTGTGCTGTGAAGACCTGCAGCCATAAGAACACACCGAGGAGGTATGGACTTTAGCAATCTGAGAACAGCATGATGGGACTCTAGAGAAATAGAACAACAACAAGTGGCAGCTTTCGATTTGGAGCAATCCAGCAAAGCTTGCAAATTTCTTGCTGGGCACCACCCTCTTGGTCAGGGCGAGTGGCCAGAAATGGAGGCCATTTTCCATGGGGAAAACGAAGTCATTGGCCCAGGCTCTGGGTGTCAGATGACAGGTGGCATCTGGGGCTCTAAGGACTTGCAGGGTCCTAGTTGCTGGCAGCTTTCGTTCTGGAAGGATCCAGCAGAGTTTGTAGATTCCTGGCTTGGCACTGCCCTGCCTGCCAGGCCAAGTGGCCACAAATGAAGGCCATTTTCCATGGGAAAAACGAAGTCCTTTCCCCAGGGTCTCAGTAATATGTTCAAGGTGGCGTTTGAGGCTCTAAGTACTTCCAGGGCCCTAGTTGCTGGCAGCTTTTCTTTTGGAAAAATCCAGCAACGATTGCATCATTCTAGCTAGGCTCCCACTTTCTGCCAGGGTGAGTGGCTGCCAAGGGAGGCCATTTGCCATGGGAAAAAGAAGTCCTTTCCCCAGGGTCTGGGTGTCAGATGAAAGGTGGCCTTTGGGGTTCTGAGGACTTGTAGGGTAGTACTTACTGGCTAGAGTAGAGGAAATGGATTCTATTTGAATATCTGTCTAGAGGCTTTGCCCCACAGGTCCTGGTTGTCCTTGATGGGCTGCAGCTGTGAGCATTGAAGAGAACTGGGATAAAAGGGGGCGGCGTAGCCATTCAGGGAGAGCCTTGAAGGAGCCCTGAACTGGGAAAGAACAGCATGCAGAAGAAAGCGTCTGTGCTGTGAAGATCTGCAGCCATAAGAACACACCGAGGAGGTATGGACTTTAGCAATCTGAGAACAGCATTATGGGACTCTAGAGAAATAGAACAACAACAAGTGGCAGCTTTAGATTTGGAGCAATCCAGCAAAGCTTGCAAATTTCTTGCTGGGCACCACCCTCTTGGTCAGGGCGAGTGGCCAGAAATGGAGGCCATTTTCCATGGGGAAAACGAAGTCATTGGCCCAGGCTCTGGGTGTCAGATGACTGGTGGCATCTGGGGCTGTAAGGACTTGCAGGGTCCTAGTTGCTGGCAGCTTTCGTTCTGGAAGGATCCAGCAGAGTTTGTAGATTCCTGGCTTGGCACTGCCCTGCCTGCCAGGCCAAGTGGCCAGAAATGAAGGCCATTTTCCATGGGAAAAACGAAGTCCTTTCCCCAGGGTCTCAGTAATATGTTCAAGGTGGCGTTTGAGGCTCTAAGTACTTCCAGGGCCCTAGTTGCTGCCAGCTTTTCTTTTGGAAAAATCCAGCAACGATTGCATCATTCTAGCTAGGCTCCCACTTTCTGCCAGGGTGAGTGGCTGCCAAGGGAGGCCATTTGCCATGGGAAAAAGAAGTCCTTTCCCCAGGGTCTGGGTGTCAGATGAAAGGTGGCCTTTGGGGTTCTTAGGACTTGTAGGGTAGTACTTACTGGCTAGAGTAGAGGAAATGGATTCTATTTGAATATCTGTCTAGAGGCTTTGCCCCACAGGTCCTGGTTGTCCTTGATGGGCTGCAGCTGTGAGCATTGAAGAGAACTGGGATAAAAGGGGGCGGCGTAGCCATTCAGGGAGAGCCTTGAAGGAGCCCTGAACTGGGAAAGAACAGCATGCAGAAGAAAGCGTCTGTGCTGTGAAGATCTGCAGCCATAAGAACACACCGAGGAGGTATGGACTTTAGCAATCTGAGAACAGCATGATGGGACTCTAGAGAAATAGAACAACAACAAGTGGCAGCTTTCGATTTGGAGCAATCCAGCAAAGCTTGCAAATTTCTTGCTGGGCACCACCCTCTTGGTCAGGGCGAGTGGCCAGAAATGGAGGCCATTTTCCATGGGGAAAACGAAGTCATTGGCCCAGGCTCTGGGTGTCAGATGACTGGTGGCATCTGGGGCTCTAAGGACTTGCAGGGTCCTAGTTGCTGGCAGCTTTCGTTCTGGAAGGATCCAGCAGAGTTTGTAGATTCCTGGCTTGGCACTGCCCTGCCTGCCAGGCCAAGTGGCCAGAAATGAAGGCCATTTTCCATGGGAAAAACGAAGTCCTTTCCCCAGGGTCTCAGTAATATGTTCAAGGTGGCGTTTGAGGCTCTAAGTACTTCCAGGGCCCTAGTTGCTGCCAGCTTTTCTTTTGGAAAAATCCAGCAACGATTGCATCATTCTAGCTAGGCTCCCACTTTCTGCCAGGGTGAGTGGCTGCCAAGGGAGGCCATTTGCCATGGGAAAAAGAAGTCCTTTCCCCAGGGTCTGGGTGTCAGATGAAAGGTGGCCTTTGGGGTTCTTAGGACTTGTAGGGTAGTACTTACTGGCTAGAGTAGAGGAAATGGATTCTATTTGAATATCTGTCCCACAGGTCCTGGTTGTCCTTGATGGGCTGCAGCTGTGAGCATTGAAGAGAACTGGGATAAAAGGGGGCGGCGTAGCCATTCAGGGAGAGCCTTGAAGGAGCCCTGAACTGGGAAAGAACAGCATGCAGAAGAAAGCGTCTGTGCTGTGAAGATCTGCAGCCATAAGAACACACCGAGGAGGTATGGACTTTAGCAATCTGAGAACAGCATGATGGGACTCTAGAGAAATAGAACAACAACAAGTGGCAGCTTTCGATTTGGAGCAATCCAGCAAAGCTTGCAAATTTCTTGCTGGGCACCACCCTCTTGGTCAGGGCGAGTGGCCAGAAATGGAGGCCATTTTCCATGGGGAAAACGAAGTCATTGGCCCAGGCTCTGGGTGTCAGATGACTGGTGGCATCTGGGGCTGTAAGGACTTGCAGGGTCCTAGTTGCTGGCAGCTTTCGTTCTGGAAGGATCCAGCACAGTTTGTAGATTCCTGGCTTGGCACTGCCCTGCCTGCCAGGCCAAGTGGCCACAAATGAAGGCCATTTTCCATGGGAAAAACGAAGTCCTTTCCCCAGGGTCTCAGTAATATGTTCAAGGTGGCGTTTGAGGCTCTAAGTACTTCCAGGGCCCTAGTTGCTGCCAGCTTTTCTTTTGGAAAAATCCAGCAACGATTGCATCATTCTAGCTAGGCTCCCACTTTCTGCCAGGGTGAGTGGCTGCCAAGGGAGGCCATTTGCCATGGGAAAAAGAAGTCCTTTCCCCAGGGTCTGGGTGTCAGATGAAAGGTGGCCTTTGGGGTTCTGAGGACTTGTAGGGTAGTACTTACTGGCTAGAGTAGAGGAAATGGATTCTATTTGAATATCTGTCCCACAGGTCCTGGTTGTCCTTGATGGGCTGCAGCTGTGAGCATTGAAGAGAACTGGGATAAAAGGGGGCGGCGTAGCCATTCAGGGAGAGCCTTGAAGGAGCCCTGAACTGGGAAAGAACAGCATGCAGAAGAAAGCGTCTGTGCTGTGAAGATCTGCAGCCATAAGAACACACCGAGGAGGTATGGACTTTAGCAATCTGAGAACAGCATGATGGGACTCTAGAGAAATAGAACAACAACAAGTGGCAGCTTTCGATTTGGAGCAATCCAGCAAAGCTTGCAAATTTCTTGCTGGGCACCACCCTCTTGGTCAGGGCGAGTGGCCAGAAATGGAGGCCATTTTCCATGGGGAAAACGAAGTCATTGGCCCAGGCTCTGGGTGTCAGATGACTGGTGGCATCTGGGGCTGTAAGGACTTGCAGGGTCCTAGTTGCTGGCAGCTTTCGTTCTGGAAGGATCCAGCAGAGTTTGTAGATTCCTGGCTTGGCACTGCCCTGCCTGCCAGGCCAAGTGGCCACAAATGAAGGCCATTTTCCATGGGAAAAACGAAGTCCTTTCCCCAGGGTCTCAGTAATATGTTCAAGGTGGCGTTTGAGGCTCTAAGTACTTCCAGGGCCCTAGTTGCTGCCAGCTTTTCTTTTGGAAAAATCCAGCAACGATTGCATCATTCTAGCTAGGCTCCCACTTTCTGCCAGGGTGAGTGGCTGCCAAGGGAGGCCATTTGCCATGGGAAAAAGAAGTCCTTTCCCCAGGGTCTGGGTGTCAGATGAAAGGTGGCCTTTGGGGTTCTGAGGACTTGTAGGGTAGTACTTACTGGCTAGAGTAGAGGAAATGGATTCTATTTGAATATCTGTCTAGAGGCTTTGCCCCACAGGTCCTGGTTGTCCTTGATGGGCTGCAGCTGTGAGCATTGAAGAGAACTGGGATAAAAGGGGGCGGCGTAGCCATTCAGGGAGAGCCTTGAAGGAGCCCTGAACTGGGAAAGAACAGCATGCAGAAGAAAGCGTCTGTGCTGTGAAGATCTGCAGCCATAAGAACACACCGAGGAGGTATGGACTTTAGCAATCTGAGAACAGCATTATGGGACTCTAGAGAAATAGAACAACAACAAGTGGCAGCTTTCGATTTGGAGCAATCCAGCAAAGCTTGCAAATTTCTTGCTGGGCACCACCCTCTTGGTCAGGGCGAGTGGCCAGAAATGGAGGCCATTTTCCATGGGGAAAACGAAGTCATTGGCCCAGGCTCTGGGTGTCAGATGACTGGTGGCATCTGGGGCTCTAAGGACTTGCAGGGTCCTAGTTGCTGGCAGCTTTCGTTCTGGAAGGATCCAGCAGAGTTTGTAGATTCCTGGCTTGGCACTGCCCTGCCTGCCAGGCCAAGTGGCCAGAAATGAAGGCCATTTTCCATGGGAAAAACGAAGTCCTTTCCCCAGGGTCTCAGTAATATGTTCAAGGTGGCGTTTGAGGCTCTAAGTACTTCCAGGGCCCTAGTTGCTGCCAGCTTTTCTTTTGGAAAAATCCAGCAACGATTGCATCATTCTAGCTAGGCTCCCACTTTCTGCCAGGGTGAGTGGCTGCCAAGGGAGGCCATTTGCCATGGGAAAAAGAAGTCCTTTCCCCAGGGTCTGGGTGTCAGATGAAAGGTGGCCTTTGGGGTTCTGAGGACTTGTAGGGTAGTACTTACTGGCTAGAGTAGAGGAAATGGATTCTATTTGAATATCTGTCCCACAGGTCCTGGTTGTCCTTGATGGGCTGCAGCTGTGAGCATTGAAGAGAACTGGGATAAAAGGGGGCGGCGTAGCCATTCAGGGAGAGCCTTGAAGGAGCCCTGAACTGGGAAAGAACAGCATGCAGAAGAAAGCGTCTGTGCTGTGAAGATCTGCAGCCATAAGAACACACCGAGGAGGTATGGACTTTAGCAATCTGAGAACAGCATGATGGGACTCTAGAGAAATAGAACAACAACAAGTGGCAGCTTTCGATTTGGAGCAATCCAGCAAAGCTTGCAAATTTCTTGCTGGGCACCACCCTCTTGGTCAGGGCGAGTGGCCAGAAATGGAGGCCATTTTCCATGGGGAAAACGAAGTCATTGGCCCAGGCTCTGGGTGTCAGATGACAGGTGGCATCTGGGGCTCTAAGGACTTGCAGGGTCCTAGTTGCTGGCAGCTTTCGTTCTGGAAGGATCCAGCAGAGTTTGTAGATTCCTGGCTTGGCACTGCCCTGCCTGCCAGGCCAAGTGGCCACAAATGAAGGCCATTTTCCATGGGAAAAACGAAGTCCTTTCCCCAGGGTCTCAGTAATATGTTCAAGGTGGCGTTTGAGGCTCTAAGTACTTCCAGGGCCCTAGTTGCTGCCAGCTTTTCTTTTGGAAAAATCCAGCAACGATTGCATCATTCTAGCTAGGCTCCCACTTTCTGCCAGGGTGAGTGGCTGCCAAGGGAGGCCATTTGCCATGGGAAAAAGAAGTCCTTTCCCCAGGGTCTGGGTGTCAGATGAAAGGTGGCCTTTGGGGTTCTGAGGACTTGTAGGGTAGTACTTACTGGCTAGAGTAGAGGAAATGGATTCTATTTGAATATCTGTCCCACAGGTCCTGGTTGTCCTTGATGGGCTGCAGCTGTGAGCATTGAAGAGAACTGGGATAAAAGGGGGCGGCGTAGCCATTCAGGGAGAGCCTTGAAGGAGCCCTGAACTGGGAAAGAACAGCATGCAGAAGAAAGCGTCTGTGCTGTGAAGATCTGCAGCCATAAGAACACACCGAGGAGGTATGGACTTTAGCAATCTGAGAACAGCATGATGGGACTCTAGAGAAATAGAACAACAACAAGTGGCAGCTTTCGATTTGGAGCAATCCAGCAAAGCTTGCAAATTTCTTGCTGGGCACCACCCTCTTGGTCAGGGCGAGTGGCCAGAAATGGAGGCCATTTTCCATGGGGAAAACGAAGTCATTGGCCCAGGCTCTGGGTGTCAGATGACAGGTGGCATCTGGGGCTCTAAGGACTTGCAGGGTCCTAGTTGCTGGCAGCTTTCGTTCTGGAAGGATCCAGCAGAGTTTGTAGATTCCTGGCTTGGCACTGCCCTGCCTGCCAGGCAGAGTGGCCACAAATGAAGGCCATTTTCCATGGGAAAAACGAAGTCCTTTCCCCAGGGTCTCAGTAATATGTTCAAGGTGGCGTTTGAGGCTCTAAGTACTTCCAGGGCCCTAGTTGCTGCCAGCTTTTCTTTTGGAAAAATCCAGCAACGATTGCATCATTCTAGCTAGGCTCCCACTTTCTGCCAGGGTGAGTGGCTGCCAAGGGAGGCCATTTGCCATGGGAAAAAGAAGTCCTTTCCCCAGGGTCTGGGTGTCAGATGAAAGGTGGCCTTTGGGGTTCTGAGGACTTGTAGGGTAGTACTTACTGGCTAGAGTAGAGGAAATGGATTCTATTTGAATATCTGTCTAGAGGCTTTGCCCCACAGGTCCTGGTTGTCCTTGATGGGCTGCAGCTGTGAGCATTGAAGAGAACTGGGATAAAAGGGGGCGGCGTAGCCATTCAGGGAGAGCCTTGAAGGAGCCCTGAACTGGGAAAGAACAGCATGCAGAAGAAAGCGTCTGTGCTGTGAAGATCTGCAGCCATAAGAACACACCGAGGAGGTATGGACTTTAGCAATCTGAGAACAGCATGATGGGACTCTAGAGAAATAGAAGAACAACAAGTGGCAGCTTTCGATTTGGAGCAATCCAGCAAAGCTTGCAAATTTCTTGCTGGGCACCACCCTCTTGGTCAGGGCGAGTGGCCAGAAATGGAGGCCATTTTCCATGGGGAAAACGAAGTCATTGGCCCAGGCTCTGGGTGTCAGATGACTGGTGGCATCTGGGGCTGTAAGGACTTGCAGGGTCCTAGTTGCTGGCAGCTTTCGTTCTGGAAGGATCCAGCAGAGTTTGTAGATTCCTGGCTTGGCACTGCCCTGCCTGCCAGGCCAAGTGGCCAGAAATGAAGGCCATTTTCCATGGGAAAAACGAAGTCCTTTCCCCAGGGTCTCAGTAATATGTTCAAGGTGGCGTTTGAGGCTCTAAGTACTTCCAGGGCCCTAGTTGCTGCCAGCTTTTCTTTTGGAAAAATCCAGCAACGATTGCATCATTCTAGCTAGGCTCCCAATTTCTGCCAGGGTGAGTGGCTGCCAAGGGAGGCCATTTGCCATGGGAAAAAGAAGTCCTTTCCCCAGGGTCTGGGTGTCAGATGAAAGGTGGCCTTTGGGGTTCTTAGGACTTGTAGGGTAGTACTTACTGGCTAGAGTAGAGGAAATGGATTCTATTTGAATATCTGTCCCACAGGTCCTGGTTGTCCTTGATGGGCTGCAGCTGTGAGCATTGAAGAGAACTGGGATAAAAGGGGGCGGCGTAGCCATTCAGGGAGAGCCTTGAAGGAGCCCTGAACTGGGAAAGAACAGCATGCAGAAGAAAGCGTCTGTGCTGTGAAGATCTGCAGCCATAAGAACACACCGAGGAGGTATGGACTTTAGCAATCTGAGAACAGCATGATGGGACTCTAGAGAAATAGAACAACAACAAGTGGCAGCTTTCGATTTGGAGCAATCCAGCAAAGCTTGCAAATTTCTTGCTGGGCACCACCCTCTTGGTCAGGGCGAGTGGCCAGAAATGGAGGCCATTTTCCATGGGGAAAACGAAGTCATTGGCCCAGGCTCTGGGTGTCAGATGACTGGTGGCATCTGGGGCTCTAAGGACTTGCAGGGTCCTAGTTGCTGGCAGCTTTCGTTCTGGAAGGATCCAGCACAGTTTGTAGATTCCTGGCTTGGCACTGCCCTGCCTGCCAGGCCAAGTGGCCAGAAATGAAGGCCATTTTCCATGGGAAAAACGAAGTCCTTTCCCCAGGGTCTCAGTAATATGTTCAAGGTGGCGTTTGAGGCTCTAAGTACTTCCAGGGCCCTAGTTGCTGCCAGCTTTTCTTTTGGAAAAATCCAGCAACGATTGCATCATTCTAGCTAGGCTCCCACTTTCTGCCAGGGTGAGTGGCTGCCAAGGGAGGCCATTTGCCATGGGAAAAAGAAGTCCTTTCCCCAGGGTCTGGGTGTCAGATGAAAGGTGGCCTTTGGGGTTCTGAGGACTTGTAGGGTAGTACTTACTGGCTAGAGTAGAGGAAATGGATTCTATTTGAATATCTGTCCCACAGGTCCTGGTTGTCCTTGATGGGCTGCAGCTGTGAGCATTGAAGAGAACTGGGATAAAAGGGGGCGGCGTAGCCATTCAGGGAGAGCCTTGAAGGAGCCCTGAACTGGGAAAGAACAGCATGCAGAAGAAAGCGTCTGTGCTGTGAAGATCTGCAGCCATAAGAACACACCGAGGAGGTATGGACTTTAGCAATCTGAGAACAGCATGATGGGACTCTAGAGAAATAGAACAACAACAAGTGGCAGCTTTCGATTTGGAGCAATCCAGCAAAGCTTGCAAATTTCTTGCTGGGCACCACCCTCTTGGTCAGGGCGAGTGGCCAGAAATGGAGGCCATTTTCCATGGGGAAAACGAAGTCATTGGCCCAGGCTCTGGGTGTCAGATGACTGGTGGCATCTGGGGCTGTAAGGACTTGCAGGGTCCTAGTTGCTGGCAGCTTTCGTTCTGGAAGGATCCAGCACAGTTTGTAGATTCCTGGCTTGGCACTGCCCTGCCTGCCAGGCCAAGTGGCCACAAATGAAGGCCATTTTCCATGGGAAAAACGAAGTCCTTTCCCCAGGGTCTCAGTAATATGTTCAAGGTGGCGTTTGAGGCTCTAAGTACTTCCAGGGCCCTAGTTGCTGCCAGCTTTTCTTTTGGAAAAATCCAGCAACGATTGCATCATTCTAGCTAGGCTCCCACTTTCTGCCAGGGTGAGTGGCTGCCAAGGGAGGCCATTTGCCATGGGAAAAAGAAGTCCTTTCCCCAGGGTCTGGGTGTCAGATGAAAGGTGGCCTTTGGGGTTCTGAGGACTTGTAGGGTAGTACTTACTGGCTAGAGTAGAGGAAATGGATTCTATTTGAATATCTGTCTAGAGGCTTTGCCCCACAGGTCCTGGTTGTCCTTGATGGGCTGCAGCTGTGAGCATTGAAGAGAACTGGGATAAAAGGGGGCGGCGTAGCCATTCAGGGAGAGCCTTGAAGGAGCCCTGAACTGGGAAAGAACAGCATGCAGAAGAAAGCGTCTGTGCTGTGAAGACCTGCAGCCATAAGAACACACCGAGGAGGTATGGACTTTAGCAATCTGAGAACAGCATGATGGGACTCTAGAGAAATAGAACAACAACAAGTGGCAGCTTTCGATTTGGAGCAATCCAGCAAAGCTTGCAAATTTCTTGCTGGGCACCACCCTCTTGGTCAGGGCGAGTGGCCAGAAATGGAGGCCATTTTCCATGGGGAAAACGAAGTCATTGGCCCAGGCTCTGGGTGTCAGATGACTGGTGGCATCTGGGGCTCTAAGGACTTGCAGGGTCCTAGTTGCTGGCAGCTTTCGTTCTGGAAGGATCCAGCAGAGTTTGTAGATTCCTGGCTTGGCACTGCCCTGCCTGCCAGGCCAAGTGGCCACAAATGAAGGCCATTTTCCATGGGAAAAACGAAGTCCTTTCCCCAGGGTCTCAGTAATATGTTCAAGGTGGCGTTTGAGGCTCTAAGTACTTCCAGGGCCCTAGTTGCTGCCAGCTTTTCTTTTGGAAAAATCCAGCAACGATTGCATCATTCTAGCTAGGCTCCCACTTTCTGCCAGGGTGAGTGGCTGCCAAGGGAGGCCATTTGCCATGGGAAAAAGAAGTCCTTTCCCCAGGGTCTGGGTGTCAGATGAAAGGTGGCCTTTGGGGTTCTGAGGACTTGTAGGGTAGTACTTACTGGCTAGAGTAGAGGAAATGGATTCTATTTGAATATCTGTCCCACAGGTCCTGGTTGTCCTTGATGGGCTGCAGCTGTGAGCATTGAAGAGAACTGGGATAAAAGGGGGCGGCGTAGCCATTCAGGGAGAGCCTTGAAGGAGCCCTGAACTGGGAAAGAACAGCATGCAGAAGAAAGCGTCTGTGCTGTGAAGACCTGCAGCCATAAGAACACACCGAGGAGGTATGGACTTTAGCAATCTGAGAACAGCATGATGGGACTCTAGAGAAATAGAACAACAACAAGTGGCAGCTTTCGATTTGGAGCAATCCAGCAAAGCTTGCAAATTTCTTGCTGGGCACCACCCTCTTGGTCAGGGCGAGTGGCCAGAAATGGAGGCCATTTTCCATGGGGAAAACGAAGTCATTGGCCCAGGCTCTGGGTGTCAGATGACAGGTGGCATCTGGGGCTCTAAGGACTTGCAGGGTCCTAGTTGCTGGCAGCTTTCGTTCTGGAAGGATCCAGCAGAGTTTGTAGATTCCTGGCTTGGCACTGCCCTGCCTGCCAGGCCAAGTGGCCAGAAATGAAGGCCATTTTCCATGGGAAAAACGAAGTCCTTTCCCCAGGGTCTCAGTAATATGTTCAAGGTGGCGTTTGAGGCTCTAAGTACTTCCAGGGCCCTAGTTGCTGCCAGCTTTTCTTTTGGAAAAATCCAGCAACGATTGCATCATTCTAGCTAGGCTCCCACTTTCTGCCAGGGTGAGTGGCTGCCAAGGGAGGCCATTTGCCATGGGAAAAAGAAGTCCTTTCCCCAGGGTCTGGGTGTCAGATGAAAGGTGGCCTTTGGGGTTCTGAGGACTTGTAGGGTAGTACTTACTGGCTAGAGTAGAGGAAATGGATTCTATTTGAATATCTGTCTAGAGGCTTTGCCCCACAGGTCCTGGTTGTCCTTGATGGGCTGCAGCTGTGAGCATTGAAGAGAACTGGGATAAAAGGGGGCGGCGTAGCCATTCAGGGAGAGCCTTGAAGGAGCCCTGAACTGGGAAAGAACAGCATGCAGAAGAAAGCGTCTGTGCTGTGAAGATCTGCAGCCATAAGAACACACCGAGGAGGTATGGACTTTAGCAATCTGAGAACAGCATTATGGGACTCTAGAGAAATAGAACAACAACAAGTGGCAGCTTTAGATTTGGAGCAATCCAGCAAAGCTTGCAAATTTCTTGCTGGGCACCACCCTCTTGGTCAGGGCGAGTGGCCAGAAATGGAGGCCATTTTCCATGGGGAAAACGAAGTCATTGGCCCAGGCTCTGGGTGTCAGATGACTGGTGGCATCTGGGGCTCTAAGGACTTGCAGGGTCCTAGTTGCTGGCAGCTTTCGTTCTGGAAGGATCCAGCACAGTTTGTAGATTCCTGGCTTGGCACTGCCCTGCCTGCCAGGCCAAGTGGCCAGAAATGAAGGCCATTTTCCATGGGAAAAACGAAGTCCTTTCCCCAGGGTCTCAGTAATATGTTCAAGGTGGCGTTTGAGGCTCTAAGTACTTCCAGGGCCCTAGTTGCTGCCAGCTTTTCTTTTGGAAAAATCCAGCAACGATTGCATCATTCTAGCTAGGCTCCCACTTTCTGCCAGGGTGAGTGGCTGCCAAGGGAGGCCATTTGCCATGGGAAAAAGAAGTCCTTTCCCCAGGGTCTGGGTGTCAGATGAAAGGTGGCCTTTGGGGTTCTGAGGACTTGTAGGGTAGTACTTACTGGCTAGAGTAGAGGAAATGGATTCTATTTGAATATCTGTCCCACAGGTCCTGGTTGTCCTTGATGGGCTGCAGCTGTGAGCATTGAAGAGAACTGGGATAAAAGGGGGCGGCGTAGCCATTCAGGGAGAGCCTTGAAGGAGCCCTGAACTGGGAAAGAACAGCATGCAGAAGAAAGCGTCTGTGCTGTGAAGATCTGCAGCCATAAGAACACACCGAGGAGGTATGGACTTTAGCAATCTGAGAACAGCATGATGGGACTCTAGAGAAATAGAACAACAACAAGTGGCAGCTTTCGATTTGGAGCAATCCAGCAAAGCTTGCAAATTTCTTGCTGGGCACCACCCTCTTGGTCAGGGCGAGTGGCCAGAAATGGAGGCCATTTTCCATGGGGAAAACGAAGTCATTGGCCCAGGCTCTGGGTGTCAGATGACTGGTGGCATCTGGGGCTGTAAGGACTTGCAGGGTCCTAGTTGCTGGCAGCTTTCGTTCTGGAAGG
This sequence comes from Agelaius phoeniceus, assembly GCF_051311805.1. NCBI lineage: Eukaryota > Metazoa > Chordata > Aves > Passeriformes > Icteridae > Agelaius > Agelaius phoeniceus. The sequence continues at coordinate 3,875,895 of NC_135299.1, forward strand.
ATCCAGCAGAGTTTGTAGATTCCTGGCTTGGCACTGCCCTGCCTGCCAGGCCAAGTGGCCACAAATGAAGGCCATTTTCCATGGGAAAAACGAAGTCCTTTCCCCAGGGTCTCAGTAATATGTTCAAGGTGGCGTTTGAGGCTCTAAGTACTTCCAGGGCCCTAGTTGCTGCCAGCTTTTCTTTTGGAAAAATCCAGCAACGATTGCATCATTCTAGCTAGGCTCCCACTTTCTGCCAGGGTGAGTGGCTGCCAAGGGAGGCCATTTGCCATGGGAAAAAGAAGTCCTTTCCCCAGGGTCTGGGTGTCAGATGAAAGGTGGCCTTTGGGGTTCTGAGGACTTGTAGGGTAGTACTTACTGGCTAGAGTAGAGGAAATGGATTCTATTTGAATATCTGTCTAGAGGCTTTGCCCCACAGGTCCTGGTTGTCCTTGATGGGCTGCAGCTGTGAGCATTGAAGAGAACTGGGATAAAAGGGGGCGGCGTAGCCATTCAGGGAGAGCCTTGAAGGAGCCCTGAACTGGGAAAGAACAGCATGCAGAAGAAAGCGTCTGTGCTGTGAAGACCTGCAGCCATAAGAACACACCGAGGAGGTATGGACTTTAGCAATCTGAGAACAGCATGATGGGACTCTAGAGAAATAGAACAACAACAAGTGGCAGCTTTCGATTTGGAGCAATCCAGCAAAGCTTGCAAATTTCTTGCTGGGCACCACCCTCTTGGTCAGGGCGAGTGGCCAGAAATGGAGGCCATTTTCCATGGGGAAAACGAAGTCATTGGCCCAGGCTCTGGGTGTCAGATGACTGGTGGCATCTGGGGCTCTAAGGACTTGCAGGGTCCTAGTTGCTGGCAGCTTTCGTTCTGGAAGGATCCAGCAGAGTTTGTAGATTCCTGGCTTGGCACTGCCCTGCCTGCCAGGCCAAGTGGCCACAAATGAAGGCCATTTTCCATGGGAAAAACGAAGTCCTTTCCCCAGGGTCTCAGTAATATGTTCAAGGTGGCGTTTGAGGCTCTAAGTACTTCCAGGGCCCTAGTTGCTGCCAGCTTTTCTTTTGGAAAAATCCAGCAACGATTGCATCATTCTAGCTAGGCTCCCACTTTCTGCCAGGGTGAGTGGCTGCCAAGGGAGGCCATTTGCCATGGGAAAAAGAAGTCCTTTCCCCAGGGTCTGGGTGTCAGATGAAAGGTGGCCTTTGGGGTTCTGAGGACTTGTAGGGTAGTACTTACTGGCTAGAGTAGAGGAAATGGATTCTATTTGAATATCTGTCCCACAGGTCCTGGTTGTCCTTGATGGGCTGCAGCTGTGAGCATTGAAGAGAACTGGGATAAAAGGGGGCGGCGTAGCCATTCAGGGAGAGCCTTGAAGGAGCCCTGAACTGGGAAAGAACAGCATGCAGAAGAAAGCGTCTGTGCTGTGAAGACCTGCAGCCATAAGAACACACCGAGGAGGTATGGACTTTAGCAATCTGAGAACAGCATGATGGGACTCTAGAGAAATAGAACAACAACAAGTGGCAGCTTTCGATTTGGAGCAATCCAGCAAAGCTTGCAAATTTCTTGCTGGGCACCACCCTCTTGGTCAGGGCGAGTGGCCAGAAATGGAGGCCATTTTCCATGGGGAAAACGAAGTCATTGGCCCAGGCTCTGGGTGTCAGATGACAGGTGGCATCTGGGGCTCTAAGGACTTGCAGGGTCCTAGTTGCTGGCAGCTTTCGTTCTGGAAGGATCCAGCAGAGTTTGTAGATTCCTGGCTTGGCACTGCCCTGCCTGCCAGGCCAAGTGGCCAGAAATGAAGGCCATTTTCCATGGGAAAAACGAAGTCCTTTCCCCAGGGTCTCAGTAATATGTTCAAGGTGGCGTTTGAGGCTCTAAGTACTTCCAGGGCCCTAGTTGCTGCCAGCTTTTCTTTTGGAAAAATCCAGCAACGATTGCATCATTCTAGCTAGGCTCCCACTTTCTGCCAGGGTGAGTGGCTGCCAAGGGAGGCCATTTGCCATGGGAAAAAGAAGTCCTTTCCCCAGGGTCTGGGTGTCAGATGAAAGGTGGCCTTTGGGGTTCTGAGGACTTGTAGGGTAGTACTTACTGGCTAGAGTAGAGGAAATGGATTCTATTTGAATATCTGTCTAGAGGCTTTGCCCCACAGGTCCTGGTTGTCCTTGATGGGCTGCAGCTGTGAGCATTGAAGAGAACTGGGATAAAAGGGGGCGGCGTAGCCATTCAGGGAGAGCCTTGAAGGAGCCCTGAACTGGGAAAGAACAGCATGCAGAAGAAAGCGTCTGTGCTGTGAAGATCTGCAGCCATAAGAACACACCGAGGAGGTATGGACTTTAGCAATCTGAGAACAGCATTATGGGACTCTAGAGAAATAGAACAACAACAAGTGGCAGCTTTAGATTTGGAGCAATCCAGCAAAGCTTGCAAATTTCTTGCTGGGCACCACCCTCTTGGTCAGGGCGAGTGGCCAGAAATGGAGGCCATTTTCCATGGGGAAAACGAAGTCATTGGCCCAGGCTCTGGGTGTCAGATGACTGGTGGCATCTGGGGCTGTAAGGACTTGCAGGGTCCTAGTTGCTGGCAGCTTTCGTTCTGGAAGGATCCAGCAGAGTTTGTAGATTCCTGGCTTGGCACTGCCCTGCCTGCCAGGCCAAGTGGCCAGAAATGAAGGCCATTTTCCATGGGAAAAACGAAGTCCTTTCCCCAGGGTCTCAGTAATATGTTCAAGGTGGCGTTTGAGGCTCTAAGTACTTCCAGGGCCCTAGTTGCTGCCAGCTTTTCTTTTGGAAAAATCCAGCAACGATTGCATCATTCTAGCTAGGCTCCCACTTTCTGCCAGGGTGAGTGGCTGCCAAGGGAGGCCATTTGCCATGGGAAAAAGAAGTCCTTTCCCCAGGGTCTGGGTGTCAGATGAAAGGTGGCCTTTGGGGTTCTTAGGACTTGTAGGGTAGTACTTACTGGCTAGAGTAGAGGAAATGGATTCTATTTGAATATCTGTCCCACAGGTCCTGGTTGTCCTTGATGGGCTGCAGCTGTGAGCATTGAAGAGAACTGGGATAAAAGGGGGCGGCGTAGCCATTCAGGGAGAGCCTTGAAGGAGCCCTGAACTGGGAAAGAACAGCATGCAGAAGAAAGCGTCTGTGCTGTGAAGATCTGCAGCCATAAGAACACACCGAGGAGGTATGGACTTTAGCAATCTGAGAACAGCATGATGGGACTCTAGAGAAATAGAACAACAACAAGTGGCAGCTTTCGATTTGGAGCAATCCAGCAAAGCTTGCAAATTTCTTGCTGGGCACCACCCTCTTGGTCAGGGCGAGTGGCCAGAAATGGAGGCCATTTTCCATGGGGAAAACGAAGTCATTGGCCCAGGCTCTGGGTGTCAGATGACTGGTGGCATCTGGGGCTGTAAGGACTTGCAGGGTCCTAGTTGCTGGCAGCTTTCGTTCTGGAAGGATCCAGCACAGTTTGTAGATTCCTGGCTTGGCACTGCCCTGCCTGCCAGGCCAAGTGGCCACAAATGAAGGCCATTTTCCATGGGAAAAACGAAGTCCTTTCCCCAGGGTCTCAGTAATATGTTCAAGGTGGCGTTTGAGGCTCTAAGTACTTCCAGGGCCCTAGTTGCTGCCAGCTTTTCTTTTGGAAAAATCCAGCAACGATTGCATCATTCTAGCTAGGCTCCCACTTTCTGCCAGGGTGAGTGGCTGCCAAGGGAGGCCATTTGCCATGGGAAAAAGAAGTCCTTTCCCCAGGGTCTGGGTGTCAGATGAAAGGTGGCCTTTGGGGTTCTGAGGACTTGTAGGGTAGTACTTACTGGCTAGAGTAGAGGAAATGGATTCTATTTGAATATCTGTCCCACAGGTCCTGGTTGTCCTTGATGGGCTGCAGCTGTGAGCATTGAAGAGAACTGGGATAAAAGGGGGCGGCGTAGCCATTCAGGGAGAGCCTTGAAGGAGCCCTGAACTGGGAAAGAACAGCATGCAGAAGAAAGCGTCTGTGCTGTGAAGATCTGCAGCCATAAGAACACACCGAGGAGGTATGGACTTTAGCAATCTGAGAACAGCATGATGGGACTCTAGAGAAATAGAACAACAACAAGTGGCAGCTTTCGATTTGGAGCAATCCAGCAAAGCTTGCAAATTTCTTGCTGGGCACCACCCTCTTGGTCAGGGCGAGTGGCCAGAAATGGAGGCCATTTTCCATGGGGAAAACGAAGTCATTGGCCCAGGCTCTGGGTGTCAGATGACTGGTGGCATCTGGGGCTGTAAGGACTTGCAGGGTCCTAGTTGCTGGCAGCTTTCGTTCTGGAAGGATCCAGCACAGTTTGTAGATTCCTGGCTTGGCACTGCCCTGCCTGCCAGGCCAAGTGGCCAGAAATGAAGGCCATTTTCCATGGGAAAAACGAAGTCCTTTCCCCAGGGTCTCAGTAATATGTTCAAGGTGGCGTTTGAGGCTCTAAGTACTTCCAGGGCCCTAGTTGCTGCCAGCTTTTCTTTTGGAAAAATCCAGCAACGATTGCATCATTCTAGCTAGGCTCCCACTTTCTGCCAGGGTGAGTGGCTGCCAAGGGAGGCCATTTGCCATGGGAAAAAGAAGTCCTTTCCCCAGGGTCTGGGTGTCAGATGAAAGGTGGCCTTTGGGGTTCTGAGGACTTGTAGGGTAGTACTTACTGGCTAGAGTAGAGGAAATGGATTCTATTTGAATATCTGTCTAGAGGCTTTGCCCCACAGGTCCTGGTTGTCCTTGATGGGCTGCAGCTGTGAGCATTGAAGAGAACTGGGATAAAAGGGGGCGGCGTAGCCATTCAGGGAGAGCCTTGAAGGAGCCCTGAACTGGGAAAGAACAGCATGCAGAAGAAAGCGTCTGTGCTGTGAAGACCTGCAGCCATAAGAACACACCGAGGAGGTATGGACTTTAGCAATCTGAGAACAGCATGATGGGACTCTAGAGAAATAGAACAACAACAAGTGGCAGCTTTCGATTTGGAGCAATCCAGCAAAGCTTGCAAATTTCTTGCTGGGCACCACCCTCTTGGTCAGGGCGAGTGGCCAGAAATGGAGGCCATTTTCCATGGGGAAAACGAAGTCATTGGCCCAGGCTCTGGGTGTCAGATGACTGGTGGCATCTGGGGCTCTAAGGACTTGCAGGGTCCTAGTTGCTGGCAGCTTTCGTTCTGGAAGGATCCAGCAGAGTTTGTAGATTCCTGGCTTGGCACTGCCCTGCCTGCCAGGCCAAGTGGCCACAAATGAAGGCCATTTTCCATGGGAAAAACGAAGTCCTTTCCCCAGGGTCTCAGTAATATGTTCAAGGTGGCGTTTGAGGCTCTAAGTACTTCCAGGGCCCTAGTTGCTGCCAGCTTTTCTTTTGGAAAAATCCAGCAACGATTGCATCATTCTAGCTAGGCTCCCACTTTCTGCCAGGGTGAGTGGCTGCCAAGGGAGGCCATTTGCCATGGGAAAAAGAAGTCCTTTCCCCAGGGTCTGGGTGTCAGATGAAAGGTGGCCTTTGGGGTTCTGAGGACTTGTAGGGTAGTACTTACTGGCTAGAGTAGAGGAAATGGATTCTATTTGAATATCTGTCCCACAGGTCCTGGTTGTCCTTGATGGGCTGCAGCTGTGAGCATTGAAGAGAACTGGGATAAAAGGGGGCGGCGTAGCCATTCAGGGAGAGCCTTGAAGGAGCCCTGAACTGGGAAAGAACAGCATGCAGAAGAAAGCGTCTGTGCTGTGAAGACCTGCAGCCATAAGAACACACCGAGGAGGTATGGACTTTAGCAATCTGAGAACAGCATGATGGGACTCTAGAGAAATAGAACAACAACAAGTGGCAGCTTTCGATTTGGAGCAATCCAGCAAAGCTTGCAAATTTCTTGCTGGGCACCACCCTCTTGGTCAGGGCGAGTGGCCAGAAATGGAGGCCATTTTCCATGGGGAAAACGAAGTCATTGGCCCAGGCTCTGGGTGTCAGATGACAGGTGGCATCTGGGGCTCTAAGGACTTGCAGGGTCCTAGTTGCTGGCAGCTTTCGTTCTGGAAGGATCCAGCAGAGTTTGTAGATTCCTGGCTTGGCACTGCCCTGCCTGCCAGGCCAAGTGGCCACAAATGAAGGCCATTTTCCATGGGAAAAACGAAGTCCTTTCCCCAGGGTCTCAGTAATATGTTCAAGGTGGCGTTTGAGGCTCTAAGTACTTCCAGGGCCCTAGTTGCTGCCAGCTTTTCTTTTGGAAAAATCCAGCAACGATTGCATCATTCTAGCTAGGCTCCCACTTTCTGCCAGGGTGAGTGGCTGCCAAGGGAGGCCATTTGCCATGGGAAAAAGAAGTCCTTTCCCCAGGGTCTGGGTGTCAGATGAAAGGTGGCCTTTGGGGTTCTGAGGACTTGTAGGGTAGTACTTACTGGCTAGAGTAGAGGAAATGGATTCTATTTGAATATCTGTCTAGAGGCTTTGCCCCACAGGTCCTGGTTGTCCTTGATGGGCTGCAGCTGTGAGCATTGAAGAGAACTGGGATAAAAGGGGGCGGCGTAGCCATTCAGGGAGAGCCTTGAAGGAGCCCTGAACTGGGAAAGAACAGCATGCAGAAGAAAGCGTCTGTGCTGTGAAGATCTGCAGCCATAAGAACACACCGAGGAGGTATGGACTTTAGCAATCTGAGAACAGCATTATGGGACTCTAGAGAAATAGAACAACAACAAGTGGCAGCTTTAGATTTGGAGCAATCCAGCAAAGCTTGCAAATTTCTTGCTGGGCACCACCCTCTTGGTCAGGGCGAGTGGCCAGAAATGGAGGCCATTTTCCATGGGGAAAACGAAGTCATTGGCCCAGGCTCTGGGTGTCAGATGACTGGTGGCATCTGGGGCTGTAAGGACTTGCAGGGTCCTAGTTGCTGGCAGCTTTCGTTCTGGAAGGATCCAGCAGAGTTTGTAGATTCCTGGCTTGGCACTGCCCTGCCTGCCAGGCCAAGTGGCCACAAATGAAGGCCATTTTCCATGGGAAAAACGAAGTCCTTTCCCCAGGGTCTCAGTAATATGTTCAAGGTGGCGTTTGAGGCTCTAAGTACTTCCAGGGCCCTAGTTGCTGCCAGCTTTTCTTTTGGAAAAATCCAGCAACGATTGCATCATTCTAGCTAGGCTCCCACTTTCTGCCAGGGTGAGTGGCTGCCAAGGGAGGCCATTTGCCATGGGAAAAAGAAGTCCTTTCCCCAGGGTCTGGGTGTCAGATGAAAGGTGGCCTTTGGGGTTCTTAGGACTTGTAGGGTAGTACTTACTGGCTAGAGTAGAGGAAATGGATTCTATTTGAATATCTGTCCCACAGGTCCTGGTTGTCCTTGATGGGCTGCAGCTGTGAGCATTGAAGAGAACTGGGATAAAAGGGGGCGGCGTAGCCATTCAGGGAGAGCCTTGAAGGAGCCCTGAACTGGGAAAGAACAGCATGCAGAAGAAAGCGTCTGTGCTGTGAAGATCTGCAGCCATAAGAACACACCGAGGAGGTATGGACTTTAGCAATCTGAGAACAGCATGATGGGACTCTAGAGAAATAGAACAACAACAAGTGGCAGCTTTAGATTTGGAGCAATCCAGCAAAGCTTGCAAATTTCTTGCTGGGCACCACCCTCTTGGTCAGGGCGAGTGGCCAGAAATGGAGGCCATTTTCCATGGGGAAAACGAAGTCATTGGCCCAGGCTCTGGGTGTCAGATGACTGGTGGCATCTGGGGCTGTAAGGACTTGCAGGGTCCTAGTTGCTGGCAGCTTTCGTTCTGGAAGGATCCAGCACAGTTTGTAGATTCCTGGCTTGGCACTGCCCTGCCTGCCAGGCCAAGTGGCCAGAAATGAAGGCCATTTTCCATGGGAAAAACGAAGTCCTTTCCCCAGGGTCTCAGTAATATGTTCAAGGTGGCGTTTGAGGCTCTAAGTACTTCCAGGGCCCTAGTTGCTGCCAGCTTTTCTTTTGGAAAAATCCAGCAACGATTGCATCATTCTAGCTAGGCTCCCACTTTCTGCCAGGGTGAGTGGCTGCCAAGGGAGGCCATTTGCCATGGGAAAAAGAAGTCCTTTCCCCAGGGTCTGGGTGTCAGATGAAAGGTGGCCTTTGGGGTTCTGAGGACTTGTAGGGTAGTACTTACTGGCTAGAGTAGAGGAAATGGATTCTATTTGAATATCTGTCCCACAGGTCCTGGTTGTCCTTGATGGGCTGCAGCTGTGAGCATTGAAGAGAACTGGGATAAAAGGGGGCGGCGTAGCCATTCAGGGAGAGCCTTGAAGGAGCCCTGAACTGGGAAAGAACAGCATGCAGAAGAAAGCGTCTGTGCTGTGAAGATCTGCAGCCATAAGAACACACCGAGGAGGTATGGACTTTAGCAATCTGAGAACAGCATGATGGGACTCTAGAGAAATAGAACAACAACAAGTGGCAGCTTTCGATTTGGAGCAATCCAGCAAAGCTTGCAAATTTCTTGCTGGGCACCACCCTCTTGGTCAGGGCGAGTGGCCAGAAATGGAGGCCATTTTCCATGGGGAAAACGAAGTCATTGGCCCAGGCTCTGGGTGTCAGATGACTGGTGGCATCTGGGGCTGTAAGGACTTGCAGGGTCCTAGTTGCTGGCAGCTTTCGTTCTGGAAGGATCCAGCACAGTTTGTAGATTCCTGGCTTGGCACTGCCCTGCCTGCCAGGCCAAGTGGCCAGAAATGAAGGCCATTTTCCATGGGAAAAACGAAGTCCTTTCCCCAGGGTCTCAGTAATATGTTCAAGGTGGCGTTTGAGGCTCTAAGTACTTCCAGGGCCCTAGTTGCTGCCAGCTTTTCTTTTGGAAAAATCCAGCAACGATTGCATCATTCTAGCTAGGCTCCCACTTTCTGCCAGGGTGAGTGGCTGCCAAGGGAGGCCATTTGCCATGGGAAAAAGAAGTCCTTTCCCCAGGGTCTGGGTGTCAGATGAAAGGTGGCCTTTGGGGTTCTGAGGACTTGTAGGGTAGTACTTACTGGCTAGAGTAGAGGAAATGGATTCTATTTGAATATCTGTCTAGAGGCTTTGCCCCACAGGTCCTGGTTGTCCTTGATGGGCTGCAGCTGTGAGCATTGAAGAGAACTGGGATAAAAGGGGGCGGCGTAGCCATTCAGGGAGAGCCTTGAAGGAGCCCTGAACTGGGAAAGAACAGCATGCAGAAGAAAGCGTCTGTGCTGTGAAGACCTGCAGCCATAAGAACACACCGAGGAGGTATGGACTTTAGCAATCTGAGAACAGCATTATGGGACTCTAGAGAAATAGAACAACAACAAGTGGCAGCTTTCGATTTGGAGCAATCCAGCAAAGCTTGCAAATTTCTTGCTGGGCACCACCCTCTTGGTCAGGGCGAGTGGCCAGAAATGGAGGCCATTTTCCATGGGGAAAACGAAGTCATTGGCCCAGGCTCTGGGTGTCAGATGACTGGTGGCATCTGGGGCTCTAAGGACTTGCAGGGTCCTAGTTGCTGGCAGCTTTCGTTCTGGAAGGATCCAGCAGAGTTTGTAGATTCCTGGCTTGGCACTGCCCTGCCTGCCAGGCCAAGTGGCCAGAAATGAAGGCCATTTTCCATGGGAAAAACGAAGTCCTTTCCCCAGGGTCTCAGTAATATGTTCAAGGTGGCGTTTGAGGCTCTAAGTACTTCCAGGGCCCTAGTTGCTGCCAGCTTTTCTTTTGGAAAAATCCAGCAACGATTGCATCATTCTAGCTAGGCTCCCACTTTCTGCCAGGGTGAGTGGCTGCCAAGGGAGGCCATTTGCCATGGGAAAAAGAAGTCCTTTCCCCAGGGTCTGGGTGTCAGATGAAAGGTGGCCTTTGGGGTTCTGAGGACTTGTAGGGTAGTACTTACTGGCTAGAGTAGAGGAAATGGATTCTATTTGAATATCTGTCCCACAGGTCCTGGTTGTCCTTGATGGGCTGCAGCTGTGAGCATTGAAGAGAACTGGGATAAAAGGGGGCGGCGTAGCCATTCAGGGAGAGCCTTGAAGGAGCCCTGAACTGGGAAAGAACAGCATGCAGAAGAAAGCGTCTGTGCTGTGAAGATCTGCAGCCATAAGAACACACCGAGGAGGTATGGACTTTAGCAATCTGAGAACAGCATTATGGGACTCTAGAGAAATAGAACAACAACAAGTGGCAGCTTTCGATTTGGAGCAATCCAGCAAAGCTTGCAAATTTCTTGCTGGGCACCACCCTCTTGGTCAGGGCGAGTGGCCAGAAATGGAGGCCATTTTCCATGGGGAAAACGAAGTCATTGGCCCAGGCTCTGGGTGTCAGATGACTGGTGGCATCTGGGGCTCTAAGGACTTGCAGGGTCCTAGTTGCTGGCAGCTTTCGTTTTGGAAGGATCCAGCACAGTTTGTAGATTCCTGGCTTGGCACTGCCCTGCCTGCCAGGCCAAGTGGCCACAAATGAAGGCCATTTTCCATGGGAAAAACGAAGTCCTTTCCCCAGGGTCTCAGTAATATGTTCAAGGTGGCGTTTGAGGCTCTAAGTACTTCCAGGGCCCTAGTTGCTGCCAGCTTTTCTTTTGGAAAAATCCAGCAACGATTGCATCATTTTTGCTAGGCTCCCACTTTCTGCCAGGGTGAGTGGCTGCCAAGGGAGGCCATTTGCCATGGGAAAAAGAAGTCCTTTCCCCAGGGTCTGGGTGTCAGATGAAAGGTGGCCTTTGGGGTTCTGAGGACTTGTAGGGTAGTACTTACTGGCTAGAGTAGAGGAAATGGATTCTATTTGAATATCTGTCTAGAGGCTTTGCCCCACAGGTCCTGGTTGTCCTTGATGGGCTGCAGCTGTGAGCATTGAAGAGAACTGGGATAAAAGGGGGCGGCGTAGCCATTCAGGGAGAGCCTTGAAGGAGCCCTGAACTGGGAAAGAACAGCATGCAGAAGAAAGCGTCTGTGCTGTGAAGATCTGCAGCCATAAGAACACACCGAGGAGGTATGGACTTTAGCAATCTGAGAACAGCATGATGGGACTCTAGAGAAATAGAACAACAACAAGTGGCAGCTTTCGATTTGGAGCAATCCAGCAAAGCTTGCAAATTTCTTGCTGGGCACCACCCTCTTGGTCAGGGCGAGTGGCCAGAAATGGAGGCCATTTTCCATGGGGAAAACGAAGTCATTGGCCCAGGCTCTGGGTGTCAGATGACTGGTGGCATCTGGGGCTCTAAGGACTTGCAGGGTCCTAGTTGCTGGCAGCTTTCGTTCTGGAAGGATCCAGCAGAGTTTGTAGATTCCTGGCTTGGCACTGCCCTGCCTGCCAGGCCAAGTGGCCACAAATGAAGGCCATTTTCCATGGGAAAAACGAAGTCCTTTCCCCAGGGTCTCAGTAATATGTTCAAGGTGGCGTTTGAGGCTCTAAGTACTTCCAGGGCCCTAGTTGCTGCCAGCTTTTCTTTTGGAAAAATCCAGCAACGATTGCATCATTCTAGCTAGGCTCCCACTTTCTGCCAGGGTGAGTGGCTGCCAAGGGAGGCCATTTGCCATGGGAAAAAGAAGTCCTTTCCCCAGGGTCTGGGTGTCAGATGAAAGGTGGCCTTTGGGGTTCTGAGGACTTGTAGGGTAGTACTTACTGGCTAGAGTAGAGGAAATGGATTCTATTTGAATATCTGTCCCACAGGTCCTGGTTGTCCTTGATGGGCTGCAGCTGTGAGCATTGAAGAGAACTGGGATAAAAGGGGGCGGCTTAGCCATTCAGGGAGAGCCTTGAAGGAGCCCTGAACTGGGAAAGAACAGCATGCAGAAGAAAGCGTCTGTGCTGTGAAGATCTGCAGCCATAAGAACACACCGAGGAGGTATGGACTTTAGCAATCTGAGAACAGCATGATGGGACTCTAGAGAAATAGAAGAACAACAAGTGGCAGCTTTAGATTTGGAGCAATCCAGCAAAGCTTGCAAATTTCTTGCTGGGCACCACCCTCTTGGTCAGGGCGAGTGGCCAGAAATGGAGGCCATTTTCCATGGGGAAAACGAAGTCATTGGCCCAGGCTCTGGGTGTCAGATGACAGGTGGCATCTGGGGCTGTAAGGACTTGCAGGGTCCTAGTTGCTGGCAGCTTTCGTTCTGGAAGGATCCAGCACAGTTTGTAGATTCCTGGCTTGGCACTGCCCTGCCTGCCAGGCAGAGTGGCCACAAATGAAGGCCATTTTCCATGGGAAAAACGAAGTCCTTTCCCCAGGGTCTCAGTAATATGTTCAAGGTGGCGTTTGAGGCTCTAAGTACTTCCACGGCCCTAGTTGCTGCCAGCTTTTCTTTTGGAAAAATCCAGCAACGATTGCATCATTCTAGCTAGGCTCCCACTTTCTGCCAGGGTGAGTGGCTGCCAAGGGAGGCCATTTGCCATGGGAAAAAGAAGTCCTTTCCCCAGGGTCTGGGTGTCAGATGAAAGGTGGCCTTTGGGGTTCTGAGGACTTGTAGGGTACTACTTACTGGCTAGAGTAGAGGAAATGGATTCTATTTGAATATCTGTCTAGAGGCTTTGCCCCACAGGTCCTGGTTGTCCTTGATGGGCTGCAGCTGTGAGCATTGAAGAGAACTGGGATAAAAGGGGGCGGCGTAGCCATTCAGGGAGAGCCTTGAAGGAGCCCTGAACTGGGAAAGAACAGCATGCAGAAGAAAGCGTCTGTGCTGTGAAGACCTGCAGCCATAAGAACACACCGAGGAGGTATGGACTTTAGCAATCTGAGAACAGCATTATGGGACTCTAGAGAAATAGAACAACAACAAGTGGCAGCTTTCGATTTGGAGCAATCCAGCAAAGCTTGCAAATTTCTTGCTGGGCACCACCCTCTTGGTCAGGGCGAGTGGCCAGAAATGGAGGCCATTTTCCATGGGGAAAACGAAGTCATTGGCCCAGGCTCTGGGTGTCAGATGACTGGTGGCATCTGGGGCTCTAAGGACTTGCAGGGTCCTAGTTGCTGGCAGCTTTCGTTCTGGAAGGATCCAGCAGAGTTTGTAGATTCCTGGCTTGGCACTGCCCTGCCTGCCAGGCCAAGTGGCCACAAATGAAGGCCATTTTCCATGGGAAAAACGAAGTCCTTTCCCCAGGGTCTCAGTAATATGTTCAAGGTGGCGTTTGAGGCTCTAAGTACTTCCAGGGCCCTAGTTGCTGCCAGCTTTTCTTTTGGAAAAATCCAGCAACGATTGCATCATTCTAGCTAGGCTCCCACTTTCTGCCAGGGTGAGTGGCTGCCAAGGGAGGCCATTTGCCATGGGAAAAAGAAGTCCTTTCCCCAGGGTCTGGGTGTCAGATGAAAGGTGGCCTTTGGGGTTCTGAGGACTTGTAGGGTAGTACTTACTGGCTAGAGTAGAGGAAATGGATTCTATTTGAATATCTGTCCCACAGGTCCTGGTTGTCCTTGATGGGCTGCAGCTGTGAGCATTGAAGAGAACTGGGATAAAAGGGGGCGGCGTAGCCATTCAGGGAGAGCCTTGAAGGAGCCCTGAACTGGGAAAGAACAGCATGCAGAAGAAAGCGTCTGTGCTGTGAAGATCTGCAGCCATAAGAACACACCGAGGAGGTATGGACTTTAGCAATCTGAGAACAGCATTATGGGACTCTAGAGAAATAGAACAACAACAAGTGGCAGCTTTCGATTTGGAGCAATCCAGCAAAGCTTGCAAATTTCTTGCTGGGCACCACCCTCTTGGTCAGGGCGAGTGGCCAGAAATGGAGGCCATTTTCCATGGGGAAAACGAAGTCATTGGCCCAGGCTCTGGGTGTCAGATGACAGGTGGCATCTGGGGCTCTAAGGACTTGCAGGGTCCTAGTTGCTGGCAGCTTTCGTTTTGGAAGGATCCAGCACAGTTTGTAGATTCCTGGCTTGGCACTGCCCTGCCTGCCAGGCCAAGTGGCCACAAATGAAGGCCATTTTCCATGGGAAAAACGAAGTCCTTTCCCCAGGGTCTCAGTAATATGTTCAAGGTGGCGTTTGAGGCTCTAAGTACTTCCAGGGCCCTAGTTGCTGCCAGCTTTTCTTTTGGAAAAATCCAGCAACGATTGCATCATTTTTGCTAGGCTCCCACTTTCTGCCAGGGTGAGTGGCTGCCAAGGGAGGCCATTTGCCATGGGAAAAAGAAGTCCTTTCCCCAGGGTCTGGGTGTCAGATGAAAGGTGGCCTTTGGGGTTCTGAGGACTTGTAGGGTAGTACTTACTGGCTAGAGTAGAGGAAATGGATTCTATTTGAATATCTGTCTAGAGGCTTTGCCCCACAGGTCCTGGTTGTCCTTGATGGGCTGCAGCTGTGAGCATTGAAGAGAACTGGGATAAAAGGGGGCGGCGTAGCCATTCAGGGAGAGCCTTGAAGGAGCCCTGAACTGGGAAAGAACAGCATGCAGAAGAAAGCGTCTGTGCTGTGAAGATCTGCAGCCATAAGAACACACCGAGGAGGTATGGACTTTAGCAATCTGAGAACAGCATGATGGGACTCTAGAGAAATAGAACAACAACAAGTGGCAGCTTTCGATTTGGAGCAATCCAGCAAAGCTTGCAAATTTCTTGCTGGGCACCACCCTCTTGGTCAGGGCGAGTGGCCAGAAATGGAGGCCATTTTCCATGGGGAAAACGAAGTCATTGGCCCAGGCTCTGGGTGTCAGATGACTGGTGGCATCTGGGGCTCTAAGGACTTGCAGGGTCCTAGTTGCTGGCAGCTTTCGTTCTGGAAGGATCCAGCAGAGTTTGTAGATTCCTGGCTTGGCACTGCCCTGCCTGCCAGGCCAAGTGGCCACAAATGAAGGCCATTTTCCATGGGAAAAACGAAGTCCTTTCCCCAGGGTCTCAGTAATATGTTCAAGGTGGCGTTTGAGGCTCTAAGTACTTCCAGGGCCCTAGTTGCTGCCAGCTTTTCTTTTGGAAAAATCCAGCAACGATTGCATCATTCTAGCTAGGCTCCCACTTTCTGCCAGGGTGAGTGGCTGCCAAGGGAGGCCATTTGCCATGGGAAAAAGAAGTCCTTTCCCCAGGGTCTGGGTGTCAGATGAAAGGTGGCCTTTGGGGTTCTGAGGACTTGTAGGGTAGTACTTACTGGCTAGAGTAGAGGAAATGGATTCTATTTGAATATCTGTCCCACAGGTCCTGGTTGTCCTTGATGGGCTGCAGCTGTGAGCATTGAAGAGAACTGGGATAAAAGGGGGCGGCGTAGCCATTCAGGGAGAGCCTTGAAGGAGCCCTGAACTGGGAAAGAACAGCATGCAGAAGAAAGCGTCTGTGCTGTGAAGACCTGCAGCCATAAGAACACACCGAGGAGGTATGGACTTTAGCAATCTGAGAACAGCATGATGGGACTCTAGAGAAATAGAACAACAACAAGTGGCAGCTTTCGATTTGGAGCAATCCAGCAAAGCTTGCAAATTTCTTGCTGGGCACCACCCTCTTGGTCAGGGCGAGTGGCCAGAAATGGAGGCCATTTTCCATGGGGAAAACGAAGTCATTGGCCCAGGCTCTGGGTGTCAGATGACAGGTGGCATCTGGGGCTCTAAGGACTTGCAGGGTCCTAGTTGCTGGCAGCTTTCGTTCTGGAAGGATCCAGCAGAGTTTGTAGATTCCTGGCTTGGCACTGCCCTGCCTGCCAGGCCAAGTGGCCACAAATGAAGGCCATTTTCCATGGGAAAAACGAAGTCCTTTCCCCAGGGTCTCAGTAATATGTTCAAGGTGGCGTTTGAGGCTCTAAGTACTTCCAGGGCCCTAGTTGCTGCCAGCTTTTCTTTTGGAAAAATCCAGCAACGATTGCATCATTCTAGCTAGGCTCCCACTTTCTGCCAGGGTGAGTGGCTGCCAAGGGAGGCCATTTGCCATGGGAAAAAGAAGTCCTTTCCCCAGGGTCTGGGTGTCAGATGAAAGGTGGCCTTTGGGGTTCTGAGGACTTGTAGGGTAGTACTTACTGGCTAGAGTAGAGGAAATGGATTCTATTTGAATATCTGTCTAGAGGCTTTGCCCCACAGGTCCTGGTTGTCCTTGATGGGCTGCAGCTGTGAGCATTGAAGAGAACTGGGATAAAAGGGGGCGGCGTAGCCATTCAGGGAGAGCCTTGAAGGAGCCCTGAACTGGGAAAGAACAGCATGCAGAAGAAAGCGTCTGTGCTGTGAAGATCTGCAGCCATAAGAACACACCGAGGAGGTATGGACTTTAGCAATCTGAGAACAGCATTATGGGACTCTAGAGAAATAGAACAACAACAAGTGGCAGCTTTAGATTTGGAGCAATCCAGCAAAGCTTGCAAATTTCTTGCTGGGCACCACCCTCTTGGTCAGGGCGAGTGGCCAGAAATGGAGGCCATTTTCCATGGGGAAAACGAAGTCATTGGCCCAGGCTCTGGGTGTCAGATGACTGGTGGCATCTGGGGCTGTAAGGACTTGCAGGGTCCTAGTTGCTGGCAGCTTTCGTTCTGGAAGGATCCAGCAGAGTTTGTAGATTCCTGGCTTGGCACTGCCCTGCCTGCCAGGCCAAGTGGCCACAAATGAAGGCCATTTTCCATGGGAAAAACGAAGTCCTTTCCCCAGGGTCTCAGTAATATGTTCAAGGTGGCGTTTGAGGCTCTAAGTACTTCCAGGGCCCTAGTTGCTGCCAGCTTTTCTTTTGGAAAAATCCAGCAACGATTGCATCATTCTAGCTAGGCTCCCACTTTCTGCCAGGGTGAGTGGCTGCCAAGGGAGGCCATTTGCCATGGGAAAAAGAAGTCCTTTCCCCAGGGTCTGGGTGTCAGATGAAAGGTGGCCTTTGGGGTTCTTAGGACTTGTAGGGTAGTACTTACTGGCTAGAGTAGAGGAAATGGATTCTATTTGAATATCTGTCTAGAGGCTTTGCCCCACAGGTCCTGGTTGTCCTTGATGGGCTGCAGCTGTGAGCATTGAAGAGAACTGGGATAAAAGGGGGCGGCGTAGCCATTCAGGGAGAGCCTTGAAGGAGCCCTGAACTGGGAAAGAACAGCATGCAGAAGAAAGCGTCTGTGCTGTGAAGATCTGCAGCCATAAGAACACACCGAGGAGGTATGGACTTTAGCAATCTGAGAACAGCATTATGGGACTCTAGAGAAATAGAACAACAACAAGTGGCAGCTTTAGATTTGGAGCAATCCAGCAAAGCTTGCAAATTTCTTGCTGGGCACCACCCTCTTGGTCAGGGCGAGTGGCCAGAAATGGAGGCCATTTTCCATGGGGAAAACGAAGTCATTGGCCCAGGCTCTGGGTGTCAGATGACTGGTGGCATCTGGGGCTGTAAGGACTTGCAGGGTCCTAGTTGCTGGCAGCTTTCGTTCTGGAAGGATCCAGCAGAGTTTGTAGATTCCTGGCTTGGCACTGCCCTGCCTGCCAGGCCAAGTGGCCACAAATGAAGGCCATTTTCCATGGGAAAAACGAAGTCCTTTCCCCAGGGTCTCAGTAATATGTTCAAGGTGGCGTTTGAGGCTCTAAGTACTTCCAGGGCCCTAGTTGCTGCCAGCTTTTCTTTTGGAAAAATCCAGCAACGATTGCATCATTCTAGCTAGGCTCCCACTTTCTGCCAGGGTGAGTGGCTGCCAAGGGAGGCCATTTGCCATGGGAAAAAGAAGTCCTTTCCCCAGGGTCTGGGTGTCAGATGAAAGGTGGCCTTTGGGGTTCTTAGGACTTGTAGGGTAGTACTTACTGGCTAGAGTAGAGGAAATGGATTCTATTTGAATATCTGTCTAGAGGCTTTGCCCCACAGGTCCTGGTTGTCCTTGATGGGCTGCAGCTGTGCGCATTGAAGAGAACTGGGATAAAAGGGGGCGGCGTAGCCATTCAGGGAGAGCCTTGAAGGAGCCCTGAACTGGGAAAGAACAGCATGCAGAAGAAAGCGTCTGTGCTGTGAAGATCTGCAGCCATAAGAACACACCGAGGAGGTATGGACTTTAGCAATCTGAGAACAGCATTATGGGACTCTAGAGAAATAGAACAACAACAAGTGGCAGCTTTCGATTTGGAGCAATCCAGCAAAGCTTGCAAATTTCTTGCTGGGCACCACCCTCTTGGTCAGGGCGAGTGGCCAGAAATGGAGGCCATTTTCCATGGGGAAAACGAAGTCATTGGCCCAGGCTCTGGGTGTCAGATGACAGGTGGCATCTGGGGCTCTAAGGACTTGCAGGGTCCTAGTTGCTGGCAGCTTTCGTTCTGGAAGGATCCAGCAGAGTTTGTAGATTCCTGGCTTGGCACTGCCCTGCCTGCCAGGCCAAGTGGCCAGAAATGAAGGCCATTTTCCATGGGAAAAACGAAGTCCTTTCCCCAGGGTCTCAGTAATATGTTCAAGGTGGCGTTTGAGGCTCTAAGTACTTCCAGGGCCCTAGTTGCTGCCAGCTTTTCTTTTGGAAAAATCCAGCAACGATTGCATCATTCTAGCTAGGCTCCCACTTTCTGCCAGGGTGAGTGGCTGCCAAGGGAGGCCATTTGCCATGGGAAAAAGAAGTCCTTTCCCCAGGGTCTGGGTGTCAGATGAAAGGTGGCCTTTGGGGTTCTTAGGACTTGTAGGGTAGTACTTACTGGCTAGAGTAGAGGAAATGGATTCTATTTGAATATCTGTCCCACAGGTCCTGGTTGTCCTTGATGGGCTGCAGCTGTGAGCATTGAAGAGAACTGGGATAAAAGGGGGCGGCGTAGCCATTCAGGGAGAGCCTTGAAGGAGCCCTGAACTGGGAAAGAACAGCATGCAGAAGAAAGCGTCTGTGCTGTGAAGATCTGCAGCCATAAGAACACACTGAGGAGGTATGGACTTTAGCAATCTGAGAACAGCATGATGGGACTCTAGAGAAATAGAACAACAACAAGTGGCAGCTTTCGATTTGGAGCAATCCAGCAAAGCTTGCAAATTTCTTGCTGGGCACCACCCTCTTGGTCAGGGCGAGTGGCCAGAAATGGAGGCCATTTTCCATGGGGAAAACGAAGTCATTGGCCCAGGCTCTGGGTGTCAGATGACTGGTGGCATCTGGGGCTGTAAGGACTTGCAGGGTCCTAGTTGCTGGCAGCTTTCGTTCTGGAAGGATCCAGCACAGTTTGTAGATTCCTGGCTTGGCACTGCCCTGCCTGCCAGGCCAAGTGGCCACAAATGAAGGCCATTTTCCATGGGAAAAACGAAGTCCTTTCCCCAGGGTCTCAGTAATATGTTCAAGGTGGCGTTTGAGGCTCTAAGTACTTCCAGGGCCCTAGTTGCTGCCAGCTTTTCTTTTGGAAAAATCCAGCAACGATTGCATCATTCTAGCTAGGCTCCCACTTTCTGCCAGGGTGAGTGGCTGCCAAGGGAGGCCATTTGCCATGGGAAAAAGAAGTCCTTTCCCCAGGGTCTGGGTGTCAGATGAAAGGTGGCCTTTGGGGTTCTGAGGACTTGTAGGGTAGTACTTACTGGCTAGAGTAGAGGAAATGGATTCTATTTGAATATCTGTCCCACAGGTCCTGGTTGTCCTTGATGGGCTGCAGCTGTGAGCATTGAAGAGAACTGGGATAAAAGGGGGCGGCGTAGCCATTCAGGGAGAGCCTTGAAGGAGCCCTGAACTGGGAAAGAACAGCATGCAGAAGAAAGCGTCTGTGCTGTGAAGATCTGCAGCCATAAGAACACACCGAGGAGGTATGGACTTTAGCAATCTGAGAACAGCATGATGGGACTCTAGAGAAATAGAACAACAACAAGTGGCAGCTTTCGATTTGGAGCAATCCAGCAAAGCTTGCAAATTTCTTGCTGGGCACCACCCTCTTGGTCAGGGCGAGTGGCCAGAAATGGAGGCCATTTTCCATGGGGAAAACGAAGTCATTGGCCCAGGCTCTGGGTGTCAGATGACTGGTGGCATCTGGGGCTGTAAGGACTTGCAGGGTCCTAGTTGCTGGCAGCTTTCGTTCTGGAAGGATCCAGCAGAGTTTGTAGATTCCTGGCTTGGCACTGCCCTGCCTGCCAGGCCAAGTGGCCACAAATGAAGGCCATTTTCCATGGGAAAAACGAAGTCCTTTCCCCAGGGTCTCAGTAATATGTTCAAGGTGGCGTTTGAGGCTCTAAGTACTTCCAGGGCCCTAGTTGCTGCCAGCTTTTCTTTTGGAAAAATCCAGCAACGATTGCATCATTCTAGCTAGGCTCCCACTTTCTGCCAGGGTGAGTGGCTGCCAAGGGAGGCCATTTGCCATGGGAAAAAGAAGTCCTTTCCCCAGGGTCTGGGTGTCAGATGAAAGGTGGCCTTTGGGGTTCTGAGGACTTGTAGGGTAGTACTTACTGGCTAGAGTAGAGGAAATGGATTCTATTTGAATATCTGTCTAGAGGCTTTGCCCCACAGGTCCTGGTTGTCCTTGATGGGCTGCAGCTGTGAGCATTGAAGAGAACTGGGATAAAAGGGGGCGGCGTAGCCATTCAGGGAGAGCCTTGAAGGAGCCCTGAACTGGGAAAGAACAGCATGCAGAAGAAAGCGTCTGTGCTGTGAAGATCTGCAGCCATAAGAACACACCGAGGAGGTATGGACTTTAGCAATCTGAGAACAGCATGATGGGACTCTAGAGAAATAGAACAACAACAAGTGGCAGCTTTCGATTTGGAGCAATCCAGCAAAGCTTGCAAATTTCTTGCTGGGCACCACCCTCTTGGTCAGGGCGAGTGGCCAGAAATGGAGGCCATTTTCCATGGGGAAAACGAAGTCATTGGCCCAGGCTCTGGGTGTCAGATGACAGGTGGCATCTGGGGCTCTAAGGACTTGCAGGGTCCTAGTTGCTGGCAGCTTTCGTTCTGGAAGGATCCAGCAGAGTTTGTAGATTCCTGGCTTGGCACTGCCCTGCCTGCCAGGCCAAGTGGCCACAAATGAAGGCCATTTTCCATGGGAAAAACGAAGTCCTTTCCCCAGGGTCTCAGTAATATGTTCAAGGTGGCGTTTGAGGCTCTAAGTACTTCCAGGGCCCTAGTTGCTGCCAGCTTTTCTTTTGGAAAAATCCAGCAACGATTGCATCATTCTAGCTAGGCTCCCACTTTCTGCCAGGGTGAGTGGCTGCCAAGGGAGGCCATTTGCCATGGGAAAAAGAAGTCCTTTCCCCAGGGTCTGGGTGTCAGATGAAAGGTGGCCTTTGGGGTTCTGAGGACTTGTAGGGTAGTACTTACTGGCTAGAGTAGAGGAAATGGATTCTATTTGAATATCTGTCCCACAGGTCCTGGTTGTCCTTGATGGGCTGCAGCTGTGAGCATTGAAGAGAACTGGGATAAAAGGGGGCGGCGTAGCCATTCAGGGAGAGCCTTGAAGGAGCCCTGAACTGGGAAAGAACAGCATGCAGAAGAAAGCGTCTGTGCTGTGAAGATCTGCAGCCATAAGAACACACCGAGGAGGTATGGACTTTAGCAATCTGAGAACAGCATGATGGGACTCTAGAGAAATAGAACAACAACAAGTGGCAGCTTTAGATTTGGAGCAATCCAGCAAAGCTTGCAAATTTCTTGCTGGGCACCACCCTCTTGGTCAGGGCGAGTGGCCAGAAATGGAGGCCATTTTCCATGGGGAAAACGAAGTCATTGGCCCAGGCTCTGGGTGTCAGATGACAGGTGGCATCTGGGGCTCTAAGGACTTGCAGGGTCCTAGTTGCTGGCAGCTTTCGTTCTGGAAGGATCCAGCAGAGTTTGTAGATTCCTGGCTTGGCACTGCCCTGCCTGCCAGGCCAAGTGGCCACAAATGAAGGCCATTTTCCATGGGAAAAACGAAGTCCTTTCCCCAGGGTCTCAGTAATATGTTCAAGGTGGCGTTTGAGGCTCTAAGTACTTCCAGGGCCCTAGTTGCTGCCAGCTTTTCTTTTGGAAAAATCCAGCAACGATTGCATCATTCTAGCTAGGCTCCCACTTTCTGCCAGGGTGAGTGGCTGCCAAGGGAGGCCATTTGCCATGGGAAAAAGAAGTCCTTTCCCCAGGGTCTGGGTGTCAGATGAAAGGTGGCCTTTGGGGTTCTGAGGACTTGTAGGGTAGTACTTACTGGCTAGAGTAGAGGAAATGGATTCTATTTGAATATCTGTCCCACAGGTCCTGGTTGTCCTTGATGGGCTGCAGCTGTGAGCATTGAAGAGAACTGGGATAAAAGGGGGCGGCGTAGCCATTCAGGGAGAGCCTTGAAGGAGCCCTGAACTGGGAAAGAACAGCATGCAGAAGAAAGCGTCTGTGCTGTGAAGATCTGCAGCCATAAGAACACACCGAGGAGGTATGGACTTTAGCAATCTGAGAACAGCATGATGGGACTCTAGAGAAATAGAACAACAACAAGTGGCAGCTTTCGATTTGGAGCAATCCAGCAAAGCTTGCAAATTTCTTGCTGGGCACCACCCTCTTGGTCAGGGCGAGTGGCCAGAAATGGAGGCCATTTTCCATGGGGAAAACGAAGTCATTGGCCCAGGCTCTGGGTGTCAGATGACTGGTGGCATCTGGGGCTCTAAGGACTTGCAGGGTCCTAGTTGCTGGCAGCTTTCGTTCTGGAAGGATCCAGCAGAGTTTGTAGATTCCTGGCTTGGCACTGCCCTGCCTGCCAGGCAGAGTGGCCACAAATGAAGGCCATTTTCCATGGGAAAAACGAAGTCCTTTCCCCAGGGTCTCAGTAATATGTTCAAGGTGGCGTTTGAGGCTCTAAGTACTTCCAGGGCCCTAGTTGCTGCCAGCTTTTCTTTTGGAAAAATCCAGCAACGATTGCATCATTTTTGCTAGGCTCCCACTTTCTGCCAGGGTGAGTGGCTGCCAAGGGAGGCCATTTGCCATGGGAAAAAGAAGTCCTTTCCCCAGGGTCTGGGTGTCAGATGAAAGGTGGCCTTTGGGGTTCTGAGGACTTGTAGGGTAGTACTTACTGGCTAGAGTAGAGGAAATGGATTCTATTTGAATATCTGTCTAGAGGCTTTGCCCCACAGGTCCTGGTTGTCCTTGATGGGCTGCAGCTGTGAGCATTGAAGAGAACTGGGATAAAAGGGGGCGGCGTAGCCATTCAGGGAGAGCCTTGAAGGAGCCCTGAACTGGGAAAGAACAGCATGCAGAAGAAAGCGTCTGTGCTGTGAAGATCTGCAGCCATAAGAACACACCGAGGAGGTATGGACTTTAGCAATCTGAGAACAGCATGATGGGACTCTAGAGAAATAGAACAACAACAAGTGGCAGCTTTCGATTTGGAGCAATCCAGCAAAGCTTGCAAATTTCTTGCTGGGCACCACCCTCTTGGTCAGGGCGAGTGGCCAGAAATGGAGGCCATTTTCCATGGGGAAAACAAAGTCATTGGCCCAGGCTCTGGGTGTCAGATGACTGGTGGCATCTGGGGCTCTAAGGACTTGCAGGGTCCTAGTTGCTGGCAGCTTTCGTTCTGGAAGGATCCAGCAGAGTTTGTAGATTCCTGGCTTGGCACTGCCCTGCCTGCCAGGCCAAGTGGCCAGAAATGAAGGCCATTTTCCATGGGAAAAACGAAGTCCTTTCCCCAGGGTCTCAGTAATATGTTCAAGGTGGCGTTTGAGGCTCTAAGTACTTCCAGGGCCCTAGTTGCTGCCAGCTTTTCTTTTGGAAAAATCCAGCAACGATTGCATCATTCTAGCTAGGCTCCCACTTTCTGCCAGGGTGAGTGGCTGCCAAGGGAGGCCATTTGCCATGGGAAAAAGAAGTCCTTTCCCCAGGGTCTGGGTGTCAGATGAAAGGTGGCCTTTGGGGTTCTTAGGACTTGTAGGGTAGTACTTACTGGCTAGAGTAGAGGAAATGGATTCTATTTGAATATCTGTCCCACAGGTCCTGGTTGTCCTTGATGGGCTGCAGCTGTGAGCATTGAAGAGAACTGGGATAAAAGGGGGCGGCGTAGCCATTCAGGGAGAGCCTTGAAGGAGCCCTGAACTGGGAAAGAACAGCATGCAGAAGAAAGCGTCTGTGCTGTGAAGATCTGCAGCCATAAGAACACACCGAGGAGGTATGGACTTTAGCAATCTGAGAACAGCATGATGGGACTCTAGAGAAATAGAACAACAACAAGTGGCAGCTTTCGATTTGGAGCAATCCAGCAAAGCTTGCAAATTTCTTGCTGGGCACCACCCTCTTGGTCAGGGCGAGTGGCCAGAAATGGAGGCCATTTTCCATGGGGAAAACGAAGTCATTGGCCCAGGCTCTGGGTGTCAGATGACTGGTGGCATCTGGGGCTGTAAGGACTTGCAGGGTCCTAGTTGCTGGCAGCTTTCGTTCTGGAAGGATCCAGCACAGTTTGTAGATTCCTGGCTTGGCACTGCCCTGCCTGCCAGGCCAAGTGGCCAGAAATGAAGGCCATTTTCCATGGGAAAAACGAAGTCCTTTCCCCAGGGTCTCAGTAATATGTTCAAGGTGGCGTTTGAGGCTCTAAGTACTTCCAGGGCCCTAGTTGCTGCCAGCTTTTCTTTTGGAAAAATCCAGCAACGATTGCATCATTCTAGCTAGGCTCCCACTTTCTGCCAGGGTGAGTGGCTGCCAAGGGAGGCCATTTGCCATGGGAAAAAGAAGTCCTTTCCCCAGGGTCTGGGTGTCAGATGAAAGGTGGCCTTTGGGGTTCTGAGGACTTGTAGGGTAGTACTTACTGGCTAGAGTAGAGGAAATGGATTCTATTTGAATATCTGTCCCACAGGTCCTGGTTGTCCTTGATGGGCTGCAGCTGTGAGCATTGAAGAGAACTGGGATAAAAGGGGGCGGCGTAGCCATTCAGGGAGAGCCTTGAAGGAGCCCTGAACTGGGAAAGAACAGCATGCAGAAGAAAGCGTCTGTGCTGTGAAGATCTGCAGCCATAAGAACACACCGAGGAGGTATGGACTTTAGCAATCTGAGAACAGCATGATGGGACTCTAGAGAAATAGAACAACAACAAGTGGCAGCTTTCGATTTGGAGCAATCCAGCAAAGCTTGCAAATTTCTTGCTGGGCACCACCCTCTTGGTCAGGGCGAGTGGCCAGAAATGGAGGCCATTTTCCATGGGGAAAACGAAGTCATTGGCCCAGGCTCTGGGTGTCAGATGACTGGTGGCATCTGGGGCTGTAAGGACTTGCAGGGTCCTAGTTGCTGGCAGCTTTCGTTCTGGAAGGATCCAGCAGAGTTTGTAGATTCCTGGCTTGGCACTGCCCTGCCTGCCAGGCCAAGTGGCCAGAAATGAAGGCCATTTTCCATGGGAAAAACGAAGTCCTTTCCCCAGGGTCTCAGTAATATGTTCAAGGTGGCGTTTGAGGCTCTAAGTACTTCCAGGGCCCTAGTTGCTGCCAGCTTTTCTTTTGGAAAAATCCAGCAACGATTGCATCATTCTAGCTAGGCTCCCACTTTCTGCCAGGGTGAGTGGCTGCCAAGGGAGGCCATTTGCCATGGGAAAAAGAAGTCCTTTCCCCAGGGTCTGGGTGTCAGATGAAAGGTGGCCTTTGGGGTTCTGAGGACTTGTAGGGTAGTACTTACTGGCTAGAGTAGAGGAAATGGATTCTATTTGAATATCTGTCCCACAGGTCCTGGTTGTCCTTGATGGGCTGCAGCTGTGAGCATTGAAGAGAACTGGGATAAAAGGGGGCGGCGTAGCCATTCAGGGAGAGCCTTGAAGGAGCCCTGAACTGGGAAAGAACAGCATGCAGAAGAAAGCGTCTGTGCTGTGAAGATCTGCAGCCATAAGAACACACCGAGGAGGTATGGACTTTAGCAATCTGAGAACAGCATGATGGGACTCTAGAGAAATAGAACAACAACAAGTGGCAGCTTTCGATTTGGAGCAATCCAGCAAAGCTTGCAAATTTCTTGCTGGGCACCACCCTCTTGGTCAGGGCGAGTGGCCAGAAATGGAGGCCATTTTCCATGGGGAAAACGAAGTCATTGGCCCAGGCTCTGGGTGTCAGATGACTGGTGGCATCTGGGGCTGTAAGGACTTGCAGGGTCCTAGTTGCTGGCAGCTTTCGTTCTGGAAGGATCCAGCACAGTTTGTAGATTCCTGGCTTGGCACTGCCCTGCCTGCCAGGCCAAGTGGCCAGAAATGAAGGCCATTTTCCATGGGAAAAACGAAGTCCTTTCCCCAGGGTCTCAGTAATATGTTCAAGGTGGCGTTTGAGGCTCTAAGTACTTCCAGGGCCCTAGTTGCTGCCAGCTTTTCTTTTGGAAAAATCCAGCAACGATTGCATCATTCTAGCTAGGCTCCCACTTTCTGCCAGGGTGAGTGGCTGCCAAGGGAGGCCATTTGCCATGGGAAAAAGAAGTCCTTTCCCCAGGGTCTGGGTGTCAGATGAAAGGTGGCCTTTGGGGTTCTGAGGACTTGTAGGGTAGTACTTACTGGCTAGAGTAGAGGAAATGGATTCTATTTGAATATCTGTCCCACAGGTCCTGGTTGTCCTTGATGGGCTGCAGCTGTGAGCATTGAAGAGAACTGGGATAAAAGGGGGCGGCTTAGCCATTCAGGGAGAGCCTTGAAGGAGCCCTGAACTGGGAAAGAACAGCATGCAGAAGAAAGCGTCTGTGCTGTGAAGATCTGCAGCCATAAGAACACACCGAGGAGGTATGGACTTTAGCAATCTGAGAACAGCATGATGGGACTCTAGAGAAATAGAACAACAACAAGTGGCAGCTTTCGATTTGGAGCAATCCAGCAAAGCTTGCAAATTTCTTGCTGGGCACCACCCTCTTGGTCAGGGCGAGTGGCCAGAAATGGAGGCCATTTTCCATGGGGAAAACGAAGTCATTGGCCCAGGCTCTGGGTGTCAGATGACTGGTGGCATCTGGGGCTGTAAGGACTTGCAGGGTCCTAGTTGCTGGCAGCTTTCGTTCTGGAAGGATCCAGCAGAGTTTGTAGATTCCTGGCTTGGCACTGCCCTGCCTGCCAGGCCAAGTGGCCACAAATGAAGGCCATTTTCCATGGGAAAAACGAAGTCCTTTCCCCAGGGTCTCAGTAATATGTTCAAGGTGGCGTTTGAGGCTCTAAGTACTTCCAGGGCCCTAGTTGCTGCCAGCTTTTCTTTTGGAAAAATCCAGCAACGATTGCATCATTCTAGCTAGGCTCCCACTTTCTGCCAGGGTGAGTGGCTGCCAAGGGAGGCCATTTGCCATGGGAAAAAGAAGTCCTTTCCCCAGGGTCTGGGTGTCAGATGAAAGGTGGCCTTTGGGGTTCTGAGGACTTGTAGGGTAGTACTTACTGGCTAGAGTAGAGGAAATGGATTCTATTTGAATATCTGTCCCACAGGTCCTGGTTGTCCTTGATGGGCTGCAGCTGTGAGCATTGAAGAGAACTGGGATAAAAGGGGGCGGCGTAGCCATTCAGGGAGAGCCTTGAAGGAGCCCTGAACTGGGAAAGAACAGCATGCAGAAGCAAGCGTCTGTGCTGTGAAGATCTGCAGCCATAAGAACACACCGAGGAGGTATGGACTTTAGCAATCTGAGAACAGCATGATGGGACTCTAGAGAAATAGAACAACAACAAGTGGCAGCTTTCGATTTGGAGCAATCCAGCAAAGCTTGCAAATTTCTTGCTGGGCACCACCCTCTTGGTCAGGGCGAGTGGCCAGAAATGGAGGCCATTTTCCATGGGGAAAACGAAGTCATTGGCCCAGGCTCTGGGTGTCAGATGACTGGTGGCATCTGGGGCTGTAAGGACTTGCAGGGTCCTAGTTGCTGGCAGCTTTCGTTCTGGAAGGATCCAGCACAGTTTGTAGATTCCTGGCTTGGCACTGCCCTGCCTGCCAGGCCAAGTGGCCAGAAATGAAGGCCATTTTCCATGGGAAAAACGAAGTCCTTTCCCCAGGGTCTCAGTAATATGTTCAAGGTGGCGTTTGAGGCTCTAAGTACTTCCAGGGCCCTAGTTGCTGCCAGCTTTTCTTTTGGAAAAATCCAGCAACGATTGCATCATTCTAGCTAGGCTCCCACTTTCTGCCAGGGTGAGTGGCTGCCAAGGGAGGCCATTTGCCATGGGAAAAAGAAGTCCTTTCCCCAGGGTCTGGGTGTCAGATGAAAGGTGGCCTTTGGGGTTCTGAGGACTTGTAGGGTAGTACTTACTGGCTAGAGTAGAGGAAATGGATTCTATTTGAATATCTGTCCCACAGGTCCTGGTTGTCCTTGATGGGCTGCAGCTGTGAGCATTGAAGAGAACTGGGATAAAAGGGGGCGGCGTAGCCATTCAGGGAGAGCCTTGAAGGAGCCCTGAACTGGGAAAGAACAGCATGCAGAAGAAAGCGTCTGTGCTGTGAAGATCTGCAGCCATAAGAACACACCGAGGAGGTATGGACTTTAGCAATCTGAGAACAGCATGATGGGACTCTAGAGAAATAGAACAACAACAAGTGGCAGCTTTCGATTTGGAGCAATCCAGCAAAGCTTGCAAATTTCTTGCTGGGCACCACCCTCTTGGTCAGGGCGAGTGGCCAGAAATGGAGGCCATTTTCCATGGGGAAAACGAAGTCATTGGCCCAGGCTCTGGGTGTCAGATGACTGGTGGCATCTGGGGCTGTAAGGACTTGCAGGGTCCTAGTTGCTGGCAGCTTTCGTTCTGGAAGGATCCAGCACAGTTTGTAGATTCCTGGCTTGGCACTGCCCTGCCTGCCAGGCCAAGTGGCCACAAATGAAGGCCATTTTCCATGGGAAAAACGAAGTCCTTTCCCCAGGGTCTCAGTAATATGTTCAAGGTGGCGTTTGAGGCTCTAAGTACTTCCAGGGCCCTAGTTGCTGCCAGCTTTTCTTTTGGAAAAATCCAGCAACGATTGCATCATTCTAGCTAGGCTCCCACTTTCTGCCAGGGTGAGTGGCTGCCAAGGGAGGCCATTTGCCATGGGAAAAAGAAGTCCTTTCCCCAGGGTCTGGGTGTCAGATGAAAGGTGGCCTTTGGGGTTCTGAGGACTTGTAGGGTAGTACTTACTGGCTAGAGTAGAGGAAATGGATTCTATTTGAATATCTGTCTAGAGGCTTTGCCCCACAGGTCCTGGTTGTCCTTGATGGGCTGCAGCTGTGAGCATTGAAGAGAACTGGGATAAAAGGGGGCGGCGTAGCCATTCAGGGAGAGCCTTGAAGGAGCCCTGAACTGGGAAAGAACAGCATGCAGAAGAAAGCGTCTGTGCTGTGAAGACCTGCAGCCATAAGAACACACCGAGGAGGTATGGACTTTAGCAATCTGAGAACAGCATTATGGGACTCTAGAGAAATAGAACAACAACAAGTGGCAGCTTTCGATTTGGAGCAATCCAGCAAAGCTTGCAAATTTCTTGCTGGGCACCACCCTCTTGGTCAGGGCGAGTGGCCAGAAATGGAGGCCATTTTCCATGGGGAAAACGAAGTCATTGGCCCAGGCTCTGGGTGTCAGATGACTGGTGGCATCTGGGGCTCTAAGGACTTGCAGGGTCCTAGTTGCTGGCAGCTTTCGTTCTGGAAGGATCCAGCAGAGTTTGTAGATTCCTGGCTTGGCACTGCCCTGCCTGCCAGGCCAAGTGGCCACAAATGAAGGCCATTTTCCATGGGAAAAACGAAGTCCTTTCCCCAGGGTCTCAGTAATATGTTCAAGGTGGCGTTTGAGGCTCTAAGTACTTCCAGGGCCCTAGTTGCTGCCAGCTTTTCTTTTGGAAAAATCCAGCAACGATTGCATCATTCTAGCTAGGCTCCCACTTTCTGCCAGGGTGAGTGGCTGCCAAGGGAGGCCATTTGCCATGGGAAAAAGAAGTCCTTTCCCCAGGGTCTGGGTGTCAGATGAAAGGTGGCCTTTGGGGTTCTGAGGACTTGTAGGGTAGTACTTACTGGCTAGAGTAGAGGAAATGGATTCTATTTGAATATCTGTCCCACAGGTCCTGGTTGTCCTTGATGGGCTGCAGCTGTGAGCATTGAAGAGAACTGGGATAAAAGGGGGCGGCGTAGCCATTCAGGGAGAGCCTTGAAGGAGCCCTGAACTGGGAAAGAACAGCATGCAGAAGAAAGCGTCTGTGCTGTGAAGATCTGCAGCCATAAGAACACACCGAGGAGGTATGGACTTTAGCAATCTGAGAACAGCATGATGGGACTCTAGAGAAATAGAACAACAACAAGTGGCAGCTTTCGATTTGGAGCAATCCAGCAAAGCTTGCAAATTTCTTGCTGGGCACCACCCTCTTGGTCAGGGCGAGTGGCCAGAAATGGAGGCCATTTTCCATGGGGAAAACGAAGTCATTGGCCCAGGCTCTGGGTGTCAGATGACAGGTGGCATCTGGGGCTCTAAGGACTTGCAGGGTCCTAGTTGCTGGCAGCTTTCGTTCTGGAAGGATCCAGCAGAGTTTGTAGATTCCTGGCTTGGCACTGCCCTGCCTGCCAGGCCAAGTGGCCACAAATGAAGGCCATTTTCCATGGGAAAAACGAAGTCCTTTCCCCAGGGTCTCAGTAATATGTTCAAGGTGGCGTTTGAGGCTCTAAGTACTTCCAGGGCCCTAGTTGCTGCCAGCTTTTCTTTTGGAAAAATCCAGCAACGATTGCATCATTCTAGCTAGGCTCCCACTTTCTGCCAGGGTGAGTGGCTGCCAAGGGAGGCCATTTGCCATGGGAAAAAGAAGTCCTTTCCCCAGGGTCTGGGTGTCAGATGAAAGGTGGCCTTTGGGGTTCTGAGGACTTGTAGGGTAGTACTTACTGGCTAGAGTAGAGGAAATGGATTCTATTTGAATATCTGTCCCACAGGTCCTGGTTGTCCTTGATGGGCTGCAGCTGTGAGCATTGAAGAGAACTGGGATAAAAGGGGGCGGCGTAGCCATTCAGGGAGAGCCTTGAAGGAGCCCTGAACTGGGAAAGAACAGCATGCAGAAGAAAGCGTCTGTGCTGTGAAGATCTGCAGCCATAAGAACACACCGAGGAGGTATGGACTTTAGCAATCTGAGAACAGCATGATGGGACTCTAGAGAAATAGAACAACAACAAGTGGCAGCTTTCGATTTGGAGCAATCCAGCAAAGCTTGCAAATTTCTTGCTGGGCACCACCCTCTTGGTCAGGGCGAGTGGCCAGAAATGGAGGCCATTTTCCATGGGGAAAACGAAGTCATTGGCCCAGGCTCTGGGTGTCAGATGACAGGTGGCATCTGGGGCTCTAAGGACTTGCAGGGTCCTAGTTGCTGGCAGCTTTCGTTTTGGAAGGATCCAGCACAGTTTGTAGATTCCTGGCTTGGCACTGCCCTGCCTGCCAGGCCAAGTGGCCACAAATGAAGGCCATTTTCCATGGGAAAAACGAAGTCCTTTCCCCAGGGTCTCAGTAATATGTTCAAGGTGGCGTTTGAGGCTCTAAGTACTTCCAGGGCCCTAGTTGCTGCCAGCTTTTCTTTTGGAAAAATCCAGCAACGATTGCATCATTTTTGCTAGGCTCCCACTTTCTGCCAGGGTGAGTGGCTGCCAAGGGAGGCCATTTGCCATGGGAAAAAGAAGTCCTTTCCCCAGGGTCTGGGTGTCAGATGAAAGGTGGCCTTTGGGGTTCTGAGGACTTGTAGGGTAGTACTTACTGGCTAGAGTAGAGGAAATGGATTCTATTTGAATATCTGTCTAGAGGCTTTGCCCCACAGGTCCTGGTTGTCCTTGATGGGCTGCAGCTGTGAGCATTGAAGAGAACTGGGATAAAAGGGGGCGGCGTAGCCATTCAGGGAGAGCCTTGAAGGAGCCCTGAACTGGGAAAGAACAGCATGCAGAAGAAAGCGTCTGTGCTGTGAAGATCTGCAGCCATAAGAACACACCGAGGAGGTATGGACTTTAGCAATCTGAGAACAGCATGATGGGACTCTAGAGAAATAGAACAACAACAAGTGGCAGCTTTCGATTTGGAGCAATCCAGCAAAGCTTGCAAATTTCTTGCTGGGCACCACCCTCTTGGTCAGGGCGAGTGGCCAGAAATGGAGGCCATTTTCCATGGGGAAAACGAAGTCATTGGCCCAGGCTCTGGGTGTCAGATGACTGGTGGAATCTGGGGCTCTAAGGACTTGCAGGGTCCTAGTTGCTGGCAGCTTTCGTTCTGGAAGGATCCAGCAGAGTTTGTAGATTCCTGGCTTGGCACTGCCCTGCCTGCCAGGCCAAGTGGCCACAAATGAAGGCCATTTTCCATGGGAAAAACGAAGTCCTTTCCCCAGGGTCTCAGTAATATGTTCAAGGTGGCGTTTGAGGCTCTAAGTACTTCCAGGGCCCTAGTTGCTGCCAGCTTTTCTTTTGGAAAAATCCAGCAACGATTGCATCATTCTAGCTAGGCTCCCACTTTCTGCCAGGGTGAGTGGCTGCCAAGGGAGGCCATTTGCCATGGGAAAAAGAAGTCCTTTCCCCAGGGTCTGGGTGTCAGATGAAAGGTGGCCTTTGGGGTTCTGAGGACTTGTAGGGTAGTACTTACTGGCTAGAGTAGAGGAAATGGATTCTATTTGAATATCTGTCCCACAGGTCCTGGTTGTCCTTGATGGGCTGCAGCTGTGAGCATTGAAGAGAACTGGGATAAAAGGGGGCGGCTTAGCCATTCAGGGAGAGCCTTGAAGGAGCCCTGAACTGGGAAAGAACAGCATGCAGAAGAAAGCGTCTGTGCTGTGAAGATCTGCAGCCATAAGAACACACCGAGGAGGTATGGACTTTAGCAATCTGAGAACAGCATGATGGGACTCTAGAGAAATAGAAGAACAACAAGTGGCAGCTTTAGATTTGGAGCAATCCAGCAAAGCTTGCAAATTTCTTGCTGGGCACCACCCTCTTGGTCAGGGCGAGTGGCCAGAAATGGAGGCCATTTTCCATGGGGAAAACGAAGTCATTGGCCCAGGCTCTGGGTGTCAGATGACAGGTGGCATCTGGGGCTGTAAGGACTTGCAGGGTCCTAGTTGCTGGCAGCTTTCGTTCTGGAAGGATCCAGCAGAGTTTGTAGATTCCTGGCTTGGCACTGCCCTGCCTGCCAGGCAGAGTGGCCAGAAATGAAGGCCATTTTCCATGGGAAAAACGAAGTCCTTTCCCCAGGGTCTCAGTAATATGTTCAAGGTGGCGTTTGAGGCTCTAAGTACTTCCAGGGCCCTAGTTGCTGCCAGCTTTTCTTTTGGAAAAATCCAGCAACGATTGCATCATTCTAGCTAGGCTCCCACTTTCTGCCAGGGTGAGTGGCTGCCAAGGGAGGCCATTTGCCATGGGAAAAAGAAGTCCTTTCCCCAGGGTCTGGGTGTCAGATGAAAGGTGGCCTTTGGGGTTCTGAGGACTTGTAGGGTAGTACTTACTGGCTAGAGTAGAGGAAATGGATTCTATTTGAATATCTGTCTAGAGGCTTTGCCCCACAGGTCCTGGTTGTCCTTGATGGGCTGCAGCTGTGAGCATTGAAGAGAACTGGGATAAAAGGGGGCGGCGTAGCCATTCAGGGAGAGCCTTGAAGGAGCCCTGAACTGGGAAAGAACAGCATGCAGAAGAAAGCGTCTGTGCTGTGAAGACCTGCAGCCATAAGAACACACCGAGGAGGTATGGACTTTAGCAATCTGAGAACAGCATGATGGGACTCTAGAGAAATAGAACAACAACAAGTGGCAGCTTTCGATTTGGAGCAATCCAGCAAAGCTTGCAAATTTCTTGCTGGGCACCACCCTCTTGGTCAGGGCGAGTGGCCAGAAATGGAGGCCATTTTCCATGGGGAAAACGAAGTCATTGGCCCAGGCTCTGGGTGTCAGATGACTGGTGGCATCTGGGGCTCTAAGGACTTGCAGGGTCCTAGTTGCTGGCAGCTTTCGTTCTGGAAGGATCCAGCAGAGTTTGTAGATTCCTGGCTTGGCACTGCCCTGCCTGCCAGGCCAAGTGGCCACAAATGAAGGCCATTTTCCATGGGAAAAACGAAGTCCTTTCCCCAGGGTCTCAGTAATATGTTCAAGGTGGCGTTTGAGGCTCTAAGTACTTCCAGGGCCCTAGTTGCTGCCAGCTTTTCTTTTGGAAAAATCCAGCAACGATTGCATCATTCTAGCTAGGCTCCCACTTTCTGCCAGGGTGAGTGGCTGCCAAGGGAGGCCATTTGCCATGGGAAAAAGAAGTCCTTTCCCCAGGGTCTGGGTGTCAGATGAAAGGTGGCCTTTGGGGTTCTGAGGACTTGTAGGGTAGTACTTACTGGCTAGAGTAGAGGAAATGGATTCTATTTGAATATCTGTCCCACAGGTCCTGGTTGTCCTTGATGGGCTGCAGCTGTGAGCATTGAAGAGAACTGGGATAAAAGGGGGCGGCGTAGCCATTCAGGGAGAGCCTTGAAGGAGCCCTGAACTGGGAAAGAACAGCATGCAGAAGAAAGCGTCTGTGCTGTGAAGACCTGCAGCCATAAGAACACACCGAGGAGGTATGGACTTTAGCAATCTGAGAACAGCATGATGGGACTCTAGAGAAATAGAACAACAACAAGTGGCAGCTTTCGATTTGGAGCAATCCAGCAAAGCTTGCAAATTTCTTGCTGGGCACCACCCTCTTGGTCAGGGCGAGTGGCCAGAAATGGAGGCCATTTTCCATGGGGAAAACGAAGTCATTGGCCCAGGCTCTGGGTGTCAGATGACAGGTGGCATCTGGGGCTCTAAGGACTTGCAGGGTCCTAGTTGCTGGCAGCTTTCGTTCTGGAAGGATCCAGCAGAGTTTGTAGATTCCTGGCTTGGCACTGCCCTGCCTGCCAGGCCAAGTGGCCACAAATGAAGGCCATTTTCCATGGGAAAAACGAAGTCCTTTCCCCAGGGTCTCAGTAATATGTTCAAGGTGGTGTTTGAGGCTCTAAGTACTTCCAGGGCCCTAGTTGCTGCCAGCTTTTCTTTTGGAAAAATCCAGCAACGATTGCATCATTCTAGCTAGGCTCCCACTTTCTGCCAGGGTGAGTGGCTGCCAAGGGAGGCCATTTGCCATGGGAAAAAGAAGTCCTTTCCCCAGGGTCTGGGTGTCAGATGAAAGGTGGCCTTTGGGGTTCTGAGGACTTGTAGGGTAGTACTTACTGGCTAGAGTAGAGGAAATGGATTCTATTTGAATATCTGTCCCACAGGTCCTGGTTGTCCTTGATGGGCTGCAGCTGTGAGCATTGAAGAGAACTGGGATAAAAGGGGGCGGCTTAGCCATTCAGGGAGAGCCTTGAAGGAGCCCTGAACTGGGAAAGAACAGCATGCAGAAGAAAGCGTCTGTGCTGTGAAGATCTGCAGCCATAAGAACACACCGAGGAGGTATGGACTTTAGCAATCTGAGAACAGCATGATGGGACTCTAGAGAAATAGAAGAACAACAAGTGGCAGCTTTAGATTTGGAGCAATCCAGCAAAGCTTGCAAATTTCTTGCTGGGCACCACCCTCTTGGTCAGGGCGAGTGGCCAGAAATGGAGGCCATTTTCCATGGGGAAAACGAAGTCATTGGCCCAGGCTCTGGGTGTCAGATGACAGGTGGCATCTGGGGCTGTAAGGACTTGCAGGGTCCTAGTTGCTGGCAGCTTTCGTTCTGGAAGGATCCAGCAGAGTTTGTAGATTCCTGGCTTGGCACTGCCCTGCCTGCCAGGCAGAGTGGCCACAAATGAAGGCCATTTTCCATGGGAAAAACGAAGTCCTTTCCCCAGGGTCTCAGTAATATGTTCAAGGTGGCGTTTGAGGCTCTAAGTACTTCCAGGGCCCTAGTTGCTGCCAGCTTTTCTTTTGGAAAAATCCAGCAACGATTGCATCATTCTAGCTAGGCTCCCACTTTCTGCCAGGGTGAGTGGCTGCCAAGGGAGGCCATTTGCCATGGGAAAAAGAAGTCCTTTCCCCAGGGTCTGGGTGTCAGATGAAAGGTGGCCTTTGGGGTTCTGAGGACTTGTAGGGTACTACTTACTGGCTAGAGTAGAGGAAATGGATTCTATTTGAATATCTGTCTAGAGGCTTTGCCCCACAGGTCCTGGTTGTCCTTGATGGGCTGCAGCTGTGAGCATTGAAGAGAACTGGGATAAAAGGGGGCGGCGTAGCCATTCAGGGAGAGCCTTGAAGGAGCCCTGAACTGGGAAAGAACAGCATGCAGAAGAAAGCGTCTGTGCTGTGAAGACCTGCAGCCATAAGAACACACCGAGGAGGTATGGACTTTAGCAATCTGAGAACAGCATGATGGGACTCTAGAGAAATAGAACAACAACAAGTGGCAGCTTTCGATTTGGAGCAATCCAGCAAAGCTTGCAAATTTCTTGCTGGGCACCACCCTCTTGGTCAGGGCGAGTGGCCAGAAATGGAGGCCATTTTCCATGGGGAAAACGAAGTCATTGGCCCAGGCTCTGGGTGTCAGATGACTGGTGGCATCTGGGGCTCTAAGGACTTGCAGGGTCCTAGTTGCTGGCAGCTTTCGTTCTGGAAGGATCCAGCAGAGTTTGTAGATTCCTGGCTTGGCACTGCCCTGCCTGCCAGGCCAAGTGGCCACAAATGAAGGCCATTTTCCATGGGAAAAACGAAGTCCTTTCCCCAGGGTCTCAGTAATATGTTCAAGGTGGCGTTTGAGGCTCTAAGTACTTCCAGGGCCCTAGTTGCTGCCAGCTTTTCTTTTGGAAAAATCCAGCAACGATTGCATCATTCTAGCTAGGCTCCCACTTTCTGCCAGGGTGAGTGGCTGCCAAGGGAGGCCATTTGCCATGGGAAAAAGAAGTCCTTTCCCCAGGGTCTGGGTGTCAGATGAAAGGTGGCCTTTGGGGTTCTGAGGACTTGTAGGGTAGTACTTACTGGCTAGAGTAGAGGAAATGGATTCTATTTGAATATCTGTCCCACAGGTCCTGGTTGTCCTTGATGGGCTGCAGCTGTGAGCATTGAAGAGAACTGGGATAAAAGGGGGCGGCGTAGCCATTCAGGGAGAGCCTTGAAGGAGCCCTGAACTGGGAAAGAACAGCATGCAGAAGAAAGCGTCTGTGCTGTGAAGACCTGCAGCCATAAGAACACACCGAGGAGGTATGGACTTTAGCAATCTGAGAACAGCATGATGGGACTCTAGAGAAATAGAACAACAACAAGTGGCAGCTTTCGATTTGGAGCAATCCAGCAAAGCTTGCAAATTTCTTGCTGGGCACCACCCTCTTGGTCAGGGCGAGTGGCCAGAAATGGAGGCCATTTTCCATGGGGAAAACGAAGTCATTGGCCCAGGCTCTGGGTGTCAGATGACAGGTGGCATCTGGGGCTCTAAGGACTTGCAGGGTCCTAGTTGCTGGCAGCTTTCGTTCTGGAAGGATCCAGCAGAGTTTGTAGATTCCTGGCTTGGCACTGCCCTGCCTGCCAGGCCAAGTGGCCACAAATGAAGGCCATTTTCCATGGGAAAAACGAAGTCCTTTCCCCAGGGTCTCAGTAATATGTTCAAGGTGGCGTTTGAGGCTCTAAGTACTTCCAGGGCCCTAGTTGCTGCCAGCTTTTCTTTTGGAAAAATCCAGCAACGATTGCATCATTCTAGCTAGGCTCCCACTTTCTGCCAGGGTGAGTGGCTGCCAAGGGAGGCCATTTGCCATGGGAAAAAGAAGTCCTTTCCCCAGGGTCTGGGTGTCAGATGAAAGGTGGCCTTTGGGGTTCTGAGGACTTGTAGGGTAGTACTTACTGGCTAGAGTAGAGGAAATGGATTCTATTTGAATATCTGTCTAGAGGCTTTGCCCCACAGGTCCTGGTTGTCCTTGATGGGCTGCAGCTGTGAGCATTGAAGAGAACTGGGATAAAAGGGGGCGGCGTAGCCATTCAGGGAGAGCCTTGAAGGAGCCCTGAACTGGGAAAGAACAGCATGCAGAAGAAAGCGTCTGTGCTGTGAAGATCTGCAGCCATAAGAACACACCGAGGAGGTATGGACTTTAGCAATCTGAGAACAGCATGATGGGACTCTAGAGAAATAGAACAACAACAAGTGGCAGCTTTAGATTTGGAGCAATCCAGCAAAGCTTGCAAATTTCTTGCTGGGCACCACCCTCTTGGTCAGGGCGAGTGGCCAGAAATGGAGGCCATTTTCCATGGGGAAAACGAAGTCATTGGCCCAGGCTCTGGGTGTCAGATGACTGGTGGCATCTGGGGCTGTAAGGACTTGCAGGGTCCTAGTTGCTGGCAGCTTTCGTTCTGGAAGGATCCAGCAGAGTTTGTAGATTCCTGGCTTGGCACTGCCCTGCCTGCCAGGCCAAGTGGCCAGAAATGAAGGCCATTTTCCATGGGAAAAACGAAGTCCTTTCCCCAGGGTCTCAGTAATATGTTCAAGGTGGCGTTTGAGGCTCTAAGTACTTCCAGGGCCCTAGTTGCTGCCAGCTTTTCTTTTGGAAAAATCCAGCAACGATTGCATCATTCTAGCTAGGCTCCCACTTTCTGCCAGGGTGAGTGGCTGCCAAGGGAGGCCATTTGCCATGGGAAAAAGAAGTCCTTTCCCCAGGGTCTGGGTGTCAGATGAAAGGTGGCCTTTGGGGTTCTTAGGACTTGTAGGGTAGTACTTACTGGCTAGAGTAGAGGAAATGGATTCTATTTGAATATCTGTCTAGAGGCTTTGCCCCACAGGTCCTGGTTGTCCTTGATGGGCTGCAGCTGTGAGCATTGAAGAGAACTGGGATAAAAGGGGGCGGCGTAGCCATTCAGGGAGAGCCTTGAAGGAGCCCTGAACTGGGAAAGAACAGCATGCAGAAGAAAGCGTCTGTGCTGTGAAGATCTGCAGCCATAAGAACACACCGAGGAGGTATGGACTTTAGCAATCTGAGAACAGCATTATGGGACTCTAGAGAAATAGAACAACAACAAGTGGCAGCTTTCGATTTGGAGCAATCCAGCAAAGCTTGCAAATTTCTTGCTGGGCACCACCCTCTTGGTCAGGGCGAGTGGCCAGAAATGGAGGCCATTTTCCATGGGGAAAACGAAGTCATTGGCCCAGGCTCTGGGTGTCAGATGACTGGTGGCATCTGGGGCTCTAAGGACTTGCAGGGTCCTAGTTGCTGGCAGCTTTCGTTCTGGAAGGATCCAGCAGAGTTTGTAGATTCCTGGCTTGGCACTGCCCTGCCTGCCAGGCCAAGTGGCCAGAAATGAAGGCCATTTTCCATGGGAAAAACGAAGTCCTTTCCCCAGGGTCTCAGTAATATGTTCAAGGTGGTGTTTGAGGCTCTAAGTACTTCCAGGGCCCTAGTTGCTGCCAGCTTTTCTTTTGGAAAAATCCAGCAACGATTGCATCATTCTAGCTAGGCTCCCACTTTCTGCCAGGGTGAGTGGCTGCCAAGGGAGGCCATTTGCCATGGGAAAAAGAAGTCCTTTCCCCAGGGTCTGGGTGTCAGATGAAAGGTGGCCTTTGGGGTTCTTAGGACTTGTAGGGTAGTACTTACTGGCTAGAGTAGAGGAAATGGATTCTATTTGAATATCTGTCCCACAGGTCCTGGTTGTCCTTGATGGGCTGCAGCTGTGAGCATTGAAGAGAACTGGGATAAAAGGGGGCGGCGTAGCCATTCAGGGAGAGCCTTGAAGGAGCCCTGAACTGGGAAAGAACAGCATGCAGAAGAAAGCGTCTGTGCTGTGAAGATCTGCAGCCATAAGAACACACCGAGGAGGTATGGACTTTAGCAATCTGAGAACAGCATGATGGGACTCTAGAGAAATAGAACAACAACAAGTGGCAGCTTTCGATTTGGAGCAATCCAGCAAAGCTTGCAAATTTCTTGCTGGGCACCACCCTCTTGGTCAGGGCGAGTGGCCAGAAATGGAGGCCATTTTCCATGGGGAAAACGAAGTCATTGGCCCAGGCTCTGGGTGTCAGATGACTGGTGGCATCTGGGGCTGTAAGGACTTGCAGGGTCCTAGTTGCTGGCAGCTTTCGTTCTGGAAGGATCCAGCACAGTTTGTAGATTCCTGGCTTGGCACTGCCCTGCCTGCCAGGCCAAGTGGCCAGAAATGAAGGCCATTTTCCATGGGAAAAACGAAGTCCTTTCCCCAGGGTCTCAGTAATATGTTCAAGGTGGCGTTTGAGGCTCTAAGTACTTCCAGGGCCCTAGTTGCTGCCAGCTTTTCTTTTGGAAAAATCCAGCAACGATTGCATCATTCTAGCTAGGCTCCCACTTTCTGCCAGGGTGAGTGGCTGCCAAGGGAGGCCATTTGCCATGGGAAAAAGAAGTCCTTTCCCCAGGGTCTGGGTGTCAGATGAAAGGTGGCCTTTGGGGTTCTGAGGACTTGTAGGGTAGTACTTACTGGCTAGAGTAGAGGAAATGGATTCTATTTGAATATCTGTCCCACAGGTCCTGGTTGTCCTTGATGGGCTGCAGCTGTGAGCATTGAAGAGAACTGGGATAAAAGGGGGCGGCGTAGCCATTCAGGGAGAGCCTTGAAGGAGCCCTGAACTGGGAAAGAACAGCATGCAGAAGAAAGCGTCTGTGCTGTGAAGATCTGCAGCCATAAGAACACACCGAGGAGGTATGGACTTTAGCAATCTGAGAACAGCATGATGGGACTCTAGAGAAATAGAACAACAACAAGTGGCAGCTTTAGATTTGGAGCAATCCAGCAAAGCTTGCAAATTTCTTGCTGGGCACCACCCTCTTGGTCAGGGCGAGTGGCCAGAAATGGAGGCCATTTTCCATGGGGAAAACGAAGTCATTGGCCCAGGCTCTGGGTGTCAGATGACTGGTGGCATCTGGGGCTGTAAGGACTTGCAGGGTCCTAGTTGCTGGCAGCTTTCGTTCTGGAAGGATCCAGCACAGTTTGTAGATTCCTGGCTTGGCACTGCCCTGCCTGCCAGGCCAAGTGGCCAGAAATGAAGGCCATTTTCCATGGGAAAAACGAAGTCCTTTCCCCAGGGTCTCAGTAATATGTTCAAGGTGGCGTTTGAGGCTCTAAGTACTTCCAGGGCCCTAGTTGCTGCCAGCTTTTCTTTTGGAAAAATCCAGCAACGATTGCATCATTCTAGCTAGGCTCCCACTTTCTGCCAGGGTGAGTGGCTGCCAAGGGAGGCCATTTGCCATGGGAAAAAGAAGTCCTTTCCCCAGGGTCTGGGTGTCAGATGAAAGGTGGCCTTTGGGGTTCTGAGGACTTGTAGGGTAGTACTTAGTGGCTAGAGTAGAGGAAATGGATTCTATTTGAATATCTGTCTAGAGGCTTTGCCCCACAGGTCCTGGTTGTCCTTGATGGGCTGCAGCTGTGAGCATTGAAGAGAACTGGGATAAAAGGGGGCGGCGTAGCCATTCAGGGAGAGCCTTGAAGGAGCCCTGAACTGGGAAAGAACAGCATGCAGAAGAAAGCGTCTGTGCTGTGAAGACCTGCAGCCATAAGAACACACCGAGGAGGTATGGACTTTAGCAATCTGAGAACAGCATTATGGGACTCTAGAGAAATAGAACAACAACAAGTGGCAGCTTTCGATTTGGAGCAATCCAGCAAAGCTTGCAAATTTCTTGCTGGGCACCACCCTCTTGGTCAGGGCGAGTGGCCAGAAATGGAGGCCATTTTCCATGGGGAAAACGAAGTCATTGGCCCAGGCTCTGGGTGTCAGATGACAGGTGGCATCTGGGGCTCTAAGGACTTGCAGGGTCCTAGTTGCTGGCAGCTTTCGTTCTGGAAGGATCCAGCAGAGTTTGTAGATTCCTGGCTTGGCACTGCCCTGCCTGCCAGGCCAAGTGGCCAGAAATGAAGGCCATTTTCCATGGGAAAAACGAAGTCCTTTCCCCAGGGTCTCAGTAATATGTTCAAGGTGGCGTTTGAGGCTCTAAGTACTTCCAGGGCCCTAGTTGCTGCCAGCTTTTCTTTTGGAAAAATCCAGCAACGATTGCATCATTCTAGCTAGGCTCCCACTTTCTGCCAGGGTGAGTGGCTGCCAAGGGAGGCCATTTGCCATGGGAAAAAGAAGTCCTTTCCCCAGGGTCTGGGTGTCAGATGAAAGGTGGCCTTTGGGGTTCTGAGGACTTGTAGGGTAGTACTTACTGGCTAGAGTAGAGGAAATGGATTCTATTTGAATATCTGTCCCACAGGTCCTGGTTGTCCTTGATGGGCTGCAGCTGTGAGCATTGAAGAGAACTGGGATAAAAGGGGGCGGCGTAGCCATTCAGGGAGAGCCTTGAAGGAGCCCTGAACTGGGAAAGAACAGCATGCAGAAGAAAGCGTCTGTGCTGTGAAGATCTGCAGCCATAAGAACAGACCGAGGAGGTATGGACTTTAGCAATCTGAGAACAGCATGATGGGACTCTAGAGAAATAGAACAACAACAAGTGGCAGCTTTCGATTTGGAGCAATCCAGCAAAGCTTGCAAATTTCTTGCTGGGCACCACCCTCTTGGTCAGGGCGAGTGGCCAGAAATGGAGGCCATTTTCCATGGGGAAAACGAAGTCATTGGCCCAGGCTCTGGGTGTCAGATGACAGGTGGCATCTGGGGCTCTAAGGACTTGCAGGGTCCTAGTTGCTGGCAGCTTTCGTTCTGGAAGGATCCAGCAGAGTTTGTAGATTCCTGGCTTGGCACTGCCCTGCCTGCCAGGCAGAGTGGCCACAAATGAAGGCCATTTTCCATGGGAAAAACGAAGTCCTTTCCCCAGGGTCTCAGTAATATGTTCAAGGTGGCGTTTGAGGCTCTAAGTACTTCCAGGGCCCTAGTTGCTGCCAGCTTTTCTTTTGGAAAAATCCAGCAACGATTGCATCATTCTAGCTAGGCTCCCACTTTCTGCCAGGGTGAGTGGCTGCCAAGGGAGGCCATTTGCCATGGGAAAAAGAAGTCCTTTCCCCAGGGTCTGGGTGTCAGATGAAAGGTGGCCTTTGGGGTTCTGAGGACTTGTAGGGTAGTACTTACTGGCTAGAGTAGAGGAAATGGATTCTATTTGAATATCTGTCTAGAGGCTTTGCCCCACAGGTCCTGGTTGTCCTTGATGGGCTGCAGCTGTGAGCATTGAAGAGAACTGGGATAAAAGGGGGCGGCGTAGCCATTCAGGGAGAGCCTTGAAGGAGCCCTGAACTGGGAAAGAACAGCATGCAGAAGAAAGCGTCTGTGCTGTGAAGATCTGCAGCCATAAGAACACACCGAGGAGGTATGGACTTTAGCAATCTGAGAACAGCATGATGGGACTCTAGAGAAATAGAACAACAACAAGTGGCAGCTTTCGATTTGGAGCAATCCAGCAAAGCTTGCAAATTTCTTGCTGGGCACCACCCTCTTGGTCAGGGCGAGTGGCCAGAAATGGAGGCCATTTTCCATGGGGAAAACAAAGTCATTGGCCCAGGCTCTGGGTGTCAGATGACTGGTGGCATCTGGGGCTCTAAGGACTTGCAGGGTCCTAGTTGCTGGGAGCTTTCGTTCTGGAAGGATCCAGCAGAGTTTGTAGATTCCTGGCTTGGCACTGCCCTGCCTGCCAGGCCAAGTGGCCAGAAATGAAGGCCATTTTCCATGGGAAAAACGAAGTCCTTTCCCCAGGGTCTCAGTAATATGTTCAAGGTGGCGTTTGAGGCTCTAAGTACTTCCAGGGCCCTAGTTGCTGCCAGCTTTTCTTTTGGAAAAATCCAGCAACGATTGCATCATTCTAGCTAGGCTCCCACTTTCTGCCAGGGTGAGTGGCTGCCAAGGGAGGCCATTTGCCATGGGAAAAAGAAGTCCTTTCCCCAGGGTCTGGGTGTCAGATGAAAGGTGGCCTTTGGGGTTCTTAGGACTTTTAGGGTAGTACTTACTGGCTAGAGTAGAGGAAATGGATTCTATTTGAATATCTGTCCCACAGGTCCTGGTTGTCCTTGATGGGCTGCAGCTGTGAGCATTGAAGAGAACTGGGATAAAAGGGGGCGGCGTAGCCATTCAGGGAGAGCCTTGAAGGAGCCCTGAACTGGGAAAGAACAGCATGCAGAAGAAAGCGTCTGTGCTGTGAAGATCTGCAGCCATAAGAACACACCGAGGAGGTATGGACTTTAGCAATCTGAGAACAGCATGATGGGACTCTAGAGAAATAGAACAACAACAAGTGGCAGCTTTAGATTTGGAGCAATCCAGCAAAGCTTGCAAATTTCTTGCTGGGCACCACCCTCTTGGTCAGGGCGAGTGGCCAGAAATGGAGGCCATTTTCCATGGGGAAAACGAAGTCATTGGCCCAGGCTCTGGGTGTCAGATGACAGGTGGCATCTGGGGCTCTAAGGACTTGCAGGGTCCTAGTTGCTGGCAGCTTTCGTTCTGGAAGGATCCAGCAGAGTTTGTAGATTCCTGGCTTGGCACTGCCCTGCCTGCCAGGCCAAGTGGCCAGAAATGAAGGCCATTTTCCATGGGAAAAACGAAGTCCTTTCCCCAGGGTCTCAGTAATATGTTCAAGGTGGCGTTTGAGGCTCTAAGTACTTCCAGGGCCCTAGTTGCTGCCAGCTTTTCTTTTGGAAAAATCCAGCAACGATTGCATCATTCTAGCTAGGCTCCCACTTTCTGCCAGGGTGAGTGGCTGCCAAGGGAGGCCATTTGCCATGGGAAAAAGAAGTCCTTTCCCCAGGGTCTGGGTGTCAGATGAAAGGTGGCCTTTGGGGTTCTGAGGACTTGTAGGGTAGTACTTACTGGCTAGAGTAGAGGAAATGGATTCTATTTGAATATCTGTCCCACAGGTCCTGGTTGTCCTTGATGGGCTGCAGCTGTGAGCATTGAAGAGAACTGGGATAAAAGGGGGCGGCGTAGCCATTCAGGGAGAGCCTTGAAGGAGCCCTGAACTGGGAAAGAACAGCATGCAGAAGAAAGCGTCTGTGCTGTGAAGATCTGCAGCCATAAGAACACACCGAGGAGGTATGGACTTTAGCAATCTGAGAACAGCATGATGGGACTCTAGAGAAATAGAACAACAACAAGTGGCAGCTTTCGATTTGGAGCAATCCAGCAAAGCTTGCAAATTTCTTGCTGGGCACCACCCTCTTGGTCAGGGCGAGTGGCCAGAAATGGAGGCCATTTTCCATGGGGAAAACGAAGTCATTGGCCCAGGCTCTGGGTGTCAGATGACTGGTGGCATCTGGGGCTGTAAGGACTTGCAGGGTCCTAGTTGCTGGCAGCTTTCGTTCTGGAAGGATCCAGCAGAGTTTGTAGATTCCTGGCTTGGCACTGCCCTGCCTGCCAGGCCAAGTGGCCAGAAATGAAGGCCATT
Organism: Agelaius phoeniceus; assembly: GCF_051311805.1. Lineage (NCBI taxonomy): Eukaryota > Metazoa > Chordata > Aves > Passeriformes > Icteridae > Agelaius > Agelaius phoeniceus. The sequence goes on from NC_135299.1 coordinate 3,920,756, forward strand.
TTCCATGGGAAAAACGAAGTCCTTTCCCCAGGGTCTCAGTAATATGTTCAAGGTGGCGTTTGAGGCTCTAAGTACTTCCAGGGCCCTAGTTGCTGCCAGCTTTTCTTTTGGAAAAATCCAGCAACGATTGCATCATTCTAGCTAGGCTCCCACTTTCTGCCAGGGTGAGTGGCTGCCAAGGGAGGCCATTTGCCATGGGAAAAAGAAGTCCTTTCCCCAGGGTCTGGGTGTCAGATGAAAGGTGGCCTTTGGGGTTCTGAGGACTTGTAGGGTAGTACTTACTGGCTAGAGTAGAGGAAATGGATTCTATTTGAATATCTGTCTAGAGGCTTTGCCCCACAGGTCCTGGTTGTCCTTGATGGGCTGCAGCTGTGAGCATTGAAGAGAACTGGGATAAAAGGGGGCGGCGTAGCCATTCAGGGAGAGCCTTGAAGGAGCCCTGAACTGGGAAAGAACAGCATGCAGAAGAAAGCGTCTGTGCTGTGAAGACCTGCAGCCATAAGAACACACCGAGGAGGTATGGACTTTAGCAATCTGAGAACAGCATGATGGGACTCTAGAGAAATAGAACAACAACAAGTGGCAGCTTTCGATTTGGAGCAATCCAGCAAAGCTTGCAAATTTCTTGCTGGGCACCACCCTCTTGGTCAGGGCGAGTGGCCAGAAATGGAGGCCATTTTCCATGGGGAAAACGAAGTCATTGGCCCAGGCTCTGGGTGTCAGATGACTGGTGGCATCTGGGGCTCTAAGGACTTGCAGGGTCCTAGTTGCTGGCAGCTTTCGTTCTGGAAGGATCCAGCAGAGTTTGTAGATTCCTGGCTTGGCACTGCCCTGCCTGCCAGGCCAAGTGGCCACAAATGAAGGCCATTTTCCATGGGAAAAACGAAGTCCTTTCCCCAGGGTCTCAGTAATATGTTCAAGGTGGCGTTTGAGGCTCTAAGTACTTCCAGGGCCCTAGTTGCTGCCAGCTTTTCTTTTGGAAAAATCCAGCAACGATTGCATCATTCTAGCTAGGCTCCCACTTTCTGCCAGGGTGAGTGGCTGCCAAGGGAGGCCATTTGCCATGGGAAAAAGAAGTCCTTTCCCCAGGGTCTGGGTGTCAGATGAAAGGTGGCCTTTGGGGTTCTGAGGACTTGTAGGGTAGTACTTACTGGCTAGAGTAGAGGAAATGGATTCTATTTGAATATCTGTCTAGAGGCTTTGCCCCACAGGTCCTGGTTGTCCTTGATGGGCTGCAGCTGTGAGCATTGAAGAGAACTGGGATAAAAGGGGGCGGCGTAGCCATTCAGGGAGAGCCTTGAAGGAGCCCTGAACTGGGAAAGAACAGCATGCAGAAGAAAGCGTCTGTGCTGTGAAGATCTGCAGCCATAAGAACACACCGAGGAGGTATGGACTTTAGCAATCTGAGAACAGCATGATGGGACTCTAGAGAAATAGAACAACAACAAGTGGCAGCTTTAGATTTGGAGCAATCCAGCAAAGCTTGCAAATTTCTTGCTGGGCACCACCCTCTTGGTCAGGGCGAGTGGCCAGAAATGGAGGCCATTTTCCATGGGGAAAACGAAGTCATTGGCCCAGGCTCTGGGTGTCAGATGACTGGTGGCATCTGGGGCTGTAAGGACTTGCAGGGTCCTAGTTGCTGGCAGCTTTCGTTCTGGAAGGATCCAGCAGAGTTTGTAGATTCCTGGCTTGGCACTGCCCTGCCTGCCAGGCCAAGTGGCCAGAAATGAAGGCCATTTTCCATGGGAAAAACGAAGTCCTTTCCCCAGGGTCTCAGTAATATGTTCAAGGTGGCGTTTGAGGCTCTAAGTACTTCCAGGGCCCTAGTTGCTGCCAGCTTTTCTTTTGGAAAAATCCAGCAACGATTGCATCATTCTAGCTAGGCTCCCACTTTCTGCCAGGGTGAGTGGCTGCCAAGGGAGGCCATTTGCCATGGGAAAAAGAAGTCCTTTCCCCAGGGTCTGGGTGTCAGATGAAAGGTGGCCTTTGGGGTTCTTAGGACTTGTAGGGTAGTACTTACTGGCTAGAGTAGAGGAAATGGATTCTATTTGAATATCTGTCCCACAGGTCCTGGTTGTCCT